>NC_143570.1:97910909-98532954 GCF_054136105.1 Typopeltis vanoorti | reverse complement strand
CAGGTGAACGCACCGACCTGCATTACAATGATTTGGGGAAAAAAGCTTTCCTTGCTTGATGAAAAGTGGCCGAGATTGCATTTGCGGGATGCCGCTGTATTATATCGTAAAGTAAAAGTGTTCACCGCGGCTAAATTATTCGGGAATATTTCATTTTCGCACCTCCCCCGGGGAACTCGCCAAAACTTATCCAATCTTTTTTCGGATTGAGGTAATTTCTGTTGTGCAGCGGTTTGAATGGGAAGGTCATTGATCAGGTTTAACAGACATGGCAGCGTGCCAAGTTCCTTTCTGCCGTATCTCGTGTTACTCGCGGGGTGAATTCTCGGTTGATATATTTAGTTTAGAACATCTTATCTTCCTGTGACTTTTCTTCTCCTAAAACATTTCTTTTTTCAATCTTGATAGAGTAGTCCGTCTATCCATTATCCGAAAAGAAAGCTCATCGGGGAAAATGCGGTTGTGTGTTAAGGTCAGCGAGATGACACGCAAATCAATAGCGCTTCTGGAAATCCGATCTTTCTCCCGTAATGGTTTAAACTTTGATCCTCGAGTAAGTGACACAGTCCGACTACTCCTTTTTATGAATAGGAATTGCGAATTTGAGGCGTTGCTTCGAAAATAAAATTTCCTCGACGAGGGAAGTTCGGTTTTGAAGTAAAACGTCCGGTCGTTCACCTCCTGCACTTGATTTCGTTTTCATGTCCGCAGAAGGAGCGAACGACGGGCGGTTTTAAAAATATTTCACATCCTTAACAACAGTTCACTTTTTTAAAAAAAAAATATTGAGAAATAGAACCGTATGTCAGTAGCGTTCGAGCATCACTGACATACGGCAGATCATACGGAACATGGGTTCAGTATCGTCTGCCGACATTGACTCGATATTTTAATGACCCAAATATAAAACGCGATGTTCTTCTGATTTCGTTGTCTTAAGAAAAGCGCATTCCGATCTAATTTTGTAAATCTGCACGTGCAGTGCACACTCCATTCGCGTGATGCTCTTTTTATTTTTATTAAAAAAAACCAAAGCTGAAATCTTCTGCATCACGAGCCACATTTCCGAAATGTTAGGAATTAAAATGCATTTAAGATACAAACTCGTGCCGGGCCGGACTACTTAAGACGATCTCTGATTGCCTCTAATCGAGTGTGTCCACTTTTCCCTGTTTGGTTCCATTAATGTTGACTCGCAATTGCGCACTTCTTGTCTGCCTCGGAAAAAGCAAGTCGGGAAAAATATCTGCGCTATAAAAAGCAGAAATGTTCCCTTTACGGATGTTCGCACTTTGAATAGTCAACGCAACTCGATCCGAAGGTCATCCGAGTGTACACTTCCGATTACCTTTTTGAAGGAGTCTCCATTCGCACTCGCTGCGTTTACGGTGGCGCTATCAACGCAACATTTTGTGCAATTCGCAGACAAGTCATTCTTTATGGCTTCATAATAGCTGATCAGGTCAAGTTCTGCCTTCCTCCAGCATTTGTTCCGTTTTTAGCGCATAACGTTTCTATTATTTGAATCCCTTCATTTTTCAACTTGAATTCTTCTTTCGAGGTGCTGCATTTTAGCTCTCCTCCGTCTGCCTCCTCTCCTCTGCCCTATTGGAACTTGCTCTGTTTCTGTCGAAGGCCAGCTTAGAACTGTCACTTAGCCACGGCCCAAGAAATTTGCTGCTCCACACGTGCCAGTCAACAGTCATCGCGCCGAATGTTTGCAGGTATCTTTCTCTTTGCGCCCTAATTTCATTAAGCTCTGTGCAGAAGCGCTTGGTGATTAGCCACAGACATCGGACGAAGCAAATCGCACTTTTAATAGTGCGTGTGTGTGCGCGCGCGCTGTGCCACACGAAAATATAATTACGCATAGTCACCCCCGCAAAGCAGCACGGAGATGAAAGATCATCAAAAATTTAATTACCGGGCTCTTTGCATATCTTTTAATTAGAAGTAGTAAATTCCTGAGCTGCATGGCGACGTGAAGCGGGGGGGGGGGGGAGGGTGAGGAAGGAGCGAGAAGTCTCGTTTCGATTCTGCTTGCAGGTCATGACGTAATTACGCCAGCTGTTCCTCGAGAGCGAAAGCGTTCAGTGCATCGCATCGCATCCATAGTTAAACGGGGCTATTTTCTGTCGCGGCACTTCTTTCCCATCTGCTAAGTGAAAGCTCTTAACTTGGCTCTAATCCAGAGCTGAAGGGCTGACTGACCTTTTGATATCGGCGGGGGGAAAGAAATCTACCTCTGTAAAGGTTTCTTCTCTGCACAACGCGAGCACTTGTATGGTCGAAATGACCTTTTTCTGTTTGGTTTCTTTTGCAGTGCTCGGCTGCAAAGCAGATGATGAAACAATCGGCTGTCCGGAAATTCGCGTGCAGAGCAAGCACCCTTTGCGAATGATTACTTTTATAGACGGTGGCATTTCTGTTCGGACGGGACTTCAGGCGGTACCACATCTGTTAAACCCCCAAATAAAGTATTCGCTCATCGGAATATTGGTGCATTTAAATACCCGTGTGTGTATCGCAAGAAAACAAACTCCTTTCTTCACATTTCAACCAACAAATCGTCTTTTCGGGAAGGAGAAGACCTCGTCATCTTATCTCGGGCTGAATGTGCGCAAATTAAAATGCGTTGAGCCGAAATAAATGCTCAGACTCCTCGTTATATTAACGCGCGACATTTTTAATCTTCCCTCCTTCTTTTCCACACCATTTCATTTTTCAGGAAGCTGCAATGAATGAAGATGGAACTCAGTAAGAGTTCCATTTTCGTTCATTCTCGAGCAACGACGCGTTTTAGTGGAATCCAAAACAAGCGGGGATGCAGCAGCGAGGATCGAGTTATTTAAGAAACACCGACTCCCACTGAGAATGTTTTCCCCAGAATTTTAGACTCTCCGAGAGTGAGGCTTCGGCAGCCTTTCTTCGAATAAACGCGTCAATTGACTATCTCGAAGTTGGTGTTGTCCCATTGAATCGCATCGCCAGTACGATGCTCAGCCAAAGTACATTCCAGAAAAGAAAGGATCTTCTTCACGTTCCATGGCCGAGAATTGGGAGCCCCATCCTTTTCTACGTGAAATTAATCATTTACATCCTCGAATTGAATTATCTTCAGAGAAAGAATCGTCAGGAGAAACGTTTTTAGACGCGCGTGTCAGACGAGAATTGGACAGATCGCTCCAAAATTCTGTTAAACCCCCAAATAAAGTATTCGCTCATCGGAATATTGGTGCATTTAAATACCCGTGTGTGTATCGCAAGAAAACAAACTCCTTTCTTCACATTTCAACCAACAAATCGTCTTTTCGGGAAGGAGAAGTGGAGCGTCTCAAAATCATCGAAGGTGATTTGGGTGAGCAGAAAATAATTGTCCTCGTTGATAATTCCAACTAATCCGGATGAGCAAGTTAAATGCGATGCAAGCTAAACCGACAGCGACGATACGTTATCGATTCCGTCCTTAGAGGGCAGTACAAGTAATTCCAGTTGCAGCGAAATGTTTTTTGCCGCTTGACAACTGCAGCGAGCAGATGAAACAGCTCAGTCGCGTGCATTAGCGCAAAGTTTTATTGCATTTCTATTTATTTATAATTTCGTTCTCGTTAGAAATAACGATTATCGTTGGCAGCAGCGGTCTGGGGAAGACAACAAAATCGCTCGCCGTGGCATAAAATATTATTCAAAATATCGTAAAGGGAGAGCAACCTTCCCAACCTAATTAGGTCGTCACTAAACGGAACACTTTTCTTTTTTCTTTACAAGACCAACGAATAAATTTTGGAGCGAAAGCTTTCCTATTCTGCCGTCTTTTACAATCTCTTCACAGTTCGCAAGATTTTTAGCACGTTTGGCTGCACGATTTATTCAAGGGAGTGCGATTCACACGCTCATAAAAGGGGGTCGTGCGGCTGTCATCATATAAAACTTACCGTGAATGACGTCTTCCGATGCTATTAAATGTCGTGTGGGGAAGGTTCTGCGTGGAAACGTAATTAAAGATCTTAAACTCTGCGTCTTTAACGGTGCTTCGAGTTTGGATCTGCGCAGATATTTCAGCCCCCCCCCCCCCCGACCTCTTATTTTTTGAAAGGAAAGAGCTGATTGTGGAGGGGGGAAGAAAACAGTAGAGTTGACGAAGAGGGCAGGTCTATGGAAATAACCATCCCCTATTCAAGTTTCTTAAACAATCCCGCCCTTCTTTTCGTACACGAAGTTTTGCCAATCTGCAAAGGTCGAACCGTCCCGGCGATTTCGTTATGAGGAAATTTCTAATTCGTAATTAGGAATTTGAATACCCCTCGTAATTCGTGTTCGAGTAGAGCAGCATCTTCTTAAAAGTGCCTCCGATTTCAAGCTCATCCGAGGGGAACCCCTCGTGTAAAAGTCGTACGAGTAATCCCACTCGTCAAACAACGAAAAAGAATTTTCATCGCACTCCGAACTTCTTACTGAAACGCACAAATCCTTACAGAAAGGAAGAACCCCCCCCCCAAAAAAAAAAATAAACTTGTCGCAGCCATTTCCCATATGATACGGGACCGTAATTACTGATGATCTCGTTAAAGTGTGTTCGTAATGAATTTCACCGCTGTTATATTATGAGCTGTGACTTGTGCATCTTCAAGTATCGCTAAAACCACAACAAACCAACCCACGAGGATTCCTTTTTTTTTTTTTTTTTTTTTTTTTTTTTGTCGCGTGCTTTTGCATGGAAAGAGACATTTTTCTCTTTGCCCATTCTTTATGATTTTTGCTGCTTCCTGCAGTGCTTCTCTCTCTCTCGTGTGTTGTGGGCTTATTTGATTCAACAATCGTCTCTTCTTACGGCCACAAATAAAACTCTTCGTTTAACAGTCCATTCACGGTGGTTTTCGAGACTAACACGAAGTCGGAAAAGCGACGCCAGTTTCTATGGCAACAACTCGGGATGAATATTTCATATTTGTAACGTTTAGAAATCGCAATAATAAAGTGTGTGTGTGTGCGCGCGCGCTGCTTGTTTAGTCTCTCCATTTGGATTTTACAATGGAATTTGTGTGCCGAGAGAGAAATTTGGGGCGAAGAGATGACTTGTGTTTTGCATAACAATCCCCCTTCATTGAAAGGTAAACTCGGTTCGAGGTGGCTTCATTTATTATGGACTTATTTCCTTGTGCACACAAACAAGGCTCCGAACACGCAAGCACGCGTGGCTACTCGGGCCTGCCTGTACAATGCAACATAATTTAAGTCCCTGTGATCAATGATTCAGGGCCGTGCTGTCGGCGTGCCATTCCTGATCCGGAATGGAGGTCGCCGTTGGAGTAGGTTTTTTCGTGTGTGTACAGGTTAGAGATTAGTCATATCGGAGACGACCAGGTGTCTGTAGCGACACGCGCTGTTGTGGCGCTCGTGATGATAGCCTTTGTACGCGAACACTCGACCAGTTTTAATTAAACTGGCTCGCGCAGATTAAATGCAAGATTAGATATCGGGCAAAGCATCGCCATATACGAAGAGACGATCGTGGTGCGACTTCCTCCTGGAGTTTCGGTCGAGTCTTAACGTTTTCCTCAATTGATTCGCATCTGATAGAGCTGTACGAACGTCACAAGGCCGAATAAAAGTATGAGCCGAAATACTGCTGTTTCCAAGTATTGCAGAAGTGCTAAATGTCACGAACTTTTCTATAGGAGCTGCACTTATTCAAAAACGCACCATTTTTGTCACAAATGAGTTATCGACGTAGTTAGTAGGAAGGATTTAGAGACTTCAGTCTACACTTGCACACAGCTTTTCTCTTGATTTGGAAACGTGGATTTTCATTCGGCACAAATAAATATTTAGAAAACGATGGCGTTCCTCCCTGTAAACAATAAAATGTTTACATTTTCAGTTTGCAACTCTTAAATTTCAGATTTTTCAAAATCGCATTTCCAGTTGTGACACATCTAATAAAAAGTTAAGCGCGTCGAAAATGTGAAACAACAGCCTGAAATCTTACGACCAAACGGGCGAAGATTTTGCCGTTGAAACTAACTTTCGAAATTGACTTAGTATACAAAAAAATCGCAACTTCAGAATGGATGGACTACTTAAGATGTTTGCCCGAATAAGTCTGAGTAGTTGTTTCGAGAAGCTGAATTTATCAGGACGAAGCAGAAACCGAATCCAGACTCTTCTTCGGGAGAGGATTCCCATCGCGGTTTAAATCGTCAACGAAGGAAACATTTGAAGAAATTGTTGATTTTTTTTTTATATTCCAATCTCCAGTTGAATCTTTGAAGGCTTTTCAAGCTCTTAACCTCGTAAGGAACGCATCCCATTGCGATCGACTTTATCGAATCCGAATGAGGAGAAAAACGAAACCGCACTGAACCTCAAAGACTTGTCTGCCGGGCATTTCGCATCTACGAAACGCGCTCGGATCGCCAAAGAGCTCAACAACACTTCAGGAAAGACCGAGTCTGAATATCAGAAACTGCATTCAAGCTGGATTAGCGATTCGTACTTTGGAAGACGCTATTTCATTCGGAGAGCCTTCCAGCAAGTCAACATGGGGGGGGGTCCCTTTTCATCATCTCGCCCTCAGCTAAGAATGTCCCAACAGGACGTCCTTGGGAAGCACTTTCATAAAATGGAACTCTTTTTAGGAATCGTCCACCTTCGTCGAATGTCGAAACGGCTGTTAAGCCTAATCCCGCTCAGTTAAAAGCGCCTCGAATGAAACCGAGATTGCTTTCTCTGTTTCTAGCGGCTCGCCCGGGACATCAGCGGCGATCAATCCGTGATTAATTAGTACCACGCGCGGTTCCGAGAAAGCCTTAAGGAAGTCCAGAAACATCGCAGGATTCACCGATACTAATCGGAGAGGGGAGGAAGATTGCATTTTGGGAGGTGCGACGCACGGAAACCTTCTCTCCAGCGGCAGCGCTGAGAAATCCCCCTGCTGTTGACTCAATCCATTTACTTTTCGCCGATGCCGCTTCGAGAGTCAATAACGTAATGTTGCGAGTCCACAATTAATTTAGACGCGGATGCGCCATCAGATTTAATTTGGAGGTGCGGGGGGGGGGGACCACGAAGCAACCTATGCAAGCCAGAATCTGTAACTTTGACGCCAGGATCCCGCTCTCATGCCGCTTTGTACATTTTACGTTTTAGCATTCAGATGGGTCTGTTTAAAAGCCTCACGTGCAGGAGGATGCTTTCCAATCGTAATTATTTTGGTTAAATTTCGGTATTGTATTAAGTAAGGTTTCCGATTTGAGGCTGCTCTACGAGTATTGCGCACCCCAGTGATGTGGATTCTACGAATAGCTCTTTTTGATAGCGATCGAATGTCTATTTAACGAACTTGGCGACGCCCACACGTCATTTCTCCGCGGTTGGTCTGTGTCGAGAGAATTGTCTTCATCAAGCTGAAGTTGCTACCATTCGATGCTGAAAGCCCTCGTCTTTCTTAACAGGATCGCTCACTCTTCTAATCTCCACCCCACCCTTTGGTGTTCTACCGACTCATCTGCGTCCATTTCTTGCAATGGGGATTTCGGGCATGCAATGAGATGCAGACGTGCAATGCATGCATTCTTTATGGCCATCTAATTATGGCAACCAAACTAAGCGGTTACGACTTTTGGAGCAGGGATTCAACTCTCCATCTGGACGTACCTGACAACATTTAAGAGAGGTTGCTGGCATTTCGCCTGCAATCGAGTTGAGGCGAAATTTCCTCAACGGGGGTTGTGCGAATAGTTTATCGATTACTGAACTTTATTATTGATGACTCATTACTGAAAAGCGAAAGAAATATTCGGCATATCATTAGATAAATACGGAAACATACGATTGTAATTAGACTGGAAAGCGCATCGCTGGTATGGGAGGGCATTTTGCACTTTTGTTTTGGTGGCCTCGGTAACCTGTGTGTGTTCTAAGGCTGCATGAACATTTTCGGGAAACTATCCACCGACCAAATTCTTTACGCTCAATTCTGGTGAACCACTAAGTGATCCTCTGCTTTTAAGGATCAGCAAATCAAAGCCTCGGTTGATGGACTGACAGATCAGGGTGGAACAAAAGGATCACTGACTCGGGAATGAACAAGGGGGATCGTAAACACGGACGTCCCTCGACATGATTTCTTGCAATCGAATTGCATTTGGTCCATTTACATTCCCAGTAAACCCGAGGACGTTGAAAAAACAAAACTCGCTCATTCGAAAGAGGAGAGTTTTTTGTTTTCTTTTTGCTTCATCGGCCGCAGATCTAAAATCGATTTCAACGGCGATCCCCCCCCCTTTCTTTTTCTCCATTCGCTCATCCACCGCTGCGTTTTTCAGCGTCCTTCATCCGTGCGAGTTTCTTCATCACGCTTTGCATAATTCATAGCTGATAATTCTTTCGATCTTCTTGAAGTGGGATTTGTCCGCGCTCTCCACAATTACCGTAAAATATTGGCGGCTCGCACTGCGGGGTCAAATCGAGTCTGCAGTATTTAGGAAGCTTACAAGGAAGACGATATCACGAGCAAGAGGGGGAGGAAGCTTGTTGCGTTTTTGCTAACTAGGAGGGCTTCAGGAAAGCAGTTGGCACCGGTCCCCCCCCCCTCTCGTAGGAATAGGAAAAAAAAGCGGAGAGAAAATGTTTTAATCACATTTGCATGAGGTTGGAACGAGAGCGCAGTCCGGTGATGTACGCGCGTGTCGCTGTGTGCTTCAGTCTCGTGCAAGTCTGCGCGGAAGGGAAAAAAACCCGAGACGTCAGATCAGAGAAGCATGTCGGTAGCCATCAAGTGAACCGTTGCACCTGGACGGAGGATGACACGGCGGAGATGATGTATGGACTGTGACCCGCTTCGTGATGGCAAGGTCAGCGAAGCGTTGGAAGTTAATGCAGGAAGTTGGCCGGTGATTAAAGTCTATTAATATCGACATATTCTCCCCAGGTGGCATGCGCGTGTGTGTGAGCGCGCGCAGCCATAATGACGAACAAAATGGGAGAGGCTGACGCCGCGATGAAAGTTTATTCCCCAGACGATTCGTACCGCTTTAATTACAAATACCAGTAGCGCCATCTAGTGAGTGAAACTCCTGTAGCTTCGCTCGATGCAGACGGAACACCACACGGGGAAAAATAAAACTGCTTTTAGTTATTTTAATTACCGTAATTTAATACGGAAACTTCCCTTAGGCTGACTGGAGCCAATTGGAAGTAATGACTGCTTTCAACGGAGCGAAATATTTTGATCTACGAGTGCTCGCTGAAATTAAGTTTGTATTCCTCCTCCACACAGTGCCTTTTTTGGGGGGTGGGGAATCTTGTAAAGAATACTGAAGGGGCCAAAAATGCAACAACGAAATCGAATGCAAACATGTACGAACCCAGTCTGGCACTTCGGCGTTATCGTGAATGCTAACCGAAGGTTAAAAGCTGAGTTTTATGAAAGGACGGGGAGAGGAGTCGTATCGTCGTCCAGAGACAATGCAGTTCATGTAATACGGCTTCGGAATGAGAGGGAAGACGAGCCGTATAATGACCGAGGTGTTCTCATACATTCCGGATGGAATCGATTATTTCATTTCCGACACCATTCGCATGCAGAATCGCACGTGCAGCGGATAAGCTCCGCGCTAATAGAGTAAAGCTAAAACGAAAATGAAAACGAAAATTTTGCCCGAGCACTTGACCCAAAAGGTTCCACTGCAAGGCGATGGCGGCTGTCAAGACGTCATAAGTTTCGTGCCGAAGCGCTGCTATGGCAACGTGTTCGAAGATCACGAGCTAAGATTGGGAGTAGCCAGGACCACGAGAGCCTCTCGCTCGAGTGTCCTCCCACGCACGCAATTTTATGGGCTCATTCTAATTAAGCGTTTGAGGTTAGCGGGAATTAACGTCGTCCCCCTTCCGTGTTTCGTTGGAGGTCATTCATTCATTGGCAAGCGGATATTCGCAGGCTTTGTACGCGTGTGTGTGCGTGCGTGCGAGAGAGATTCCCCGAAGAAATGAGCTCTCATTTCGAAGAAGCAGACACGAATCGATTTTGACCCACTAATCACAAATGAAATCGAATACTTTCTGGCTTAGTTGGAAACGCCTGCATTTCATTTGCTTACGCGTGTTCTACAGTCGATTTTGCAGGATTTAGAACATGAATTTCGTGTAAGCGAGGAAAAACCCAAATTGCTTGCTCCAATCGACTAAACTACGAGGATGGGCTGAAAAATGCGTCCGTCAGTGACATTCGCTATTGTTAATCTCTTGGATGATTCCAACTTAAATACCCCCAAAATATTTTTGTTCGCAGAAGGGAGGAATCTGTCGGTTTATATCTTTCAAGGAGGAAGTTTTTAATTTCACGGTTCTACGTAACCAAACCAGGCCCCGGTGGATTGGGGAAGTTCGTGAGCTAGGTGGGGGCCCCTCAGCGACAAACGTGCTCCCAATTTCAAGAGCTCTGATGGGACTTTCGTCTACTGCAAAACCACCGAAATGAGTTCCTCCGTTGGCTCTTCGGATCGTCTGTTTGCGCCATCAGCTCTCTTGCTCGACGGGGACCAAACCGAGCAGCAGAGGGGGGGGGGGCGAATTGGTTATTGCTTAGACGCAATTAAAGGGAGATTCCGAAGAACGAGCACTCGTGCGTAATGACTTTTTCAACGAGGGAAATAATTCGGATAAAGTCGAATGGGTTCATCCGAAATAATTCGGATGAAGCCTAAGGAGATGAAACCACGTCTGCATAAATGAGGTGAACAAATGGAGATGCCTTTCGGACGTTATTAAAATGCCCTCGAAAGAGAAGTGATGACGTCACTTCCCGTTTGAGGTTTCGCGAAACATTGCCAAAGCGATTTTATACCAATGCATAGAAAGAATCAAAACGGGGATAATTTCACGATTGCTGGCTTTTCGATACTGAAATGCGGATTACGCAATTAAAGGACATCGAAGCATTTCCCCAGTTTTTTCTCTCGCTAGAGGGCGACCACCCTTGTTAGAGACGATCAAAGTTCCTCTCAAAAACCCGCTCAAGCGGAGCTTTGACGTCACGCGTCCCTATATCCTGAGTGGCCCGGCGGTGTGTGTGTTCAGGCTACTTTTCAGCGTTCGTTATCTTCCTTTAACGTCCACCCGAAGACTATTCCTGGCGTACGAGCAAGAAAAGCTACCGGAGGTTTTCTCTTCCACTCCGCTTATCTTTCGGACGAACGAAGGCGGTCTTTTATTGTCTTCGTTCAGGATAAAAGCTTTTTTTAAGTTGAGTTAGTGCTCTGTTTAACGAAGCGCACTTTTTAATTATTTTGATAGCGTTCTATTCCTGGTATTCGGCAAATCGTATTCTCGGCATTTATCGTCCGCTTCACTATAAGGTCGTCACACATTCAGAGAAATGAGAAATGCAATCACAACAGAGGACTGAACATCCATTTTTTAAAACCAAGATTCTAATATTGTTTAAGAATAATTGTCTGAAGTCTTTCTTACATTTTCTCAAAATGTGTACCTCCTTTCTAAGGTAGAAATATAGGCCCAAAAAAAAAAAAAAAAAAAGAGATTTGGCTGACCTGCAAATTTCGATAATATTTGCTATTTTTTTCTGTCGATGAAGGCGTCGGCGCTTTTCAAAGCGCAGCGATCATCCGGTGATGTTCTTTCGCCTAATGTTGACGGGAGGGAGTGGCCAATAAATTCTTATTGTTAAGAAAATGGAAAAGTCTCGACGAATGCGTTTTAAACAGCACGAAAAAGAGGCGGAACTTTTATTCTTCCCACGGTACGTTTTCTCAAAACGTAATTCGTGATTGTGCGGAGAAATAAATGGCTTGAGGACTGCGGCAGCGTACCAAACTGACGAATACTGAAGATAAATAAACGAATATTTGAATTAATTTTCTCTCCACGAATCCTTTTGTGAATGTCGGTTGGTTCCGAGCGAAATCCTTCTGTAAAACCGCATTTCTGTTTCTCCCTCGCCCCCCCCCCCCTTCCATCTATTGCAGATGCAGCGAACGATGGTCATCAAGCCAGAAATATTTTACCGCCACCTGCACCCCAAAACCCACCACACGCCCTCCCTCGTTATGAGTCGGGCCAGAAGCTGCTCGAGAGTTGACGGGTTACGGGGGAGAGCGAACGCCATCAAGAGGGGGTAAGCATCGCGTCCAAACTCGTGGATTAATATTCGCTGCACGAGAATGCATCTTTTCGCTCGTGTGAAAATCGACGCTGCGGTTTCCGCATGCGAAACTGAAAACCTTTATCGTCGGCTGGCAGCATGCATAAGTCGGGCAGAGCGGATTTCTGGAAACCCATCTCGCATCTTAAGATCACTCCCGAACCGGCGTCGGGGCGAACATGCTAACGAGACTTCGGTGGGATTACGAACTTTTAAGGGAAGGAACCTCCGTGTGCAGGTTTGCCGTGTAACCTGCGCAAGGTGCGGGCGACGTTGATGTAACTGGAAGCTGTTGTTTCACCCGGGAAGAACAGCGAAAGGCGTGACAAAGATTTATTGGTTCCATCTCGTAATTCAACCCGCTTCCATTCGGTCGATCTCCGGCACAATTACCGCTTTTAATTCCAAACGAATCCTCCCTTTATGGAAAAAGATTTTCCGATACTCGATTAAACTCTCCATTTATCACGATTTTCACGTGCGCCGGTTTAATTTTGCAACTTCATTACTGCGGGACTTCGGAGACACGCTGCACGTGATTAAATGCGTGCTCGTTATTGGCTTTAAACGTTAAAAAAAGGTCCGTTTTTGTGAGCGGTGAAGTCCTCGTGATCTAATTTAAAACATTTGCCCGAATCATCGCTTGCATGGCAAGATTATCGACGGATCTTCCCTCGCAGAAAGCATCCCTGCCGAGGAGGTAATTGATAGCCTCGAAAGCAGAACAAAATTATTAGAAAGAGATTCTTCCTCCCTCATCCTAAAAGGCGATGCCCGAACAGTTCCTTCTGTTTTTATCGTGCAGCTCTTAAGGACTTCGGGCGTCTCGCTGGCTGAAGCGCCCTCTACCGTGGGGTGGAGCGGAAGGAGGCCATTTTGAGATCTTTCCAACCGACGCTTCACACGAGGGAACGAGATTCAGAAACACGAAAGGTTAATCACCGATGCTGATTAGCTAAAGCTTCGAATTTTTAATGCGGCGCTTTCGTTTAAGAAACGAAATCCTCACCGAGAATCCCCAAGTCGTTATTTCCTTTTGTTTCGGAACAAAGCTGGACACGCGAGAACATCCTGATGACAAAATGCCCTCGACTTTGAAGTTTCTTTTTCGAGTCACCTCCCGTTTCGTAACGCAAAGATAAAACTCCGCTTTCTCCGAGAGCCCCTTCCGTAAATCCTCCCTCGAATCGGCAAATATTAAAAGTCGCACTTTAATGACGCAGCTCGCCGTAAAAGCGATTCTTGGCTAACCGATTTTGAATGCTCGACATTCTTGGCTGCGACATCTGATTAGCGTGCAAGGAGAGAAATTAGGAAGCGAAAGCGACGAGTACACGGGTATGTTCCATTAGCTCGAGACTTGACTAAAAGCTGGCATTACTGCCTCCGCTTCTGGGAAACTGCGCAATTCGTAGTTAATGTCCAAAAATCCTCTCCGTATCTGAACCAATCTGCAGAAGCCGCAGGATTTAATTGGCGAGCCTCGCTTGCAATAGCTCGGTCGGTTCTGCTGCGGAGAAGTCCCAGAGGAGAACTTCCTAATTGGCTCGACTTTACAAATGTCTTCGTTAATTCGACAATCCCCACTAGAGCGCGCTCAAGTGTTGAATTTGAAATTGCACCAGAGAGAGAGAATGTTTTGCGAGGATCTCTCTTTATCATTCTCGCGGGATCCGCTCCAGTATGCTTTTCTACGCGCTTGTTAAAAGCCGGTAATCTGATCAATGTTTAAGAAGTTGCTCGCATTCTTAACTCGACTTTCAACCAGAAAAATGCGAAAATGTTTTGGAAGCATTCGAACTCGATGACAATCTGTGAGGGTTTGTGACCTCAATTGTAACATCCGCTGCTTCTGAACGAAGGAAACCTCAAAAGACGAAAAGATCGCCATTACAATGACTTCTTACCGATGAGCAAAAACATGCCATTCAGACCGAGTTTTCTTTCGATTCTGGTTGCAGACCGGAGGAACTTTTTAAGGCTAACTTCAGTCTGCTCTTGGGTTAGTTCATGTTTGCACAAGCAAGTTGGGATTTCCCTTCGCGAGTTAATTCACAGTAACGATCAAGTTGACTGCCAATGTCTAAATGCCTCTTCCCGGATGCCCTAAATCATTGATACCATTGTGACGGCTGAGTGGAGATCGCATCCCCATCCATCTTCAGATAGTTAAGGCTAAAATGGCGTCGTCCACTCCCCTTTGGGAAGGAACTTCATTTTGTTTTCAACTCCGATTTGGGAGAAATTCCCTCGGCAAGATCAAAAAGGAAGGCCTCTTGTCATTCCTGTTGATGATTCGCTGCGTGTTTTACTGACGTCATAGACTTTAAAACTCGTGCGAATTTAAACAAACGTCTTTTCTTTTGCCTTTCTGGAAAATCGTTTAGACACGGGGGGGGGGGACCACCAAGGAAAGAGAAGATAACTTTCCGGTTGTCAAAATAAGCTGTACACGTAATATTTGTTCAACGATTACTTTCGATTAATCCTCTTCCGAATGGGTTCCGAGACTCCTCTCTTCGAAGAAGATAAGATTCCATCGTAATCGCGGGTTGAAACAGTTTCAATAACATCGAACTCGTTCGCACCCTAACGTTAAGCAAATTGAACTCTCCCCATACTCTGCGTTGCAAACCATCTGAGGTTAGCAGAAGAGTAGACCGAAGACCCGAATAACACAAAACGGGGGCAGTAAGGAACGCCAACGAAATGCAAAACCCTGGAGGGAACTTTCGTGGGGGAATCTCAAACACTCGGGTTTTTTACACTTTTTTGAATTATCGAGAGAAATGGGTACATTAAGACTCGCGGGATTCTTCAACGAAACAGCGCGTCTATACACTTAATTGACACGAAAGGCGAGGATCAGGGACGGGATTTCCAACTGGTAGAAGAAAGGCTTCAAGGAATGGAAGTCTTCAAGATTCTGCACCAAGTCTGAAAGCAACGAAAGGCCCACCACGAGGATTCTTCAAAGATGCGAATTTCTCATGGGAACTGGATTGTACCCAACGCATTAGGTTCTAGCTATAAGACCGGGCTACAAGTTCTGCACTAGCGACTCGAAACTTCGTAGAAAGCAATCACGCGCGTTGGAGAAAATAAATTAAAACCAGTTCGCAAGTTTAGTAGTCGATAAGCAGTTGAGCTCTTTCGCCTACGAATCTCCGTTCATTAAGGGTTCCACTTCTGCAGGCTTGGATCCGTCTACCTAATGATTAGCTAACCTGGCCACCTGCAGCGGGATTCGAACCTATAACACTAGACCTCAATTGCCTTGTTCAAGTTTCGTCTCGTCTGAGTGTGTGTGTGTGCTCTGATTGGGCCCTCGCAACACAATTCTCGGCGCAACTTAAAGGCAGGAGAATGAAGTCGCGATTGCAAACTAATCGGTTTTTTTAACGTAACTCTCGGGCAAAGAACAGCGGCTGCTCCTATTTTCAGTCGGCCCAGAAAAAATTAAAACTTTCCTAATTGCATAAATAAGAAGGAAAAACTGTTTTCCTGCCTCCCCCGAGCTGAAGAGCCGCACTTCTTAAGGCAGTTAGAAACGAAGCTTAAAGAAAAAGATTTATTTTTGTCGTGTTATCAAATTGGTTATGTGGACAGGGGGGTGCACGTATCAGCCCTGGCGGAGAAGGTACATTAGTCGCATTCCATGTCGCTTCGTTTTCTTGAGACGGAGCCCGAAGTGAAATTTATCCTCACTTTATTCATGAGGATGATCATTAATCTCGCATCTGCTTGTAGGATCAGCCGAATGCCATCCGCGTTCTTCTTCCACCAAAAAAAAAAAAAACCATCGCGAACTTTGCTACTGAAAGGGAATAATTGTTCGAATCTTCAGTCGGTGAAGCAGTTGGAAAATGAGATGCGCATTTAATAAAGGAAGACAAAGGAAAAATTTCTTTCTTGGAAACGGGACCGGAAGTGCGCTCACTTCGTGCACGAACTGTAAACTCGACCAGCTCGTAACGTTGCTGTTATTTAATTTCTTTTGTCGTTGCTGCTTCCTCGTGAGGCTGCTCGCGCCAAGAGTGCTCTTGAGATGACCTGCTTGACTTCTATAACGTAACAGCAACTGCTTGTGGGGGGGGGGGGGGGCTCTAGCACGT
This sequence comes from Typopeltis vanoorti, assembly GCF_054136105.1. Taxonomy (NCBI): domain Eukaryota; kingdom Metazoa; phylum Arthropoda; class Arachnida; order Uropygi; family Thelyphonidae; genus Typopeltis; species Typopeltis vanoorti. The sequence continues at coordinate 98,516,676 of NC_143570.1, read as the reverse complement.
AAGGGAAGGAGGACCTTTCGAGAAAGATCGCATCAAAGGATAACGACAGCACAAGAAACGCTTGTCGCGGTGACCCATTAGATGCGTAAGTGACGCACGAAGGTCAAGCTCGAGCATATCTCGAATGTCGCATTCGAGATATGCGCAGGTTGGATCGAGCTTGACCGAATAAAACGAGTCCAACTCGAGCATTCCCTGGAAATCTCCTACGCAGGAGTAATTACGGCATATTTCTGTGCCCTCAACGAAGGGTCGGGTGGATCGAAGCTGCTCCTCCCTTGCCAAACTTCTCGTGAGACTTTTCTCAAAATCCTGCAGAAGTTGCTTTCTTCTGGGGGGGGGGGGTCAGCCAATAAGCATCTGCGCTGTTCGTTCTTCGGCTAACGGCTTCGTCTCTTTATTCGCATCCCTCAATTCCTAGACGAAAACCATTCTAGGAGTTCGTTTGACTTGCAATCTTTCCACGTTCTCCTTTTCGATCCCATGAATGTCCGAAGAGCGTAAACGGCGTTCTTCAAACATTACGGACGGAAGTTTGTAAAACGCTGACGAGAAATTTATTTCTTTTGCACGAAGAAAAATACGTTGGGGGTTGAAGTTCTGTGACAACTAAATGCAGAATGATTTCTGTCTCTCCACGTGCTGCGAGTTTCTTCTCCTTCCTCCATTGTTTTAATTTTTTCAATCTCAACCATTTCGAACAATTCTGTTCTTAAGTCGCCTTCGCGTGTTCGTCCATCTTGCGCTGCTCATTTAAGTTGCGAAATTTTCACCTCGAAAATTTCCTCTTTCAGACAACTGGCTCTTTGGATCCATCTTTCTTAAGATTGTTCCTACAAATTCAGCGATACCTTCTCAGAACGCGCCTGTTCATTTCTTGCAAGTCGATTCCTCGCAGCATTTCTTAAATTAGAAATGTTCTGATGCGATCCCTTTCTTATCTTTTCGAAGTGTGCACACGAGACGAGTTTATATCCAAGAAGGGACCTTTCACCCCAGTGACGTCACCATTCTGCCAAGCAAACAAACCGGAACCCGATCAAGAAGAAGAACACAAAGCTGCCCTTTGAATTAAAAGAAAGCCAGTAGGAAGAACGCCGTTCCGAGATGCTTTTCAGTTCAAGATGGCTGATAAGGAAGCGACTTCGGTATTTTGAGCCCGCAAATAGGGGACGACATTCCCGTTCAGGTAACATTTCTTGAAACCTAGCAACGCGAAATATAAAATCGTAATCGCGTTTTCATTCTGCGCTGTAACTTCCTCGTGCTTTTTTGCACACGTCGCCAATCTGCGAGGAGTTCTTATATTGGCGAATTTCCAAACGCCAGCACGCACCACTTATCCTGCTTCGGTACCTGAAGCAGCAACGCTAATGTCACCAACACTTATCGAGCTGTTTTGTCATTTCGTGTTCCCCCTTCTTTTCCCGACTCCGGGAATAAGAAGGTATTGATCTGAAGCGACATCGCTATCGGATCTCTTACCTGCACAATTATAAGTGCATCTGGCAACAAACGAGCAACTATTATTGCTGACAGGTGCTGTTGTCATGGCAAATGTAATTTGACCCTCCTGGTAAATGGTGTGTGTCTGACAGCCACCAGAACAAAGTGGCTCACTTGTAGCTAAAGAGAACGGATTAATGCAACGATAAGTCTTGTTGACCTGATTTCTCGCTGGCTTTTTTTTCTTTCGTTGCCGACTGAAATCCTCGCAATGTTATAAATGCTGTACGACCGTGTTGTCTGCACACTCGCGTGCTACGTAAAATAGACCCCCGATGGCACACAAACTATTCTACTAATAACATTGCTGTTATCCTGCAATGTTATTAGAAGAATAGTTTTTCTCTTTTCTTTTTTTGCGTGGAAGTATGAACAGCTTTCAGAAGTAATTCTAAAGTGTTTGTTTCCGATTCTCCAACATCGCTGGTTCGTCTTTCTTCGATGGTTGAGAAATGTCACTCCAGTACATCCGCAAATAAACTCGCCACTTGCGATATTGCCCTCTCGGTGTGGTGTCGTGTGCAGCAAACCAGATAACGACGCGACTTTGGCTCCGTAATGAATCGTGGATGTACGCCAACGAAAGCCATCAGGCAGGGCCTGTTTCCTGTTTGTGCCCTCCTTAGATAGCCCGTTTCTCTCGTCTTCCAGGAGCTGTGGGGCCAGTTGCACCCGTAAGGAGGCGTTAGCTATTTTAGTCCCTTTTTGTACGCGGGGGTCATCTCGCATGGAATGAACTCTCTGGACGCGCGTAAACATTTCCGGTGTTTCGAGTCGCCAGACGTGTTGGCGACTTCGCTAAATGAGACGCATTTTGCTTTATTTCTAGGTCTTAAGGTGAAACAGTTTTGTGCGCTCTTCTCGACCGTTTTACGAATATCGGAAATGGCGGAGGTGAAATTCGAGAAGGAAAAAATTAGGATATTTCGTTTAGAAAATCTCATCAGCCTGAAATCGTTAGATCGCCAACCCGAGATGGGCTAAATATTTTTAAAAATTTCTCGCACTCGCGAAAACGTCGTCATTTTAAGACAACATCTCAAAACCGAGTTCTCCACAGCGAAATTACGGAGGTAATTGAGTTTGGGGCAAATGCATCGAACTGAGTTTTTTTAAACGCTTCCCTCCTTAAACACGTTTTAAAACTAAGCGCCGCTATCTCGTTGAAATTCTTCGCTCTGCGATAGCAAACGTGCGCGTTTGTTTTCGAGCCGTTTTTGTTTTATTTATTTTTATTGTTTTATTGCGGGCCACAGAAGAAAACTCATTACGGTTGTGAGCTCCGCGCCGCGAAAGGGCTATTTTCTTATGGGAGTCCAAATTTGGAATTTTATTGAAGAGAAATATCGCCGGGCCTGGAAGAGAATGAATTTTAGAAAGCGATATACCACACAATAATCTTCCTCAAAACTACTTTACGAAAACACCCCATAATCGGTGCATTGTAAACGCGGTCTCTCACGCTCTGTGCGAGAGACCCGCGATGAATTATTCATGATACGAGGAAATTGTATTAAAATTTTCGAAACATTTACTTTCCGCTAGTAAATTTGATAAAAATCGGCTAAATTATTTCCTCATTTGTCAACGACTAGAGCGTCCTCTAGTGTCCACAGCGATGCACACGTTTTCGAGGCGAGACTTCCTTCGATTCAAATGCCGCTTCTTGTATTCGCCCAAATCAGCGGTCTCTTCATAAACATTTGGTTGCTGTAGAATTTGTCTGCCGTTTAGAAACGCTGACCGAGTTGATTTGGCTCAGAATGCCGAGGACAGCGTTTGTTCCCCGTAAGTTGCGTACTATTTTAAAGAGACAAACGCGCATATTTTCGAAATGAATTTTGCTCGATGCATCCGACCGATAGAAAACATACAAAACTCGGCCGTTTGCATACATCGGACGGAGGAGGTCGGTTGCGTTTCCTTTTAATTTTAATGTCTTTAGCGAATATTAACACGTGTTAAGGAATATAAAAAATTTTCTTCAAGTCTTGACAAGTGTTGGTTTCAAAAGTGGTTTTCGTTGCTTTAAACGAGCTTCGATGAATCTTTTTGGTTCAGTTTTTCGCTTTTCATGGAATAACCAAAAGAAGCAGCAACGCTTAGCTTTAGTTTGCGCTGCACAAACTAAAATTATTCTTTGGGCCAGGTTTTGACTTCTTTTTGGAGAACGTGCAAATATGCCGATGATTGGGGTTTTCACCGAGTCTTGCAACGAAGAGTCTTCCTTGGAAGTGGGGGAGTCAGAAATAAGAGAACTGCGTCGAGAGTGGGTTCGCGGAATGCGTCTCTGGAAAGAGGCGTCCGCGTGAATGAGTTTAAGGAATGGCAGGATAGAACTTGCGTGCCGCCTGCAGACCTCAGGGACGTTGCACTTAATCTTTAAAAACTTGAAGGAAAGGGGCATCGAGAAATCCCGAACTATTCAAACAAACGTTTGTTTCGTGGGAATATTTTTCTCGATTAAAACATTTTCGAGACTCATTTTTCGTATTAAACGATTTGTTTACTTGGGAGAACTCGCCTGCGCGCTGATTGGGTCACTCAATGTCCGTTCTTATTTTCATCTCGTGTCGATGGAGGAAGCGTTCTCGTGGAGCTCATCGCTTTCTTAGACGCTCGCTGATGCGATCCCTCTGGCGAATCTTGCGGTCCGAGGTGGCAAACCCTTCTGCCATTTGCTGCTGAAAAAAAAAAAAAAAAAAAAACGTTACTCGGCGAAATGAAGATGTTTGCGCTGTTATCATCATCGATTTCCAGAGATGTGCCCTCAAGGGGTGTTCGGGCTACATTTCGTTTAGCGAACCGAGATGAGAATTACTTGCAAAACTGTCCGCTTAAATGACTGCAGCGGATCTAATTTTAACGCGTCTTCCGTAAGAGACGTGCTTTAGCACACCTCACGTGTTTTTCCTCGTGCGATGATGTAGTTTCCTTTCTGTGGAGCCACGCTGATCAAATTGTTTCGCGTCAAGTTCAGATCGAAAGTACCATTAAATTGTAAGGGAAAGTTTCTCTTAACCCCTCGCCCCCCCTCTTTCTTTTGGTTGCAAATAGAGCCGCAATGTCTGCTCAGCAGCGCGGGTTAATAGACAATCTAGAAATTATTAGAATACGCTTATTGAATAATAATGATTATTAGAAATGTTTTTTTTGAAGCCATTTCAAATATTTGATAAAGTATAACAGAAAACCACGAGAAAATGAAAATTTCCACGTGATGCTTGAATAAATATTCAGGTTGGCTCCCTTTTGTCGCAGGAAGAGGAGCCAGGTTTTCTAATGTTAAGATTTCAAGCTGCACGCATCGGATGGTGAGTCAATCTGGTTGATGGCAGAGGAGCTCCTGGTGGGAATTGAAGGAAATGGAAGGTGAGGTCGCGAAGCTGCCAAAAATGGAACACGCGATGCAATCTCAAAGCTTTTCGATACTATAAGCAGTACGGAACTTGTTCTATTATTTGCATGTATGGTGATGGAAAGTTCTCAGGACAAGCTTCGAGACTTTGAGTTCCAGATGAGAATGATCTCTTTCTCTGTCTCTTTTTGAAAGATAGCGAGTGCTAGGAAAGACAATATCTCAGTTTGTTTGTTTATTTGTATTCGTTAATTTTCTGTCCTTCGTTCCAATAGCGCTTGTCAGTTGTACTGAGGAACCCCCCCCCCCACATTGAGAGAGGCGATTTAATCGCCATCCTCAGTTTTTGAAAATTCCAATTTTCTTAGCCTGTCGGATCCTTTCTTCTGTTCTCTTCTCTTCGGATTCTGTTGGTGGTTCAAATCGTTTCCCGTAGCAAGGAAGAAAACTTGAGTGACGTGGAATCCAACCGAGAAACTCCATCAGACTCCTCCCCACCGAACCATCTCTCGCTTCGTCTCCATATTTCGAGAAACCACGGAGCTCAGCAGGTATCGACGATGTCCTCTGCTTAGAGGAACTATGAGGGGTTTCCGTCTGAGATGAGTAATCCCCAATAAGCATAGCAACCCTGCTCAGAAGTCAGTCATTCGGATCTTCTTTAGTGTCTGAACAAGCTGGTTGTTTGCTTAGCGCGATGCCGCTTGTCCTGCTATCAGCGCTGGATTTGTGAAGAGTTCGACTTCATGTTAGCGACCAGTGGGAGTGAAGAAGCGAACCCACGAGACGTCATGCTGTGAAATGTCAAAAGAAATGCGCAATTGTCGTATATTTTCACTGAAATCTTGAGGCACTTTTGTATTCCGGAAGTGATTTTATTTGATTTCACTTTAGTCCAATCAGATTTTTGTGGTTTCGTACTCAAAAAAAAAAAAAAAAGTAGAAATGCGTGTTTTGGAATATTTCAGCAGTTTTTATTCCTAAACACGAGCTTTAGCGATGACCCAAATTGCTGGGTCGTTTCTAATAAAAACAAAACGAACGAACCTGACAAATTGAAGGGTTTGAATAGGAACCTTCGCATCGCTTAGCTTGTGCCCTTTCTTAAAATTTAATGGATGGTGGAATTGTTTATTTCGGTTTCTTTCCAGAGAGGCATCTTGAGCTGAAAATTGTTTTTTTTTTTAAATTTATAGCCGATTTATTTGAACATTCATTTTCATGAACAAGAGAAAGGTCGCGAAAGCGATTTGCACGTTCTTTGTTAGAGCACGGTCTGTGTAATGTTTCGCCATAGCAACATTCAGATTTTTTTCAAAACAAAAACGCTGTCCTCATTACTTGCACATCCTGAAATTCAAAAGCACCGTCCTCTTTGGTCCCAAATAAAATCGCAACCTCCTCGTTCGCACTGTCGCGAGAAAGTGGACATGTTTACCTGTCAGCAGCCATCCTTTCTTCCACAGATGATTCCACAATAAAGGATTCTCTGCTGCAGCTACTACGCACCGCTCATTCTCATCAAACCGTATTTTGTTTTTTCCTTGTCCGTCGGCACTGGTTCTCAATACTCAGCAAAATCAATGAAAATTGTATACGTTTCGGTTAATACTGACGCTCAAACCTCTTTAGGCGACAGTCTGTCACCATAAAATTGAAAGCCCCCCCTCCTCTCTAAAACGACTTGGTGCGTTTCAAGGTAACACGTGGCAATTCCTTTTCATCTCGCCTACAACGCACGTGAAAAAACTCCTTTTGCTTTTGATGTATTTGCGCTACGAAGCTTCGCAGTGGCCGTTATTCGCTCTGTCCTGGGAAGGGCATAATCCGAGGTCGGATTCCAGCCAGTCGTTTGAGGGTAGCAACGACTAAAGTAACCGCTGACTCAATTTTGAAAGCAAGCGCAAATGACACGTCTAATTGACACTACTGGCCAGCTATATTTACTTCTCACGTTCCTGCAATCGTAAAAGGGACGAAGGACGCCACTGCGAATTGAGACTGTAGCTGGAGAGACGCATTCGGAGTTGTCTCATTACTGAGCCAGTTGCCTTGGACACCAAATAATCGTCCCATCGATACTTTAACGTCACAGTTAATGCTTTCATAATTGTAACCACTAATTTTATTTTTGATTGGTCTACACCATCTGTTCCCAACCGGTAGTACGCGTAACCCCCGGGGATACGTGCTGGCCCGTTCAGGGGGCAAACGAAAAATAATCAGCAATGGCGGAAAAACAAGTAAAGTTGTTATAACTGAGTTGTTACGAAACTTAGTTATGGAACAATTAAAGGTTGTTTTGAATCCGCTAATGGAGACATTGGCGCACCCAGGCAGGGGGCCAAGGAGCCCTGGCTCCCCCAAAAGAAAAAAAAGCACTAGAAAAATTTCCAAAAATCTTTTCCTAATTAAAATTCTTTTTTTATTATTATTTATGTCTTCTATTCTATACTTCTTATGAATTAGCGGTCGCATAAGGTGGGAATACCCTCGAGCTCTCGGGATCACGGCCGCTGTGAACGCAAGGCGAAGTAGTGCTCGGGAGGAACGAGCGCTACTTCGTTTGCCCGAGCCGGGCCAGAGGAGATCCAGGGTATCATGTATTGGCGATCATTGCAGATGCTCAGTTATAGGTCGTATGCATTCTGAAATCGTCTACTTAACTCGACCCCCCCCCTCCCCAAGATTAAATCTTGAGTTCTAGACCTTCCCCCTCCCCGCCACCCAAGATTAAATCCTGAGTGCGTCACTGAATGGAGACACTTCAACACCTCTTGCCATTTACTAATACTGAACTAGTGGAGAGAGCTTTTTCTTCTTACACCTTCATAAAAATAAGACCGCAACAAGCTTAATGCGAGTCCTGATTTAAGCCTGTATCTTGCATCTTTGATCCCGATTTCAAGAAATTAAGCGCATCAAAGCAAGCTCACCAACAGTGTTTCGATCGGCTAGTGATCTGTATGCCAATTACTACAGACTTTTCAGAAACACAAATAAATATAATTAATAACGATTAATCTAAAGTTTCTTAAATACTTGATCACCGTTATCAATAATTAACACGAAGCTCGCCTTGTTTCTGTGTTACGAATCTTGTAAAATGAAATCTGCGGTTTGTACTTTCAGTGTAGTAATTTTCCTTTCCCAACTCATTTCCACCATTTTACACATCAAGATAGAAGGCACTGAACAAAACGCGTTAGTATATATTTAAAAAACAAGGGGCACAATTTATAGAATTGGGTTTAAAAGGGGTACGCGAGTGGAAAAGGGTTGGAAACCACTGGTCTACACGTTAAAGTTATGGGATGTAAAGATTTCCACGAGAATATCATTCGGTCCAAGTATCCTAGCGAGTTCGCTACACATCAACGAGAGATGGCGCTACTGTCTCCGCAGAGAAGCATTTTTGGGATGGGAAAATTGTTCATCAAAACCAGAATTCGATATTTTGTGGAAAGATGGGACACGCTTATCCTGCCATTACGAGTGAGATGTCACTGTCCAGCCAGGGTAGCAGTGGCTTGCATGGTATTACGGTCGTTAAAATTCAGGGGCTCGGAGAGAAAAGCGTCAGAGCTACTCGTGAAGATGCAGCAAGTGTGGAATGCGAACATTACCAGAAATAATCGCGGGAATTTCGGATGTCGCTCTCCTACTCTTTTCCGTAAGTGGTCTTTATTGCATCCGGCAGATCCTCTATGATCTCGCTCAGGGTTAACATGTTTAGCTGCCTGCTTTTATTGTTGCCCCCCCCCACGATGCCATAAAAACGACAATCGCCCCCTGTTTGTCTGTTTTTATCGAAGCTCCGTTCCAAATCTGACGCGGCCCCAAACACGCAGCGCTTTGCTATAAAGCGGACATTTAAAACGTGCTGAAGTCGGCGCGCACTTCGTTTTTGACTTTTATTAAAACCGCTGTACGCGCGAGATAAGCGGAACCTTCTCGGATGCGCTCTTTTTGAAGTTGATGCACGAGACGACTACACTTTTCCTCCGCAGTTCGAAGACGTTTCACGACACAATAACGGCACGAACAAACGACGTGTAGTTCTCGGCAAAATGCATTAAAACATTCCTCGGTTTCGTTTTAGGAGCGTTTCGCAAAATGTACGAGCGTCCATTACGTGGATTTGGTCCGTCCGTAGGCGGAGGTTTCTCTGGACTCGGGTAGGACCGATCTTATTGGAACTTTGTTTCAATTTCACTTCGCAGGGAGTGAAAAGCTTCGAAATCATCGATAGTTCGAACCTGCTTTAGACTGGAACCGGTTCCGATTGGATCGTAGTTACTGGAAGGATAATTCCTCTCGAGTCCGATGGAACCGATTTGAATTTTGTTTTAAAGTGTACACCAGACTGCGTTCAGTTTTAGTTTTGGGCGGACCTTTAGGTAGCGGAAACATTTTGGCCAAATGAGATTCACCTGGAATGCAAAAACTGAAACCGGGTTCAGTTCATCAAACCTTTGTCTAAATTCTGTCTCGTATTTCAAAGCGAATCGCCATCCGAGTGAGAGCTCATTGGATTGTCACTGGCACGATGACATCGAGAAAACCACCAGACATCCAGTCTGAACTGTAAAAAGTTATCAGAGCTTGCTCCATAGACCTAAGGGAAAAAAAAACAGTCTTAGGTTTAAGACTGGTAATTAAACTTCCCCCCTCCTTTTTAGCTCTATTTATTATAATTTAGATTGGAGCCGAATGAAATTTCGGACTCCCTTTCAAAATATGTTGGCTTCAGTCCCAACCTCATGAATTATGGGAAAAAGAAAATCGTCCACAAGAAGAATTGCGCTGATGCGAAGGAGAATCTTTCGCTAAGCAAAAAGACTTTCGTTGCGAAATTTCACTTCTGTGAGACTGTCGACCTCATTTCCTTGCAATTTTTAAAAATTCTTAGAGTTTAACAAAATCATGTTTGAGATGATCAAATAGTAAATTAGGATTCGTTATTTCTTAGCATGGTAAGAAGTCATTGGCAGAGTAATAAAAATAGCAATACTCGTAGCAAGGGGGGAAAAAAAAGCACAAATATGACCCAAGAAGTGCTTCCCAGTAAAACGCAATCTTTACTGCCAACAGTGGAAGAAGGCGACATCTAGCGAGGGTAAAAGTAAGTAATGTCAATTGCGCCTGAGAAATCAGTTTTTTTGCTTCTTACGAAAATTTAATTCTGTTGGTTTCATTTTATTGAAATCATTTTTTAAATCACCGCGATATTGACAACGGAGTCGGTGTTCGCTTCGTTGTGAAGTGGGGGAGGGTGTCGATAGGACAACACTGAAAATAAGGTTAAATCCTTCCGAAAAGACGACAATGGGATGCGTCTGTCGTTAACGGGATTGTAGCACGGAGCGGAACAAAGCGATCAGTGGCGTCCTGAACAAACAGGCCCGCGAAGCCACGCTGCTCGTGTGTCAACATCTCCATCGGTTGCCTGCAGCGAGACAGCCGATTAATCAAATGACAGCAATTGTTGACAATTCCACTTCGCCAGACATCCACCGACTGCACGCCAATAAGCAGAACGCGCAGGTTTCGGTGGGTGGGGGGGTGGGGGAGGGAAGAGAATGAATATGAATAATGAACCGCGGTCGAATGCATAGTCGGAACGTAATTCCGAGCCCTAAGAATGATCGGATCAAAGCGATGAAGCGGTGTTAACATGCCGCGATCCTCGACGCCTCCGAGGAAACGCATCGAAGTGCTCGCGCATGGGGCGGATCGAGAAGCACTTCCGAACACGTTTCGTTTAGTCTTGAATGCATTTCCAAGATGTTTTCAGGTGGGTTGAGTTAAATCCTCGACAGATCTTAAATTTCTTGCTTTGAACGAAGAGGACTCATTGGCTGATCCACACTTCGTACAAGGCTTGATAGCCGATTGAATTTTGTACCCCCCCGCAGCTTCAGTCTCCAGGAGTTTCAACATTTATACTTCTGCTGGAACGACCCGAGTTCGAATCCCTTATAATACGCGACGAACTTTTTTGTTAAATCAGTTATTCCCCTTGAGGTTAGACGATGTTGCACCACGGCAAGGGGGGCGCGTCAGCTCTCATTCCTGAAAATTGAAAAACGTCCGGAGAACACGCAGCACATGACACGAGTCAGCGATGAATCGTTTGGATCCACATTCGAATCGCTGCGTGGAATGCTGGGAGCACAACGAGATAAACGCGACGAGGTGACTAGTCCAGAACGCGCCTTTCTTTTTTTAATTTTAGATGCGAAATTTGTCGGCAAACATTCGCAGGTTAGAATTGGGGAAAGGATTGGGATTGGTCTTCGGAGCCAAGCACGTCTGTTTTTATTGAAGGTCTTCGTCTCGCACACCCACGCAGCCTCTTGATTTCTCTGATTAAAGGACAGCCAGTCGTCAAGGGAATTACGAGCTCTCAGCACACCGATGTAAGCTTAGGGGAAAGCAAAGCTCTGTTTTTATTGCGCTCGAGTCGATCGCACGCCTCGGCTAACGCGAACACTGAAGTGTGAAGAGCCGTCTCAGAAGCGAGGTGGTTGTCGCCAGAGCAAGAGATCAGAACTGACGACGGCACCTTTTGTAAACCGGGGGAATTATTCGCTTTTCAGGCTTGGGAGAGGGGAGGGGTCTCACAAAGAGTCACGTGATTGTGTTGGATTCGACAGAAAATTACTTGGCACGCGATCATTTGAGTAAACCTCTCTGAAAGCAGCTCGAGATCTCGTGCAATGGACAAAACGAGGCCTCCTTTCGAAAACATTTTTTTTTTCTTTTTTAATCTCTCGGTGATATTTTCAGCAACAAAACGAGGAAATGCGAGACTTTCCGAACAGGACGGAATATTCACCGAAGGATTGGTTTTTGGCGCGAGATGCTCTGCGCACTTTCATTTGGTTAAGTGATGTAACCAATTATGACGGCAGTAAGTTAAAGCCGAGCAACCTGACCACCCTTCGCATTAGCAGACAGATGGATCGCATTTCAGCTGACGTCCGTTGTCAGAGCGTATTAGTCGGATATCAGTTCGCCTTTGCGACATCGTCTCTCGTGTTCCGACGAATCATTCTCGATGATGAGCTGCTCGTAATTAGCTTTCGCTCCCAAGAAACGCGAGAGGCAACACCTTCCAGCCGAATGGGAAAACTCCTTTCAAGGGCTGTTATGAGCGTAAAAAATTTCGAGGGGTTTAAATGCGGAGTGTTACCGAAGGCACTTCACAGCATTCAGGTCAGCAACCGCCGTTTAGCGCATTTCAGGCTTTTGTTTCACAGCGTCGAATGTCGTGAAGACTTGATTTTAGAAATCTGAACTTCTAGCTTGATTTATTTATTTTTTATTTTTTAATTGATTCCACGCATTTGCAGTCGAATTCGAAGGCACCGCTGACGAATTTGAATGTTGAAGTTAAAACTTGCCTCTGGTGAATGCCACGTGAATTAGGAAATTTGAAATTTTCAAATTTCGATTTCGCAATTTGAAAAGCAGCCAATGGACACACAGATGCACAAACGAAGGCAAATTTACTCAACTGAATACTCTCGGCCCAGCAGCTTGACTGTCTTTCGGATGACAGCGGGAACACGCTGATCACCACTTGGAGGCAGACGCGAGCAGAACCCGTTATCGCCATGGAAACAGGAAACCCATCCGTCTAGTTAGAGGCAGCAAGGAAGGTTTCAAACCGAAGTGGATGCTTTCCCGAAGAGGTTTTCACTGGAGTCGACGCTTTCAACGAAGATGAAGCAGGACCGCCGCTGCGCGCGACTCCCTCAGTAATTTCTTATAACTAAGATTCGCATCAAGAAAATTATGAAGAATCCAAATAAAGCTCCATTTCAGATTTTCAGGGGATGGTTTCATCCCCAAAAGATCATGAACTTCGATTCTTCACAGAAATGTCGATTTTAGGGGCTACAACGAGCGCCCGATTTTCTTCCACCCATCTTGAACTGTTTTCCTCAAAACGAGTTCGTTTCTGCCTGAAAATCGATCGCTAAGATGAACTCTGAGAGCGAACTGAAATCGAGACAGAATTCTGAAATTAGATTTGGCAATTATTGCGTCGAATCGATGAGAAAGAATATCTCGGGCAGGTAAAAAGAATACCCCCCCCCCCCGGTTGATTACTTCCTGCTGTCGTTGCAGACTTTTTGCTTGCATTTGAAAATGCCAATTTGCACTCCTCGCACGCTAATTCATTAACGGCGTGATTTTCCAGCGAAGAATTTCGAACTTAATGCGACACCTGATGGGACCACTCAGAATTAATGGGCATGAAAAAACATCGGCCACATTGCGAGCCAATACTACTGCTTGAGTCGGTGATAGCCGGACGTCATGGCAGCGGAGTCATAAGAGGCGAAAGTTCCCATCTTTTATTAATTCTGGGATTATCGCGAGGGAGGAGGTTACGTGGCCATTTGCACCCCTTGATCAGAAGGGCCATAAAAAAGCAGCTGCTTTTGGCGACATTTGGTCCTTCTCCCGAACATTTTTCGCATCACCCTCCAGCTGCCGGTGTTCGCTGATACGTGCTGATGACCCTCACGGCGGCTCCCCGTCGCCGGACACTTAGTAAGCAACAAGCGGTCCACAGCTGTCGTAAAGTAACGCAGCATCCACAAAACAGACGACGTGACTCACTTGTTCATTTGTTTCTGGGGTTCTCGAATGTCCGCCTCGAATCGTGGGTTGTCGTTACGAGGGGGATGCAGGAGTGTGACGTATTACTTCCTTGTCGGATCGGTATGAGTGCACGTTTTTTCTGTCCTCCCCCTCCCTTGAAATGAGCTTTTTTCTTGTCGAGATCCATCTGGAATGTGATTTACGATGATCAATGGGTTCGAAAGGGTCATTAGGAGGCTGACGAACGAACTTCAGCACGAATCGTTGGTGAACGCCTCAAATTTGTAAATGCAGCCTCGCGGCTCGAGAGAGAAAAAGTTGAATAAAAAAAATCCAAAAGGATCGCCAGAAGAACGAGTTGGTCATTTTCTTAGCAGTTTCATTTGATGAATATCCAAACCGGATTGGTAGAAATCTCGGCTTCTTGCTGATGTCGCGATTAAGTGATTTCAGAGATCTTTCTCAGATTCTTCCATATTTTACTCATTTGTGTTTCGAAGATCTTCCACAGAAATCGAATTGCCGTGGAAGATCTTCGAGCTACCGACTGAGTGGGGCAAAAATGATCCGAACAAAACCAAATCGTGATTGCCAACGAAAAGTGTTGTAGATCAACTTACTAATCCAGATCTGGATTCAGTGCAAGAGTTGTATCGGTTGAAATGTTAAAACCGGAAAGAATTCTCAAAAGCAGAAGTGCGGCCAAACATCGCGTGCGACAACTCAGGCGTATTGGTGGCTCTTCGTATTGAATGGTAATCGGCGATGGCACTGCAGCATTAACGGCTTTCGAAGTGTCAAGCCGCTCTACGAGTCCCGCTCAGTTGTCTTCATCACGCAGGATGGCCAAGTGGACATCTTCCACGCGCGGTTCTGGGAAAGAACGCAGCTGCGTTGATATCTGAAAATATTCGTTCTACACCCCATTTAACGGGAGAAGTTAAGGCTGTGAGAACAGTGTGCGCGTGAAGTAAGGGTATGCGCATATTTGTGGGGCGAAATAAAAAAAAAAAACAGTCTTCGGTAGAAAAACCGGCTGGATCACCTTCAGTAGGGAAAAACCGTTAACAGTCCCTGCATCTATCGAGACTCGACCCAAAGGGCATCGTTAACATCACCGCATGAGCTAAGAAGGGACGTTCTTCTGGTCACACTATTTGAAGAAGCGCTCTCTACTCGGTCATCAGTTAAACTATATTTTATTTTGAGTCCTTCAAAATAAAATTCTGAGAATAAAAATTAGCGACGTTTCTGAGTTTCATTTCCAATGTTTTATCGTTAGTGGATGCATCTACCACAAAATAAGCCCACGGCGTCCTCCTTACGGTGCTCCGAAATTAGACGACCCTTGTACAAGGGCGCACAGCAGCGATTACCATAACGAATGCTGCGGCTTGTAATGCGTTCCTGGGAGGTGGTTTTGGGTAAAAAAATGATTCCATTTTCCTGGATGATGGATGTAAAGAACGACATTTGATTCCATTCGTAGGACGTTCTGTCTATCCATTCGCTAAGCCATTCGTTCATTTTCCTTCAGAGGGTTTTTAAGACACGCAGAGAAAGATGTCGCCCGGAACAAGCTGCTCCGGGCTTGTTCTTCTCGCTGCTGTCTGAAGATAAAATGCCGGTGTGATGCTCCGATCTCATTTTTGCCCTTCAATATTTCCCAGGAGGGTGCTTTAAGTTGTTGCGCGTGTAACCTTAACGAGTCTGTTTTTCGTTCGTGTTGCTGTCCATCACGAGCGCACACACTCCCCTTCCTCGCGGCTGCAACAGATGAACAAAATGTTGACGGCGTGTTTGCCGTCTCCTCGCTGTACTTTGTCCATCTTTAATTTGCTGTAACGACGTTTTCGACCCGGAGGTGATGGCATCGCCGATTCCGACGCATTTATCTGTCGAAGGAAAGAAGTCTTCTCATAAACGAAATACCGGACTTGAATTCCTGGCCACGATTCGCGATCTTAAATGAAATGTGCTCGCTTCGAGCGGGCATTGGAAAGTCGCGCAGAAGAAGGAAACACGAACAGGATTTTCAAGTTTCTTTGTGAATCCCCACCATGGAAGGTTGGAAACGCATTTTTGGTATGTTAAAGTTAGCTAATCCTGATCGAGAGACCGAACGTGAAACTTTGAAGCCATTCCAGTCCTCCCCCGGAAGTATGGTCTTTCACAGGGGGATGAAATTAACCTCCGACCTAGAATCATTCGCTAAACATCCATGCGAAGGCAGAGTCTACATCCCTAGAGTGCGGTTGTTGGGGGCTGAAGACTCTTGGATCGGGCCAACTAGACACGCTGACTGTACTAAGAAATGTTTCCCTATCTTTAAGGGCAAAGGAGGGTTCTTTCTAGAGCCCCAAAAATCGCATCTACGCAATTTATTTTTCCAGCGTTGATATTTGTGAAGAGTAGCGAAATGTGCATCGCCGTTAAGTGCATCAAAATATTTTTAAATTACATTTTATCAGTTGGAAAGAAGTACTTGGGCATGTTAGTTGACGGACCGTAGTTAGACCCTCCTCATTTTGATCAGAAAGACAGAAAAAGTTAGTATTATTATTGAACAGAAGTGATTTTTACTAATAACATCATCGTCGACACATTTTGTTTTTTTGCTAAAGACTTTTTTCTCATTTCATAGGGGAAAAGTAACCCCGAGGTTCGTTTAAGAGAGATTTACACATCGAAACATGCCCGAGAAAAACGATCCTTGGGGAACGTTCAATAGAAACAAAAACGATTCTCGTGTGGGAGGCAACAAAAGGGATGTCTGCATCAGAAGGAAGTTCTAATCTTGCTATGGAAAACTAGTTTCCATGGTTAAGTGGGCAGATGTAAGAACAGCAGACCCTGTGCTGTAATCCAGAGGGGGGGGGGGTATTTGAAAAGACGAAAGACATTTTCTGACAATACTTGCGTTGGAGTACTTAGAAAAATCTGAAGACTGACGAAACAGCCACAAAAACATTCAGTCCCTTTGAGAGAAATTTTTTTTTTTTTTTCCCCTAATGTATGGCGTTCCCTGTTTGCTGATGAAGCGTAGATGTGTTACTAATAGATTTCGAAAGACGATCATCTGCGCAAACTCAGAAGGGCATCTCATTGCGCTGTTAACGTGCAAATAGTTAGTGAATTGAAATAGCCGAGCTGTCTAACGAAAAAAATGTGCAGCAGTTTCCTCCAAGTTTCGCATGTTTACAACATTTTTGCTGCAGGATTCGCAAAACTGTTAATTTATTCGGTTTCGCTAAATGCGAATCAAAATAATCATTCGCCAAGTTAACAGAGACGAGAACAGTTGATGTGGTAGAAAAACGCGAAATGAAACTTCAATCAACAGACTTCTTTCTAAATTTTGAAATATCGCGTGGCAGCAAAATTGTAAAGCCGCAGTTAGTCCATGGCGAGAGGGAACTTGATCAATACTTCGGCTTGGCCTCAACTTCGATTGGTTCGGGTGCTTCCGACTGGTGTTACACAAGGGCAAGGACTCTTAGCTGAGACGTTTGCATGAAGTAACGTTATGCGACTGGGATGCGGTGTATCCAGCTGTTTCTGATGCCTTTACGTCAAACTATGAACAGATTACTGAGTACGAATGCGCATGCGCCGGAAGTAGCATGCGAGGGGGGTTGCATATAACGCATTTCGATTTCATTCTTTTGGTTGCATGATCGCGATTTACGTTTCGTTCGCAATCGTAATTGAAAAGATTAATCAGAAAAGCGAAATCTGCTCGAGTTTCGACGCTCAGAAATGTGAGCTTGAAAACCGCGCTGAAATAAGGGTTTAAAGTGAGGTAAGAGATCTTCTGCAGTTCAGGGATTGGCGACTTTCCTAAATGATGCTGGAGCCAAATAATTTTCGGTTACGTTTTGCAATTCAAGCAAGTCTGAACCCGGCGTTTAAACAGCCTCGCAACTCGGGCCTTTCGCTTGTTCCGGACATCGATGCTGTTCGCAGCTTTGTGGATCAACGAAGCGCGCTTCATGCTGTAAGCAGAAGCACTCACGTGCAATGCAAAAGGTCATCGGCATTCAGTAACCATGCAAAGTGTCGCTTTTGAGGTTCAATCCGGAACACCAAGAAAAATCTGGGTTTAAACCTCGCTATTGAGGCTTGAACCGGTTCAACTGTTGTGCGGGTCTGCGATAATTCTCCTGGACCTTGATCCTCATTATGTTCAAGCAGCACATCTTGGAATAACTTTAAATTCCATTTCGTTCCTCACAAAGCACCTCGCGAAAACTTGTAATCCGCGCTGTTCGTGGATACTCTGGAAGTGACTTCCAGAAACGTGACGCGTCCAATCGCCGAGAAAGAACATTTTGAGTGCGCAAAATTGATTAGAACGTCTGAAATGTTTTGGGTTCCAATTACGTCTGTAAAATCTTTACAAGGTTTTCATGTCAAGATGAGCTGACCAGTCCCATGAGAGGGTTTCCCTCCCGCAAAGTAGGGTTTTCCATCCTGCAAGTAGCCCACCTGCTATAAGAGCACACGCAATTAACAGATGGAAATGCATTTAAGCAATGCTGCGTTGCTCGTGAAAAGCGCCTCTCATCAGATACAGGAAAGTCGCTCCGAGGACGTCTCGTGCACACCGGAATTCCTTTTTGCTCTCTGAGGTGTGGACGTCACGGCTTTATTCGCAACATTCTTGAATTGTGATGAAGGAAGGAGCAAGAATTAAGGCCAAGCTAAGGAAACGAATTCTTAGGAACATAAAAGGGGAATGGCCACGTTGTCCCCCTGAGAAATTCGTTGAATTTCCTACGATTGAGTGTGTGTGTGTGGGGGGGAATTGTAAATTAGAAATCTCTTTTGGACTTTTTAAACGATGAACAGTCATCTCTTCAGCCGTCATCCTGCTTATTGCGCCTGTCTGTAATAAGAAACGTGTTGATGGTTAATCCCCCACCTAGAGGTTGGGGGGGATATCAGTTAGGTTGTCTAATATTTCCTGTTGGCGTCGCTACGGAAGCATCGTCCTTGTTTATCGATTTCTCCTCTGCGTCATTTCATTCCCCGACTTATCGAATGCGAACACGAATTTTACGATCGGACCTTTTTCTTTCCCTCCGCACTTCACAGTCGTGTTTGAAGGTGCTTTCTGTTTTTTCGGCACGGAGCTTGTGCGAAATCTACATCTGTAAGTTTTAAGGCAGACGATGAAAAATTAATTGGCGTCCTACGTGAACCGAGCCAGTCTCCGCTCGCCTGAGATCCAACACCGCATTTTGGAAATCTGGAGGGGCTCGCGCTAATCTCAACTCCCTAAAACTAGCAGAAAACAAAAACAGTATTTAAAAAGCCTGTAATTTTCAACCCGATCGACGCTATACGAAACTGATTTTGAATCTCTCATCATCGAGCATTTCAATTTTCCATTAAATTTCAAGGGTGTTCTTTGAATTCCGACTCGTGACATTTCCTCGGCGAGACTTCACGACAAACCAAAGTCAGCTGACTGTCGAGTTTTGCTACTCCGAACTTCTCAGCTTTCACTTCTACTAAATTGTAGATGGAAAATGACTGTAAGATGAGGCCGTTTCTTAATCCAAATTGTATATCCCCTCGATTTTCTCTCTCCCTCCCCTTCTTAGGAATTCTGTAGGATTCATGAAGTATTTCTCTGTTTTTTTTTTAAAGAAATCTGACCAGCAAGTGTAATCGCCATCTGGAGGCCTCCTCTTAAACAGGCTAATTAAATTGTAAACACTGTTTTCGTATGTCATCCAGGATTAGCTTCTGTCGAGCCAGCAAGTTAACATTTTTTGACACGTGTCACTAATAATTTGTCCAACCTTTTGAAAGACCGACGGGAGTATTTAGAAAGATCTTTTTTTTTTCTGAAGAGTAATCTTCGAGAATAAATCGTCTTTAGGACTGTGGCTTCTTTCCGCAGAATGAAAACGTTGATGCGGAAGATGAATAGGAAAGCAAATTAAAAAAAAAAAGAAAAGCAAAACAGAAAGATGACGAACAGAAAGAGAATCGATAACAAGGCGAGTGTAATTACGGAATAAAGGGTACGAAAGGGAAAAGAAAAATTAAGATTTTTGGAAATGATGAGGTAATCATAATAACAGATCCAAGAAGTAGCAGAAAAATCGATATTAATTTGTGTAAAGAAATGACGAGCAAGTCCAGAAATATTCCTACTGGATGACTTAACTGCTGGAATCTTGATTAGTAGGTTCACGTTGCACGTGGATGAAAAAGAAAAAAATAAACGAAGATTGTTCATCTCGGCCATTCGGATGAAGTCCCGAATATCGCATTCATGGAAGGCTTAAGAATTCTGTCTTGAAGTCGTGGTGGATGCCACGTGTTGACGCTCTAATGAGAAAAGTTTGCCCAATTTAATTGCAATGGCGGACATAACTTCGTATCGATTGCTGTTTCTTAGAGGGGAGAAGATTAAGAAAGCGGGGCTACTTCCAGAAGAGATCTGACGCAGGGTTCAAGAATTTGACGTCCATCTTTTGACGTAAATCAAAAGATGTCTCGGTTAAACTGCACTCTGATGATTTTAAGTTTTATTTCTTAGAAAATCGGATGGATTTTCGTGTTGTAGTCGCAGCTTCCGTTCGATCCCATTTTGCTCGGCGACATTCGCGAGGTGAAAATAATCTCCGCGCAGTGCATTTCGGGCATAATAAAGAAAGCGGTGGGCCGAAGAAAGAGGATAACGAAAGAAAACTTTGTACGCCACGGACTAAGAGAGGGAGGGTGGATCAGTGGCACGGCTGGGGGGGGGGGGAAGAAGCTGGGGATAATTGAGGCGGGAGTTGTGCGGGAATTAGCGCGCTCTCGCCTTTAGCTCCCTTCTGACTGTCGAGCAAGTGTGGCAGCTGCGAGATCTGCGATTGGTTACGACCACCAAGAGCTGCTGTGTGTGTATCTGGGGGTCGGTCCGCTAATCTCCGAAGTTCCACAAAGCAGGCGGGCCAGTGGCTTGTGAAATCGCTCGTACATAGAATACGCATTACAAAGTTCGTCGCCCCGGACATCTTTGTGTGTTCTCGAGCTCCTTTCCTCGGATGGAAGGGGAAACCCGTAAGCCAGCAAGAGGGGGGGGGTGTTTGTTTTACGGCTTGAAAGGATTTCTCTCTCTTCGACTAAAAGATGCACAGCAAACAAACTCGCATTTGACGGGTCGGAGGGATGAACTTTCCAAAACTGCGTTTTCTTTTATTCTTCGCCATCTTCCGGCACACTTTTAAAGTATAATTTCGATTTTTTTTTTTCGCAAGACGTTCTCAGCCTTTGTGAAATCAAAACCTCGATTCGATGCGTGCATTAAAAAAAAAGCAGCCTTATTTTTGGGAGCTTTGAAACAACACCTCGAAGCTTACTAAAATCTAAAGAAAGCAGTTTTCGTTGCTTTGAGACGAAAATAAATCCAACTGTCCGACAAGATTTTAATTTCTAAAAGCTTGTTTATGAACTGAAGTGGCGTGAATTGGATTGACGGAGCTTCTCCAGGTATTTTTGTTCTTCTCCTTGAAAGGCAGAGGGCCTTTTGGGGTGTGGAATAAACTGAACGTCCACTTCAGTAGCGACGCCCTTTCAAATACGTAAAAATAACCTTTTTAAGACTTGAAATCGTGACCTGCACTTGCCAAGAGAAAAACTTCTTACCCAATTCAGACCTCGTTGAGAGCTTCCTTTTCTTAATTGTTGGTTCAAGAACCCCTTTGTGGAGTCGCGTTTTGCCCCAAGGAAATCAATATTCTGAATTTTCTTTCTTCCCAACAGCCGTCAAAATGTCCCGTCACACGATTTGGATCGAATTCCTTCATGATCCCAAATAAGGAAGCTAAGTGACGATAAAGTAGATATGAGAATCGTCCCCCCTACTAGAGATTCGGATTTGTCGCGATCAAATGCTGCATGACCCATCCGATCGACGCGATTCATAAATAAAAACCCTCGGGGTCGCTATTAGAGCTTTTTCAGAGAAAACGAGTGTTCTCCTCCCTGTTCTTCTTCACTTAAATGTAAAAAGAAAGAAAGAATGTATTTATCCAGAAAATAGTATTGGGGAGGACAAAAAGAAGGTTCGTATTTGTTTCCTCTTTGATGATCACGTTTCGTATTCGATCATCCAAGAGGTGAAAGAAACAACGTTACGAAATTTTGGCCTCACAAAGAGAGCCTCGCTGTAAGGCTAATCTGTAACTCTCTCTCTCTCGTCCTCTTTTAGATTAAGTTCGTGGACATGCTGGAAGGTTTGGGGGGGGGGGGGAATTGTTTTTTAAACACTGTTTCAGTTCAGCCGCTGATTCAGTGACAGGTTTAATAGCAGAGAACTCAAGTTCGTAACTTAATTTATTAAATAGGTGAAAGAAGAAGGAAAAAATGACTGGAGGAGTGCGGATAGCACGAACATTTCAGGTTTTGTGACAAGCTTGTCTTAAAGTCGCTGGATAATGCCATTAAAATGCGCCTGTTGATTCGCTAAACAGGGAAAAACTTCTCGTTTTTTCTCTGCAGGTCGCAATTGTTTCGCATTTTTAATTCTCTTTTAGTTCGCGTTGAAGCTGCTTTGGCTCCGAAAAGCAAATTAGCGGACGTCTCTGTTTGCTCGAATATTTCTCAGCGTTCACTTGACGTACTTCCATTAGATTCTATAAATAATAAATTCTTGCGCCGACTCACGGGAAAACTGCACGGCCTGTTAAGGGAGGGGTTGTGACCGTGCACCGCGATAAATTTCCAGCATGCAGATTCTCTTGGGGGAGAAGATGAACCGTGCTTGCCCGCCTGTTTACGAAATATTAAAATGAGCAAATATTTATGTTCGGATCAATACGTCATCGGAGGAGAGGAAAAACAACGCGAGTCACAAGAGCTGCCGCGAGGTCTCAAAACCTTCGCGCTGCAAACAAACAACTGTTGAAGTTTCTTAATTAGATAGCGAGAGAAATCGGAGAGCAAATATTTCTTCTTTCCACAGTTACAGAAAGCCCCCTCGGTGAGATGCAGCAGATGCCATTCTCAAATGCTTTCGTTGGATTATAAGCAACAGAAAATCCCACCGAAGTCGATGAGGTTTTTCCGTTAAACATTTCGCCACAGGTTTCCGCTAGTTCGTCTGGTCAAATTACACTTCTGATATTTTCGATCAGATTTCTTCAAAGTTTAGTCTCCCCTCCTGTATTTTAAGGCCTTTCCGAATCCTCTCATAAAATAGGAGAGCTGTCAATCAGTTCCCCCCCCCCTTCAAAATTTGGAAAGATTTGGAAAATCAGATTCCTAACTTCGATGCAGTTTTTTTCTGGAGTTCGGAAAATCTGGTGTTCAGTCCACTGAACGATGCGATGCATTAGGATATTTAACTCGCTGGTTTAAATTTAATTGACGCGAGACGTTTTTTCTAAC
This sequence comes from Typopeltis vanoorti, assembly GCF_054136105.1. NCBI lineage: Eukaryota > Metazoa > Arthropoda > Arachnida > Uropygi > Thelyphonidae > Typopeltis > Typopeltis vanoorti. Next base: position 98,493,800 of record NC_143570.1, on the reverse strand, counting down.
TACCATTAGAAAAAACATCTCGCAGAAAACAAATCTCTAAAATGCGTGGGAATTACGATGAGAGCATTTAAAGTCCGTTGCTTAGCTCATAAGCTAGAATTGATTTCGAAACATCCTGTTTTACTGTCTTAGATGACAAACAGCGGAAGGGGATGTGATTAACAGAAAACAGCAGTTGTTTCCGAATAAGCTAATGAGAGAAGATCGTTTATTCCTAAGATAGATACTCCTCTGGCAGCGGATTTCTTACTTTTTTGCTGCTATAAAACGAATGCGAAAATGCGTCGAAAGGATTTATGGCTTAATAGGCGGGATCACCTGAAGAAAAGCCCTGCCGCCAACGCCTGTTTCTCGTACAACAAAGATTCGCCATCTGAAATACTCGTCTCGAACCTTTCTTCAAAATTTCGGTTTCGTGGCTAAGAAATTCGGAAGCCTCTTTCGCAAAAAAAAACTTTTTTTTTTGATCAAGTGACGGGGTGAAGTGATCGAGGTGGCGAAACTGCCTTCATTTCAACTTCGTGCATCGCATCGTTGGTGCCTGTCATCGTCTGACCAACTGTGCGGATCGATTTCACACGGAGACATCTGTGCGTCTGTGTGCGCGCTCGGTAAACCGACGGTGGTGTCATATTTCTTATTTTCGCAAGCTCTACCCTACGTCGCATACACGCGAAAGAGTTTATTAACCGGACGGCCTCCGCTGCCATTTCCCTTACGAGGCTAATTACGTTACCATCGCGAAGTGGCGGAACCTTATTTTGTTGTTTAACATCCGACTGCGCGTGCCAGCCCGTTTGTGATCGAAATTTCCGAGATTCCTCGCTTGAAATGCTTCCTCGAAGATTGGGATTAGAAGCGCGAGAATTTCTATTACCCGATTCGGATCAACATCTGCACCGCGGCGAGGAACGTTTAGCCCTATCAGACCTCGTGATCATGTCGAGAGAGACTAGATTTGGTTTTGCGTTTAAATCTCGCCAGTCTGAATATTCTGCTGTCCACCTCGTTACAGCGAACATGTACCGTGCCTGCTCCTGTTGGTCACGCGATTTTGAATATCGACCGTGCGGTGGCAGAGCAAAATAAGCAGTTCTCCATGTGCTGCTCTTCTACGTGGCTTCTGCTGCCTGCAGTTGTTCTGTTTTCTGCTGTTGCAGCAGCCATTGGCAAATAAAGGCGAACTGTTGGGATTCCCTGCATTGTGAAAAAGACATTCGCAAACACGAAGGTTGAAAAAGAAAACCAATTTAAACTTTTAAAAAAAAGTTCGCTTTTTCAAGTTGAAATTAATTTTATTAACGTTCGCAACAATTCATCTTGCATTCCCCTGAAAATGTCGTTACTTGGCATAACCCGTTAGTGCTAAGGAGAAGCATCATCCGTGGAACAAACTGCACGCTACGCAATTGTTCGCCGGGTGTGTAATGACCATCGGGAATAACGCTGTGTCCAATTTATATCAAAATAATTTTTACAATTTGTGAGATCCCAAATAGAAATTTTACGAAATTCAAGTTCTGCTATCCAGCATTCCATACTGAATCGAACACTGTGTGCGTGTGTTTGCATACGTGCTCGCGCGCCTGTATTAATACAGTAAAGATAAGTGAATTTGTTTTCCAGCCGCCAATCATAAAGAAAGAAATTCCGTTGTTTTTTTGCGTTGATAGCTGAATGAACCGAAGTTCAGGGCTCTGTTTTATCGCTTGTTATAGACGCGGTCTGTCTGTGATGAGTCTCTGATTCTAACGAGCAGGTTTCGTTTATTAAAGCCATTCGCATTACATCGTATTCTCTTGGCATCGAAAAAAATGATCATTCACGAGAATAACAGTTTCACATCTGAGCTTGGGAACTCCACGACATACTCGAAGTGCTGACATTTCTTTGCATTTCACACTTGCAAGGATCTGATGCATGCGAATGCACCACTCGCATGCACCGAAGCGAGCCAATCTGGTCATCTGTTCCATGTCAATCATTTTTAGCACTCGGAAAACTTGACATTTCCGATGACTGTTTAATTTTGCTACTCGAGACATTAAACCCCCTCCCAAAAATTAGTAGAAAATCGGAACACCACATTTCATTAAAATTCACAGTAGAGCAGTCAGATTCGGAGACCAGAGCTGCGTAGAGACGGACGGACGAAACAAATCCGATATGCTGAAAGAATTGAGGAAAGATTTGTGAAATAGTACTGAAATTTCAAACTAAAAAAGTGAAATAAACTCCGCTGTGTCAACATTTTATGATTGGGAAAATATTGGATAGAAACGGAAAAAAGGTTAAAACATCTTTCCTTAAGATATTTTGAAGAGGCAAACAAACCTCTCGAATTGGAGTTCGCTGCACTCCCGGAGTTTGACAAAAGTGCGAGAAAATGAGGAAGGGGAGAAGTCCTCCGCTCTCTTGTTAAAAGCGACTAACTCAATTCCGCATCCTGAAGTTGGGAACGTGTCGGTCTGCTCCGTACATCAATGAAGCATCTCGCTTCGGCTTCTTGTTCAATAAAAGTTCGTAAAAAACCGCCATTAGCCGTGTCGTATTTGTGCTCTCGGAATCGATACCACTTAGGCACATCAAGTACTACCTTTCTAGCCAGCGACGGGGTTCGTTCGCAGAGGGTGCTGCCGTTCATCGATCACATTTTTTGCGAGTGTACCTCGCATTTTAAACAAATCTTTGCATTGAGGGAGAAATCTCGACGTTATTTTAAGGTTTTTTTTTATTTTTTATTGTGGAGTGTTTTTGCTGAAATTGAAGCTCTGGCGAGGACGAAAAGATGCTCGAGGAGAGAACGCGGCAGAGTAACGTTGTGAAAAGAAGCACCGAATATTTGACGTAACTCAGAAATAATGTGACGTCTGACCGCAGCCTTAAATTGTACTCAACTACCCCTCGTGCTGTCTGTCACGCCTACTGGAATGTAGGAACAGGTGCTGCTTAACATATCAAATAGCAAAAAAAAAAAAAAAAAATTCAAAATGGGCGAAGATATTAAAAATGGCCGGCGAAGAATTTTGGGATGTTTTGAATGAAGGAGATGGCGAACACAACGCAGCATCCTAAACACTATTAAGGAATTGCCGGAGACGATTTGCCTTCCGCCCAAACCGATTTCACTTATGAAGTGAGCCTCGATTGCGTGTCGAAATAGAAGCTTGTTTATGGGAGGGGGTTAGCGTTCCTCTCTGAGAAAGTTTCGATCTTTCGAACATGATCGGTTTCCACTCAGTTCAGGGAAGGTTTTGCGCGGCACCAGAGGCACGAGCTCAACGAAGAAGAAACAGTCTCGTGCACTAAGAATTACCGAATATCCATGAATGATTCCGCAGTTTCAATTCGGTTTACGCCTACTGCGTCGAACCATTTTTCAAAGCGACCGCACTTGGAATCGCCGTTACATGCAGATGTGTGCGCGGCGAATTTATCTGAACGCGACTGCCAGTAAATTACGTAACCCTTCTCTCGAGCACGAGGCGCTCGCATTACTCTTCTATGCGAGCATATCTGTATTACGAAGCGCAATAAAAATGCGCGAAACCCATCGCCAGTTGAATTACGGCCGTTTCCACAATATACGGTTACATTACGAACACCCCCCGCGTGTTGACGATATTTGATCATCGCTGGCTGTTGTTCGAGCTGCGCAAAAGAAGGATCGCCTTCCCTCCCCTGTTCTCTAACAGCGGTCGCCAAGACGATATTTATGTAAAACATCTTCATGAAGGCAAATATGCAAACCTCTCTTTCGATTGTGCGGCCACGAGCTTCCCCCGTCCCGAGCGGTGGCACTTTTAGACGCTGGCACTGATGTTAAGATGCGTCGTCTTCCTTCTAAACGACCGAATGTGTTTGTGCTGCTCCGAGGTGGGCGAATGGAGTTGGTAGAAGAAGAAACATGTTTCTTATTCAACAAATGTTTTAAAAAAAAAGTATTTAATTCATAAAATTTCCGTTCCACCCAACGCCATTTGAAGCTTTTGGCATAACTTGAAGGCTTTTATCGAAATTTTTAGTCTTTTATAATTTGAAAATAATCTGAAATACTGTCTGTGGTTCGAAAGGCAGCTGACTTCCTCCCTCCCTTGTAAAATGCTTCGCCGCCAACGTAACACAGCCGAACGTCTTTAAAATCTACCAATTATCTTCGGGAGATATTTCGTAATATATTTGGATCGCCTGCAAGTGAATAAAAACGCGATTATCGGACGAAGGCCTTCGCATGGAGCCTCTTTTCGTGTCGTGTTTTGAGCTCCACCGCGTAATTAGCATAACGTGCTTCTGCTTATTCCACGTACTTCGCCGCAAGTATGTTTGGTTATTTCCCTCTGCATCCGGAGACTGTTGTTCGTCGTCTATTGCAGCATTCGTGAGCGGTTATACGATCGGGGAGTTTTAGACGAAAAAAAAAAGACCACGCGGAAGCAACTTTGCCCAAAATTGCATAAAATGCACAACGAGTGGGGTCGTGTTTGTGCATCAGAATGTCTCGCTTAAACGCGATGTCAGACGAGATGAAGGAAGGTTTTCACGAGATGCATTAAAAGTTGATCATCGTTAAGAATTTATTAAATAAAAGTCGATTTTCGGATAGTATGAAGAAATAAAGTGGAACCGAACACCAGAATCGAAGGTCTCGACTGCTAATGGCGCGTCCACCTGCGATTAGTAAAGCATCGTTTAATTACTCTCATAACGCCAACGTGTCCGACAGCGGGTTATCCGTTTCAGAGGGTTCATTTGCATGCGAGCGGATTCCGGAGGTGCCATCACGACAGATCCATCTGTGACTGATTCTGAATTGATTGTCTGCACGCAAGTTCATGAACGAGCCAATCAATCTCCACAGCGATGGAACTCTCCTTCCGTTCGTCCACGAAGGGTGCTGCCAGGCAGAACATCTGCGGAATATGCATTGAAGACGCGCAATTATTTTTCGGTGCACTTCAAGGGCATTCCAATGCCGCTGTCTATTAAAGCTTTTGACACCGGTCTGTTATCTTTTTGCACCTTGAGGGGGGGGGGGTTCTACACTTGATACGTGACTTAAAAAGGGGACTTCATTTTTTTTTTCATAAATTCCGTTCACAATCAGGGTGCTTTACTTAAAGCAGCTCGTAAGAGAAAAAAGTTGCGATCAGCGTCGGACCATCATCGCTTGTTTCTGAACTGCTCCGCGTTCTACATCAGCGAATCAGCTCGAACGCCTTTTCCTTCTCCCCTCGTCGAGTGTTCATGAATCGGTTCGGGGCGAAGTCATGCTGAAGATCAAACTCCGCCATGACAACAGCGAATCTGCTGAAATTGATCTGCGCGCCTTGACCTGGAAGATTCGTCGGTCATAACTAGGTGGGAGCATTTCTCTCGATGGGATGCCGGGAGATGATCTGTGAAATTCGTCAGTGGTCACTGCCGTCAGATTACGGTCGGAGCTGAAAAAGCAGCCAACCTTGAGTTGATTCTGGAAGTGCGCGCGTGTTCCGGCGATATTGGAAATATATATTTCGATTCCCCCCGCATCATTTGCTCCTCCCCCTCTGCTACTTCAGACATCTCTCTCGCGTTCCACTTCAAACGGAACTACAATCCTCGGCGCCCTTCCCCCCCCCCCCCAAACGTATCTATTTTCTTGCTTTTGGCTTAGTGCTGGCTGGGAGCGGAGCGTAGTTGTTTATCTTCGGCATTGATTGCTGCCTGAGGTTAAGTTACTCGCATGTGCCGGCAGGGGCGTTCTTCCTAGCTGCTGCATATGGTCAATTAACCGCTGAGCGACAAGGAAGTCGAAAGTGTACGGGTATGCTCTAGCAGCCAATTAATAGGAATCAATGGACATTCGGCGTTTCTGATGTCCCTCGTATGGCGATGATTGTGTTCTCGTGCAATCTCTGTAGTGTTCTGGCACCGCTCATTTTCTCTTTTCTTCCTCGTGCGGTACGAAGCATTCAGCGTCACGTGATCGCTCGCAGACAGCATTGTCAGATTTGAAAGAGACCAAAGACGTTTCACCTCATTAAGATTAGTTTCCGTGCGAAATCATTTCACGCCCAATTTGCTCGCTACGACACTTTCTTTCCGCTCATTTAAAAGCACAGCCGAAGATGGTCGGAAGAAGACGCACAAGAACAAATGGAATTAAAGATGGATGAAACGAACTCATTGAAAACGTGGCTCTAAATTTACAGTCGCAGTTCGTTTTTTTTTTAGAAGAAAAACACTGAGGAGAAGAAATCCAATGACGTGCAGCTGAGTGTTGGTTATTTATTAATCGGTTTATTTTATGGGATTCATTTTCCGAGTAAGGTATTCGCAGAGATGCAAACAAGTCCGTTTTGCCAGAGCCAAATGGTGACATCAGTCGCAGTGCGCATGCTCTTCAAAATACGTTTACGTTGCTGCCTTCGTTATTTCATAACTGATCTCAAAATCGAATCGATATTTAATATTTTAATGCTCGTGAAGAATTTAAAGTCACGGGAATTTAATTAAGCGATAAATCACGAACTTTTTTTTTAATCCGTTTTGTAATATTTCGAAAGAGCGAGTGCATTTGACGCTGCTTTCTCGAATTCTTTCAGGTTACTGCCGGGAAATCAGTATGGAAACCACCACGGGACAAAAGGATTGACGAAAATGAAATAAGGGACTTCGACCCGTTGATTTTTCCCTGCCGTCGTCCGTTAACAGAGACGTTGTGAAACTTCCTCCTTCGCCAGCATTTTCTAAGGGTTGGTAAAATTATCTTTCGAGGAGTGGGTGCGTTGAGCACAAGAAGACTCCTCTGCTCTTCACAACAAAGCCTTTAATTTTAGTAACCGATGAAATACCCCCCCCCCCGATCTGAAGCCAAACCAACGTTCACTCTTTCCTCCGAATTTCCGACCAGATCGGAAAGAAACTGCGGATTTCTTCTTGGCTCTGAGAGAATGGCGCGTGAAGTTTGAGAAATCCTAAAAAAAGCTTCGTTTCCCTTCGAGGTAGTATCTGTTTAGTGCAATGCCAGGACAACCCATGGGTTGTCCTGGCATTGCACTAAACAGATACTACCTTCAGATAAAAAGACAAGATCTAAAATCAAATTTCATAAAACTTGCAAAATCAAGAAATTTGTTTCTTAGGGGTTTGTGTGAATTTTGCTTCAGTTCTTTCTGGGGAACATCTTTCCACAAAGAGAAACGTCGAAGTGCATAAAACCGATTTCATTACTTGGTGCCCGCATGGAAATGTCCCACGAGCCAACTCCACTCCAACACGCTTCGGTAGGGAAATCCGTATGGCATCGGCTAATTCATCTTCAATTCGCTATGCCCGCATCAAAATCTCAAGACGAGATTCGAACCCAATTTTTTCCCCTTCGGGAAAAAAGTGGGTTCGAATCTCTCCGGGTCGAGGGCATGTTGCCCTTCCGGATGCGTTCAACGAATATCGATGAGGGAGGAGGAGGAGACCTTGAAGCTCATAAGGATTTCATCAGGAACTGAAAAGAAAGTAGAACGAGGTGGATGTTTTCGGGATCGCGGGAACAAAAGCTTCCCCAAAGTCGGATTGAAGCTGCGCAGGAGGCTTCAGGAATTGAAAGTGGGGGAAGTCAAGACGGAGGAGGGAATTTGCGCGAAACAAGTGAAGATAATACGGACTTCGATGTGTTTTAGATTAATTGTTCTTCCAAGCGTATTGCTTCATTTTCTAGTGCTTTACAACCCCCCCCCTTTTCTGAGCTCGTCCTTCTGTGATTACGCCTCATTAACCCTCCCCGCTTTGTTCCAGACAGAGCCATCGTATTCCTGGCGACTGTAAATTCACTTTTACCCCCCCCCCCCCTAGGGGTCGTTTTCGATAATGAACTTATATTGAACATACACCGGCATTAATACCTTCGACCCGAAGTCTCGTTTTTTCCTTCTGTGCAGCTGCAGGAATTTCGCCCTCGTCGAGATATTTTGTAAGTCCTTCGGCATCCCGGACGCGTTCCAAGCGAGATATCACTCGGCCGCAATTCGTTTCTGCGATCGTCATGATTTTTTCTTCTTCGCTGAAAGGGATGAAAAATGAAGAGCGCGCGCGAAGAAAACTAAAATTAAATAAATTTGAAGCACGTTTCTGTTTCTCGTCTAGGAGGGATTGCGCAGCGTTTCCTAGAATTCGGTGTCAAGCCGAAGGCAATTAGTGGTTGGTCGGAGGTTGCTTTACGGAGTACGTGATCATGTCCGTCCGAGACGAGCTGCACCGATAAGGTGGAAAGGGAGCCGCGTTATTAATGCGGAGCTACTTCTCTAACCGGGAAGGGGGGTGAAAGAGGGAGCGGGGGTCAGCCTCTTTTTCTCTCAAGCACTTACGATTTATGTACTCGGCAACTACCTACAAGCTCCTTCGGATTCCCTGCAAGTCGGACCGAATTTTTTTTTTTCCTCTGAGTTGAGGCGCAATCTATAAACAAGCAAATTTTATATTTTACGACGCGTTCTTCTTGGTTGTCGGCTTGCACTGCGTGGCGCTTTACAGGTTTTACTACTGAAATCTTCTCCTTAATGTGGGCGTCATCCGATTTGGAATTGAACTCGACGGTAAGTGAATTGGGATTTCGTGTGACTTGCGATGGAGTCGAGTTTTGCTGGGAACGCGATGTCTTCGACAAACGGCGAAACAGGCGGTCATTGGCTGCAGCCTACTTCAGAGATAGGGCAAAGGCAGTTTTCCGCACAATATGACATTTCAAAGTACCCCTCGAGTAAATATGAGACTGAGAGGTGTGGCACTCGGGAGGATCGATGGAAGCATTTCTTTTCTTCTTTTTTTTATTTTTGCAGTGCGATGCTATTAATAAATCAATTAACAGAGTTAAACTGCCAAAAATCGGCGCTGACACCTGAAATTTCATTAGACGCTTCGGAGGACATATTGACATATACTTGGAAGGTTGAAGCAAGTGTTGAGAAAGTAGAATTTATTGAAACTCCAACTATTTCATCCAGTGTGAAGAGAATATCATCAGGGAGAAAAGAGAAGATCGACAACATGCAAAATAAAAAAGTAATTGCAAGACAGGAGTCACTTAGCATGTGCTTACTGACTCGTGCCTCGATCACAGCCGAGCTGGTTCAAAGGAAGGAAACAGAGACTGCATCTTCTGCAATCTCTAAGAATTAAATAACAGCTTTTAAAATGACGAACGGCTGGTCAATGGGGTCACTTCACAGAACTTTGAAATGAGCGCACAATCGGAGCAGTTAAGGTTCGGATGATGTCGGGAGGTTTTTCACATCTTTCAAGAAAAAGACTTCGAATTTAAGTTTTGTTGGAATGAAGAATGCGTCGGTTCCAAAGAACGCTGTCCGATGCCAATGGCACGGTAAGCGAAGCCAGATTTCTAAAAATAGAAAATTGTCACCTGCTCGATGTCTGTCCGGTTTAAATGATCTTTTCTCATTCTTGATGATGTAACATTGAACGAAATGTCGGAGTTTTAATAATTCACTTTGTTCCTACACGTGTGAGTGGTCTGAAATGCGTGAAAATTTGTATTATTGGACGAAGTTTGGAATTCTTTATGGAAAACGAAAGAAAAACTTGCGTGGATGTGTTCATTGGGGGGGGGGGGGAGGCATTTGTAACTAAGGGTAAGTTGCAACTAAGAAATGAATTAAGATTGAAGATAAATGCCCTGAATATCGCACGTTAAACCGCTGCCACAAAATGCGTTGGTCGAATTGTTCCGTTCTTGCGACTCGAATGTTTTGGAGAAGCCAAAGCACCCTCAAGAGAAACTGGTCATCTTAAACTGAGCTTTTTTCATTCCTCCTCGATTTATACAAATCGTGTTAATTCGAGACAGATTATCCGATGTTTAATGAACATTTTAGTGTAATTTGTTTCATTTATCAGAAAGGGGATTGGTTCTTCTCGTGATCCTCTTTCCTGGTGCTGCTTTTTCAAATGAGGACGGAATCCAGCACTCGAATATTTTAATCAACACGCTTCGTTGTCATGCAGCACTCGGATGATCGAAAAATGCTAAAATACTCGCACTACACGCAGATAGGAATGAACTGGTTGGTCTTAATCAGAACTGCACAATACACGAAATGTTTGGCGTAGTTTTGTTGGGTGCGTCCGCATTTTGATTGAGGGTTGGCTCGAAAGATAGAGTTCGTGAGGAAAGCAGCAATAAATGATTTATCATTTTAATGCTGGCAACAGAAAATCGCTTCTGAGAATTAGCAGAAGAGGAATTGTATATTCGGGAGGAAAACATGCGAGGCGTGTAGCTAAAGCAAACCCGCTGGATTATTCAGTTGTTTTGGGGTAGCAGAGATGCATGCGCACAGTTGGACTCATGAATTTTAAATGGCCTAACGGTGGAATAGACGAAACGAAAGACGACATGAAATGAGGAGAAAAATCAACAGCGAGCGACATCGTTAGCGTATGCGCAATCAATAATTTAGATATTCACCGTCAGCACGCCAAAGAAGCTCAGCGCCCTCTGGCTTCGCTGTGAGAACTACGAATATCGACTTTCGTTTCCCGGTTGCTCAGTTGCATGGTTACAGCCTCGTTGCAGGCTTCTCGTGCCACACCGGACTGCCATGCAATTGAGAGGTTTTAATCCTCGATTGAGACGCGATTTTAAACAGCCAAATGAGACGCTGATGATGTCGGTGTTTGCAATTTTTCTTCCATCGCAGTAGTTTTTGGTGTGAGAAAAGTGCCGACTTTCACCACCAGAAAGCGCTTGTACAAAGCGGTAACCCGGCAATGAAGCGACTGTTTCCTTGTAATGGCGTGCAGTGCGCTCACTTGTTTCTCTTCGGCATCGCTGCAGCCATTTCCAAGGAAACCAATCTTGGATTTCTGAGAAGAGAACGCAAATAAAATGCAGGAAAACATTCCGTCCGTCAAAGTTGTCCCCGTGTTATCACCTTTTGAAGAAAACATTTTCTTTTGCTTGCCTTACGATCCGACAGGAAAGCGTTTGGCACGCCTTGCTGCTCCTGACACTACACGCGACCAGCCCCGTTGTGTTTCCAACAGCAAATCGCTATTGCAGACGCCGTACATCAACGGAACTGTTGTTGTGCTGGCACAGTTACAATAAGACTCGAGGGGGGGGGGAAGAGAAAAACGTGTTGTCGAAGTGCAGCGCATCCACGTTGAAGCATGCGAGATGCGTGGAGAGGGAAGGTCGTTTGTCACTCATAGCGAATCGTCCACCGGCAAATATTGGGGATTTTATTTGTGACCCCCAACATTCTGCAAGACGCTTCGCAGTAATTTCGAGATGCACGGGAAGGCTTCTCTTCTCAGCGTCTCTGTTCGGAGGTTAACGACGTCACTGGGAGGTTATCGGAAATAAAATACGGGAAAAAAGTGGTCGAGAACGTTTTCCGATCGGGGAATGTTTCGTTTCCCCTTTATCAAGTTCCAGGATGTCGAAGCAAACGTCCTTCTTTCTGCTGCGAGACAAAAAGACGTTTTTATTGTCTGCAGTTCCGAGGGGGGGGGGGCAAAGGGACAAGATACAAGATGTGCAAAGGGGAAGATCTAAAGAAAAGCACCTTCTTTTAAACATCGTTCCGGGTTCGATGCCATCGAATGAGATTGAACTGCGGCTTTCCTTCTATTTTCCCCTAAAAAGCGTTTTTTTTTTTCATTCTCACTTCACGAGGATCGACTTGATTTCTAATTTGCGTTTACTCCAACCATTCGTTTAAAGCGCGTCTATGAAAATGTCTTCCCAGATAGAACTGTTGTTGCCATGGAAACATTTCGTCCGTCTCTAATTGGTCAAATAAACGAAACGATTTCGTTGTCGCTGATTGGCAAGTAACAGAAAAGGAAATGCTTCTCTTAACAGTTCCCTTTTATGCTTCGAAACGTTTTTCTTTTACAAAATCCTTTCCTCGTTGACAACTCTCCTTGAGACGCGTCCAAGACAGGCGACGTAAATTGTATCCTTGGCTACCTGACTCACGTGCTAGTTAGTGCGATGGCGACTCGCCAGCACGTCTGTCGCTTTACAACACAAAACCAACGCTCGAAGAGCATTCGGAAGACGCCTTTTGTGCCGATGCCAGCTGATCGAGGTGGACGAACCGCAATTAAATTAGCCGCTTAATTCAGCGGACGTGAAAATTTTATCGACTTGAGGTGAGGGTCGAAGTCACTCGCAGTTCCAATGAAATTGGAATTCTCATTGATTAACCGGAACATCCGGTTCGTAATGAAGCGGCAACAAAACGATGCTCGTCTTAACTCGAGTCCTTTCGTGAATTTCCAATTTTATTATTTTCAAATTCGGATAATTTTTAAAACTGGAGAACCCCGGAGAAGAAGAGTTCGCTTTGCGTCTCCTTTATCAGCATATTCCATCCGCAGTACACTTCCCTTTCTCGAGCTAATTTAACAATTTTTTATAAATCGCAGCTGAAATGGCTTTTCTGTATACGCGAGGAATTCTGGGATGCTTTAGTTTCCCCCCCCTCCCCCTTTGGATGCCTTCGACTAAAATCTTTCTTTTAACGAGCTTGTCGAAAGGACAATGCGGGAATCGAAGATTATTTTTTCCTTTCTCGCATGCAGCGATAGTCGAATATTGTGTGGAAAGCGCACCGAGGGCAGAACACCCCTCAATCAATCAGTAGCCCAGCGATGTCGGTTCAATTAAAAGGGACTTAGCGCCAGTTAATGAATGATTTCAACACGTCTGCGTTTCCACTCGTGCGCACTCGCAGAGGAAAAACATCATCGCCAGTGTGACTCAGAAGACGACTCTTTTAAAGGCGATTCGAGTCTTGAAACTTAAGAAGGGACCTTTTATTGCATTACGTTAATTATGTTCGGCAGCACTTCGATATTTCGGTAGCCCGTGACTATATTGCCCCCGAATACGTCTCTTCCACTCTGATACGAAGCAGTCCGGTCCTGCACTGCAAGAAGGTTCGAGGAGAGTTGAAGCCGCTGCCGAACTTCCAATTAACGAATATAATCAGAGCAAGGAACAATAGAGAGAGGGGGGAGGGGGGGAGGGAATGCCTGAGAATGGGTTCTTGTCCATGACTGGATTAGCTAGTACCCGAGGTAAATTGGTTTCCATCTTGTGTAGAACATTAAGTCTGACCCCCCCCCCCCTCCGAGTAGAAAACGGGTTTGTTTGCGACCAATTCTTCTCTTCATTGAAAAGAGGGTTGACGTGTCTCGAGCCAACGCAGCAAGATTTGATGGCCAGTCCGTAAACCGACATCAGACATGGAAAGAACCAGATTTCGCCAGTCTCCTTTATCGCTTTGCGTGCGGTCGCGTTTTGTTTCCTGCGATGATCTCCTTTGCCTTATCTCCGACTCCGAAGCGAAAGTGTTGTCGGGCTTCCGGAGAAGATATTCGAGGCGACCCCTTCACACTTCTGTCTCCAGGAGTGCTCATGTTATCGGAGATGTGACCTTTGTATTCCTGATTGGCATGTGCGAAATATCAAACGCTATTCGTGTCTTGAAGGGTGCCTTGGCAGGTGGGGGGGGGGGGGTTGCCAATACAAAACATGCGCCGTCGCAGTGGTCAATGCCAGTGCGAGCTTCTTTCTTCAGTTCGCATTTTATGTCCGACCCTTCCATCAAACACTTTCCAGGGTTCCAGAGTGGATCGGCACAACGCCCTCTGCCGAACACCACTGTCACCTCTTCCGTAACGAGGTTTCCATTATTTATTTACGGTCGCTGTCTACGGCATAATTAGTCGCGCGTCAGATAATTAGTGGAAAGGAGCTTGACGGTGGCTCTCTATTAGGCAGCCCGGGCGGATGCGTTTAAGGGTCGTCAACTCTGGCAGCAGTTCACAAGAGGTGGGCCGTGGCCCACCTCTTGTGAACTGGTGCTTAAGGTCGGGATGGTTTAGCGCAACGAAAGCAACCTACTTGTTCGCCGATTCCGATTGTTTCCTCCGAGACGTCTTCCTCGACTGATAACTCCCGTAGATGCTACTGAATTACTCAGCGTCGTTTGTCTCGCCATTCTTCGGTCGCTCGTTTTTTTTTTTTTTTTTTTGAATAAAATGTCAGTCGGTGTTTGGCAAACATTTTCCGAGTGTTTGACGAAATCTTTCTGAAGCGCGCGAAGAAATTCGTTTCTCAGAGCGACGAATGCTCGTCGCAGGCGGGTGCCAAAAGGAGGGAATGAAGGGAGGGGACGTCTCTTGCATTCTCTCTCTCTCTCTCTGAATTATTTAATGGGGTTATTCGCGATCATACTTTTCACTGAGATTTGCGTTCGCCAGTTCCGGTGGACTCTTCCTCCTCCTCGAAATGGTCGCACGTTTGAATTTTTTTTCTTCTCTTTCCGGACTATGGATCTTTGACTTGCGCTGTTTAGCTTAGCTAATTCGTCTTCCTCTCGAGAGTAGGGGTGGGGGGATCGCATTAGACCTCGGGAAGGTTAACTGGACGCGATTATTGCCTAAATTTTGTAAAATATTCCACAGTGTGTGACGCTACAGCAGTTCAGCTCTTTCGAATTAGTGAAGCTACATTTAGATTTTTATTTTATTTTTTGTGCTACAGGCTTCGATCCCTCACTCTTTCAGTAACCGACTTGTCTGTCTTTCCAACCGGCTTCTTCTTCTCTCACAACACAGGCCAAATGGTTTTTGTGAGCAGCTTTATGCTAAAACGGCGCAATCGCGACTAAATTAACTGTGGACGTAGGGAAGAGCGACTACTGTGCCACCTTGTACTGTATATGCAAAGCGAACCAATCTTTTCCATGGAAACGTCGAATCCGTCTGTCAAATGCGGAAAACAGGGAAGTCGTTTTCGCGATATTTAATCACACATCGAATCTTTCAATACGAACAGAAACCGCTTCTCATAAGTAAAAAAAAATATTCTTACAAGAGGTAACAGTGGTGGACATTTTCGATCTCAATCTCGCTCGTGGTGTCCATTCGCATGCGAAATGGGCGTTTGAAAGTGCTTACTCGAAACGCGCCATTCTGTATTTCTGTTTTGGTTCTTTCGCAGAACAATTGGAGAGGATTCTTCACGCTCATCAACCACGTGCAGATATTCCGCATTCAACGAGCAAATGATTTTATTTCACTTCGCATTCCGCAGGTGCCGTGACTGACCGGTCGAAACGACCTTTTTCGAGTTCCTTGAAATGCAATCTCGTCGGTGATCCAATGGGTCGAGCAGATGTCGCACTCTGTTCAGACAGATGATCTCTGCGCCTCCTTTCCTATGTGTTACCCTCAATTCCCCCCCCCCCTCGAGTCCCCTTTCAAAAACAGCTCCCGTACTTCTCTGTTTCCGTCAAAAACAGATCAGCATCCCGAGATGAGTTACGCGACTCGCATCTGGCACGAATGTGCATTCCCAGTTCGTCCCTTCTCACTTCTAAGAAAAAAGTCTCCGATTTAAATCGGGATGGGAAGAGGAGATAACAGAAACCGAATTAAATTCTCGTGGACCCGAGGATGGGTTTATGCACCACGTGAGCATAAATAGGTGGCGCTGTCGTGTTAATTACGTGGTGTTTCTGAAGTGGACGTAGCGAAACTTCCTCGATTTAAAAAAAGGAAGCTGGGAACAGTTCGAATGCGGAATATTCGTTAATACCCCCCCCCCCGGTCACCTGTTGAGTGTGTGTGGAAGGGGTTTTCGCAGTGTCATTTGTCAGCCAGGAATCGATGAAATGGCCGACCTCTTCTTAACCTTCTTAACCACGCAATTCGTTCTCCTGCTCTGTGTTGTGGTCATCGCCACTCGAGAAGCTCCTAAAATTTCCGTAAAGGATGGAAGCGACGACTCTGATGCGTGTGCGTGCTTACATTTTTTCCGCTGATCTATGCACAGCTCACAGAAGAAAAGTAGTCCCTCACTCGCACATCCGACACACCGCCTAACGTGGCCAGTGGATTAACTGAGAAACTTAAATGGATTCAGGATACGCTCGAGACAATCTGTAACAGCCAAGCCTAATCTCTCACGACAAGCGCATCTGAAAGGCGTTTTAAGTACTAAAATCGGCCGATGTTGGGGAACTAAAGGGAAGAACAGACTGAAATGTGGAAGTGTCCGCTCCTGCCCTGGTAATAACTCAAACCTTCATTAGAATCGGGTTTTAAAATAGCTCAAATAATTTCCGCACAGGAGGAAAGCTTTCAAAATTCTTTTCGCAAGTCAGTGTCGAACTTGGAAATATCTGGGATGTCTTGTCGGCCATCGCCAGCATCTCGGTTGATGGAAACAGACGCTGCTAAATAGCGCGCAGCACCCGTCGGAAGCGGTGACAGCATCTAATGGGGCGAGAGTGCCGACTTAAATGTGTGCACAGAAACGGCCGTAATTCTGTATTTCGCGTGCTGCTTGCAGTCTCTTCCGATCGACCAACTTCTTATCTTTCGCGAAATCCTTAATTCTCCGATAGAAGTGCAAAAGAGAACGAAGGAGAGAGACTGATACTTCCGTATCTATGGCAACAACAGCGAACGTTTTAAAGATCAAGGGTGGTAGTTATTTAACGGTTCCCTAATTGCCCGCTTGTTTCTGAAAGAGCCGCCATTAAGAGAAATCCGAAGTTAAGATGAGCTCCCCTTAGGCGAATACCTGAAGGAGGCCCACGAAAGCGCAATTAAAAGGGAATCGCTTTCTTTAATAAGAGAAAAAATCTCTTTCGGCGGGTTGGTAAACGAGAACATTCTCTGAGCAGACAGACCGAGCCAAGTTCGTATGTTAAATGCAGCATACGTGACCTTCGCATCAGTCCGCAATCTAATCCGGAGAAAACCCAATTTTGTTTTGAATATTTTCAGGCTCAGCTGATGGCAAGTTTATGGGCATCCAGTTTAGGGCGTTTATAAATTCACTTTCAGAAGATAGAGACAAGAGTGGTTTCCTTCCCCCCCCCCAAAAAAAAAAATCCAGAGGGGAGTGGTAAAGCTAGAAATCGGTGTCTAAATGTTGTGAGTTTACCTCCCGACGAGAAGCCGAAGTTTCGATCTGGGTAATTAACGGAAATGCAGCCGCAACTCGCAGGGTTGCGAGTTGCAACAACAGCATTCGTCTGTTGACGATGTGGCCACCCGAAAAAACCTAAATGAAAGATGTTTTGCTGAATGCGATTCGAGATCTCTGCAGAGGAACATAAGAGGGCGATTTATCCATCAACTCTGGGAAAGAAAGGCTACGAATTTCTTATTTGATATTTATTATTTCTGAATGTTTTATTATTATTTGTCACCTCCAAGGAGTCCAAAGACCTATCGAGGGAGGGCATCCACTCTACAGCTCTGCTTCCACCATTCATAATCCACCAACTGACCGCAACTACACCAACACCATCTACCGCCGACCACCACTAGTATTTCCACAGACAATCGCAATCCCGCCCACGGCGGGATTTGAACCCGCAGCCTCTTGACTGGAGAGCGGACAAGACTTGTCATGCGCGATCAAGAATGTGTGTGTGTATATGGGGGGGGGGTGAAGTTGGGACAGTCAGCTGGGATTCGAATCTAGAGGAGGAGTGAGAAAGGAGCTTCAAGTGGATCTGAGGAAGGAAGGCTTGTTGTTGACCCCCGTAGATGGGAAGGGGATATCCTCGTTGGGGTGTCAAGCGACCTAATCTATTCATCGCTTTCAATTCAAGAAAAGAGTGAGATCTGTTTGGATCACTTCGAATCGCAATCAAACGCCTCTTTGGTACGGTGTGTGCGCTTGGACACCTCTAGGAGTCCAAGAACGCGTCCGGAGAGGGCGCTACTCCACTGCATTCATCTCGTCTCTCCTTCTTAATTCTCCATCCACTGCTACCACTGAATGGTGAATCCACACACACACAACTACCACCAACAGTATTTTCGTCTGTATTAGATAATTAACCACCACAAACAAGATCTGCTTGAGATTAAGGCGAAGACGCGTTTATTACGGCGAGTGCAAGCCAACGGAAGTGTTTTCCGTAGTTAAGGCTGTGAGGAATATTTGCTAGTACTTGAATGTTTGTAACAAGACGACCGCTCGCGAATGTGAGGTTAAATGCGACTGCTGCTGATGTCATTCACTTAGTTATGGGTCCTCTAATCCGGACCGGCAAGCAGAGTTGCCTCTTAAGACGCCATCTGATCATGCTAAAATAGAATTAAGTTTTGAATTTATTCTCGAAGCAAAGCTCCTGGCTCCATCTAGCGGTGAAAATATCTTCTGAAAAGAACAAACCTTTAAGAAAAGGCAAAGAGGGTTAATTGAAAATGCTTCAAATGATGTGGATTGAAACGAAACCTCACCTCTTCCCAACATCCAGAATGTGCTGGAAAAGAATAATTTGCTCTTCTGCGTTGAACAGAAACGAAATAGCTTTCAACAGATCCTCCGAGCAAGTTAATCGAGGTCGGAAACTCTTCGGGGTTTTTTTCTTCAATCGTTAAAATGCTGAGGATTTCGGGGGAAGTTTCTCGTCAACGAATAATAAATTCACGCGATTTCTATTTATGGCGAATTTCTTTGAAATTGGAGGTCATTAAGCAGTCTGTGCGGAAGTTTCTGTTGCTCGGGGACCTCACAACAAGTGTGTGGGAATATCGCCGTTGCCACAGCGGAAAAAAAGCGTCTCCTGTCGCTAATTAGCGAATCTCTGTTGGCTGTAGAACAGGACAATTAAGAGTCCTCCGGAACTTCCACCGAAATAATTAGACTTCGCCGTTCCTTTAAGCAGTTGGCGAGGAAGAGCATTGCGAGCAGTTCCGGATCGTCGGAGTTTCACTTGGAAATTTCTTTGGAAACGATCGAAGTCGAAACGCTTTTTAAGGTTTGAAGTGCCGCCCGTGATGTCGGCCTCGATTTCCCTCGTCTTTACAAACGTTTCTGGCAAGAATGTCAAACGCCTTCTTTCCGACTGGATGAGAGCTCTTAAAAGGCGCGCGCTCGCTTCTCCCATTTCACCTTCTCTGCTTCATTACGGAGCAGGGAAGAAAAGCGTTCACTTGAGAGGTATTTTGTGTGGCGGACGTCATCAGTCGGTGATGCACTCCACTCCTGTCGTGGGTTCAAAACGTGGATTCTCCGTTGCTGCTTTACGAATCGCGATTCGTCTGACAGAAAACAGCGAAGCTGCGAACTTCTGTTCTGCTGGAGGGGTCACGTGGTTTAATGCGAAGGTTATTTACATCGAGACAAGGTCACGATTGATCCGAAATTCGAGCAGCTTTCGGAACGAGAATAATTAATTTCGCTCTTTTTTTCTTGTCGGGCCGAGATAACTCGCCGAGCAGCGGCGGCAACTCGGTGGCGATTTGATGCTCGGTGATTAGATGAGCTTTCGTTCATCCATCAAAACTTACGTTTGCCTTCTTATCTCTCCGCTACACTCCCCTCGATTTCTTCATTTTATACTTCCAAACGAACGAACTTCGGGTTCCCCCCCCCTTCGCCCCCTTTCCTGCCATTTACTGAGAAATCTCCAAAATCTGAAATCCTCAGTTTCTCAACGAGGTGCTCAAGAAAATGCTCGCCGAGTTCGAGGCAGGGGATTTACGAAACCAAACTTTCTTGACCGCCGTTCGAAGAAAAAGGTTTTCTTCTGCCCAGGAATTCATGCGATGCGGATTCAAATACGAAATGTTAATCGCTAACCCTAAAAAGCTTAAAGTTTGGCGAATTTGATTCCTCCATTTTCAACCATCTTTTCCATTCATTTTTCAGGATGAAAGTTCTCTCCGCAAATATCCTCGCGAAATCAGATTGTGCGCTTTTTGTTGAGGTGTACGTGCGAAAAAAACGAAGAGTAACCTCGGGGAGGAAATCGGAACCATCGATTCAGTAAGCCAAACCATTTTGCGGGTCGAATAAAATGGAGAAAACCACAAATTTTCGCTCTGAAAGGTCCCTAACTGAACACGGATCATCCCTTTCTTTATTTTAATTTTTTTTCGCGATATATAGCAAACGGAGTTTCCGAAAAGAGAAACATTACTGGCGAGGATCAAAGGGGCTCACCAGATCTCATTTTTAAGTCGAATGAGGGCTATTTTTAAAACTGTAACCCGATGATTGTTCATAAAAATGCAGTAACTCTCGACTTTCAGATGTCTTTGATTCCACCAAGGTCATGGCCGGTGACCCCAACGAAACGAAAATGAGGCGATGAGCAGCCCTTCCATCTGAACGTGAAACATTACTGGCGGAGAGTTCCAGTCGACTGAAGTCGTTGAAGGAGAGGAAGCCGACATTCAAGGGCTTCGTATCACAGTATTATAAGCATTCACCTGAAATTTTCCCCCACCGACCCACACTGCGAGTGCGCGATGGGAAAAAAAGTGAGGGGACGGTTGTGTGGATTGCATGACTCGAAAGGTGGTTCGCCTGTTGAAAGGCGACAATCTTCGGGGAATGCGAGAAAGGCTTTCCGACTTCGCTTCCGATTAGAATGGAAATGAAAGAATATCTCGCCCCGCACTTCCGATGAGAAAGCGAGTGTCGACGAGGCCCTCCCCTAATGAACTGCGATTCTGCCGCTGTTTGGGAATTAAGAAGACATCGCCGCTCGTTTTCCCCACCGAGTTGTCTCCCCCACTTATGGGGGAACGCAGTCGTCATTTCGTGCGCCACTCTGCGTCATCTCTCCTCACCTGATCGGAACACCGCCGGGTTGCTCTCGCTGATCTAATTCCACCAAACGCGCGTTAGGGATGTACTCGGCTAGTGACATGTCGGCACACTTCGTCACCATCGGGAAAGAAGAGACACACGCGCGCGTCAGGGAAGGAAGGAAGGAGGGGGAAGAAAATCTTCCCTTCCGACGACCCGTTTCTCGATGGCCGACAGTGCCAAAGGTGTGCGGAGATCCAACTGCGCATGCGTTGCCACATGCCGGATTTCTGCAGCAAAAGCAACTCGGCTTGTAATTACCGTTCTCCGTTGTCTGGTCTTGTCCCTCCCCCGCTTCGTTCTCCCCTTTAGGGCGCCATCTCGGAGTAACATTTGGCGCCTTGAAGGTTCGTAACTTCTTGCTTGAATGACCTTTATTTTTCGACATTTTTTTTTTCCCCCAGAAAGCTGTGAAGATTGCTTTTAACCTTTTGACCCCGTGAAGCAGACGACTCGTTAATGACAACTTGCCAGTAGCAGTTCGCTAGTCACCGGGAAATAACACGCTTAGTTTTCGCATCAAACGATTCGGACCTCAAGAAGGTAATTCCTTTTTTTCGTGATCCAACTCTGTACGTCGAGAAGTGCAGCGAATTTATTCTGCGCAAACGAATACTAAAATGATTGGGGAGAGAGAATCAGTGCTAGCAACAATGAATGGAAATCACGGGTTCCTGTTGTGCTTTTCATTTCTTTTCTCAGAGCACCAAAAATCGCAAATCAACCCTTCCGTTGGCTTCCTGCATTTGCTTCCTAATGCGACCTCATTTCGTTATTTTCAATCCGCAGGGCGGCCTCTGAGTTTGAGCTTTCGATCTGAAAGCACATTTCAGTGTTTCGCCCCTCAAAGAATTTCGTTAAAATGCAGCAAAGAAACAAAGAATGTTCGTAGTGTTAACAGCCCCGACAAGATTATTCAATTAAAGAGAGGTTGCTAGAAGATGACCAACTGAGCTCAACGGGTTTATCTTAGACGGGATGTTTTTATGCCGCATTAGACACTCCGCCAGTAAACTCGTGAGTTCCTCTTTGACTTACGATAGCGCACTGTGACGAAAAGAAAAGGTTTGTGGTAACTTCTAACGGTGAATGACGTAATTTATCTGCAGGCATCAGCGAGAAAGTAAAGAAAGAGGGGAAAGTGGATTTTTCGAAGGTCTTTCCTTAAAAAAAGGGGGTGGTGTATCTTTCTCAAATACTTCCTGAAAACCAGCCTCACATTTTTCGGGACTTTTCTTCAGGACGAACGTTTTGAGCTGCTCAATCTTGACGAGTTTTACGACCTCCTTTATCTTCAAATTTCACTTCTCCGATTCTAAACTTTCACCTCAGTGCGTGTTTCTTGTGGCTCACAAAGTACCCGACAATGTTCTTTTTTTTTTTTTTTTAACCGTGCTCTGTTGAGCACGTCCCACACATTTTTTTTTTTTTTAAATGCCCTCGTGCAGAGTATCTGCTGCTTCCATCGCAAATAACCGCTCTTCCCCTTTGGCAGTCTCACCAGGTGTTGAAAGGTATTGTGCCCACAGGTTCATAGAACCGGGTCTGGCAGATTGCCAAGAAGAGTCAAACCTGCTTTAGACGTAAATTTTCCAACTGTTGAACAAGCAAAATAGTTCCCACTTTAAAAACTGGAATTTCCATAAAAGAAAAGCTAATTTTCCGACGTATAATAATAAACACTCATCCCACGGAACGCACCGATTACCCTGTTATCGGAATGGATTCACCTTATTCTGACATGCGCAGAAGTGTCGAAGGTCTCGCATCTGTGGGCGTACAGTACAAAAATTCCATTCGACTAACATTTGAAAATATTGAAGTCACTTCTGATTGGCAGATCGCACCGATAGCATCGGTGGCTTGAAAAAATTCCATCTTTAATCTCTGAAGTACGGGACCAACCAGATAATCGGTGGCTAATCGATTCTCGACTCTGTCTCCCTTCTGAGTCACTTTCAGCTGTCCTTGGTCAGTATGAGTCACTTGAGTGAGTCATCGAACTGTCGTAGCCTCGTAACAGTGATCTCCCAGTCTTCATATCAGAAGATGTTTTGAATTTTCTTTTTATAGCCTAAAATCCTCTTTGGAGAACTTTTTGCTGTTTATATTTTCTTTTGTTCCCTCCATCTCTTAATTTCCCGTTGTTAGTCAGAAAGCTCATCTTGAATTCCAATCACTTACGCCAGTGAAAATAAGTCATCGATCGACTCGAAGAACGAACTCTCGTTTTTAATAAGTTTCTGCGAGGAACGGTTATTTATTATGAGGATTGAGCTAATGAGAATCGCACCAAGGCATTCTTATATATTGTGGTGTCAATTATTGCCACAACATCGGAACCTATTTTGAAAAATTGTAAAGAATTTATGTCTAGTCATTCCCGTGTATGCTGAGATTCCTTTTTTTAACTAGTAAAATTTATTTGTAAGCTTCCCATAATAGTACAAAATGTTGAACAATCCTGTGTTTATTATATGCTAACGTAACCCGATGAGCTGTTGCTCATCCAGGTTACGATATGCATAAAGTTACAAATATTTATGTAATGCATTTTCATTATATACACATATGTACATTCATATAATACACATTAGAATATAATTACATAATAAAATCACATGCTAATATGTACAGAGAAAGTTGCCTAACATTTAATTAGGAACAAAATAAAACAAAGCAGATAAATAGCATTTAAAATTTTCGTTTTACACATGAGACTGGATCTTTTGAATACAAATATGCTAAAAAGCAATAATTTATTCAATTATTTTGAACAGAGTTTCCTCAATTGTGGGAAAATAAATACCCTTTGATTAGAGTAGTTCGATTAGTTTTCCAACTGAAAGGGCCCGGTTAAATTCGAAATTACGAAGACTCGAATTTTAGTTTATAAAAACGGTCTCGCAGAGCTGATGGACAGAAAACCACACGCACCAGGGTTGAAACCACGAACAATAAAATATTCGGGTTTTATAAGAGGAAGAAAGAAAGGATGTGCTAAGCACTTGGTGGTCCACTTCACAATCTCACTGCGTGGCCAATATTTTTGGAAGCGCCACACTCGCACACGTTCGGAATATTCGACTAGTCGGGAGGTGTTTGCGGAACAATCTTTTCTCTCTTCAAATCGTCATCGTGTGCTTTTGAAGTGGTGATGTTGAAAAGCATATCGTCTTAGGGAGTAGTGGAGAGCTTCCCAAGACATTTTAAAACCCGCGCCTCCTTACAATAACATTGAACGAAATTGGCTCTGCATAGAAAAAGCTTAGCAAATTGTGCTCGTTGGCAATTGAGTGTGAACACGAGGCCTCTTTCCCAGGAGGCCTCTTTCGCTTACACATTCACGGATTATGAGCTCGTGTTCCTTCGGTTTCGGATGGCTGTTCCCAAAGTGAGCACCCCCCTCCCTCGCATTCACATGCTGATTTCGCTTTGCTTTAATCGGTGGAATACAAAACTCAGACCAGCGCAGGTCTTTAATGAACGAAATTTCATTTTGTTTTTTGGCTCCGCAAATAAATTCGAAGGTTATTCAAATGGCGAGCCGACGCCCGAGTTGCATCCCTAATGCGAAACTTTTACAAGTAGGCTTTATTATCCCCCTGTGGTTTCTTTTAGTTTTTGAGAGCAATGCTTAAGGGGGGCATATTTACACTTTCGGATATGACTTACAATAATCTGAAAATTACCCCCCCCCCTCCCATTAGGAGGGATTCGCCTGCGAAGATTAATTCCGCTTTTCAATTTCCTTTTTCTATAAAATCGGGGTTCGCCGATCTCGAACGATTGCGCCTCACATGAACTTTCGTAGCTCCTTCTCTCTTTTGATGGAAGAAAATCGGCGCCATTTAAGAAACAATCCAAAAGGAAATCGCAAAACATTAACTACGGAAGGGTGTGGGAAAAAGTAGACCGGACTTCATCCAGAAGACTGTTTGTATCTTGCGGGGTATTTACATGATTTAAAAAGGAACAATTACTGCGGATCCTTCTACGTAACGAGCAATCTCACCTTTATTTTCCGCAGCTATTAGCGTAATAAATGACGACCTTCCATTCCTTCGTCTCCAATCGCCGCAGATCCACCTGAATCTTCTTATTGATATTTTTAGCATCCGGGAACTTAAGCGCGAGGAGTCATTACGAAAACGCACCGACACTTCCACGAATATTAATATTTCCTGTTCCGTGTGGCGTCCTCTCCCTTCAGCGTCTTGATCCATCGGGTGCGTTCACTCGCCGGCAATAAATAAGACTCGCAATGCGTGACTTCTGCGAATTGCAGAAGAAAAAGAAATTTCGACTCCCTTCAAGCGTTCTTCGTAATCTACATAAATTTTCGCAAAGGGGGTGTTGGCGAAATTTATGTAGATTAGAAACCAAAGTGTCTTAAGGAAGAGAATGCTACTTTGTACTTAATTGTTTCTTTCCTTCTTCGAAGGCTGCCGCGCGCATTTAAAGAAACTTCGCACTGGTGTTTGATGCCATTTGTCCACGACGAAATGTGGTCTCCCTTGGTGGCGGATCCTTCATGTTAGAGAACCCCTAACACACACACTCTCTCTCCACCCCTTGAGTGCCATCCATATTGTGTGCAGTCCCTCCGCCATTGCGAATGTTTCGTAATTTGCTCCTCTGAGTTCTTTCTTTTTCCCCATTTCCGATGATCCGCAGTTCCTTCCACTTGATCCAGAATTCTTCGAGTGATGACGCACGTCCCAATTAATTATTTTCAGCAAGTTTTCGTTGATTTATTGGGAATTTGTTTTCACTACAGATTTGCATCACCAAAATGTTTGGATTTAAAGCCACATTTTTAAAAAAAAATCTCAGATAAATCGACAATCTTAAGTAGAAATCGCAAATGTTATTAAATCCGTCGACCCCGAGTCAACTTATTACTTTGTGTTGTTGCGAAACGTTCGGCCTAATTTTGCTCTTACACACGGCGGCCCTCCGTGACTGAAACCAAAATTGAAATATCTCGAGAAGCGTTTGTAAGGAGACCCACCTCAGATACCAAATTTTATTAAAATCCCTGTCTGAGCGGAGTTATGACATGCGAGCGGACGAACAGCGAAAACGAAGCATTTCGAGAATCGTACCTGAAATCGATTAAAATTAACCGATTTTTCTTTTGGTCTTAATTTCGCGGGATGGAGACCGCGCGTTACGCTCGTTGGAGTCGTAAATTATTGAAAATATTTACTCTTCAGGGTAGGGTCCTTCCTGTTACACAAGAGGGGAACTTTTTTTTTGTTTCTTCTGTCCTCCAAAACATTTTGGGAGTGCGCAGATTTGGTGAAGATTTTGTTGCGAACTGCAACATCAGTCGTTGGTAGATGCTGACGACACCAGAAATCTACGGAGCTTTGTTTTCCTTTCAGGGTTTTATGACAACCGTTGTTCCTGCATACGGAATACTTGGGCCATTTCATATCCGAACTAAAATACGAACCCTGATATTGACGTGCTTGGTATTAGTATCTCGGTGTATTAGCGGCATGCGGGGAAGATAACGGAAACATAAAAAAACCGAAATGTACTTCGAAAGGCTTCCCCTGACCATTAAGCGATAACCGCGAAAAGTTTCTCCGAGAGGGTTTCGCAACTGAAAGTCTCTCCGAAACACCGACAGCCGCTCCGCAGTGGTGCTTAATATAATCTCTGCGAACCCCACAATTTTATCTTTGCTTCTGCAGTACGCGGCGTCCAGTTTTCGTCTTAGTTAGGACGCAGCACCCTCCCGATTCCCTCAAAGCCACATCAAACAAACAAAAAATCTTTGCGCGTGCATCTTCGCTGTCACGCGATAAGCAGTAGCGCTTATTTCTCATTCACTTCTGGAATCCGGCGGCGCCCGCATGGAATTCCCCGTAAGTCTTGGGATTAAAGAGAAGAAAACTAATGGAAGCTCACAAAGGTTACTAATGGTGCAAATCACTCGGAAACGGTCAGACTACGATAAGAGGATTTGGCGTGTAAATAAAACTCGGTAAACATTCAAATACACCGCTAAACCCGAGTGGAAATAACGGACGGACGTGTTTGGAAGCATCCGATCAGCGTTGTGTGTGGCGCTTGTTAGAGAAGCGCTATTTAGGAAGGAACCGCACTTTTGGCTGTCGGCGTGAATTGGACGGGCTCAGCAGAAACCCTTGAGAATTAACGGTAACGCGTGTAGTTGGCAACGTTCGTATTCGCAAAGTTGCCAACTACACGCGTTACTGTTAATTCTCAAGGGAGTTGTTTCTGCTGAGCCCGTCCAATTCACGCCGTAAAACATCCCCCCCCCCAGTGCTACTGAGGGGGGATGTTTTAAACGGCGGTTTGTTCATGAAAAGCACCTTCCTAATTATAGAAATGCACTGTTTGCTGAATCACTCCTGAAGCAGAGCGTAATATGGGATTAAGGGGTTCAGTTCCCTTTAAACGAGACGCATCACAAAAGTAAAAAGATTGCCTTCAGAGCAGCCCCTCCTTTCTTCTGCATGCAGGGTTCAGTTCTTGCGACTGAGCCGCTTTTTCTTTTATAGAGAAAACTCTGCGGCGGCTTTCTTTAGTCCACCGTGTTCGTGTGTAAAAAGGAATGGAGTTTTCTCGAGTTAAATTGGAGAAAATGACAGCTCACCCAGGAAGAGCTGGAAGTCGAAATCTTGCGTAAAACGCGAATGTTTGTTTGAAAGCTTCTCTCTGGAAATTTTTTTTTTTTTTTTTTGAATCAGTTGCTGAGCATTTCATAGATATGCCCGCGTGCAAAAATATCGCTCTGAGCGTATTATTGCTGGAAAATGTTGCTGATGTTAAAGGTGAGCGTGCACGCTCTGAGAATGAGAGTGAAGGCAGCAGGAACCAGAGAAGCTACTTGGACCAGTTTCAATCCGCTAGTGCATTACCGCCTGCTCAATCGGACGTTTTGCATTCATCTCAAATCCACGATTTTCGCTTTGCTTTTAGCCCTCTCGCTGTTCAGCTCTGATGCATCGGCGCATAAGAATCGGGTTTTGTTAATTTCGGTGGGCGTCACTCTTTCCGAGTGGCCGAGACGGGGATTTCCCTCCCCATCGCCGCAAAAAAGACAACCTGCTCACAAGAGAAATGTGCAACTTGCAAAGTAAGATGGCCTTAATTGTCTTGAAGTACTGAACTTCGTCGAATGCGCTCGCTGCGAATGTCATTTCTGTTGTAGAACCTTCCGCCACCCGCCATCTCTTACTTTACATCCGATTATCCTCAAGTTTCTTAGCATGACCCACCACCGAGACAATGTCGCCTCGATGTGTCATCAGTTTCTAAATTTTTGCGTTACGAATCCAGCAACGCGTGTCGTTCGTGTGGGTTCTACACCCAGTTGCTTAATGCGGTCACCTCATCCCCCCCTTATTGAAATGTGGAGATTTATTTCCCCACTAATCCACCGTCAGCCATTCCGTTTACTGCGAACCCTGCATATTCTCAGTGCAAATCGCAGCAGATTTTGCGAAATTTCGAGGGATGAAAAGCACCCAAAAGGACTTTCTTGATTAGTTGCTGAAGCGAAAATAATTTAAGTTATAGACAAGAATCATTAACAAAACTCCCCCCCCCCCAGATTACGAATTCTCAATCATGAAGGTTCGTCTTGCAACGAGTGCACCCCCCCCACACACACACGTGACTTGGGAAATCTCCGTGTTCTCTTCTGCGGCGCTTTTTACATCAGCATTTCTTGTTTGTTGACGGTTGCGTGACACTGCGCGGCACTACATAACCATTTCCGGAAGAACCCATCATTCGCTGGCGGCAACTTAAACCGCCGTAGAACCGATGTGCCTAATTTAAAACCACTCTGTGGAATATTAGTGTCGGAGTTTATTACGGAAACGATGTGAAAACCAAGAAGCCGACCTGCAGATGGGGGGGGGGGTTTCAAAGTGACGCCGGATAAAAAGTAAGAAGCATCTTAAGTAGCGCGTCTTAGAGTGAAATAAAGATGTTGAGTTGCGTGGACTGGGAGACACCGACGCAAACGAATGTTTCCTTTCGAGTTCTGGGAAAATGCTCGGGAGGGGGGGGAAGAAATTATGAATTTCCGAATTTGAGATGGTAAACATTTCATCTGGTTCAATACCAAACGAAATGTGGTACAAAACGAAGAAATCTTGAGAACATCCTCATACTGCAAACGACAAAGTTCTCTCGATGAGGGTTCATACACCAACCGACTGCAAGGGAACCCGTTGTGTTAGATGCTTGCCCAACTCCTTTAAACGGGTTTAAGGTGCTGATACTTTCAGGAAGTGCACTGCAGCGATTAAGCGATCTTTATTTTTAGTTTAACGCGAAGTGTTTTGTTTCGCTGTCAGCTTTATGAACTCCGTCGTCTTCGGCTTGGGACTGAAGTTTTCTGCAATCTGCCGAATCGAAGGATTTCTCCATGACGACAGTCCATTCATTCCAGATATCATTCTAGCAGATTCCCTCGCTCTTCATGCAGCACGTTGTGTTATCCTTTGCGCGTGATGAGAGGGACTCCAAATTTGAACGCGCCACTCTAAATGGGGTGCAACCGACGTTTTGTTCGAGGCAGTAATCCCATCTTTTTTTTTTTAATCTGCTAACGACTTTAATGAAAGTTATTGAGGCTTCCATTTGAAACCACCTCGTGTGGTACACTGTTCAGAATATTTCACATCGCAACTGAACTGCTATTCTTCGTACTTTCATCTTCCAACGTAACCAATCCCTTGTCACTCTGGATCGGTTTGTAGTTCAGAACAAAAGAAAAAAAAAAAGGTATTCCGAGTTCGGAGGCTGAACAGAGAATCGTTCCGAAGGAGGACAGAACGAAATAAGGAACGATTAGAAGAGCAAAAAAAAAAAAAATCCTCTGGTTAGACGATCAACCCACGGCTGGTGCGATGCCTTTTAAACGAATTCAGATGATAAAAAAGACGAGCGCGTGATATAAGGAAGCGAATATCTGATTTCTTCACCCCACGCAATAGTTCGTCACGCAAAACATAATTCCCGTTTGTCTCGAGAAAGAACATCTTAAGTGGGATCCATAACACGGCCCACGCTGCGAGGATCCCATCTCGTGATGATTCCCCCCACAGATAAAACGTTCCCGAAGTTATCTCCCTGAAAAATTAAACCCAAATGGGCTTTAATGTCGGGGACGCACGAAGACATCTCGGATGTAAACACCAACGAAAAAAGTTGCGCGTGCAGTGAAAGCGCGAGATTCCTTCGTGGACAGAGCGCCGTTTCATTTTTCCATTTCATTCGCTTTGCTTAATTCCGTTTCGAGTCGGTCGCAGTTCCACTCGGCGAAGCGTCTCAATATCAACTCGAGATCAGTCCGACTCCGAGATGGCTTCTTTCGCCGAGTTAAAAGTGCTCGTCAATGGTTATCCTCCGTACTGCCTAATTTCTTTTGGGTTTAGCACATTAGCGGAAGATCTCTCCTCCTCGCGCTCATTCCACACCCCAGTGATTTCTGAAAGCTTAACAACCTTACGGGAGATGCGCGGATCGCACCACTGGAGGCGGTGGATTTTCCCGACGTTTACCGACGCATTTTTAAGCCATTTAGAGACAGAAGCTTAATGCGTCCAGGTGCAGATAACACGCGGGTGCACACAGGTGAATGCGGTCTTGGCGGATGCAGTTCGTTCACGGGAACTGTAATTTGCATTTCGCGGTGTTGTTTGCATAGCGAAAAAAATTCGGCGACTAACACTTGCTATCAGAAACATCGATTCGATTATATTCTAGTTTCAGTATGATCCGAAATCATGTTTTCTAATTAAAATAATACTTGAAATAGTCCAGTAGAAGTTGGGACTCTCCGTTGAGATCAAACCTGGAACATTTTCGAAGCCATTTCAGCCTCTTCTAAGTTGCGTCGACTCAAACCGAGGGACGTTTTGCTGTTTCGAAGCCTTTCATAATGAGCTTAAATTAATACACGCAATTTTAGTATTTTTAATATTTTTTTAAATTTGTTTTAATCGTTATAACGAATTTATTTGTAAGCATCCTATAATAGTACAAAATGTTGAACAATCCTATGTGTACCTAAGAGCAACAGCTCATCCAGGTTGCGATATGCATAAAGTTACAAAAATTTAAAATTGCCTTGTACATAAGGGATAGGAATGCGCGTTATTTCTTCTGTGTTTGAAGAAGAAGACATATTAAAACTACTCAAAGCTCTTTTGATGAAGGAATTCTTATATTCATTAGATAGAAAAGAAGAAGTTATATATTGCAGTTCTTTCTGTAAGAGATCGTCTGAAGAACAAAAGGAGTGCGCCCGATGAACCAGTGTTTTAATAGTTCCTGCCTTTTGACTGGGATGGTGATGAGATTCCGCATGGATATAATGGCCTGTACGAGTCTTCTTTCTATGGACTGAGAAATGTAGGTTACCATCTGGTTGGCGAAGAATTAGAAGATCTAAAAAGGCTAACTGCTTATTTGATTCTACTTCTAGGGTGAAATGCATTTAACTTAGTGAGAAACTGTTGAAGTTCATCCGAAGAGCCATTCCATACAGCAAAAATGTCATCGACATATCGGAACCAATGAGTAGGTCTGGGAGAAATGTTCTCGAAGATACGTTTTTTAAAATGTTCCATAAAGAAGTTGGAGATAGCAGGAGAAAGAGGATTGCCCATTACTTATATAAAAAACACTTCGGATTTAAAAAATAAAATTTCAGATCTTCATTTGGACGTTTCTGATATCATGATCAGTTTAGAAGTTGTTTCTTTATTTACAAATGTGCCTCTTTCGGAAAGCATAGAATTACTGCAACAGGAATTTCCTTCGGACATTGTAAACGTATTTGATTTTGTAATAAATTCTGGTTATTTTTCCTTTAAAAATAAGTTGTATCAACAAATTGAAGGAACAGCAACGGGCAGTCCTCTTTCTGCTGCATCACCCACCCTCAGGATCCGTCGGTGAGTGGGTAGGTGATGCACGGCTGGACGACCAGAAACATCGTATCCCGGGAAGATCGAACTGGTTTTTACCAGCTGGTTGAAGATTCCATCTGTCGTTCAGGTGGGTGTCTGAGCATTATCCGTTGGGTCTAAGAATTGAAAACGGGGGAATTGGAAGCGAATGCAAGCTTCTACTTATTATAAAAAGTGTTTGTTCGAGACGTAGGAAATAATTCCCTTTATTAAAACCGAACTCGGTTATCCGCATTGCGTTGGCCATTTAATCTGCAAAAGGAAATACCCCCCGAAGGAAAAGGGGATTTGATGGATTTCCTTCTCCTTTTTTATTTAAGCAACAATTTTGAAGCAGTTCTCTTGCAAGACGTGTTCAGAATGTCTGGCACTTATTTTATTGTTCGCGGCTCAATCCCTTTTTTGTTGGCAAACTCGCTCCCACCCCAACTTTGTTTCTCCATCACGATCGCGCTTTAAAAGAAACTTCTCGAGACGCACTTTCAGAGCCGTCGAAGTGAAAAAACTCGAATAAAAAAGCGCGGGGATAAGAATGGGACGGAGAAGGCGATCCACATACATCAGGTTGATTATCAATCTCGAGACTGAACTTGCAATCGCGCGAAGGGCAGTCAGCGGGCGGGGATTGTACCGACGGACGGCACATTACGGATCATTTGTCAGGAAACGTATCGTCCGTCATTGGGTTGCACCGTCGTGTTTACAGAGCGCGGAGCCACTCCATTCTAACCCCCGTACGATGCGATAAAGTATGTGTAGATGCCAGCAAGTTCTTCAATCTCGCGAGCTCACCTTGTTCCGTGGTCTGCAGCAGCCTCGAGGAAAAGCCGCGTGGATAACGTCACTTAAACCCGAGCAGGTGCTAACAGCTGCATCAAGCAGATAATACGAAGACAACAACAAAAACGGTTCCTTTTACCCGTTCAATCCAATCATGGGAGAATTGAGCGCGAGGCGTTGCAAATGAACCACGCGATCGATGACCTAATTAGTCGGTTGAAATAAGAACGAGAAATTAATCGGGTCGTATAAAAAGATTATCGAAGACGAGCGTGTGTGGCGTTACCATCTGTTTCCATTTGATTCGTCGACATTTTCGCCTCGCGAGATTCCCTGCATCGATGTCCTCTGTCTTCCGGACAGAGTTGCACGAGCTGCTTGAAAGGTCTGAAGACCACTCATCATTTCGCCAAGATGATAAAATAATACCTTTTTTGGCGGGGGTTACTTCCCCCTAATAGTGACATAATTCCTGATGCACACTTGAGAGAGGAGAAGTTGAAAAACAATTTCTGGCCAGTAAAGAGCCCTCGCACAGCAGTCATCGTCCTGAAAAGTTCAGCTCGCTTCCCTCTTTAAAGCAGGGAAATTAGGAGTTGATCCGCTCATAAATTTCTGTCACAAAACAAACAGCTAATTCAGCCATAAAGCAGGTTCCTGTTTAAAATTAGCAGACCATTTATTCTTCTCTTTTCCATCTACAGAACTAATACGAAACTTTTTTTTTTTTAATTTCATTCCTCCAATAAGCGAGCTAGTTGATTCGCATCGGGTGCGAGTTGAAGGCGGTGTTTAAATCAATGATCGGTGTCGAATGTTGTCCCTAGTAATGGTATCAGCACTTACGGAGTAGGTCCTGCATCTCAGTTCTTCCGACCATCTGTCGACCTACGCACACGTCTTCCTTCCCCATCTCCTTTGAAGTGTTCGCTTTCGATTACATCTTCAGGCATCGCTTAGTCCTGTGGCGTTTCAGACGCAGAACCCTAGCAATAAAGATGGAAAAAGTTGGGCAGTTCGTACTCCTTAATCGCGGACCAAAGGTTGTTTGTATTCATTTCGCTTTTCCTGACCAGCACGCTCCGATTCTTCGTGCGAAATATTTAAAAATATTTCGAACTCTGCGAAATAAATCGCGCTTGTTGATTGGTAGAAACGGGGCTTGTTCTAAATCAGTTCATATTCTCTTTAGACATTCTCAATAGATTCGGCTATGAAGTAAGGACGGATGCATAACATCCCTCTTTCCATTCATTTATAATCGCCGAGTTGAAATCTTTTTACGCTCTTCTTCAATAAGTGCGCAAGGATATCAGCGGGCCATTAAAATATTGCTTCAAAGGTCTTAACATTTTTTTTTTTTTGTTATTTCTTCTGACTTGCAGCGCTTAAACGTAAAGCACCTCAAGAATGTGAAAGTAATTCACGGAAAAATTGGAAAAGGAAAAACGAAGTAAACGAAGCCCTAAAACTGTCCCGTTGGTTTGGCACAAGGGGGATGCGATTTAGACTTGTTCGAGTCAAATTGGCGGGGAGAGTTCCTCTTTGCTGAAACTGCGAAGTTGAATTGAAACCCCGTTTTAAGAGTGGGGGGGGGGAATGCCCATTTTGCACTCATCGCACTCCTGAACAATAAAATATTAAAAGGGATCCTATTAAGTTGCCCGCGAGAAAAAATATTCTCAAATGAATTCATTTCTGCTGGTTTTCAGTGGGAGGAAGAAAGTGCAGCATTGAGGCTCGGCAACTGCTCGTGCTGTCTCACTTCAGTCGCTCGGTTTCAAATTATTCATGCGGGCGGTTATAAGTGCAGCGATTCTCTTGAACTCAGAATGACCCAAGATTGCCTCATTGAGTTTCGTGAAGACCGACTTCGACATACGAACACCCCCGTCGTAGGGCACATTCTTAGATGTGATCCTCGACAATAAATCCGCTATTATCCCCTCGTTTGGCACGAGATGGTATTTATGCAGTCGTTTATGTATGCATCCATATGGAAATATGCAAAGCACGCAATCGACAGTTGCCTCGTCGTTCCCTTTCTGCCCTCGTCAATACGTTCATTTTATATAAAAAAAAAAAAAAAATCTTTCCTTATTTCGTGTTTGTATGTTTTTATCTTTCTCGTTTTTCTGCGACTTCTCAAGAGGTGATTCCAAGCCCATCCGATAGATGTCGCTCCTCCCACATCCTGATCTATTTACAGAATGACAGCGGCTGCCGAGTAATGCCGTTATTAACACTTAAAAGGCTTCTCCTTTACCGAACTCTTCGTGGCTTCCTTCGGGATCATTAACATCATTAGTCAAGTGTAGATTAACCGTCGACCATATTTACCCGCAGGAATAATGGTCAGACTTCCTGACAACTCCTAAAGGATGCCGCGCAATAAATCACGAGAACCGTTGCGGTTTTTTCAGCATTCTTTGGCAACGACGCTAACAACTGCGCATAATTATGGCGGCTCGCGGTGTGTTGTCTGTCCGTTGGAGTTGTTTTCGGGGGCGCTTTTCTAATAAGACTCGACCACACACAAAGGAAATTTCCGATTGCGGTAATTATTTGGGGGGTGGCTTTGCGCACCTTTATTTTCCTGTTCTCGCTTCCATTCGTCCAACGCCGTGAAATCTCTTCCCGTCCTCATTTATGCCTCGAAGATGCTTTGAGCGGTCGACGAGATGACATCGCCACTTGCACGTTGGAGGTTATCTCTGCAGAAGTCTCGAGGTTTTCCCCTTCAAGCAGAAGAAAGCAGACAGCGAGGACGCAGTTCAGGACAGAACGTCGATGGAGGGAAAGCGAGCAGCCTGCGTGGCGCCACAGGTTTCGATTGAGAGAGGGGGTCCACTGAATCGAGCGTCGTGGTGATGATTCAAAGGAAAGTTCAGGCTTAAGGCTGAGATGAGGGCATTCAACGGATGTGAACGAAGAATATTCATTTTGTTTGAGGGTTTGTTCGATTTGGAGAAATTGCATTTCAGAGAATGACGACGCTCTTCGTGACGAATCATCGCTGAAGGAATCGCCGGCAAAACGTAAGCTAAAAATTCTTCAGGATCGCGGTCCGGATTAGTCTGCGTTACTCAAAGGGGTTGAGGGCTTTTTCACCCGTCACCATCTCTGAACCCGAGCACCCTTACCCATACTCGGCAATGGGGGTGTTCCTTCTCGCTTACCTGAGAGATTTCGCTTACTCGTGACCTTTTCCGTTGCGGATTCGTGGACTACACGCGTATGCTGTGCAACGTCTTCTGATGAGCATCAAAGCCGTCTTCATTTCTCAGAGCAGAACAGTAGTGCAGAATGAGCGTGCCGAGCACTCCCACTCAGCACAGCAATTACAGTTTGGTGTCCAAACTGATTTCTGCTGTCAATGACTCCATTCGCATCGCGCTCTATTGTCTTGGGGGCCTCTCCGGAGCGGGTGACATCTGATCTGACGAAGTATCCAATAACCTCGGTTTCAGTGAGACTTCGCTGGCGTGACCGCACAAACAACAGCAGAAGTGTAACGCGAACTTCTCGGCTCCCCCTGCTTAAACGTGCAGGAAGTCGCGTGTCACACTGGTGTGTGCACGTGTATATGAAGAGGGGGGGAGAGCGATATCGATTTTGTAATTACCTGGTGGGCGATAACAGGGGATGGTTCTAAGTTCTACGATTCCTTTTGATATGCCCCCCCCCCCATTTTATTCCCTCGGCAGGTGTAGAGTTGTTGTAGAAACCGTTCCCTGACAACGGTCCTTCTCACAATTGCGGGTGGAGAAGTGTCTCGCGCTGTCTTCAAGACGAGTTTTCATTAAGGGCGAACACGTCGTGGCATAATTGTAAGGTTGCGGATTTAATTCAAAATTTAATTAGTCGCGCGAAGCTTTTAATTTATTCATCGCACAAACAAACAGCGCGCGGATGGACAAGTTATGAAAGTGTAGACACGGAATGCGTGATGATGATGCAGAAATTCCCACTTTGTGCAGGCTTCTCCGCGGCGAATAAACGAAGATCGCAATGAGGATGCCGATTGCAATGCATGTTCGCTCGTTTAAGCAGAAATAGAGCGAAGGAGAAATATTTCACTTTTTCCACCAAGTTTTGTTTGCAGAGAGCACTTTTAGCTAAACTGGGCAAATAAGCCGGTTTGAGAGTTTCTGAATTTCAAATTTATCCTTTTAAATGTAATTTAATTGAAGCCGACAGAGATTCGCTTTTAAGGTCCGCTTCAATAACGAGTTTGAGGGGATGCATTTAAAAGTGTCTTTGAGTCGATGCAAATAGAGAAATGCGAATCGGTTTCACACCTTCTCCCACTAAAAAGGGTTTCAGGAAAGTTCTAAACTAGCTGAGATCGGTAGGAGGAGGAACTGCCGAACTTGGGCTTCTTAGCTGTTAATCAAAACGGAGTAAAACCCATTAAACCGATTTCGTTTTCAACGACCCACCGAAAAACTGAATGCACTTCAACAAGGTGGGAATCTTCCATCTCTCATTTTGTTTTTTCCTCCTGAAATTCGCAGTTTTTGTGTTTGAGGAACTCAAAGCTCCTCAAGCGATCTCGCTACGCGACTAGAATATTGTCGAAAATCCGATCCCCTCACCAGCATCGCTTCAAATGCTATTCTAGAGGTGACGGTTCATCTAAAAAGCTCATCGTGTTCTGCGATTTGAGTCTTTAATGTGGCGTGCAATAACAATTTAAGAAAATAAAATCCTTCTCGTTTATCCACTCGATCAATTGTACCAAACAGTGGTGATGGCGTAAAAGTGCATCGAATCCAAGCTTACAACTTTCTGCTCATGCGCGACACCAAAACGCAGCATTGGCTCAACAATGCGTTGTGTGTAGAATTGCAATGAAAAACACTCGCTAAAAGGACTCTCGATGATCACTTTAAATGCTGAGAGCGTTCGTCTTACGAATCCCGA
The DNA here is from genome assembly GCF_054136105.1 of Typopeltis vanoorti. Taxonomy (NCBI): domain Eukaryota; kingdom Metazoa; phylum Arthropoda; class Arachnida; order Uropygi; family Thelyphonidae; genus Typopeltis; species Typopeltis vanoorti. The sequence goes on along the minus strand of NC_143570.1, from coordinate 98,456,486 downwards.
AGACTCGAGTACCTGTGGAAAGCGGTCAGGCGTGTCTCGTTGCTATTCCCAGCGTGCTTCCAGCCTTATAACTTGCAGATGGTTCGTCAGAATGTCTCAAAACTGATAGCGATCCTTTTCCTGAGTTTGAAAAGATGGAAGAAGAAGAAAGTCGCATTGAGCAACGAAGGGACGTCCACATTTCAAGCAATGTTATCGAATTCCGAAGTTCGAGTTACCCCGTGGAACATCGAAGCCCCCTGAAAGAACTTCTCAAGAAGGAAAGCCATCGCCCCTGATAGATCGTTTGGATGTTCTGTTTCACGAACAGATGGGCGGACAGCAATAACTCAGTTTCCTGACAGGGTCACGATCACAATTTTAGGGATCCTTGGGAATTGGGCAGATGACACAGCGAACCCACGAAGAGAGGCTGCTGCAGCGTAGTTGGTAGAATGCGCACTGCAAGAACCGAGTAACAACTTGAGTGCGTCATTCACGATATTTTACCAACTTCCAACAAACACGTGCATTTAAAATGCATTCGTTCTTTTAGGAACGCGTGTTAAAACGCTTCCAACTTTTCTTTTTATTGGACTGAGGAAAGTACAAACGATTTCCGAATCGTCTGAGGATGAAGTGAATGACCCAGGGAGGATTCGACGCCCGGAAATTACTTGGAGGGGGAGAGGGTGGTAGATAAAAATTTAACATTTATAAGAACGGAGGGACCCTCTATTCGCTGGAGTATCTTCTTTCCGTTTCGCATGTTGTTCAAATAATTATATTCATTGTAAGAATATTGAAGCCTTTTGGCTCGGTACTTGTAAGAATATTTTCACTTCTTTCAACAACATTCTCTTCCTGAGCTTGCCTCAGACGATCGTCTTAAACTCTGACAAAACTAAGTAGGATGCAAGCTGCTTATTTAGAGTGGGAGCTGATTGAACTGGCGAAGGACGACGTAAAGAAAGATTAATATACACCACGTTAATTTTATTCCCACTTGAATGCATCTAAAATCGGAACCAACATGGCGCGGATTTGGTGGATTGAAGAGATCTTCAATCTACTACGGCGAATCAGATTACTCGGACTGCAGTTTGAAATTTTTATAGTCGTGTGTTTTTTATTCGTCGAAAAAAAGATTCGCTTCGGTCCCGTTTTTGACGAATGCCTTTTTTTTCCGCTCTTCTGTGGGCAGAGTTACCCAAGTGACATTTCATGAAACACGATCGCGCTTGAAGGGGAAGCTAACGAATAATTCTTCTCTTATTGAAGCGGCTTTAAAGCGTTGAGCCGATCATTCGGAATTTTCAGTGCGATTCTTTTTCGACGATTTCTGGCTCCATCTGACATTGCGGACTGCGATTTCCCAGGTTGGATGGACCAGAAGAAGAATGGACACTTCTGTGAACCAATTACTGGGCTGAGATGAAAGCTGAGATCGGTTCGATGAGGGTCACGGGACTGCAAAATCACCCCGTTGTGTTTTTTATCCCGAAAATATTTCGCCCATTGCCGAAGTGCTATCAATGGATGCTGGACAAAAATTGATGAGACTGGAAAAAAGGGCTTGTTCAGCAAGACTTTCGTCTTAAATCTGAAGAATTATTTCGGCTTAAATAACATTCGTCCGTTTCGAAGTCCTTTAAGTGAGGGAGCGGAAAAGGCTTCGAGGCGGGGGGAAGAGAAGTGTGATGCCTTCGTTCTAATCTTAGATGCCGTATTTCTCTTTAAATGCCTTTTCCCGGTGCGAAGCAGTAAAAGAGTCATTAAAATGTTAATAAGCTTAATTTATACCTCCTTTGCTTCGCGAAAATCCAAAGAGAACAGACCGGCGAAATTTATTTCGCCATTAAATCTCGGGAAAGGAGGAAGCAGCAAACAAAAGGTGATCAATGCGATAAGCAGCGACGACTCGTCTCCCTTCCATCTCGAACAATGGAGTGTGGCCGTAAGACGTTGCCATTGAAGGTAAACAGTCTTGCAGCACAGGAAACGGTTATTGATGAGTCCTTCTCCATCTTGGAAAGAAGTTGGAGATGCGAGGAACCAACTCCGATGACCTTCAAGCGACCCTTTATCCGTTAATCAATGCGGTTCTTAAAGTTCCGAATTAATGACGTCTTCCAGAGAATCGATGCATCCAGCAGATGTTGGCGATGATGGGTTGGCATGATGTATACGTTGCATTCAGAAAGAGATGGCAAACAGAACCCGAGGTACGTGGAGTGGGTGGGGATAAGAGAGGCGATGACGATGCGAATGATAAACACTCCTCAAAAGGAATATTTCGAGAGAGAGAACTGACGATGATTGATGTTAACGAATGCAGGATGGGAGTAGCAGAAATCGCGAACTGAAAGATAAACCCAACGCAAAGAAAATTCAAATTCTGTTCTCAGAAAAGTCTTCGTCTAAGCTTTATTTAGAGGTTTATGATTTGTTAAAAATCCTTTTGTTTAACGCGGATACAGCGTTGGTATTTGCGAGAATGTTGTTATGCTGACGTTACTTCACCATTCGCTTTCATTCTTCTCTGTCTGATCCCGTTTTTTGTTATCTCCTCCGATTTATTCGTCTGTCTGGCTGTCACTTTCTGTTCGTTTTCCTGAATTGTGCAGTAAATGAAAAGAAGAAAGACCGCGCACTCTTCTTCTTTCAGACTTTGGAAAATTTGCAAGTCGCGACATTTGCTGTGAGTGATAGAAAAACACCGAAACCCTAAGCTCGGTCTAAATTAACTCCGGTTTCGCAGACATTGTGCGTTTCCAAACGCTTGCTTTGTTCGTGTAAGACGTGCGTGGAAAAAATAAAGCGTTTTATTTGGCCACTAAATCCGTTCGTCCTTTTATTCAAGCTTTACTAAACGTCCTTTGAAATTCAAGTTTAAAAATCTCGAAGAATAAAACGAAATCTTGGGGTGCGTTTAGAAGAATTTCAACAAAGTCATGAAAATAAAAGATAGAAAGAAGGTCTGAGGTGGCAATTTTACTGAAAGAAAGACTCGCTCTGAATATTGTAATATTCAGACACCAGATGGTGTTATTGTCAAACAGCCGCGTTGGTTATAAAATTGCAAAGTTGGTGGGTTCGAGGTTTAATTTGGAACAAGTTTCCATTTTTAGCGAAAGAGGAAAAGAAAATACTTGATGGGAGTGACGTCATTGGCAGACCGGAAGCTGAAAATCTTCTTCCCTAATAAGAGAAAGTGGCAACTAAAACCCACCGGGATTCGTTTCTCGGAAAACTTCGACTGGCTTTCCACTCTCGTGCTCGGTTGTGACAGGTTTCGTCTTGAAATGCATCGCAGAAAGCGCTTCGCAGCTTTAAAGTCACTTTTTGGCGGGTTTAGCTTAGAAGAATAAGTAAACGCACACAGTCCTGATGTATGCGCATAAACCTCTGGTAAACGATGTGTGGGTGTGAAGAAAGAAACTTAAAAAACCTAAGAAAGTTGAAGTGCGGAAAGAATATTCTGGAGAAAGGCACTTCGCGCAAATGGAGAAAGAGAGCCGATTGATTTTTCGGAAGCCGAGTTGGTCCTTTGTCGGAGCGAGTCGATAGGATCACTCATCGTCTGTGCCTGACCACAGTAACACTTCTCGCTTCTGTTGTGCCGGAGGCTTAGGGGATGGGGGGAGGGACTCGACACCCGCGCTTATCCACTGCACTTATTGATTGACGTAAGCTGTCGTGAAAGTTATGGGCGGCTGGCGTGAGGTCCCTCTTGGCCCGAGTGGACCTTCTGCGTAATGCTCGGAATGTGCACCGGAGAGCTATCACGCTGCGGCGGAGTTCTGTCATTTATTGATGACGGCTCTGACTGAGATGTTTCCAGCTTCTTATTTCTCTTTCCCGTCGTGGCTCTTATTCGATCACTCTTTCAGTATCCATCAATTTCTCTCTTTTATTATTAATTATTTTCGGCCTCTCTTTATGGCGTTAATAATTCACAAAGCTTCTTCCCGAACTGCCACTTCGAAAATGCGCTTGGATTTATGGGGGTGTGAGAATGGGTCTCGCGGGAACGTAAAGGCACTTTAAAAGGTTGATTTTGGGCTACCTGCCAAGAATATGTTCAGAAGGAAATTCTTCTGAAAGGGGGGGGGGGGAGATTGTTACAACGAAATAACGGAAATTCAGGCGACGAAACTTCGACGGCTCCAATGAACGTGGCCGAAAGAGGAAAAACGAAGAATTCGCTCTGACCCTCAACAACCGCAGTTTTGAACGTTTTGTGTATTTGATGGATTTTTCTCTTGTTTGGTACATCGCATTACTCGAATTTCATTGACGCAATCATCGCAACGCAGTCGATATCGACACACATCCGCACAAGAGAATGTTATCACCTTCCGGGATGGCCGCTTGCGTCACTTCGGAGTTCACCTTTCGCGAGACTTTTATGGCGCTCCACAATGGAGCCTCCATTTCTTATTATTCGCGTTCTCTGTTAGAAAAAAAGTGTTGCGAAGTTGGATTAAGAGCGGGGTCGGGAAAGAATTTAAAAGTCGCTTATCTCTCTGCTGTCGCCTTTTGTGTGCTCGACTTCCTTACAAACTCGCTGGCGGCAGAAAGACAGCGATGTGCGGAGATGTTTTGTGGGGTTGCAGGTTTAGTTCGGACATCGCATAACACTTCGCGTGGAATAAATACGAAACTGCTCGCTGCCTTTGTGTCCACTGCGGTGTTTGCTTCTTCTCGCAATCTGCCGTTTTCACCGAGAATTGCCTCCAGCGAAACGGGTTTTTTTCGTGAATGTGACGCTTCAGATTTTATTTCTTGTTCGTTTTCGAGGTGATAATCGCAGCAGACCCTCCTGTCTGCTTTCGAGATGCCATTCATAGCAAATCTGCTCTTTTCCCATCAGCATTCTCACTCAATCGAGCACTGAAAACCCCCGAAGTATTTTTGTGCACTTTCTTACACAACACGTTTTCTTGCTGTTCTTTCAATTCGCTCACAGTTTCTTACCTTTTTATTCCCGCTGCAGTTTCTCAAATCGCCATGAAATGTTTTCTCTCCCCCCGCCTCGATATGTTAGAATGGGGGAGGGAACTTTCTGCCGAAATTCGTTCACTTGCTATAAACTATTCACAAAGGAAACTTCCCTGTTTGTGTTAAGGGTTGGAGAAGGTTTCGCCCCACCGAAGAGTGGGTTTCATCTCCTCCCAGAACAGACACGCTGGCCGAAGAACAAACCCACTCAACCACCCTGTTGTTCGGTCATTAATTCTCTTTCAACAGGAGGGTGGTTGAGTGGAAATCACGAAAAAAGCGGTTCCGAAAATTAGAGAAGATCGGCCGTTAATGGATGGGAAGTTCGTCCCATCCCCCTGCCGAACATGTTGGATTTCTGAGCACAGACAGTGGTGAATGCGCCTGCGCGGTTATGATCAGAGAGAAAAATAGATGCGACTGAACAAGTATTAATTTCTCCTCTCGCCAATGCAGCCTTGCATCCGCAGTCAAGACTGCTTTCCTCGCCTCCGGTGGTGTTCCACGGCCGTTGTTTCGTTGCCATGGCGACTGCTGCTGAACTCTTATGACTCGTAACAATATTTCAGCTAGTTGTTTGGGAACGGTTCCGAAGATGTACTTCCTTCTCTCTCTCCCACCCCCCTTCGCTTCCCCATCTACACTCCATGACTTCTTATCCATTCTTCCTTTTCTCTCTCTCCGTCCTCGCTTGCACATCTGACGCTTTTCATGACGTGTGCATATGTGCGCGTGCTGTGACTGCTCGTGTCAAATACTAATGAGACGCAGTTGGACAGTGTTCTTTGGGAAGGGGGGAGTTTTAACATGCGTGTTCTCTAGGTACATGACGAGCATACGATATCTTTGCTTGACTCATCGTAATACGGAGCGACTCATTTTCGGCCTCCTCTTTGCTCCTCGCCAATTAGCTGTCGAGAAAGATGAGCACACGGTGGCTTCTTGATACGCAGGGGATCCTCTTGGTGAAAAGGAAATAAATGGGCGTCTCACACGATGCACTCTAAATGGCGTCGATTGGCTGAGAGAGATTTTTTCGGAATTCAAATGCACCAAAATGAAAATCGGCTTGAACTCCGAGGAAGTCTTTCTCGCATCAAAGTAAATTCGGAAGAATGGCGGTGCGTTGTGTCTGGGAGGATTCGGTTTCAGTCGCAGTACGAGAGGAACTTTGATAAAGGTCTCGCATCTGAAGGCGAGAAGGGGGTGGTCACACGGAGGCGGATGGGCCACGCGACCTTAGAGGGAACACACGCAGTTGACTAACGTGCTGTGCTCTGATTGCTGAAGTCGCTTTCGTGCAGTTCACTCCACCAGCCAACTAAGAACACAAAGGATTGAACTTTTCTTGTAATCTGCATGGGTTTTAGCGCCATTGTGTGTGTGCGTGCGTACTTGTAAATACAAAAACGTTCTTTGGATTTTTTCAATTTTTTTTGTTCCAAGTCTCCACCAGACCTTGAACGTTATTTTAAAGAGTGGTTTGTAGTGAAGTTATTCGTTCTATTAATTTGCAGTTCGCGCTGTAAATTATACGAACGCGTGTCGCATTAGGTGAGCACAATTGCGGAAATTCATCAGAATTCACGAGCAGCACGCGCTCCCTTGAAGTATTGGTCGTGTCGCGAAGTCATCCGATCTTTATACAGAATAGGAAGATGAAATAAGACGCTGTTTTCATTTAAAGAAATGTAAAAGCGTTTGACATGCGCTTTCATCTCCACAGCAAGGATGACACTTAATCGATTGACAATAAGATCGATTCGAAAATTGAGAGGCGAAGCGATTTCCTTCCTAAGGAAAATTCTCCTTTTCGCGAAACCATATGAGCTTGTAAATAAAAGCGTTAAACTGAATCGAGCCGATTTATTTTTATTTCTGAATAGGCAGAAAGAGAAAACAGCGCGATACAAAAAGCAATCCGTGGGGCCGAGAACTTGACGCTTTCGAGATGTGGCTTTACTTTATGGGGATTTCACGTGTTTCGTGAAGAAGGCGGATTGATCTGAACAGAACTGCTCGGATTCCACAAATATGGCGTTGCTAACAACATAAAAAAAAATTAGCGGGGGGGGGGGGCTCTGCAGAGGTGGGCGGACACACTCGAGTGAACTCGTAACTTTTGCGTACGTGAAAAGACTTTGCATTTTTGAGTAATCCGAAAAGAAACGCGTGTCCACAAAGCTCCTCTCTGTTATTACTGCTACAAATGGTGTGCGTATCGTCAGCTATGCTACGGACTGGAACGGTGTATTTAGTTAAAGTGCAGCAGCGGCGTGATAGGTCTGACACGCGGAGTTCGAGAAGTTTGGGCCAAATGAATCACGGAAGGCGCCTCCCTCCGGAGCCACTTATTATCCGCAGCCAAACATTAACCCTATCATTCCCGAGTTTGACGTTTATTAATCTCTTTTTCCAGATGTTCGTGAGCGCGCTCGCGTGAGGGAGACAGTTGCGAAGACAACGTGAGAATGCGTCATCTGCTCGGCAAAGAAAGGGACCGACGTGCGAGGGAGGCGCACCTGCGAGCTTCAAAGCGATCCTCTGGAGGGAAATTGTTGCTCGGGGATAATTAAGTTGTGTGCGGGTGCGTGCCCAACGGATTCCAGAAGCGAATTCCACAATAAGTAATCTCAGCAAACTTTTTTTTGGGCGCCATCAAGTTGGAGTTTAAGATTTTCAAAAAGTTGAGACGTTTTGCGATGGCGTGTTCCATTCATCACGGCCTGCTCGGATGAACGAGAAGATAATTGCGTGCTGTCAGAATGGTAATCAATGACTTAATTCAATACTCGCTTTTTGTTTCCGAGAAATAATTGCGTACCTGAGAGCAAAGGAAACAAACTTTCGAAGTTAAAAAGAATTCTCGAGATGTTATTGCGAGAACACTTCCCACTGAAGGCGGGGGGAAAAGTTGGTTTGCATGACAGTTCTAAAAATCGGAGAAAATATTCGCAAAATGGTTTCACTTTCCGAAACGCCCCTCCAGATGGCAGCGTTTCCCCAATGAAACCCTTCTCCGTTCCTGCAACGTTTCATTCAAATATTTTTCTCGGCAGTGCTGACCGAAGCGACGTCCTTTATATTGTGGGTATTTGGGCCTAAACCGCCCCTTTCAACCCACAGAGCGCGTCATGGTGAACGCAGATTCTACGCCAACTTAATTTCCTTCAAATGTCTGGAGACTTTCTTTTGAAAACGCCAGCATCGCGTGTTACGTGAGATGTCATTCTTTATTCCAACATCACTATTCGAAACGTATGACATTTTTGAGAAGGCAAATTTAAAAAGCAAAACAGGAAATAGAAGTTTTTTTAATTATATGAAGAGTCAAAGGCTTCAATTCGGCGACGTGAAATTATTTAAGTTAAGAGATATTACATCCCATATTGTTTCATAGCCGAATAAGAAACTCAGAGATTCATGCCGAATCTAGAAACTATATAAAGTTCGGCGATTCCAAGCGTAAGCAAATACCTGGATAGTGTTACAACTGACCCTTAGGTCAGTTGTAACACTATCCAGGTATAGGGAGTGCAACACTTTAGGGAGTGCAACACTATCCAGGTATTTGCTTACGCTTGGAATCGCCGAACTTTATATAGTTTCTAGATTCGGCATGAAACTCTTTGAGTTTCCCATTCAGCTATATAATGTAATATCCCTTAACTTAAATAAGGAAATAGAATATTATAAATCCAGATGACGTTATATCCGGCGGATATTATAACTGAAGGCTTCTGGGCAGAGTTCGTGTGTTAAGTATACAAAAGCAATTCGATGCCGACGGTTGCATCATGAGCTCTGTGGTCTAATTCTGAAACTTCTAGTTCAAGACATTCGGCTTTGAAATAAGGATGGTTGGCTTCCCACTCTTTCTTACTTACTCGAAATGAGCCTTTTAAGCTCCTGTTCAATAAAGTGAGAAAAGACTTGCACTGTCTACACAAGGAAAGCTTCGTTATCAAGTGGAGTTTGAAAGCGCAAGCGCGTTTCCAAACTCCATTTTGGGGTGTTCTTGTCTAAAATTGCACCTCATTAACGGATGGCTTGATTATCGTTCCGTAGAGAGAAATCAAAATTGCAGAATTTGGCTGATCCACTCTCCCGAAAGTGAATCGCAGTGGCCCGCCGTCCTAGAGACGAGTTGAGGCTTTGTTCGGAGAAGCGAGCGGTCGCCTTGCCATGCTGCTCAAATATTAAGAGCGTCGGTTATTGTTGTGTGCCTCCCTCGCGCAACATTCTTCTTACAACGGATCTTCTGCTCGTACACACCCCTCTCTCCGTTGTTCAATTTCAAAGTCTCGATAAATCTTTCGCGAGTTGAACGCGAAAGAAGGAGATTGTTTATGCGGTATATACGACACGCAGTTCTCGGTCGTACGGAAAGGGTGGGATTACGGGTGGGGGGGAGGAAGCCAAGGTTTGCACGTACACGAGGCTTATCGTTCAATCCAATCTCCACGGCCAATAACGAAGCCGGCCCCGCTGCAGCCCTCGTGCAGTTAATCAACTAGCGATCTTTGTTTCGTTGAGAAGATAAGAACTTCTACGGGTACTCCGAGGCGCAGCTTCCGCCGAAAGGAAGAGGGAGAGGGATGGGAGGGAAGGGGAAGAAAGAGAAACGCGTGCAATTTTAGAAATGAACGCCGTGCATGCGTGACGCGGCCAGACTGTGTGAATGATGTTCCCGTGGATTAGAAGCGAACCCTCGGATCGATATGCAGAACTATTTTGGCCCGCAATTAGTTCTCGGGAGTTCTTTTCTGGTCGGCACAGAAGCCGGAGAAGAGCGATTCTGACGAAGAGAGTTAATCCCCGTTCGCTTTAATCCGGCTGTGCTGGGAGACAATTAAAGGCTCTGCTGTCACAATGCCAACGTCCGTAGATATGCCGAGAGCTCATTTTAATGCCCTGATGAGACCGCTGACCTCCCGCGCTGTCTGTGGAAATCGAGTCGAGCATTTTAAAACAGTTGACTGACCTGTTAGGTTGTTTGCAATCGCGTCTCTCCTAAAATATGAACCTCTCTCCGTGAATCTCGTGTTTCTTCCGGTATTAATGACAGCTCCAGACGACTTGTTTTGTACGGCGTTATTTTGAAACTGATCGCTAAACGTTCATTTTTAGAAGCGTTTTTACGAACGAAAACCGTCGGACCGTCTCTTAAGTGATCCCTCGGCTTAATTCAATCCGAATCGGAACTTCTCTGCATATTCCCAGCCTGAAAATTCTCAATTTTTTATTTTAAAAATAATTCACACGAGATGACAATCGTTCGGGACAAACGTAATAAGAAAATTATTCGGAAAAATGAGACTCCGTCAATCTTAAATCTTAACTTGAAATACGAGGGTCATCCGTCATCAAAGAAGCGAGTTGTTTGAAGTGCCGACCTCACAAAGATGTTTGAATCAAGAACCAAAGGGGTTCAACATTTTTATTTAGGGTTAAATAAAGTGCAGCCCAAAAGTATCAAGCAAAATGCAAAGGGGGTTGCACTGGGGTCATCTCTCGGCAAACAGTCTGAAAGCTTTGTCTCAGCGGATACAAAAGCGCTTTCGATTCAACTCCATTGAACGAGCGTTGTCTGAGCATGAGGCGAGGTATCGATCGGCGTAACTCAGGTCGTGTGTTGAGTCAGAGTCGTGGTTGTCTTTCTCCTTTGCGTGCGCTGTGACGTCGTCTTGTTGTGGCACACCATTCATTCACTTTCGACTGGCCAGTGCCGAGTAAATATGGCGCACTGTTCTGTTCTCTCGAAATCCCACAGGACGCTAATCATGAACGTAGTGCCCCCCCCCCCTTTCCTGTTTGAAAGAGTTGCTTCTCCTCGGGTTGATCATCTGATCTTTGAGATTCAGTTTTTTTTTTTTCCCCCATCAGGTTCATAATTATTCCTTTAGTGAAATTTTTGTCCAGAAGGACGGGAGTGGACACACGTTGAGCTTCTGGTGTTCATCCGATCGGATCATCCGGAACGAGATGGCCTTCAACAGTGACATTTCAGCCTTTCCGCGTTAATCCACCGACATCATTCAAATATCTTGATTCTTGGAGACACTTCGGATGCTCCGCGTCAGACTGCACAGAATACACTTCGTGTTGCTTTTTTTTCTAAACTTACAAAACTTAAAGTAAAAAGCGATCTGGGCAACCTTCCAGCTTGTTCTTCCCACCCTTCATTTCCTGTAAATGGGAATAACAAAAACGCGAACATTTACGGAGAACTTGGAGGTCTCTACTCCAATCATCTGCAACCCGTGACCATGCTTTCCGCGACAGCTGGAGTTCTTTCCTACCTCCATACTTGAGCATTTCTGGGCGAATATCATCGACTCCAGCTCAGCCGCCATCGGTTTAAAAGAAACGAACGGTTCAATAACTCTTAAAGCACCCTTTAATTTTTTCGAAAATTGAAATCCAGTCAATTTGTTCTAATCCTGCTCTTCTTTTGAGTGTTCTCCGTCTTATCTTCTTCTCTTTTTTTTTATTAGTTCTTTGTGAAGAAGCGATCGGAATCCGAGGATGCAGTTTCCTTCCGACTTCACATGACGTGCAGTGCTGCTTAGAAGCACAGCTGCTGTGGTGTTGTCGCCATGGTTACAAGTGACACCGAAAATCCCTCGAGATAAATCCGCACGAGGTGGGTATGCAATGTTTCGAGCATTTCTCCGCTAAACCTCGCCATTGTAGATTACCGAACTTAGTGGTGGCCGTGATGGAAGTGCATCGCAAGCGTCGGTGGGTGGGGAGGAAAACGGGGGGTGCCTCCCCTTCTCGTGTAGCATAAAATCCGGAATTCAAAGGACCCGAAATCCTTGCAGGGCTATTTCTTTAGACGAGGATTTCGGCGTATGCTTCACGTACGCAGCCTCCTTTGCTACCTTCATTAAGCACGTTTTCTATTCGCCGAAAAAAAAGCGGACCAAACAATTGAGGTCTGCTTAATTCGGTGTAACCGGAATGGGATTCTAGGAGGAGTAATAAACTAAGCAAACTAATCGCTGAACCACCGAGTTGACGTGGGTGGGAAAAATAACACGCGCCACTTGTCGATGGATAATTCTGAGATTTAGTTCCGACCAAGCTTCGCTTTTGTGCTTGGTCCGAAGGGATCGTTTGATAGATTTCCCGACTTTTGCTGTGTTATTAACGCATGCGTGTTTTTGCTGACTTTAGTCAAGAAAGTAAATCGTCTCCTTCCTACAGAAATACGACGCAGCCCGCACTCGCATTTCCAAGGCGATGGTCGGATTTGTTATGATCAAGTTGCTTAGCAACCACAATATTTGGATAATTTTTATAATTTCCACGACAGTTTCGGAAGCAGAAAAAAAAGACCTCGTCGAAAAGCGGTGATTTTTGTTCCGAGGTTTCCCGGGCTTAACGTTGACCCCCCTGACAGTTTCGTGTGTTCCCCTTTGCGTGCTTTAATGAATTCTGGTCGTTCTGTAGAGCATCGTACCGTTGTGTAAGGTGGGGGCATTTACTGTACCGCGTGCGCTGTGCCATCTGAAAGCGGTATTTTAGTTGCTTTTAAACGTCCAGTGCATAAATAGGTTTCCGATCTCTCACACACACACACCAATGAGAAAAACGAAAGATGTTTCCAACCCTTATGCTGAAACCAAACGCATTTCTCATAGAACCCGCTCTTACGCTATTTCTACCTTGATTCGCTTTTAAATTCTCAAGCTTACCAGTGCAGAAATTCTCCTAATTTCAATCATCGAATGCTTTCTCAAGTTCCAAACCCATACGAGGTTCATCTGGTGTCGCATTTTGGGGAAATCTGATTTTTGGCGGCAGATAAGAGCAAAGTTTTCTGTTCGCAAGGTTCTTATTAAGCTTGCACAACAGGGTTCAGTGAAATCAAAATTAACACTCAACAAAACTAACTTATCCTATTTGAGCTAAAAGACAGGGAAGCAATCCCGCTAATTAAATGTAGCACTTCCGCTGACCCCAGATGGGACTGCAGTTGCGAAGCTACTCAATGGGTCTACAGTTACCAGCATTATCTGGGCAAACACGTAGATCATCATCTACACTGGAAAACCCATATTCAAACAGCTACGAATTAAAGGACAAATTACACAGATTGCGTAACATTAAACACATAGTGTCACCTAAGTTTTTAGACTGTATATTGTCCGCTGGTGTATTTAAGAATTCGGTACGGAATTTGTAGCTGGTGGGAGCGCACAAAAATATCCTTGGAATATTACGGTCTACGGAACAGAATATTGAACAAAATCTTCAGCCCAATCTTACTGTAGTAAACACTAACTTCATTCTCCTGAACCTCAGGCAGATTTCCCTTTACGGTATCTTCTTACATCGAAGTACCAAATGTTGAATTAGCCTCAATGACCAGCACCGTTTCCTCGGGCAGGATGGTCTCCCTTCCAAGGTACCTCAGACGAAAAAAAAGTATCCTGCAGTGTCATTTCGCATTCATGGCACCAAGAATCCTTAATTCTCTTAAGCTTAGAAATGAGGAAGGGAAGTGATCCACCGATTAGTAATAGACTATTCTTATTTATAAAATGCCATCTCGTTATAACGGAGCATAATATTATTAGAGATTTCTATCATTCAATTAAACAGTACTCGAGGAAAGCCACTGTACCCAAAATAATATATAAAAACACGACACATCAATTTTGGACGGATCATTGGATTCCTTAGATTCGTGCTGTAGCGCAGCAGAGCACACACACACACACACACCAAATTGTAACGCGACCATCAGTGTAGAAATTTGTAGGAAAAATCATCATCTTCTTGGCTTCCCGTATTAGGCAATTGTTTGCCTGTAACGTTTTCAAGGGTCTAAAAAGTCTTCTGCCGATCTCCTGCTGGGTCTTCCTCTTGCTCGGTGTCCCTTTGGTTTATATTTCCAAGCAATATGTGGCCATCTGTCCTCATTCATTCTTTCTATAGTTTGTGATGTCTTCTGTTATGTTAATTATGGATAACTGTTTTCTTATCTTCTCCATTCTTTTATAGCCTGCGAGTGGTGTTACGAACTCCATTTCAGCAGCTTCCACTTGTATTTTATCTCGTTCCAAGTTTCACTGCCATATTTCAGAATTGGTTTGGCTATTATTTTATTCAGTTTTCTTTGGGTTGTTCTCGACATCTGTTTACTGAAGTGTCTGTTCAAAGTTCCAATAACTGCTCAATAGTTTTGCTTTTGATATGCAATGTCAATTTCTCCAGTGGGACTTATGTAATTTCTTAGATATTTAAATTTGTTCACTTGTTCCATTAGTTTGTTGCGGATGACCAATTTGCATCTTTTAATTTCTTTACCTTGAAATGCTATTGATTTCGTTTTATTTATTGAGATTTTCATGTCGTACTGTTCTGTTGTTTTGTTCAATACGTGCAGATTTTTCTGTGATTGGTCTTCATTTTCAGCAAAAATAAATTGATCGTCAGCATACAAAAATCTGGTTAATTTTTTTACTTCCTATTTTAATTCCTATGATTTTGTTTTTCCTCCGTTCTCTTGAAATGTTTTCATTTATATTGAAGAGGATTGGTGATAATCCGCTTCCTTGGATGAGACCTCTATTGGTTTTAATTTTTCAATTGTTTCATTATTAATTTTAACATAGTTTTCTTCCATTATATTTGTTTTTGTGGTTGGAGGTGGAGCTTTCAATTCATACAGCATATTGATCAATTTTGTCCTGTTGATTTGATTGCATGCTAATATTTATATTATATTATATAATATAATATATATATATATATATATATAATGTTTTCAGGTTAAATTCTATTCTTTTTTTCTATAATTTGTTTGAGTGTAAATGTGGGATCTGTGCAGGATCTTCCTTTCCTAAAGCCGCATTGTTCTTCTCCAATAATTTCCTCGGCCCATGGTGTTAATTTGCTTTTAATTATATCTTGATATATTTATAGCTTGTATTTAATAAGGATATTCCTCTATAGATTTCGCAATCCTTTCTGTTTTCTTTTTTGAATATGTTTTGACTATTGCTGTCTTCATTCCTGTGGGATGTTTCTTTCTTCCCGTATTCTGTTTAGAAATTTAATTAATTGTAATTGTAATAGTTTAGAGCTGTATTTGTATAGTTCTGAATTTATTCCATCTTCTCCTGTAGCTTTTCTATTTTTTAATTTTTCCAATATTTTCTTTCGATCATTTAACTGTGTTGGTTCTTCATTTTTCCCATTTGATTTATTACTTGTTTCATTTCAATTTGATTATTTTTGTTTAGAAGATGGGTGTAGCGATTGGTCCATTCTTTTGTGGAGGGGACCTTCTAATTGTAGATTATCCTTTTGTTTCTTGAGTCATTTTTAATGATTTTATGGCTCTTTAGTTGAGATCCATTTCTTTATGTCATCCTCTTGATATAAAATTTTCCCAGTCTTGTCTTCTGATTTTCCTGGTTTCTCTTCTTGTTATTGCTCTGATTCTCTTATATTCTTTTTCATTTCCTTTGGTTCTCTCGTTTAACCATGTAAAGTACGTTTCTTTTTTCTTTCTTATTAAAGATTCGTTTTCTGGGTTTCAGGTTCTTAGTCCTTTCCTTTTTCTTCGCAGTTTTTCCCTATGGCTTCAAATGCTGCTTGTTTTACTATTGGTTTGATGTTTTGCCTTTCATTTTTTATATCTTCATTTATTTTCTTTGTATGATTTGTAAGTCTTCTTTGATATAGTTCTCTGATACTATCTTGCGGTAACAGTTCTATCTTAAATTGTTTTTGTTCTTGTACTGTTTCTATTTCTCTGGTTTGGGATCTTAATAGTACTGATTAATAAATAGTGATCTGAGTCAATATTGTATCCTCTGCTGCAATTTTGTTACCAACTTCTTTAGTTTTTCACCCATTATTTTATAGCCAATGGTGCTTTTATATCCTCTGGCTTCCCATATAAATATACATGGGAAGATATATTCATGTATATCTTTATGTTTGAAGAAACAAAAATCATATCTGATGTAAATATAACGCAAAAAACAACGTAAGTACTACAGAATTTGTGAAACAGTAAAACTATATTAGAATTTTATCAAAACTTCATTGTACTTGTGAGTGTACACAATATAAGGAAACGGAGATGCATGTAACCTGTACCTGCCTGCACTCTCATCAGTATACACGTGCATAATGCACACACACAGCAGATATGAATTATCTGCTGTGTGTGTGTAAGTTTTTTTACTTGACAAAAAATGCCAAAATGTGGGAATTTCAATCCTGAATATCAAACAGATTCATCTTATCTTCAGTTTAAAGAAAGTTTTCGGTGGTTGCCAAGTTGATTGTCGATTTAAGGCCCGAACTGCACGAGAGTGCTTTAGCAGCGTAATGGCAAGGGAAACACTTCATTCCAAAGGAAAAGATGTTTGTTTTCCTGGTATGTGAAGACGCATTTTTGCTCGTTCTTCTCAGTTTCGCTTTTGTACTTTTCATTTGTTTTCCTCTTTTGATTGCGAATGTCCTTTTAGCACTTCCTGCTTAAATTCTCCACCACACGAATGGACCTTCTTCAAAGAAGTCGTCTTCATCCACTGTAAACATTGTTTTAAACACTCTAAACTTTGTTAATGAGTAAACATTAACAAAGATTTTCTTAAACTTCGCTTCTTAGAGCAGCTGCTGCTGCTGCTCTAAGAAGCAAGCAAGGGAGCGCCATGAATTCACAGCATCGACAAAAAACGAACGCCCGTTAAGAGATGCTGATTTAAACCGCGGCTGCACCTCGATGGGTGCCTTTTAAGATGAGCGCTTGTGAAGGGGGGGGGGGGGAGGAAGGAAGGAGGCACCGAAGTAATGTCCGTGAGCGATCCTCATAACGAGCTTCCCGCGGGATGTCTTCCGCTACTAATCGTCGTTCTTCCTCGGACCAGTTACGACACCGGTACTAATATCGCCATCTGGTGGCATCGTCGATAGCCATTAAAATTCATGGCTTCCATTCTGAAGCTTACTAACTTAGCGAAGCGTAAGTATTTGCGGTTTAGAGGGCATAAAGGGAACGAAGGATTCAAATGGTCGTCGTGTCGATTCGCAAGCAGCAAACCGTTATTCGCCGCTCCTAAAATCGTTAAAACCGCTCGAATGCGTTTTAATATGAAAATGATGTTTGTCCACCAGGTGCCACCCACCCATCTGTTGCGATTTAACGGGTTGAGAATTTTGTACGGCGCTGTTACGCTACAGAAGTCGCAACAAGTGCGCTTTGATTCCTGCATTGCAGAATATTAAGAAAAGAGGAGGTGAACGAAGAAATAAAAATCGGAATCAAATTTCATCTCCAATTTCCTGACTCAGCAGAGTCAAATTATTTGACAGCAGTAAAGAAAGAAGAACGCAGTTGCAACGAGACATAAAAGGTGCGTTTCGCATTCTTGTGTGGAGAGTGATCGAACTGACGGGAATTATCAACAGTCAACACGAAGCCATTTTTATCATCACGTGGCCTAAACAATCTTGTTTTGCTATTAAACCCTACAATGAAGAAGCAGCTGTGGAATCGAATCATATCTTGACGTTTTGGTTTGTAAATGTCTTCGTGTTGGTCCATGATTTTCATCGCTTGATGGAAAGGTCTGAAGGGACTCGAAAAAGTCGCATGTTTGTTCTGTAGGACGGGGTTTCTGATTTTATGACCCGCAGCCCAACCAATACGCAGCAGAGGCTTAAACAGCCTCTCATGGGTCGCATCGCACATAAATAGTTCAAATCAATCCCGAGAGGGATTTTTATTTCGAAGCAGTTTTCTCAACAGAACTAAATTGCAAAGAAAAAGAAGTTTGCGGTATACAATTTCCGCAGACTCCTCCTTCGTTTCTGATCTTCAATTAGACCCCGATTGGAACATTCGACATTTATAAAAAGAAAACATCTTTCAGCCAGAGATGCACAAAAAGAATTTCGAAGATGTTTCCGCCGCAGTATTTTTCGTCGTCTTCATTGCTGATGTGGCTCTTGGAGAACATGAGAGGGAGAACTGGTGAATGGACGTTAGCTGGTTTCTTAAGGACATAACAGTTTTCTTCAGACACGCAGGCCAAAAAACACGCGCATTTAACGGGCTTAATCCACTGACCTCGCAGCTTAAGTTGCTTCTGCCGGAATTACAACCACACAAAGTACTAAGAAAATATCCGCGATTTAGCATCAATTCTTTCCCTAAATGGGGTTTTTATTCGCTTCGGACGACTTAAGACCAACATGTTTGAATTTTCAGTTGCTTCAGGTAGAAACTATAAGAAGTGGATGCTCGATGGACGAGAACTATTTCTGAGCTGTCTCAAAGGAGAATAATCGGCCTAATTAGCTCCTCTTTCCCGATGCATTGTCTCGTGCATTTCACCGTTGTCATTAGCGATACAACCGATCGAACCCCGACTCCACTGTTGGAGTATATTTTTGTGTGCTTCCGCACTGCTGCGTAGGGACTTTCGTGTGGTCGCATTACATCTCCAGGGAAAAATGAACCTAAGAAAAACAAACGCTAAATTGAGATGCGTGCCGGGTTATTCCTTCTCATCGCATCACTGCAGAAGAGAAGATGCGAATAGCATCAAAAGCAGTCGGGTTCGAAACCTGAGAATTCATTTGATTTCCCTTTTCTAATCTCTGTTTTCTCAAAAATGTTGCTTTAGTATAATGTATTGTCCACAGTTGGAGATGGCTTCAAATATTCTAACAGAGCGGAGCGATGTCAACAGAATTTGCATAATCCAACTTAAAGTGCGCCTCCTTTGTTCCCCGAAGCAGTCAAATTTTCTAAGATTAGAAGCAGACACAAAGCAGTTCTGCGGTGACACCGCTCTAATTAAATGTTTAAGCGCGTCGTCAAAATATTCATTCAGCGAGCAAAAAGTCCTTTTAAGTTATGGTGGAACATTTGAACTGTGACGAATGGATCCGGTGGACAAAGCACACCTCGAACAAGAGCTTTCCAGGCATCCAAGGTTATTGTCGGCCTTAATTGGCGCCTTAATGTCTAGTTTCTTTGGCCTTCAAGCTTCCTTTATGGCGGCGAAACCAGGTATGCAAGTATGAATAGAAAAGAAACAAAAAAGCGGAGCCGAGAAACACTTTCGGGCCATCTTGTTTGCAACAACATTCCTTCAGCATTAATTAAACTATTTCTTTTGGTCCAAGAAAATATTAGCGGCTCCTCGGAATCCTTCCGCCTAATTAAGAAGACTACGCAGGCCATCCCGATTATGCTTTGAGGTTTAATCTTCGCAGGTGCCGCCGCTAACTATTCCCGTCTGGTTAGCGGCATCTGGTTATCAAGTGCTGGCACGAATAATGCGCAATAAAGTGCCTCCGCGGCGAATTTCTTTTTTCTTAGAAACATTCTTTAATATATGTAAGGTGAGGAATGGATTTCGCATTATATTAACATTCGCGCCTGTTTCTTTACGGAGAAAATAGCGTTTGTTCCTGCAAACAGCGGAGCACGATGACCACATGAACCTCTACTTGCGGAGAGAGGAAGAAAAATGCCAAACAACACGCCCGATTATGGATGCCGAAAGTTTTCTTTGGAGCCACCGCATCGGGGGAAAAAGCATAAACGCAATTTTCAGGTCATTCGCATCTTCCTGCTGCTGTTGGAAGTGGATTTAAAATAAACTCAAACGTAAGAACTCGCCGAGAAACGAGAGTTTTTGTGTGAAATAATCAACTGCAGAAGATGCTCTCAGCAGAACGAAGAAAGGATCGGTGAAACTTGCGTTGAAATTCTGAAAGGAAAAAAAAAAAACTTCATGTAAAGTGGATGGCACGGGATTTCATCGTTCGCCAATTTGCTGGACCATAAGAGACTGCAGGAGAAACCCTGTTGGGTGGGAACCCTATCTGGAAACGCCTGCGTTATTTACAACTAATTCTTTTAAAATTGCGTGTCAGAACATCATCAGCATTTCCGGGTTCACTTCGCTGTCCACTTCCGGAGTAGCGAGATCGCAAATAGCGGAAACGTGTAGAAGGATTCAAATCAGCAACAGGGGTGTTTTCTTTTCTGTAAATGTGTGACGAATTATAAGATGTTATGCAAAAAGGCAGCGCAGCATTAACATCTCTTCTGGACACTTCAAGAGCGTTTCTTAAGGCGCATCTCGCGTTGCCTTTTTCCATCTTTTCTGTTGTTGGACTTCCATCAAATGCCAGAAATTTCTCTTCGCTGCACCGAAAGAGCAGCTTGGACACTTCGCAGCAGACGGATGCGGGGGTCGTGATCTGTCTCCATTACGGCACCTTCCATTCCGCTCGCGATGATTATTTTAGTCGGCAGAGAAAGTTGCGCACAAAGAAATGAAACATTTAGCGAAGCGGATGCTTAAATATTAAGGCTTAAAGCGTTTCGTCTCAATAAGGGAACGCGGGAAAAGAAAAACAGAAGGAGGCGAAACATTTTCTTCCCATTCTGTGACATCCAATTAAAAGTAATTCACGGCGGAGTATTTTGACGTTAAAGAAAATCAACAAATAATCAACTGCTGTTGCCGTGAAGTGGCACGAATCGAGTTAATTACACGACTCGAGGGTGGAAAGCAAAAACCCACGACAACATTCCTTTTCAAGTTGACGAACATCGAAATGCATCAGAACTAAGAACAGCGCTCTTCAGGAAGCAGATCGCTTTGGAAACTAATAAGCGGCGACTTAGATTTTTTTTTCCCTCCAGACGTTCAAAACGCGGTTTCGAAGTGCACTCGACTTCCTGAAAGAATGTGCGGCCGAAGATCTAATACTGTAGGAAATTCGCCTTGTTCACGTGACCAGCATGTAGGTGCTGGCTGCGATGTTGTCAAACCCTCCGCTTCCTGCGGGCTTCCTCGAGGTGCGTTGTTGTAATATTCTGTACTTCGTGTGCGGCCGTATGATGGATGGCCTACTCCGAGGACGTCATCTTTATCACGGTAAAAGTTGTACGGTAAGATAC
The DNA here is from genome assembly GCF_054136105.1 of Typopeltis vanoorti. Classification (NCBI taxonomy): domain Eukaryota; kingdom Metazoa; phylum Arthropoda; class Arachnida; order Uropygi; family Thelyphonidae; genus Typopeltis; species Typopeltis vanoorti. The sequence goes on along the minus strand of NC_143570.1, from coordinate 98,435,545 downwards.
ACGAGCCGCCACGTGCGTTGCGGCTAGGCCCCTGGGAATCACGAGCTTGCTAGTCCCGCTCGTGAAAAGGAGGGTAGGGAGCGTAAATGCTCCGTGTTCGTATCCGAAGGCTTTGATTGGATTTGTTGTCGGACAAGCCGTGAAAAGAAGAAAGGGGGAGGGAGAATTGTTGTTGAACGTGATGTGCGCCGGCGAAATAAGGGGAGCGGCTCGCAGGCATCTTCTGATTACGACTTCTGATCTCGTGTTTCTTCCCCCCCCCGTTCCCATGATGGATGGAATTTTTCTGTGCTCATATTTTGCCAATGGGGTGCTCTCAAACTCGTAATCATGTCGGCATAACAGGGTCTCTGCCATTACCCTTCTGCCAAAAAATCGATCGAGAAGTAGATTTCTTTTTCTTTCTTCCAATGACGGAGTGCACTCGACTCGATCCTATCTTAGATTTTTTGATGAAATCGAACCTTCCGGTAAAAAAAAAAATAACGCGAATACAAAGGATGCTTCCTTCCTCCAGGATTCTCCCATCAAAAATCTCAAGACTATTCTATACTCGTATTACTCCTTTGTCTTTAGTCAACCCTTTTTATCCAATTGAAGAATTTTCTGTTGCAACAGAAAGCGGCAAATAATTAAGCGTTGAATATTTTACGGGAAAAAAAGTTGAACGTCTCATAAATGGCAGTCGTTGTGTTCAGGATGACTAACACGCCATCAATCAGTAATGGCTTATTTTTCTCCGGATGGAACACGATTATTGTGCTCCAAGTACAATCGTATCCACAGAGTGCGAAAGAGCGATGCTGAAGAGCGACAGAGGAGAACTTGGTCGTCTCTCATTTCGCATATTTAAGGCAAATATTGCGGTACTCCCTAATTTTGCTGATCTCGAAAGTGAATCGCTAGCAGCTGTCTTGGATGTGTCTTGACGTCTTTCATCTTCCTCGAAGTGATGATCTCAGTGCCAAGGAAGCTAAGAAATTCAAGTGTGTGCCGAATCTTATTCGACCCCTTCCCCCCTGCTGTTTTTCGTGTGAGAGAACTTTTAAACGTTGCCCAATGGAATGTTAAAATCGTTGCCGCATATTTGCAGAAAATGCGAATAAACGGAAAGGTAGCTTATAATACGAGGAAATGGAAATTTAGGATAATCGCCACGAAGGAAGGGAGGTAGAACCGTGTTCTAGGTGTTTACCAGAACTACTCAGCCCCCCCCCCCCCCGTACTGAAATAGTTTTTTTGTGAATTAAGTTGCAATGGCGCATCGGTATTGATCACTTCTGCTTCGTGGTGCAATTTTTCCTTCGTGTTTCACCGCCATCTACTCGTGGGACGGACATCTCTCTGGTTCTGCCATCCCAGTTCATTGCAATGATTTCAAATTGTGAAACGAAGCCCTCGAATTAAAAACCGCCATTTCCCATCCGAATAGCTTGCTTGCAATTAACTCAAATTCGTGCAATTTTCCTTGCGTATTCGTACGATGGAATGAATGCAATTTCTCCGCAACGTTTCGCCTCGACCGCAACCATCAGTCGGCGTCCTAAATGAAGGCTGAAACAGAAATCGTCCCCGTTTTTAATTTTCAGTTTGCATTTTCATTCGCGCACGCTCGCTATTACACGTCGGAGGTGGCGGCCGCTAAGGGAAGCCTCTTTCTGAGGTTAAAGGTGTTGTGGGGATGCCGGAATTAATAATAATGAGAAAGAGGGGGGGGGAGAACGAGAGTGATAGATACGAGCAAGCAGAGCTAGTTAAGAAAGTTAATGAGTCCATAGATCAGCGGAGAAGATGTCGGCCATTAACACCGAGGGGGAACTGTCAGTCATTACTCTGATCGCGACAGCACACGCGAGGCCGGCTTGAAATAGGAGAACATTAAATCAGTTGTTACTTGCCGCGAGGATCTCCACACCCTCCGTTCGCTTCGTAGCAACAGACTGCTAATAGAAACCCAAATAAAAAAAAAAAACGCTAATAAATAAAATATTAGTTAATCAGTTCCCGCCCACTAGATTTGTCATCATCTTTCTCCTCGCCATATTTTCCTTCCACCGTTACCATGGCAACAGCACGTAAACAGTTCGTCAGTCGAAAAGATTCTGTAACAATTTCCTTTAAATATTTACGGCCTACGGTAAGCGCCGAGAATTAAGATTTGAAAAATCCTTCATCTTCTCGACGATTCCCGCGATGAGTGATGGGGGGTGTTTTGTAGCACGTAAACCCCTCGTGCCTTGCATCTGCAACAAACAGTTCCGTCTACTTGGACCGCAGCATACAAAGAAAGCATCTCGTTAGTTGGTCGCACTTTCTTTATCGATTCAGAATCAGTTCTGCAACCATCTCCTTGGTCCACTACGCTCTTCCCTTCAACCACCAATAAACCCATAACGAGATGCATCCTTTTGCGGATACTTCCTTGTAACCACCAAGCCAAATGCAGCGCGCGTGTTTATTTGTTAAGTGAATTTCCGTCCGATGCATCAAATGCAGTCTGGTAAGATCATCACGACCATTTGCTCTGAAGGCTTTCTTGTGTTTTTTTCCCCCCAACACGATCGTTTCCGACTCCATTCCATCTACGCTTCCATCATATGTGGTCCACATTGTGTGTATGCGCGCGCGCACACACACACTGCTAATCGCGGAGCGTTGACAAATAAGTCTCGGTGCACTACTTTGAAGAAGAATTCGCCCGCAGCAAAAATGTAAGTATTCGGATGGAACAGAATGATGCTGAAGAATCGCAGTACTGTGGCCACGCTCGTGTTTGAGTTGAACTCGATAGGAAGCGTGGAAGATTGCGAGTAGGACACTGCTGACTCATCGAAAGAACAGAACCATTCGCTTAAAAGAAATTTGGCGTTTGATATCGCTGGACATCTTCTTTTAATTCATTTCTAAAATATTATCTTTGCTTCGCGATGTTTTCTTGCATTGCTCGACCACACAACAAATTAGGTCAGAAAGATGAAAAGAAAGAATAAGTGGGCGGTTGTGTTTAGATTAACCTTCGCTGCTTATTACGCGAATCCTTTAACTGAATGAAATATTCATTTGGAGTTTTTTCTGCACAGTTAGCAGGCAAAGAACAAAAGACCGGCCAGAAATGTCAGCGAGGTAAGAAGCCACATTGATTGGAGGGGAGAGAAGGGAACGGATGGCATTCAGAGTGAACCTTTCTTTTGCCGAGGTATCGGCGCATTCACCGACTGCCATTAGGAGGAACGATTTAGGAAGAACGAAGAGATAAGGACGAAGGCGATTCCTGCAGACAGTGCAGTAATTGGCACATCAGGTTCGTAAGAGCGAACAGGGAGGGGGGGGGGGATGTCGGGGGTCATTCTTGCTTCGGCACTCCTGATGATACGGAAGGCCATTACTGATGTCGGGCTCTGGACGCCAGCCGACCACCGACTTATCTGTTTCTCGCTGCCGTCACAGTTTCCGTCGTAGTTAACGATAACCGCAGTATCGGCAGCGCGTCTCCTCCGTCAAGGTGCACATCGCCGCTGTGATCGTGACCTCCCGAAAAGGTTAATGTTGAGCGAGAAGTGATCGCCAGAAGTGTTAAAGTTTTAAGTGCGCGGCAGGCTCGAGTCAGGCCGAGATGACTTCCTCACCGTAAAGAAGTGCTGGGAATTATGGGATACTTAAGCGCATTAACGAGGCCGTTCGACAAACAGTTGCGAAAAGCATTAACAGGCAAAAATGCCACCGCGGAAGGAGATTTCGGTGCGAGTTGATTAACTTGAGGGAGATTCGCGAGAAAGATTGGAACGGGTGGGGGCAGAAGAAGGTAGTCCGTTTCATTTTCGAAATAAAAGAAATCGCCGAGAGGAGGGTGTGCGAACTCGAAACGAATAAGTCGAAGAAAGAAAGCTGCGTCAAACCATCAGTCATAAGAGTAACTAAAATTGGATGTGAGCAGACATTTTAAAAATTTCAAGTAAAGAATTGTCTTTTGTAAAAAAATAACTGAAGATTGCTCGTTCAGTGGCCCAACCACGACGGCTCCACTTGAAATATTCGGCGACCTTAAAAAGGTCGGTAAATTTGATTTCTGTCTTTTTTAACTCTGGCTTTGAAACCTCCTCGAAGTAGTCCGACGCAAGACTCTATCCGCAGTTTCGTATCATCCGTGACATTAATGCGACGAAGATAAGTTTGACAGCAACCGCATCGGCTTCTGTTATGGTGATGACGAGCAACGGCATATGCTCACTCGCTAGGAGGTCATTGCTGCCCTTCACACGAAATGCTCGACTTCCACCTTAGACCCGAGGAACCCCCTTGTAATGGCTCGTGTAGTGAAGATGCGCCCCAAGGTGAGGTCTCAGGCTTGTTTCCCCTAAGCGAGGTTTATTATTCCCTCCTCGGTAGACAAACTGGACCGAGAACACACATCTGATGATTAAAAAAAAAAAAACGAAGCATACCAAAAGCGGCGCCATCTGATCGCATGCAAAACGAAGAATCGGAGGTGGGGAGAGCCTCGTTTTCCATGCTGGGAATTCTCTGTGCTTCTGCCATCATCCGCTGCTTCGGAGTCAGAGATTCAGTCGTAGAAGGCGTTTGAGACTTCGCACGTAAAGCGAAAGGTCAGTTAAATAATGGGTCCGCCGACCTTTTAGGTGTCGACTGTACGAGAGGACGCCGAAAGACACGGGTGCAGCAATTTACCTCCGCATGCCTGGGCAAATGGGGCGGAGGATTCGAAAGACGTTAAGAGGAGTCTGCGGCTTGCGATACGACGGATAATGTCTATTCTCGGCCTCGGATTATAGGGGAAAACTTGTAATGCGCGTGCATGCCGCGCACTGCGGTTAACGGCCGTAATGCAGTTAAGCAGTAATGCGGAGGTGCACGAGAAAGGCATCCCCGAAAGAGGGAGGAGGAATATTAGCTTCAGAAATGGTGGCGAAAATTTTTCGAAAGTTAATGTGAACAGTGGCGACTCCAAACGGTGTCAACTTGAAACGCACACCGCATTGCTATTGAGTACAGTGAAAAACAGGATAGAACGAAGGAAAAATGTTCAATAAACGTGTGCAGTATTGACGCACAATTGTTCCGAAACGGATGAGACGACAATCTCGCCAGGACAGCAATTGCAATTTTTTTTTCGTTCAATGAAAAAGAAATATCGCACGAAGTAATGCGCGAGCTTATAGAATGGCTGAATGAATTTAAAAGGATGTGCTGATAGGGATAATGCAGAGTTTTATCTTGATTTGCAAATCAAATTGATTTGCAAATTGAGACGGAAAAAATTGCTGAATTAGCAGCAGTTGCAGTCAGGTGAAAGAAACTACATTAAAATGCTTTTCAAAAAATGTTCGCCAATGAGCTCCTCGAGTAATTCTTCAGCTGAATCATTTCCTTTTTCGCCAATTAAAATGGACGCCGTAAGAGTTCAGCAAAAATTCATTCTCACTTCAGCAAGCCCACATTTCTTCGAATCTTCCAAGAAGCTAACTATTCTTGTGTCCATGCACCAAAATGCCTAAATGGGCTTCCGGCATCGTCGCTGTCTCCGTTTGTACTTAGGCTCTGTTTCCTCTTGTTATTGCTTGGATTCGAACGCACTTTCTTGTGATAGTTCTGCTTTTACATCTCTCAAATTTCCTACGACAACGCTCCCAATTCTTACGGAGCACACTCACCTTTGGCATAACGTTTTCCTGTTGTGCTATTCTTCTGTCATTTACAGTTGTTCGCTTAAATCTACAAATCCCATTTTGTGTAAAATAAGCACAACGCAATCCCAGTGGAAACGATTCCAAAACTAAAGCTGACCCCTCACTTTGATTTCGTAGATATTTTCAAGGGAAACGACGTACTCTCCGGGGAAGCAGATATCTGATGATAAAGGATGGCATTTTACGCGAATAACCTTGCATGAGCTATAAAAGATGAGAACAACGCGAAAGGTAAACAAATTGGTCGAGTATCGATTTGTATGTTTTCGATCGAAATCGATACGTGGATAGCTCCAGGAACGGAAGCTCGAAGTGGATAAGCAGAGAGCGACACGTTAAGGCCTTTTGCACACATCAATATGTGAACAATCTCGCATCGTGTTACGAGGTGATTCTACGCGTTCAGGACACTCTAAAATGGGATGCAGCTCGATTTATAACACGTTCCTTCTGGATAATGATGACTTGTATGCTGCGCTCTTATCTTGTTTCAGAAATTGGCTTCGAGGGCGATTTTTTTTTTTGTTTGTTTAGCGGGATATGCACGATGTTTTATTCAGGTAACATCTGGCTGTTGCTGTTTTCCTTTGTCTCAAACTAGAGAGATAAAAAAAATAATAATAATAATACAATTCGAAAGTATATAAAGGACGCGTGAATGTCGCGCTTAACTCGACTAAGATTGAGAATAAATAAATCTGTTGAGAATAAGACCGTCCTCTAATCCCAATTCGGATTACAAATCGCACCCGAATCCCCAACAGCTATGAGATTTGGATGTGACTCCATGATCTTCGTGCAATGCTTTTTAGTCATTTTTAATTTAGAATCGTAATTTGATCCCAAACAGTTCAGAAATATGACTTATGACGTCACTCGCATACGATCTGACGTCAGAATATTGCGGATGCACTGTGAAAAGGGACCGTTTTCTTAGTTATCGCTTAAAATCCTTAGGTTAGCATCGAACCGTCATCCAACTTAATACTCATAGTTCCACCTGCCGCAAATATCCCCGTGCATGTCCCTCCATATGATGTTATGCGCCATCCAGTCGTTTTCGGCTTGTGAACGAAGGTTCTCCATTCCTATCGGCTTCTTGTCCTTTCTCTCAGCAATTATAAGTTATTTTGTGTTGTCCATCCAACTCGTTTGTGGTCTTCCCCACCATAACTGCCTTTTCCAAGGATTCATCAGCTCGCCTAATATGACCAAAGTACATCAACTTTTGTTTAGCGATCATCGCCTCCAAGGAGTATTCTGTCTTTATACTTTCTGAAATCTTGTTGGTTATTCTTCAGTCTGTGGGATTATTAAGTCTCCTCCACACCCACAATTCCAATCAATCAATTCGCTTTCTTCTTAATAATCCAGCTTTCACATCACTTCTGGTTCCATTGCTTTCACAATTCCAACTTCGGTGGCCTTACTCGCACCTCTATCTTTCTTGATTTTTAGGTTTAGCAGCGCTTCCCCCCCGCGACTATTCTTCTTTTAATTTCATCTGCACGTTATTTACTATCATTTCTGATTCTGGACTCCAGTAAATCATAACTTTCAACGATTTCTATTTTTATCTCCCTCTGTATTAAATCCATTTAAATTGAAGAAGCCAGCGCTTGTTTTGATGATTAAGCCCGGTTTTATTACTTTCTGTCTTAACCAATAGAATCAACCGCTCCAGATATTCTTAAGTTTCTTCTCTGAGGGTTGTATCATCTGCATATCTTAAATTATTTATTTTTCTGCCAACAATCTTAATTCAAGCTGGATCTTTGTCTAAATCAGCCGTTCTCATAATATATTCACTATAAATATTAAAAAGGTAGGGCGACAGTGTACAACCCTCCAGCACCCCTTTTTCCACTGGAAAACTGTCTGTTTCTCCAAAGACTGTGTTTACTGAAGTTTCTTGGTTGTCATCCAGCTCTCTTATCAAGAGAATTAAATGTTCGGGTATTCCCATTGATCGTATTACAATGCACAGTCTGTTGTGATCCATGCAATCAAAGGCTTTCTTGTAATCAATAAAACAGATGAATACTTCCTTCTGAAATTCTCTAATTCTTTCCATATTCCTTCCATCTCAGGTTTGCTCTTTGGTCTCTAGTTCCTCTACTAAAGAAGCCTGCCTGTTCTTGTGGCATTTCTCTATTCACGTATGGCTTTGTTGGATCACTTTCGGCATAAGTTTACTTGATAGTGAAATTAAAGCGATGGTTCTGATCTCTGGGATTTGATTTGTTTTTGTTTTGTTTGAATTGGGATGAATTCTGATGTTTTCCAATCTCTGTGCCAATTTATTTTCTTCCAAACCTGTCGACAAATTTCAGTCAATATAATCATTACTTCATCTCCAGCTGCTCTCAACAATTCCACTGACACCCCATCAGCTCCAGGAGCTTTTCCTTTGGCAGCTGTTCCATTGCCGATATCACTTCACTTTTCATTATCGTGGATTCGTCAACAAATTGTCTCCATACAAATTCTCCATTATTATTATCTTTCTTGTACAAATCCTCTACATACTCTTCCCATCTCTTTTTCACCATTTACCCAAATTACTTTTTACAACTCCTTATCTATTCCAAATAGATCTCTTGTTCAATTTCCTTTAACCTTTTTGTTTAGATGTTTTTTCTTATCTTTCCTAGCCTATCTTTGGAAAGCTGCACTCAGATGTTTAACCCTTTCTTTGTTTCTCTGAAGTTTCATTTTCTTCTTTCCTCTGCTATTTAAATAGTTTCTTCTGATAACCATTTACAATCTTTCTCTCTTGTTGCTTTACTTTGTCTTCTTTGCTGCTTCTGTGAGTGTGCATTTTGTTTCTTCCCACAGTTCTTCTAATTCTCTTCCTGTCTTCTCGAAACTCTGATTTCTTTCTGACTTCTACTTTCAATGCGTCATTCTTAATATTTAAGTGAAATCTGATACTGTCTTTTGGTTTCTTCTTAGCCCTTATTTCAATTTAACCTCGGCTATCAATAAGTCATATGTCCCTCAGTCTGCACCAGGTAGTGCTTTTGCTGCTTGGATAGCACTCCTCCACCTTCTGCTGGCAACAATATTATCTATCTGATTTCTGTATTCTCCATTAGGCGAAGTCCATGTGTAGAATCTTCTTTTATGTCGTTGACAGCAAGTGCTTACAATAAAGCAACTGTTCTCAACACAAAACTCCAACATCATTTCTCCTGCTTCATTCTTCAGTCCTAAACTAAATTTTCCAGTGATGTCTCGTTCTTCTTTGTCTCCCACGTTTGCATTCCAATCACCTAATATCAAGAGAAAATCTGTTTTATCAATCCGGTGTGCTACTTGTTGCAAACTTCTGTAAAATTCTGCGACTTCATCTTCTCTTGAATCTGTAGGGGGTGCGTATGAGTGTAACATTCACTGGATATGCCTTTATTCGGATTAGAATTATTCTATTGGGTAGTGGGTTGTAATAACCAAAAATGTATTTTCTGCATTCTCTTCTTACTATGAATTCTACTCTATTTCTTCGAAGGTTTTCATGTCCAGAGTAATGAATCATGAAATCATCGGTATCAAAGCCCATTCCTGTCCATCTCAGTCCACTGATTCCTAACATCTGAACTCAAGTTCTCATTTCCTTCTTCACCAGTTTCAGTATTCCTTGATACATGCTTCTTACATTTCATGTTCCTATTTTATGTAAATCAGTAAAGCGGAGGAGTCTTCTTCTGAGACTAACCCCCATTTGAAGTTGAACTTCCAGAAGGCTTGGATCCAGCTTGCTTCATTAGAAGTTCCTCTCTGTTCTTCCGCAGTAGCTATTTCAGTGCCTTCCGACCTGGGTGTCCCATCTTCCAGCACTATATCACAATAAATTAAGCCTCTGTTCATCGGATTTTCTTGACAAAAGAAAACAGAAATGTTTTGCTTTTTCTCTGTTTGCTTAGCGTACTAAGTAAAGCAAATACCTGGGAAAGAAGGCAGACTCCTACTTCAAGAGATGAAGAAAAGTAAAATACGAGGTGTGGCTATTAAATAACGAGACTGGTTGCAGAAATGTGGTTTATTATTACAATTGTACAACTTAATTGTTATCCCCTTCAACATACTCCCCTCCTCTATCTATACACCGTTGCATACGAATTTTCCATTGTTGGAAGGAGTGGTGCAAGTCATCAAGTGTTATCTGCTTCGGTAGCGCTGCAGTGTTTCTCCTTTACATCATCCACTGACATCATGGAACGGCTGACAGCGGAGCCGGCGCTTGCACGAGAAGATCATCACATGTGTTGAGATGTGGATTTTCCAGTACGATTCAGGAAACGAAGAGACAGTAGATGCACTGGAAAACTTCCACGTCATCGAGAGTGAAAAAAGCAAGTCAAAACTGAAGCCAGTGCTGATGTTTTTTATATTAATGGCGTGGTAATGATTGAATGGGTGCCAGAGGGTCAGACAGTTAACGAGCATTATTACCTTGGGGTTCTGGCCAAGCTGAGAGAACGAGTGAGGAAGAAGAGACCCGATTTGTGGAAGAACAATGCTTGGATTCTCCATCAGAACAACGCTCCAGCCCACAGTGCACTGTCCGTAAAGCAGTATCTGGCTGATAAGAAGATCCCAGTGTTGGACCTTCAACCTTACTCGCAGGACTTAGCTTCATGCGACTTTTACCTTTTTCCAAAGTTGAAATCCGCATTGAAAGGCAGTGCTGCACGTCATCAGATGTTATTTTCAGTCAGTGGATGAGGTAAAGGAGAAACACTGCAGCGCTAGCGAAGCAGGTAACACCTGATGACTTGCAGCACTGCTTCCAACAATGGAAAATTCGTATGCAACAGTGTACAGATAGAGGAGGGGGGAGTATGTTGAAGGGGATAACAATTAAATTGTATAATTGTAATAATAAACCACAGTTTTGCAACCAGTTTCGTTATTTAATAGCCGCATTTCGGTGCGATGAAAGCGTAAATATTCAGTTCTGTAGTAACACGTCGTGCTTTTCGCGCGCGCTGCGAGAAACGCACCATCTCTTTCACGCCTGCAACCGTTTCTCGAAAGAAAAATAGTGAAGACCACTCTTGATAGCGTGACTATTTCTTAAACATTGAATATATCCTAAAAGAGTCAGTTAAGGTGAACGAAACATTTAATGCATCGCACCCCTTCTCCCGCCCGTAACTCTCTGATGTAGTTTCAGCAACTTCTGAAATACTTGCATGAAATATGTTGAAGTTTCGAAATGACAAACTTAATCTGTTTTGTGTCATGAAAAAGCGGATTTTTTTTTTCTCATCGAATGTTATTCGGACTGACATCGTTCACTTTTAGAGCGTCGTATTCACAATCTTATTCTCGTATTACATGGCAGTGAAGTTCCAAAATAAGTTTCGTGTTGAATTGTTTCTCCATCCTTCTTTTTCAGTGTGTGTCCATTAGATGGAAACGCACCACGCGATCCACTCTTCGTTGGGTGCTTTGTAATAAAATTTTGAAACCCACTTCGTTCCCTTTTCTAATTTTGAAGTCCATTTAATGATTTTCAGCTCCCCCTGAAGAATGTTTTTTTTATTTCCTTCATTTTATATTCCTGAGAGGCAACAAGATTCTAACTGTTCGATGGAATGTATCGAGCAGTGCATTCGACTTTGGAATCAGCAAGAACACAAAACGAACACGACCGGACGGTTCGACAATTTCACCAGATTTCAGGTACAAAGAACGTGAGCATTTACTTAACACAAAGCGTGACCGTCACACGTCCTCGTCCAATTAAAACGGGCTTCGTTAACGGACACGAATGGGAAAGCAACAAATGAGAGATTTCTTTCTAAAATATCCTTCAGTTGGTTTTTTGTCTCCCATTCAGAAAACGGCGGAATCGCAAAGGTGACGAACTCGCCAGCATGAAATCAAGACTCAGTTTTTCTCTCGAGCTTCCTGCTATTTCTAGGTTATAGCATTTCAAAAAACGAAGAATCTTTTTAAATCGTATAAACTGAAATCGCTTTCTTTCCCCCTCGATAAATAGCCATGAAGGGTTTCTTCGGGACCGTCTAGGTTTCGTTCATGTGGGGTTGAATGAGGGGCCAGCATGTTGGACGGTGTAATCGCAGAAAAAGAAAGAGGGATTTGTTGCTTTTCATTTAATGGCATTTCTTATGGAAGTGTCCAAAATATTGCAATTATTTAAATGCAAGTTCAGAATGAATGTCAAAAAATATAAACTTTAGACGCAAAAAGTCTGTTCTCTCAATGGCATCGCCTTCGAGCACAACGCTGTTCTAAAAAAGGTTGATGTTCGTTTACTAAAGACGCTAGAAACGTTTCATTTTACTGAGACGTGCAGAAATTAATATCAGGCAGAACTTTCTGTCGCTACTTAGGAAATGTCTACTTGAAGTTTTGAACTATCCGAATTTCCATAGAAATTCAAGACCCAAACTGAATTTTATACAATCCTTTATCAAATTTTAATCAGATGGGCTATTTTCATAACGTCCTCTGGACAAAAAAAAAAAAAAAAAAAACATTTTTTGTTTTTTTTTTTTTGGTCGCTTTCCCACGTAAAAACATTTTTCTTGTAAGTCTGTATATTCGAAGGTTGTCTTTAAAAAGAGCCATTTGGAAAGCAAATCTTAATTCCATTTTCAATAAAAAAAAAACTGGGGCGTGATTGCAAATTTATTTCCAATCGGTTTTGGATAGTCTCCGTCAATATCAGAAAAGAGTTTCAGATATCGATGCGAGCAAAACAAATTTCTGAGTGCCCCTTGATTCCTTTACACTCGTCCGTCTTTGTAGGAGCGATGACAGCCTGTTCACCAAGCAGCGGAGGGAAACGAAAAATCCGATCGAACTGCAGCGTTGCGGTGTGGGCAACACGCGTAGCTGTTCTGCAGTTCGGAGAGTTGAAAAAGGGGAAGGTAAGGAGGGAGGGATGCTGGGCAAAAATCAAAGAAATACTACAGCAGCTTCTGGATCTCTTCGAAAACCAGAACGTCGTCAGCACCGTTTCCGCAGGTTGTTTCAGATCTTAGTTGCCATCCTTGCTGAGCTATTTGTGGGGAAGATTAACACGAAGGGTGTTGAGGGCTTTTTGTATTCATTCACCAACTTGGAATCCTGGACGGACTAATTTCACAATCTTGCGAGAGGGAAGGAAGGAATCCCTCCCCCATCTACTTCCATCCCTCGATGTGCAGAGCGGGTGAGGCGAGAAAATAGACCGAACGTAGAGGCGAAATCGACTCAGCACCCACGAGCATTAATTGACGTACCGTCGTCTAGAAGCCTTGCCCTTTATATTATGGGAGGGAGGCAGAGAGGGGGAGGAGCATCCATTGCTGTGCGTTTCGTTTAGCTGCTGAAAAGATCGTGAGAAAGTCGCAAGGTGCGCACGTGAAGAAAAGATGGATACAAAATCGGTTCTACTTCGTTCCGATGTCGCCACCAGCCTCCCTCCCTCTTTTCCGCTCGATTTCACTACCCTTCCTGCCCCTCCTCTTTTTTTTTTGAGAAGCTTTTCTTTGATGTTATTGTTTCATTGGTGGCGCTCTTTAGGAATGCCTTGAAGTCACGAAGAAAGAAAGAAAAAAGCACGTGATACGAAAGGCAAAGCACCTTTCTATCCCTCCGGATAAGTGAAGTATGCATGAATTCGTATTTGATCGAACGGAATCTTATTTCTTCTGTTCGTGGGGGTCGTTCGGTGTTGGCTTGTGTTCAGTCGGTCGCTTTCCCACGTAACAAAAAAAAAAGCAGCAATAATCTTTTCTTCTTTCTCTCTGTCATCCTCTGATCATGATCTGAAATATACCATAAAATGAAGTAAATGTTTGTGTTTATTTCCAAGTAAGATAGTGAAGCAGTTTTTGAGTACTGATGCGCCTCTTAAAAAAAAAAAGATGCTAATTGCTTCACTTATCAAGCAATTGACATCCCCCCGCTCGAAATTAGATTGAAATTTGAAGTCTTTGCGCAGCCTTAACATGCACTAAGATTTCTCGAGGGTTCAGTTTCAGTCGGATTTGTTTTTCCCAAAATGATTAGAACGGATTTAATTGTTTCGTCACCAATTGGACGGAATTGGAAATCGCGACGATCCCCATCAGAATTTGTCTTCTGAACAGAATCATTTTGATGTCCTCATCAGAGCAAGCAAAAGCCGTCTTCTACAAGTGCCCCCCCCCCTCAAACTCGTGTAATAAAAAATGCCGCTGTATGAATGGCTTCCCCAAAACAACCCGTTTGATTGCCTCTCATCATCCGCTGATGTCTCTGGAGGAGGAAACACCTGAAGCAAAAAACCAACTGCACCTGGTATTATGGGAATGAGTGAACGCTCGTGCTTTTTTTTTTTTTTCCCCCCAGCTTTTGTTTTCTGTGTTGAAGCTCGCGCACAGTTTTAACTGCAGCGGCACTTTCTCGCTTTCGCTCCTTCCGTGTGGGCGCCATTTTTTTTCATTCGTGCTCGCGTGTTGTGCGTTCTTGCTTATTGCGTATTCGAGCTCGCAGTGGCTCAATTTCTTCCTCGGCCACTCGTGTCTTCTCGCTGAGCATTTACATGCACTTACATTCTTCTTTCTTTCTTTCGGACTGCAATCTCCTGCTGCCACGCGGGAGTTGTCCGTTCTTCTCCCTCCAAACGTTCTTCGCTGCCCAGTTCGCTATTGTTCCGACTATTTCCAATATTTCACGGCAATCGGTGTATATTCTTCCTTTTCCCACCCCCGTTGCCCTGTAGGGACGCACACTACACTTCCAATCCGCTTTCCGTCCGCGAATGCCCCATCGTATCTCCATTATAGTTTCGTGTCGTGGTTCTATTTCCTTTTCCTGTCCCAGAGGTGAGAAATTGATGTACAGACGTAATCGCGTGATTGGCGTTCGCTCGCGTTGGGTGGTCTCTCGCATGATTGCATTCTCATGCACACACGAATCCGAGTAGAAATGGAAATGTAGTTCTTATCAACAACTGCTCGCTGTTGCAGGATGTGGATTATTGCTAAGCCCAAGTTATCTTTCACCAGCGGGTTGATCGATCCCTTTACTGATGCTGTTTATGGAGTCAGCGTAAGGAGCTGGAAAAATAGCTTTATGAATATTTGCGAGGGTTTTGTGGCAGAGACGCCATTTCGGATTGCACTATATTTGATTGGCAATAAAACAAAGCAGGAAACACTTCTGTTGTCAGCACTCGTCTCGTCCAGGACGGGGCTTGGAAAGTGCATCCGTTTCGACTGCCCAGAAAGCATTAAATGCGAAAAATATTGGACGCGTCAGGGAAGTCAGATCTGCATTGCTGCGTTTTATACGTCTTTAATACCCATAACATCTCGGGAATGTCTTGCTGGACTCGGGCTAAAGTTCATCTGAAGAAAGAAGCGCAGCAGAAAGAGAATTTAGTTCCGGGCGGGTCTTAATTCCTTGGGAGATTTGTTGATGTGTAGAAATCTTTCTTGGAATTTCTTCGAAACATCGAAGTTCCAGTCGAGTATCTCAATTGTTTGATGAACATTAAGGGGGAGAGAGAAAGAATAAAACAAACGCCTTCAAATTGAGTCATTAGCTGCTTTTTTCTTTCCGAAACCTGTCGGATGAAAATCGAGAATTTAAAATGAAGTCAGTTTTCTCATCCTTTTCTGTGAAAATACCACGTGATTGCGTTGAATGCGTAAAAGTGCTTTCGTCGAAGTTTTCCCCTCGCATTTCATTGAAATTACGCTCAACTTGAATTCGTCTTTTTGTAGCAGAGCCATTAAGGAACTCGTGATTGCCACTCTTCGCCGGGAAGCAAAACAAAGTCGCCACAGTGCACGTTTCGCTCGAGGCCTCATCCAAACCAGCTTAAATGCCACTAAAATTACTCACTGGTTTCTACATTTTTTTCTCTCTCGTATTGACGTTGTCTTCAAGCAAACGGACCTCACTGGATAGCAGAGAGAATCCAGGAATGTGGACGTTATTTATTAATTAAAACCTGCTCTAGAGTAGGGTTTTCGGATTATCTGAAGCATAAATCGTAGCTGGGGTTCACAATCTTTCGGGGGTTTTGTTATCGCTTAATAATACGTCTTACTCGCGCGAGTAAACAAATTAAAATGGAGCATTGGGATTTGCGTTCACTTTAAGACTGGGAACAAACAGATGAAAAATGATAAGAAACAGATGATAAGCCACGACTGCAAAGGCGGTCGTGGCTTATTGAAAAAGACGACGAGATCGCCAACGAGCGACTAACTTTGGACGAATGTCAGGAGCAATTCCTCCCCTTCAATCTCTTCGCAGAATTAATCCGTGCAGATTTTGAGGTCTCCGCGCAGCCAGACGGGAGCGATCTTCTCGCGCCTCCAGCTATAAAACCAATTACGGGATGAAACCGGCCAGAAAATTCCATAAGTGGCGAAGTTCATGTGCCATCGGTGGCTAATAGGGTTGGATATCGCAAAGCAGGGGTCATCGAGTTGCGCTCGCCTCATTCGAGTGGCCTGCATTACGAAGGTCATTGTGTCTGCGTTCCTGTGTTCGAGCGATAAAGAACTGCGGCGCTGTGCTGTTACCAGGTTGCTTCAATTTAGTACGAACCGAATGCAGGAATCTGCCCATTAAGAATATTTTGCTGCCTTCTCCGCTGACCTCTGACGCCATTCGTGAACGATCTGCTTTGGAAATTAATTTCGAATAAGCGATTGTCCCTTGCCGTGGGGTAGAACATTTGGAAAAAAAAAAAAAAACCTCGTTTTTCACTTTTTGTTCGCAGATAATGAAACCTCTCGTATGTAATGAAGAATTCCGACCACGTGCCACTCTCAGTTGCCCGAGACGCGATCGAATCCACAACTGATTCCAATCTCATTCCACAGATGATCAACCGAGTTACAGTCTCGGCACACAGGAGCTCTCAGCAGCTGTTCCCCAACGATGTGCGTATCGTGATACGGACAATGGCTCTGCTGGAAATAACCGTTCCCAGAAGGAGAAGGCTGCGAGCCAAAGACGTTCAAGTACGGTGTGACATTCGGACCTCGGATTCTTCCGCGCCAGAAAGAAGCGGGAATAGAAATCGTTGGGCAGTCGACTCCTGTTCGTAGCTACGTGGCTTTAGCACACTCGAGCGGAACATGGTTTGGTCGTCTACTGTTCACCCCACCATTCCGATCAGCTGTCCATTCCGGGATGCAAACCATGCGTTCCGAAAGGCTCTTTCTGTTGCCATTTGACGTGTTTTCTTCTGTCTTTTACACGACCCTTCCAATCCTCCGTTGACCTTTCCTGTCGGTGTTTCGTCCCGCCAACAGAATTGCTCTCGACTGAACGTGTTGTAGTTGCTGGAACCATTCCCAGTGTAATGTTATGAGTTAACATCCGCTCGCGTCGCTACATTTGGACCAATTATCATACCATACGTCGAACTCCGTCGGATTACTGAGTTGAATCGTAAGATGATGCGAAGTGAAGAAGGATTCCCACCGATTATGGAAATACACTAAACTGTTTGTCTGGTGCGTATCAAACAGGACCATCCCCTTGTAGCCTAATGCTGTGATGGAAATAGAGAGAAGAGGTGATTCTAAAAGCAAACAGAGGTGCGCGTGTCCGAAAGTTCATAAGAAGAGATGTCGTCGTAAACAGGGAAGTCCACTAAGCAACATTTTCGTCACTCGCATAATCCATTTAGGACTTCCAAATAGCTAAAATAAAACCTCGTTCAGGCGACTTATTTTTGTGATGCCAGCTGATCACGAGCGTTTGAAAGTATTCATGCAGCGAATCTTCACCGACTGGTAAACCAGCCTCACGGCATCAAACGCAACTGCTTGCATGTACTTGCTTACAATAAACGACTGCGATAATGTCGTGGTATTGGCATCGCTCTCTCCTCTGGTAGCCCTCTGGACATCACAGAAGACTTCTGCCATCTCGCACGTTCCCCGCTGTCAATCTAAGAATGAAAGTTCAGTTTTAAAAAAGCAACAAATCGGGATTTAAAGAAGATGCGTTGAAATTCTTTATTGAAGAACCTTTTTTGTTTCTTCCTGAACAAGAAATAGTGCGGGAGTATTTAAGGTCATGCAGACGCCACGAGTACATCAGCAAGCAGCCAAACAAGCGCACTCCGTGCATCCTGTCTGTAGCTAACGAAAGCTTTTGTCCAATAACTCCTAATTAAAACCTTTTATAGCCGCATGTGTTGTCATGGAAACTAATTCCATCGCTCGCTTTCCCGGTTTTAGTACAAGCAGAAAGCTGCGACTTGATGGAACAACGTGGCAGCCGCCAAGCTCTGCACGAACCTGACCTCGTATATTTACGGTTTTAAGCTATAAAATACTGACGAAACCCTCACGCCAGATCTCATAATCCGTTGATTCAAGGCGGGATTCACTCCAAATGGACGAGTCCAAGAGAATATCTTGGCTAATGAAACGAGCATTTTGAATCAAGTTTAAAGCCATCTCAATGAGGTTTGTTTTTCCGTTTTCCTAAGGGAGGTGTCCGCTGATGAGCAAAGGGTGGTTCACGATGAGAACTGAATGCTTTCGAAGGAGTTTTGAATTTCTTTTATGAAGCTGACTCTTCAGTCTCGCTTCCCGAGAGAAAACGTATTCGCTCGGGCTGTTAAAACACCCGACGTTGATGGAAGCACTTCATCATCGCTGAATGTTTTTCGTGATAATCCCACCTACGCTAACCTGTGAACAAATTTTGATGTACTTTATGATCGTGTGTTGGCTCGAGGATTAGCCAAGCAGGACGAGGGTCATAGATGTGGTAACACCTAAGAAGAACATTTATAAGCATCTGTCTTTGGTGCAACTTGAATTCTCAGCCTGTTGGTTGTGGGGATCCTTTGTGTAAAATTCAATCCACGTAGTGTTAACGATGCCTTTGGGTTTAAAAGACGCGTCTGGATTCCGTCCGTGGTGCGTACAACCTTTTGAAGGCGAATTCGCTTCTCTCGTGCGGGGGGGTGATGGAAGTTTTCATTCCAAAAAAATAAGCGCGTTGGCTTCGAATGCACTTAAGCAAGCGCAACTCATGCTCTCAGCGGCCTCGTGTTATGCCGGACAACAAAATCTTCAGAATGTGACCTCATAATGGACATTAATTGCTTCGCACCAAAAACAGCAAATCTTTTTGCTCTTCTTGGCGGCGTGTTTTAAATTGTTATTCGCTGCATCGCCATTCCGAGGTGACGCTCCCTGCGGAACAGCAGTCGAACTGATGGTTTATTCATGCCTGGTGCGAACAAGTCAAAATTTGAAAAGTAGATGGAGTGCCGCATGCAAATCTCAGGAAGGACGTCGTTATAACTTGCGCGCCCGTCAATGTCCGTGTCTGAGACCAATAACGCTTGAACGCTGGTAGCTAGCGAGTTGTGAATGTCGTGACCTCTCCCCCCGCCCCCCTTAAGGGATTACGCCGCAGATATATGAGCGTACAACAGCTGCAGTAATGTGCCTTCGGAGAATAAGCCTCGGCTTTGTCGTGTCGAATAACAATATCGCTGAAAACGAAAGCGTGCGTCTGAAAAATGACCCCCGAAGATCACGAGATCATCCCCTCTGGCCGCACAAAAACCTCTCGAGTGCAAAAGTTACTCAAACTCAATTAACTGCTGCCCTAAATAACCGTAATTGCCGTCGTGGGTTTCTTCTTTGTGCTTTTCCAAGCCATCTCCATCTGCGATTGTATTGCTCTCGTTTCATTGTTGTTTTTATTCACGCGAGCCACTTCGAGCGCACCACCGCGTGAAACAGCGCCATTTGTATTTCGCGAGGGCCAAAACTATGATGGATGAGCGCGGTGCGAGCCACGAGACTCGAGCCAGCCTCGCGTCCACTCTTCATCGTGAAGCCACGAGAGCAACTCGGAACCAGCGACCATTTCGCTAACGATTCCTTCATTGCCCGTAAATCATTCGGTGCGCGTGCTGGGCAACAGTTAATAAAAGTTTTAAGCGGGTTGCGGGTGTCGAGGCTTTTCTTTCATTTATTCGCCGGTGTTGAGATAAAGACGCCATTTTGGCGATCTTGACTACGGCAGCGTCCAGGGTTCGTTCTCTGCTGCCAACGCACCTCTCAAGCCGC
The DNA here is from genome assembly GCF_054136105.1 of Typopeltis vanoorti. NCBI lineage: Eukaryota > Metazoa > Arthropoda > Arachnida > Uropygi > Thelyphonidae > Typopeltis > Typopeltis vanoorti. The sequence goes on along the minus strand of NC_143570.1, from coordinate 98,415,768 downwards.
CAAAATATCCAGCCACTCATAAAAAGCGTTTTGTCGCCTTTTTATCGTCCGCAACGCCTCTGCGGGTTCGTAGTAAAGGATGCGTCGGCATTCGGTCATTTACCGATTGCTCATTTCTAAAATTTAAAAAAAAATAGAGTGAGGGTTTCCGTAACTTTTGGATGCCACTGATATTGTGTAAGAATTAATTTAAAGAAACCATCGCTGATAAAGGCTTGTTATTCGACATTTCAAAGAATTGAGACGAATTCAAGGTCTTCCATGCTGCAATTAATAAGCATCGAATATTCGATCGGCGACACGAAGAGTGATTCGTGGACCATCACGCAGCATACTCAGCAGAAGTCGGTTTGTAATCGTTGCTTCTGTTTTGGAAGGACATCCGGGTTCCTCTCACATCACGGATACAAAATTTTCCTTCCGAAACACAACTGGCTTAGTTAGCACTAAAGAAGAATTTTTTTTTTTTTTTTACTCGTTCCCCCTACAACCCCATTGGGAGTTTTCAGTGGGTCATCAAGAGAATGGTGCAGCTTCTTCACACCCATCACTCTTTTGAAGAAACTAAAACACGGAACTTTCTTAGTATTCCAGAAGATGAGACGATGTCCTTCGGGATTCTCTTCGAACTCGCAGTGTGATCACGTGTTTCATTCAATTTCTTGACGTTTATTTCTTCGTCGAGAGGATGGACCATAGGGCGTCCGTTAAATCACACCACTAAGCAACCCCTCGTTTACTTGAGCAAAGTCACTTTCTTCAAAGCCACGAATCAAAAATGCCTCCCGGTTAGTTGGGGTGGGAAAATTCTCTTCCGCTTTACTGAACGCAAAGGGTTCGAACCCAGTTTAAGGCAAAAGTCTGCTCCTGACGAGCTCGAATTGCCTCCGGAATTTCTCTTGGGAATGAAAGCGTTCGTGTCGTTCCTTCCGAGTGATGTTTGATTCCAAACCTTCTCGGCACCAAAACTTGCTTTTCCCTAAATGGGATGTGAAGACGGTCGTCTGTCTTACGAGACAGCACCCTTCGCCGCGAATCACGAAATTAATCGCTTCGATTATAATCCGTCGTTCGATTGATACGTCGCTTAGTCGTACACGACTTGTGCGGCGTTGGATCATCCTGAGTGAAATTAGCAACGCAACCGCCACTGGACGCATACCCCGACGTGTTGACGTCTCCCGAGAATTACTGTCGCGTTAGATGCCGAAACTTCTCGAGAGACGAGACGCTCTTCTTGCTTGTGCGACCACAAAATAAATCGGGGGATTATTTCGCAATCTTCTACATTTGGGGAACACACGCGGGGTTGCGTTGAGTCGGTCGTTTCGCGTATCAGCGTGTTCACTTGCATATGCGCAAAGCGAGACTCGTGTCGAAGCTTCGTTCTTCTTGGCTACCCCTCACTGCGAATTGTTCGGCCGAAAATTCTGATGCGAACCCGAATACGCCTTAAAATTATTTTTTAGCTTTTCTTAAAAACATTAGCAACGAACGGAGTTGAAACTGCTCGACTAGAAATTTTTTATGCTGTCGGCATTTCCGTGGTCGAGGGAAATTTATTTTCCCCCCAAATAATCCCCCCATTCCTCAAAATAAGAGAATTGATGTTCGTTGACATTTCCCGCAGAAATACCAGCCAGAATTATGCACGTGCAGCAGCCGCTGGGAATTAGAGTTAGGGACCGACTCTTTCTCGATTTATCCGTCGCTTCGCCAGGGTCGTCGGAGGGCCTTTCTCCCTTCTCCATCCATCACCGCAGACGACGAGACGAAAACGACTTCCGACGGACAGGAGAGCTCGCTCTTTATGGATTCAAATCCCACCCAGCACAGACCTCCATAAAAAAAAAGCCCCTCTCAAATTTTAAAACCCCTTTAAGTCGCAGTGGTGCTCAGAAGCGACGCCTGGCCATTAAGTCGCGAAGCAGTTTGTGCCAGAGCGTCGGCGGCGACTCATTTGTTGTGTCATCTGGTCCTGATACATATCGGGGCACGTGCGCTGCTCAGAGACTGGTAGAAAATGTCGGGGTAGATAAAGTTGAACGATTTTGCCTACGGAGGAATAGTTCCGCTATCGAGGAGGGTGGGGGGGGGGAAAGGGGGGAGCAATCCCAAAGGCATCTTACAACAGTTCGCTATATTATTGTTGAATTTGGTACTCGACTGCATTTGTCATGTGTCCGCTCGAATGGCAACCTACTATGGCGCCCTCTAGTGGTGCCTGTTTTTTCCACCCGAAATAAATTCTAATTTTGAAAATAAACATGCTTGGGATGCACGAGATATTCTTCTGAAGGAAGAGCATTATTATTGCTGTTAACAGATTACTCAAATGATCTGAATTTCGCTATCAATGTCTCCAAATCGCCATGCAGAGCGAATACGTTGTTTTGTTGGAAGCAGATTTCCAATGAAAAGCAGCGACATCTGTCGATTAAGATTAACACACACACACACACACACACACACACACACACCTTGTTAAATCAAGGCGACAATACCAACGACTAAGGTGCATTTCTTTATAGGGAGATTAAGAAGTTTCCGATACGTAAAATAAAACTGAAGCGAAACAGTGCCAAGAGAAAGAAAGAAAACGGTCAGTCACGTGTGTCAACTTCAAAAGCGCCGTTGAATCTAAATTTCACTTCTGGCGGTTGGAAAGTACTTTCGCTTTCAATTGGCGGATTGTACGAAAAAGGACCGTTTAGCGTATTTCAGAGATGCTTGTGAGGGGAACTCTCCTGGTCAGGGCTTGCTGTTCTGTAACATTGCATTCGGTGATGCGAACTGTGAAATATGCGATCAATGGGGGTTCTGTCCCCTTAAAGCTGTTCTGTGCTGAGGTGGGATAATCAAAGAGGAGAAGACTGTATTCGTCTTTCTCTTATCCAGAAGTCTTTAGAGCGTTCGTGATTATTCAGTTACTGATCTTCTTGTTTTTCGTGTCCACCCCCTAAAAAGTAAATTTTCTTAACAGCAGATTTTGTGGTTTCAAATTAATATTTTCGGAGGCTTCAACTTCAGTTAAGAAATTTGTGCTTTACTTTCTGTCTTGTGAGGATCTGTCGCAGTATTAACCCCACTCCGTGAAACGGTAAGGTGCAGTGATGCGTGTATGTGTGCGCGCACACACGTCACTGCAGTTCCTCTTACGAGCAGCTTTTATTACTGCTGGTTTAGCAGCAGCCGTCCCCCCAATTAATAAAGGGGACCATTGGGAGGCAGGTGTCTCGGCAAAGAGGCAGTCGAGATGAATGCGCGGCTTCTTTAAATGCCGTCTCTAATCTTTTGAGTACGCAGTTTAAACAAAATGTTAGCGAAATTACACGTGTTCGTCGTCCTCCGAATCCCATCTAATCCGTTTTAATGGCGGTCGAAACCAGCGGTAATCAGTTCACGAACTTCCGTCTCGTCTCCCTTCTCGGTTACAACCTTCCACGGAAACTAAAAAGAAGGAACTTCAATTCTACACTGCGGTCGCACATCCGGGTGGTTCGCAATACTCAAACTAACTGAGAGAGGATCCAATCCTCGTGACGTTTTTCATTAGTCCGTTAGTTGCCGTGATGGCGTATAAATCACAGCCGCGAGATCCGGCTTAGCCGTGGGTGCATCTCTGCTTTCCTCTTTACTACTCTCCACGCTCCAGTTCCTCCGTCCGGGCGATTCTAATCTTCTCTCCGATGAGGTCTTCTCTTCTTTCTCCCGACACTTTTACCACTGTCGTTATTAAGACGGCGTAATAGTCAGTGCACGTTTATAGCAGACGCCACTAAAGTGTAGCAGAGGAGTCGACGACTTTCTCCTTATTCCTGCTCGTTTTGCGTCTCGTCCCCCCTCCCCAACCCCTTCGAGTACATCTTTTCTGTTTGTCTTTCCGAATGTGCTTTGTTCGTGGTTTAGTATCTCGCTCCACTCAGAACGTCGGCGCATTTCATTTGAAATTCTTCTCGTTTTGCGCGTCGTGTGCGAAGATATTCTCGCTGACAAATGTCTGATTTGCGCAGCAGAAAATGAGAAGCTAATTTCGGATCCTCTTTTAACATTAGCAGCGCTGTGATAGAAAGCTGTTCTGAGTGGGATTCGAAAGAAATAACGTTCGTTCACGGCATCCTTGCAATCGTTTCTACCTCGAAAACCGCAGTTGAACTTCGATCCCCCAGAAAGACGCTGCAAGTTGCGAACGTGCTTTTGGCCAGCACGACTGTGCACTTTGACTTTCTGAAGAGTGCTCCACACGCGTTGCATTTGTGTTTGTAAGCACCGCAATGCATCGCTAGAGCATGTTGGAAGATATTCTCGCAATGGCAGCTAAATCAACGGAACGCGGCACTAATATGCCTTCGCGTCTCCAAGCGATCACAATTTTTCAGAAGGCACTTTTATGGCGTAAACGCCATAACCCAATCTCACCAGCTGGCATGTACACGCGTGCCGAATTTCGGATCTCGAATCCTCGTGAGAAAATGTCATTCTTATCACCTTTTTTGTTCCTCTTCGAAACTTTCGCAGAATGGAAGGTTAATTTATGAAGCGGAACAATTAACACGATCGAGTTCGGTTTAAAACATTTCCCGGTTGATTCGAGTACTCTCCGACAGCTGGAGGTCCGTACAACTCGAGGTTATTCCTAAATGTAGCGCGCCATAACAGCCTGGCTGCCGCTTGAAAGCCGAGTTAACACAGAAACCTGCTCGATGGCTACTCCTTCTCTAGACGTTGCCGCTGTCTACACGCGGTTTCCATAGTAACGGTGAACTAATGCTAATGACGACGATAAACAAAGGAGACAACATCAGGCCGGTAGTCAAGGGTGATAACATCACTCTCGGTGGACTTTTGATCATTGCGAACGTGGCAGGTCCCCCTTAGAGGCGGTTAAAGATGACGGGCGTGTTACGAAGATAACGGAACAGCAGTGCAAGCTGCTTAGTCTACGAACATTAAGAGCTGCTGTGTCGGACATGTTTTGCATGCAACGAGCTTCAGCAATGGGCAAAGAAATTTCTGAAAACGAAGGCGATGAGTCCGTTGGCAAGAAGTTTTCTGGAGGAATCGCAGCGTCTTCGAGGGGTCGTGCAAAAAATAAACAAATGCCCTAAAAACTGCTCAGAATGATTTGGGAATGGATGTTTATAAAATAACCAGGGGAGAACTTCCCCTCTTTGCAGTCAGAATTCTGAGCTGTAACAGAAGCTTCCTGAAATAGTTCGGCAGCTCAGCATCGCGTATTTTGCTTAAAAGCCCATCAACGTTTCGCGTAATTTCGAGTAACTCTCATCTAATGAGTCGATTAACTGTTTTGTTCGCAGGTCGAAGTGCAGAGCGGATACCACCACGAGGCCGTTTCTTTGGCTGTGCGCTCCAAGCCATTAATTTACTTAAAATGTAATTAAAGCCGCGAAACTAATTAAATTTATATCTTTATTTAATATGAAAACACCGCCTTGTTTTCTTCGGGTTCTGTCATCTGGCACCAGGTGTGAACCTCCTTACTCCAAAACCCTCCAATTTACTTGACCGAAAAATAATAAAAAAAAACCTTAACAGCCGATGTTCACGAACTACACCCGCTGTTATTAGTCATGTTTCGTTAAAATTGCGCACTCACACGTGCGGGTAGGTAGTTCGCACTGCGACACGCATTTTGCGCTGCAGGAAAACAACTCTGCAAGGCAGACGCAACATTTTGTGTTGTTAGCTAATTAATCGTTTGCTTGCATCCCCTGCACGGGTTGTTTGAAAAGCACTGCGATATTAAAGATGCCAAGAAATTACATTCTTGGTTTAATCCTTTATTCAAGTGTAAGCTTAACGAAGTTTGCGCTTGAAGTATTTCAGAACTGGGGCAACTCGTATGTAGAAACTAATGACTTGCCTTAATATCTCATAATGCCAAGCACATATCCTTACAGACATGTATAATACTAAGCATTATGGAAGGGCCACTACCCAGACCGGGTTCGACCTTTATTGACTTTTGCATTACTTCATCCTTGGTATGACTTTTGGTTCTGGCTCCCACTGGTGAGACCTCGATAACCCTTCCATGATGCATGGCATTATACATATCCGAAAGGATATGTGCTTTGCCTTACGGGATACCAAGGCAAAAGTCATTCTCTTCTATATACAAGAGAGCCAACGTAACACAGTTGGTATGGACGAAGCGCTGCGGTCGGAAAGACCTGGGTTCGATTCCCGTCCATGACGTGAGAAACCTGTATCTGGACTCTTTCGAATTAGCCGGTCTCATGCGGAGATGGAGGGTTTCTTCACCCTGAAATTCGGGTTTTTCGTTCCTCAGAACAGGCAAACCGGCCCGGTGAACACACCCAAAATGCTTTCCAATCCACAGCTTCGTGGGATGAAACAACCAAGAATGCAATTTCTTTAATCCATAGCAGAATGGAAAAACTTTCAAAACTCTAAAATGTGCACATTTTGTTCGGTTAATTATTTACGGAATGTTGCTTCGCTGCGAGCTTGTTTCGGATGACTTCTAAAACGAAGCGCTTATTTGCGACGGACGCGAATATTGGTCAGCCTAGAGAATTCATGTGCATCGTTGGACCGCGCATCCCCTTCATTTCACGTGGAAAATTAGGCTGTGTTTTTATCCAAAATGTAACAAACATCGTCGGGCAGATTACTCAACGCTGATTTTATTTCCTAAGTTTGAGTTTTCTTTTTTCTCGAAGTGTGTGCCACGCAGCCATTTCCATCCATCCATTTTTTTTTTCTTTCTGTTAATCGATGGTGAATAGTAAGATGAAAAGAAATTGGAAAATGACAACTTTTTTTATTTAGTCGTAAATCTCAACTTCTTAGGAGAGAGAAACTTCTTGACTGTTTTAAATACGAACAAAAAGATTCGTACCAAGTCGACTTCTCTCAGTTTTCCGGAGGATCAAAACACGCTGCCAGTTAGGAGCACTTTGCCTGCCCTCATCATTGACGCGAGGACAGAGAAAACGAGCTTCTGCTGTAAGAGCAACGAACGCATGGGTGGTCGCATTGGGCCAGGACTCGTACCGACATTCGAAGAAGGGAAAGCGTATCCCCTCAATACCAGGTTCTTAAATAGGTTCCGAGCGATTTGTCTTCGAAATTCCTTTGGGGGGCGGCGGATCGAAATTTTTATCTAAAATTTCGTCTGCAACCCTGCCTGGCTTGCTCCATTTATGTCAACTACATAATTCGTGATATCTGCGCATAATGAACGAGCCTTAAAGCGCCTTTCGGGAAAAGTTAACGGAAAGTCTTACCAAAGTGTGGAGCGAATTCGCTTAACCTTTTCTAGCGGTGAACATTCACGACCCTTCTTCGTATGCTAGTAGATGGTCCATCGAAGGCAACTAACGCGATTGCAATTAGGGCGAAAATGTTTGATACGGAAGAAGTCCTAACAAGTAGGGGATTCTCCGTCTAAGATGTTCGTGGGAGTGCCGTATTTGAACATTCTTAACAATCCCAAATGCGCACTAATTAGATTAATTAAAATCTAACGGGACGGCTGACTTATTAAAGCAAGAAAGATTCTCGAATTAATTCTGCTTCGTCAAAATTTGCTTTAAACATCGTCAATTAGGTTTATGGGGAATTAACCCTCAGAGCGACGAAAAACCTTGAAGACGACAAGACGGGAACTGCTGCATTCTCGAGGTGGAACAAAACTTGAATGCCGTTCAAACGCTTCCCCCTCCCCATTTCGTGCCCTCCGCTGACTCGGCGACATCGTAAAGAATCCCGTGAACTATCCTACGACACGAAGTAACTAAACTGAAAGGACAAGAATGTGCACGTTCTCAAACACGGAAATGCTTCTTCTTACCATTAGAGTGTGTGCGTGTGAGGAGATGGGGGGGCGAGTACAGTTGTGTAACACGCGCACGTCGGCGTGCCTTCTCCTTTTTTCTGTTCCTGCGCCCAACTTCCGTCGCTGCTTATCTTTCGTCTGGTTTGTGTCTCTTTCCGCCAGTGGTTGTCGTCTGGCTGCTCGAGGCGTGCGATGTGAAACGGAGCGGTATTGATCGCGTTTTGTTTCGGTGGACGAACACAAAACGACGGGAGAGTCGCATGAATATCAATACCGGATTACAGAAGCGCTTTTGCATCTTCCTCGGATGATCTTCGGAGTTTGTAGAGCGTGACTATCACTGAGGGGAGTTCCATCCATAAGGGAAGAGTAGAGGAGGGGGGATTAAAGTTTTTTTTCTCTTCTGTACGAGAAAGGAGGAATAAGAAACTGCCTACCGCACTTTTCGTAATGCACGCGAACAGAAATTCGTTCGTTCATTGGGAAGCTGCGTTTGTCATTAGTTCGAAAAATAACTGGTTCGAATCCTGTCTAGTAGAACGCGCGCAATTGACGAATTAACTGCTGGAATCGTGACCTTGCTTCGATGCTCCGTCAGTGTTAAATCGTTTCTGGACTGCCATTCACCCGCAGCGTAGGGGAATTCAGGTGGGCAATACCCAGGGGGGGGGGGATAAACAAGGGCGGTGAGCGTTGCGTTTTGGGAAAGTGCGTTTTTTTTGAAAAACAAAATCGGTTAAATTGGGACTGCGTGCGTGCGCGCACACGCAGAGACACAAACTCGTCAATCTCGCGATAAACTTTAACTTCCCAATCCAATCCTAGCTAGGATCTCGAACAAAATCATCTGTTCATTTCTCTCTCTGTCTCTCTTCCTTCGTTGCATTGTTCACTTTCAGGTGAAGAAATTCCATCACCTTGAAATATCTTTCTCGCAGATGTTCGGACCCAATCCTTTTCCTCTTCTGACACTCTGCTCAGGTGTTCGTAAATGTTAATAAGAGCGGATTGTCTCTCTGGATTGCAGTGATTTAAATGGCAACAGTTGATTCCGCTCGTAGTAAAGAATCAACTTCGCAGATCTCGTGCGGTACGAAAAGAAAGGCTTTGTTTAGTAGGCTGTTCAACTTCGTGTAAAATAACCCCAAGGCATAAAAATGCGCATCGTAGAAGAAATCGAGAATTTCGAGTGAATTTAATTTGAAGCTGCTCTCCATAATTATACGTAATATTTCTGTCATTCTCACTAGCGACCTTTAATTAATAGCGATGGCCATTAATTTAAATTATGGCCACCAAAAATGTGCGCCTCTTAATTGGTACGTTTTAGGGGAAAAAAGTTGATAACCTCTTCTTATATGATTAGGACCATCTGGGAGGGGTAAATTAGGGAAGGAAAAAAAGAAGGAACTTATTAAGTTGGATTTAATTAAGCAACTTTCGTTTGTCATTTTTTTTGGTGATAGAGCGGAGTTGCGGAGGGGATGAAAGAAGGGAAAAATTCTTTGCTGTAAATGGGGGAGTGGGAAGGATTATCGTTTAGCTAGCAGTTTTTTTTTTTTTTGGGGGGGGGGGGGGGGGTTAGAGTATTTTATAGATTTGAATAACGAGAATTAAATAGGAAAATATCTGCAAATACTGTCTCGTGGAAATATATCGAAATAGAAATGAGTTCTCTACATTCAGACCCCCCTCCAATGTTGTGGTGTATTGGGGGACAGGAATTTCAGAAATTGGTGGGAGCGAATTATTCGACGAGAGCTCTTCGACTTTCTGTGACTGCTCATTCACCGTGATGGTTTAAAGAGAGCGCAATTGGGATCTTCACCCCGATCTAATCGGGATGCTTTGAGGTCATTCAATTCCCAGGCCGAACTTTTCCACTTTGCTAGTCGACTGACGTTCCTTTTGTGAAAAGGCCTAATTAGTGCAGAAACGAATGTTCGCTCCTTCCCCTTCAAATGGTAGCGCGTGGCGGTGGTCTTTCCTCGGTGACGTCCACTCGAGCACATCGCCGTGCAAGCCCGAATTCTCCGCTGGTCATCCAGAAAGCGATTTTCATTAAATTAATTCCGAATCGCCCACGTGACTCTCACGAAAGAGTTTCGCAATCGCAGGGTTTCCATGCTGACTGATCGAAAGGATTCCAGATGAGCATTCACGCGTTGGCTGATCGCATTCCTCTTTGCATCCCCCTTCTTAGGGACGCTCAAATAAAGGGAGGGAGAAATCCGCTTGTCTGCACTTAACGCATTGCACATGCTGCGTGCAACTGCTATCCACCGAACTTTGTTTTTCATCCTTCAGCACAGCAAACGTCAGTGTTTGTATTAATTGTTTATTTATAGCGTATGACGATATAACGGTCCCTTTTACGGGGAAGTACGGCACCATCTCAATCCCCCCCAAATTTTATCCCTGCGCGGGACCGAAATAGCTGACGAATCAGGCCTATATGCTAATCGTCATAACCCCGGTTAGCATCACACCGAATGTCAGGCGGGTTGCTTGGTGGATGCTTTATACCATAACCGAATGAAAAAGAAATAGTCTTGAGACCTAAGTTGCCTGCATGCTAATGTGAACTGCATCTCTATTAGTAAGGAGCCGTCATGGTGTTTTGTTTCAGTACTGAACTGTTTATATTTTTCACTTCAAGGCCGCGATGAGATTGACTGGATACGAAAGCAGCTTGGCTTTAATACGCGTGCATTTAAAGCACATTTTAAAATAAATTACAGAAAGTAGAATCAGAACGGACGATTTTAATCGGCGCTCTTTCCTTGAAGAAGTTTTGTTTGTGTGTATGGAGGGGGAGTGTGTAGATTTATTCGCCGAAACTATGACATCAAAAGAAAAAAAAGAACGAACGCGTCTGCAGCAGCGGCCACCCATCGATTATTCTGTTGAAGAGAAATTTTCCAACAAACTTGGTCTCACTCCTGTTCGCTCGCATTCGGCACTTGCACGAGCGAATGAACGTGACCACTGCCGCCTGACTGCGCGATCGCTAAATTCCCGTCAGATGCATTCCAAATCATTTGCACTTCTCCCGATAGCAAAACTTCCCGGCATGTTGAAGTGCCGCTATTGTTAGAGATCCGACGCCCCGTGCATTCTCCCGCTGCTGCAGCCCTCTGCCATCGTTTTTCCGTCCCCCCCCCGTCCTCCCCGCAGAGCTGCGTGACTGCGAGGCTCCAGTCGTGCACTAAGAACGCTCCTCCAACTCAAGCCGAGTCTTCAGTAAATGCATCGGAAAACGAAGAGCTCCGTCAAGTGTCGCAGGCACGGTTCGTGCTGTGCAGACGCTACTCGAAGGTATTACAGTGATGGAGAACCTTGTTGGGGAGGATGTTGGCACTTTAGCGTTCGAGTCGTGTGTGTCGAAAGGTGGTTGTAGACTCTGGCGAAGCAAATCCTTCTCGGTGGATGGAAGCCGAGCAGGAGTGGTCGTTATACCGGCGGTTTGTTGACCGAGTGGAAACACTGATGGGATAATTCTCATCGCGCCTCGTAGATGAGCGAGAGGACGAACAGCACACTTGTCGATAGCGAAGAGAATGTTATTTTGAAACAACACAACTCCCATCTGTTTTCTCTGTCCTCTGCCGCCATTCCGCTCCAAATTTTCTTTGCCATCGACGAGCACAAAATGTCCTCGACACTCGCTTTTTTCCAAAGAGCGCTTTTGCATTTGGGTGGTTTTCATCTCCCCTCGCGAGACAGCGGCCCTGCTTAAGTATGTTTGGTATATGAAACGGAGTTTTCGGGCTACTATCTAACCCTTAGCCTCCGCACCCTCACAGGATTAATGCACGATGCCTTTTCGCTCATCTGTAGCCGAATCCTCATCAAAATGAAGGCGACTCTTCCTAATCGCGTTTATTTTTTAGATTTTCTGTAACCCTCCTGTGTTTACTTCGGTTTCAGTGCAATTTACAAATAAACGCAAAATGCGTTTTCTTCTCGTTTTACGCGCAGAAAGCCTTGCTTGTTTTCTTTAAAAGTGGAACATTCTTCATCCCTTAGCTTTCTCATCATTTCCGATTACATTCAGAAGGATTCTTTTCTATTGCAGTTTTCTAAAATCGAACGTTTTAGGATACGTAATTTCGATCATTTGCAAAACGTATCAACAGAAACGTTCGCTTGTTCTGCGAAGTACGTAAAATGCGTGCGTGCATCAGTTGCAAACTAACAACTTGTATAAAGCCAAGCTAAAACTGTCATCGCAACAATTTTCGCTTCGCCTTTATTTGGAGCTGCGTTTTCCAAATTGGTGCGCGCGCATTATCGAAGCAAAGGGGGAGGGGATGCGAACTGATTATTAAACTAACGACATCAGTAAATAATTCACGACCCAGCGCAGTGCCGGGGTAAGTTGTCTGCTTTTAGCATACACTGCTCACCTGCAGCATCTCTTTTGGATACATAAGCGAATACGATGAGGAACTTCGATCTGCAATTATATAAATTAAGAGCCACCGATTGCAGTCGAAGATGCAGCTTTAAGAACGGATTCTTCTACAACAGAAGGGCACAAATTGAGATGAGTAATGTTTGAGTTCTAGTCACGAACATTGCTCTGTAAAATCAATTGACTTCCCCCAAATATTGGCATTGAAATTGTTGTAAATGAACTGCATTACTCGACGTACTTAATGTGTTAATTTGGATGCATTAGTCGTCTTTGTTTAGCTACAAACGTCATTTTGTTCTTGTGTGTATTTATATTCAGGTAAAATTATCGTAAAAGAACTCTTACCATTTTTTTCGGGAAATTAATAAAATTGGTGCAACGGGAATCTTTCTAAGTTATTGGGTACACGCCGCGAAAGTTTGTAATCGATTGATTTATGGATTGCCCCAATTTGTCGAATCATCCTGTAAATGCTACTTCACTGCCGAACTGAAGTGCAATCCTGGGAAGGTGTGCTAAAGAAACGGAAGCGTGTTGTCACAATTTTAAGAACGCCATAATCATTAGCAAAGTTGACTTCTTATTATGCCGAAATTCATTTTATTGCTGTAAATGAAATCTTGTTAAACACGTGGAATTTCGATTGGGATAATCCCCAGTGTGAATGGTTTTAAGTGAATTTTGCTAATGATCATGTCGGGTTAATTTTGTGGATGAGCTGAGAGTTAAAAATCCCAAACCTGCTCTGTAGACCAAATATTATTATTTTTCAACCATTTTGAGTCCCCAGGATGCAGTTTCACAGTAGGAGACGCTTACCACTCAAAGTTACCGGAGATATCTTAATATTCGGGGAGTGACCTTTCACCTCTAAATATGTGGGTCAGGGCACAAATATTTTACTGCATGCATTACTTTCTTGTTTTATCATTGATGCACAGGATACCCAAGAGATTAAATGGGGATTTTGAGGAAGAGGAAAGAACACACGCAAGAGACTGGGAATGTTTCCAGTTCTCTAATGGTATCAATACTTAAAGCGCACCCTGGTGGGCATAGAAAGAAAGGCCTTTTTGTATTAATACCAATCCAGAATGGGCATATTTCAGGTCGCAGCTGTAATTATATCGGACTCGTTAAATCGCACTAATTCCCGGCATAAAAATATCGACATTCCTGTTTTGCACATTAACCATCCGCATATTACCGGGAATAATGCGGGGGGGGGGTGACTGATTAAGCAGACAACATGCGTTTCATAGCAGAAGGAATGGAGCCACACCCTCTGATAAATTGGCTGCTCCGCTTAATTACGAGCTGCAGCTTGGATTACGCGCTTTAATTTCAGCTCTCGGAGTCACCTGAATTCGCATCCCATTACTTGGTTGCCTCTTTTATTTAAATAGTAACCCACAAGACGGTGAGAGAGAGAGAGAGATCGACATCCATTACTGCCCTGTGGTTGAGAAAAAAAGCGTTCTTTCAGCTCCGTTTTCTCTTAAATATCACAGAAACTATCGGATTAGTAAAATTCTTTATATTGAAGCAATTTCTTTTCCAGTTCGGTATTCCTCAACTTCACGAGCTCGATTTATTCCTCCAAGGATCAACATAAATTAATATTCGTAATTTTTTCCGGACCTACGAAAGCTTTTGACACGGCCGCCTGCGATATTTAGAGATCGAAGGAGGCTTGCAGGAGTCGGAGGGTAATGTTCGTCACAGTTTTAACTGGCATTCAGTTTGCTTTACAAGCGCTTTCTTGGCTCGAAGACGTATAGCAGCAGCCAACGTAAAGAAAGTTTGAAAGCAAGGTGGTATGATGGACAGCGCGCATTTCGGGTTCTTACGCGAGTCTTGTGACGGCTTAAAGAGACCTTTTTCACGCACCCAACCGTGATGCAGGCGGCATAACTTCTAATGCGAGGTCGTTTGTCACCGATTCGAGACAAATGATCTTCGGGCTGCTGCAATAAATGTTACGTACTTGCTTCGGTTAAATGGAACTGCCGTCGAGAAAAACTTGACTGCGTACGCGACAAGTCCGACTGCGCTGCCGTCTTCGCCGATGTCATTTTGAGGCATTAATTAATTAATTAATCGTTCGTTCCTTCTTTTTAACAAAGACGCAGATTACAAACGGACGGGGTCCTCCTCACTTTCAGAAAAGAGAAGTCGCGAACGATCGCTGCTGAGGTCCTTCACGAGCAACTCGGGTCTCGACGTGAATTAAGTCACGAGCCGACCATCATTAGATTTCCAGAAGTGGAGCAGCCTCGTTTGGGGGGGGGGGAGTTAAGTGCAAATTAGGATTTGCAACGTGCAAGAGTCTCTTGCAATAGACAGAAAATGATAGGAACCGAAGTGAATGCATTTCCGGTTTCTGTGGTTTCCTCCTTTCTTTCAATCCAGTTTGCTCAGCTGCGATTAAATCAGTTGTTGAGGAACTCGTTTGCTTTTAAAATTTCTCTCCGAGATTCTCATCCACTTTAAACAAAACCTGGCATTGTCGAGATTATGAAACACGTGAGCAGTGACTTCCCCCGGAAAAGTGTGAAGGAGGGAGGTAAAAGTGTGTGTTTCTCCGCCATCTATCTGAAGGCCATCCAAAATTAATTCAAGTTTTGCTAAGAATTTATATATGTATGGAGATTTCACTTTGATGGTATGTATTCTTCGATCCCTATCGTCTTGACTTGAGAGGTCAAAGCCGAGATATTCGTATCAGATATCAGGCTTTCCACGTTTTTACAATATTAAAATCGTTTTTCTTTAAGGGTAATTATTTGAGACCATTTTCATGGGAAATTATTCTTACTTGGACGTTAGTCGATAATGATCTCGGTGTGGGTGTAGCCTCCATTCTGATAAAGACGAGAGTGTTCCAGTTAAATTTCGAGACTTCGTTTTTTCCCTCACGTTTACACCAAGTAATGGTTGGAGTGCGCAGAAGGTGGGGAAAAGTTCATCCTATCAGAAAATGTGTGCTCAATGTTTTAATTAATAAACTGCCTCGGGTATATTAGAGTATATCGTAAGAAAGCAAAACTGCGGAGGGAGAGAGAAAGAAGGGAAAAGACCGCACTTCATTCTGAGGGTTGTTATAGGACGAAAACTAGTTTTGAAGTCGAACTATTATATAAAAGCTTACTGAATAAAATAAATGAGAAAACGTATTGGAAGAATAACTCGTTTTCGAACTTGGTTCGACACACCTGGATGCAGTTCAAGTAGTAAGAAAGAATCTTTCGCATAATTTTCGTCTTGGGTTTCGTTGCGACCCCAACTGTTGACTTTTCACATATTTTAGAATGCACACAAATGTAGAGAGAGAGAAAAATTAAATTTTATAATCTTCGTTCCTTAAAGTGGAGGATAGGGAAAGCAACAAGACGGAGAAAGGCCTCGACTCGCCTTTCGTCGAGACTTTTTGTTCGCTTTTATTTAATATTTCGGCGTAATCAATCGCCATTGTCTGGCGCAGGTCTTCGCCGCCGAGAAAGTCCCTAAAAAGAAAAGCATCTCTAACGCGGTATTTCGGGATGAAAAAGCGCTGCCGTAGAAATAAATGAGGGGATGATTGGAGTGAAAAATGAACTTGCCTGGCACTTATTACTGCACTTAAGATAACGGAAGAAGGAGCGTCCACATTTTTCACTGCGTTCTTCCTGTGAAATTATCTTAATTTTTCACTTCACACGCCGGAAACCGCTTGGAAAGAAAGCTGTTGGATGACTTGGGCTGCTTTTAATTACGGGCGGGAAGGAATCCGATAACCGACTGAAGAGCGAGGAAAAACAAAAGAGCTCCGTTGTTTCTTATTAGGCGTTAAGCCCAGCAAATCCTCCTCGTCTTAGTCAAGTGTACGCGCGCGCGCACACCGTTCCTTTGTAGAGCCGATTCCTTCAAGTCCCGACTGATGTTTCCCCTGATTCGACCCTTTCTTCGACTTAATGAAGTTCCCAAACCGTCTTTAGAATGAGACGAAAGTTTCTCATTGGAAAACAATCGCGGTTCCCCCATTCATTCATTCATTCTTTCTTTCTCTCATTCAGTCCGCGAGCCTTTCTGAATATTTTTTTCTGAGATTTGTTGGAAACCTTTCATTCTGTTCTTCAAATGGTTTCTTGAGCTATTCGTTCCGCATCAGATTCACCACCCACGGGGATTTGTAATCTGCTACCATTTTTTTTCTATTACGGTGAGTTTACAATGTAAGAAATCGTCTTTTCCGATGATCATTGAACGGTTATGCTCTTGTTTCTTCTCATTATGTTAAGACGATGCACGTCACCGAATGAGAGCACCATTTTAACTCATAACAGACGACTCTCCCCCAGAAGTGACTTTCGTTATGCAACTGAAAGAATTCTCGAGAGTGCGCTGGAAAGGGCTTTTGACAAAATATGCTCGCAAGTTTGCTGTTATGTTTGCCGACTGAATTCTGGAGTCTGTTTCATCTTAAATTCTCTTACATCTCCGTAACTCTCAGACAACTGTTAACGAAATGTTGGAAGCCAATATCCCCATCTTCGCATTCTTTTCGGATCGAGCACGTGAGTGCAAATTTTCGCATTAAGTTTGGACAAGCTTTGCTAACACAAAAACCAATCGAGTGTTGTTGCTTTCACACTGAACGATAGTCTGAGTGCAGATTCGACAGACTTTCAAGATTTTCCGAAGAAAAAGAAATTAGAAAAATACAGAAAGGGTGCACATTTTGAAGGACTCTTTATAACACGCAGTAAAAAACTCTCAGGAAGGTGACCGAGGAAAAGTCACTTTGGTAACAGCTGTGAGCGTCAATAAATTTAGCTGGTAAAGCCATCGCTTGTCTGCTGTAAACGGTGCTGGTTCGAATCCCGTGTGTAGCACGAATTCGTTCAAAAGCAAATCAACGCTAGGCGAGCTCATTTTTGGGTTTGTAAAGGGGTTAAAAATCAAAGCAAATTTATTTTCTATTTGACTGCTTCCTTGCGCGAAATAATTTTGTACTTCACCCAACTGCAAACTGTTCAGGAACAGAGGAAATCGAAATGGGTTGGATTTCGATGTATTGGAAATCCCCCCCCCCCCTCTCGACTTGGTTCTGTAACGCCGATCTCGTCTCGTAATCAATCCCCCGCTTCTTCTATTTAAGCAAGCGCCTCGTAGCTTATTGGAGTGCCGTTCGGTTTCGCTGCGAGCGACTTTTTGTTGTAGTTCTCGCAAGAGTACGCGACGTGCAGGTATTTCAGACACCACCATTACAACGGGAGAAAAGTAGAAGTCTGAGCGAAGTGAATAGGATGACGGCAGTAGCGGAAGGTCCTTTCCAGTATCGGTGCTAACGCATTTTCGAAAATACTCAAAGAAATTCAGCCGAGCGCAGCTTTTAATCGATTTTTGTTGGGTCGACGTTGGGACGCATCTTCCTTAACCTTTTATAGAGAACTTAAGAAGCGGACTTTAGACGACATTGTTGCGGGAATAAGATGGATTAGGTCAGGTTCCGTCTGCGATTCTCATTTCTGAAGCGCGTCGTCCCCCTGCCTTCGAGGGAAATCAGATTGGCTATTTGAGCTCGCTCCATCCGACCTTATGAGGAGGGATTCTTAGAAAACATGAAAGCGCGTCTTGTACGCGAGGCATTTTCTTTGCTGCACTACCTGAACCTCGTGGCGTTCTCTGCTCAAGATGATCCCTTTCGGCGCGTCCCTGCTCTTCGCGAAAGTTTCCATTAGGCGCGTGCAGCTCGGCGAAGAGAGAAAATAAGCAACCTTGTTGTCGGTCAGATTTCAAACGTGGAAAGCAACTTCTGAGTTTCGATGCTTAATCTGCTTCCCTCTGAGAGATTAATTGTGAAACGCAATACGAGCAGTTGCAACCCTGTTTAAATGGATCTCACCCGAGATGGCGATCGTTTGTGTAACGTGAAAGCTTGAATGATGCAGCATTTTAACAAATACCCAAAAATCAGAGCCCGCCGAGTTGGGTGAATCCTTCTGATTTTGTTATTTATGGCTCAGCAGCCAATCCGTTTCTTTCCCATACTAAGACGTAGTTTTGCGCTGCGTCCGGTAACAGGCGGGAATTCTGTGTGAGAAATTCGTTTCAAGATGGCTGACGCTGAAATAACAAAGAAGCCTTATTTTTAATCGTAACATTTTCTGGATTTAAATGTATTTAGGTGCACGTGAATGTTCTCTACTTCCATTGAAGTTATTGGCTGTCTCAACGACGACGAACCGGTCCAGCTGAGGGCGATTTATTCTAAGGACACTTTAAAACACACGAACTACTTCGCTTCCGTTTGGTATTATTCTACGGAACAGAGATGATCGCAATTCTTCAGAGATTCCAAGAGTACTCCAGAAAGACAAACAAAAACAAACCCCTCTTAGTTTCCCGAACTGCTTTTCTTCTCGTTTGCCTTATTTCATTCAGTCTTTCCTTTCGATACTCCCTTCGTACTGCTTTTCCGTCTTTCGTGTTCACTAATCTCGCATCTTTCAGGCTCCACTTTATTCTTGCTTCGATCCACTCGCCTGTTATTGGATTTTTCACCCTCTCTTACTTCCCATTTTGTTTTACGTTCCCTAAGATCTTTCTTGCCATTACGCTTGTCATTCATTCAAGCATTCTTTGAGGTATTCAGTGGAATTGCTGTTGGTCTTAAAATAGTCTTACGCATTCTTATCTTTGTTTCGTTAAGTAAATGTTTATTGCGCAGATGGTCGTGTAGTTTAAATGTCGTGTTGCTTTTGTCAATCGTTTACTTAGCATCAAGTTTCAGCCTTTCCCCGAATTCAGAGATTATTTGAATTCCGATACCCTTTCTTCAATTTCTGGCTTCGAGTTTATTCTTTCGACACTTCTTTAGGTTTTATTTACTTCCTATTTTCGTATTATGTGAGTGCCATTCATCTCCGGGAATCCGCTTCCGATTTCGCGATTATTCAAGACGTGTGAGTGTTGCATATTTATTCTGCTTTTAATGATTTCGTTCGTGGGTTGAAGGAATCAGTCGGAAGCTTATTCACCTCGTATAATTAGCGTACTGATTTTGGGGTATTTTCCTGCTGCTCAATATCAATAAAATATGGCATGTTGCAGTCTTTTTTCCCTAAATCCACGAGGCAACAATATTTAACACACTTACCCCCGCTTTTCGTTTTCTTTTTATCCGCTTTTCGCAATTTTTTTTCGCAGACCACTTAGGAAAAAGACTTAAACATATTCCAAAATGTGTCAAATTCCCCACTTACTAATTTTTCTTAAATTCTTTTTCTTGAAGATAATTTTGCATTGGTTTTCAAAGGGGGATCGCAGTCATTCTTAGTCCCAATGTCAAAATATTTTATTCCTTTTTGTTAGCTAAGAATGCAGATGCCCCGCATGCAGCCAACTGCGAATTCTCATTGAGTAGTTTTCATATTAACAGTAATCGTGGATGTGCTAGAAATTAAAAAGGCTGTGATTTAAAGTCTGGGTGCTGGACATTCATTTCATTGTAGTCACTGTACATATTTTTGCCCAGTGGAGTCGGGATTATGTTTTTACGATTTAGTAATAATTCGTCTATACGTTTTTTTGTTCTTCCGTGTTTGTATATCAACAGAGCGGGGTATGCGAGGTTATTTCGCTTAAATTCAGTTGTTTCTAATCAATTTATAAAGTGTTGTTGCCCGGCGCAATGTTTGCGAGTTAACTCAATTTTTATTGAAACTAATATGGTAAAGGCATAACGAATTGAGTCTTAATTTTCAAACACTCGAGTTGGCACGAGTAGCGGAAGAGAATTCTCGAGACCTTTCAAAATTGTTCGGTCTGTGGTTATGTGGTTTGAGTTTAAAGCTAAATTCATTCACCATCCGAAGGAGAGATCTGTGAGTCATCTTCTTGCCTTTTCCTCATCATACTCCAGGCGCTCAACAAAAGCAAAGCATTTCTAGCAAGCTTCTATAAGGGCACGTGCGATATTTCTACACAATACCGACGTTTGGCTCAAGAATGCATGAGTCACGGCCCAATAATCTCCAGTGCGAGGACAAAACAGATTTTCTCATTTGAAAGAGGGGTTTTGAGCTGCAGCGCGTGACTTTCCCGCCCTCACTTCAAAAAAGACGTGAACGTGTGGCAGTCCCTTTTGTGAAGGAGGCGAGCGGATGTGCGTGGACCAAAACATCTGTTTGTGTTTCCTCATCACAAATAACTTGAATAGGCATGCCAGTGAATCTTCAGACTTAACAGTTACATTTAATTATAGCAAAGTGTTCGTTAAAACAAACATTGGAGGAAAGTTAAACTGTGATGGAGTCCCTCGTGGATCTACGACATTTAAAACTGGATCTGGGCCATTTCAGAATTTAACGGATTTGCTTATTCTGGCGAAATATGACATCAGTGACTGTTGTCGATCGTAACTGCTGTAATTCCGAATATTTGTACGGTGCGTCGTCGGTGGTTTATTCCGGAGGAACGTGCGATTGCCGAATATGCAAATGGTCGGAGACAAGATTCGGTTTCGTTGTGAAATTTTTTACAGCGTGCACTGAATCACTGGCCATCCAAAGGTTGCATTTCCCTTCCCTTCTGAAAAGACCGAATCTTAAGGGGAATTCAGACCGTCTGAACATTCTGGTCTGTTAGCGAACAATTAAAGATGGTTATGGGTGATCGATATTAGCACAGAACTGACAGCCATTGTTGTTCGCGTCTTAAAGAATGAGGTGTACAGCGAGAAGAAATCGATTGCCAATGTTGCAGAAAACATCTCAATATCCGCTGGAAGATAACGAAATTAAATGCTGTTCACGCGTGCGTGTTGCTGGCACCGAGAAAAATTGAAAAAAGTCGTAAAATCCCTCGGCGCTCCTTAATTTCATCGTCCTTGTTAGGTCATCGACCCCCGTCATATTGCTGGACGTGGCACGGCAGAAGCATTCAACGCAGCCCTACCGGCGGGATTTTATTGCTGTCATCAGGTGGTTAGGATTTCTCAGAGGAGGCGGAAGTGTGAGGCGAGATTGGAAAAGTACCTCTCGAGACGGAAATGAGGCATGTTTGGGACTCATAAAACTTTCTTCCGAGTGTATTAAACTTTCTTTTTCTTTCTTTCCGTCATTCTTTGCCCAACTTTTTTCATTTGTCCATCTTCTTCGTTGGACTGGACTGTTATCACCTGTACCACGATGCCTTTTTATTTATTTTTCCTAAGGTGCTGGGGGGGGGGGCTTTCAGCACTTTCATCTTTGTCGCAGATACGCAGCACTAACTTTACCTTGTAGCAATTTACGATCAAATAGAGTAAAATTAACTTCTACGGTGAACGTCCATGCTTAATCACTGCAACGAAATGTTATTTTGACGATTCAAATGTAAACTCACACACACGCTGCAGCATATAATCGGTCACTCTTCGTTTATCTCTTATTTGGACCCTCGTGCGACCAAACACATTTTATTGGAAATTTCATTTGATGGCAGAAACAGCGACAGACTAACATCCCTGTTTCTTTGCTTATCCATCGAGGCTCCTGCTCTTCACCTGGCACGGAAACCCATTGTGAGCAACGCAACTGAGCAAGCGTTTAAATATGAACTTTTGTCGTTGAATAAATCGACAGCCAAACAGAACCTCATTCCAGTTTCGTTTTTTCATTTATTCAGGTGTAGACACGCGTTTTTAAAAAATAATTTTGTTGTCGGATTCTTGCATTCATTCGTGCAACATACTTGCGAAATACCGACCTCTACTGAATACGCTACTGTGGGGCTGCGTGCCTAACCGACAGCTGCTAAATGAGGCGATTCGTTAAAAGTAGTAACGCTTTGTGCCGAACCTCATTAAAAAAATCGGCCATTTTATGCCAAGTAGACGAATTGATGCCTTTCCTTTTTATAGTTTGTTTCAAGCGGGACTGAGTGTAAGAAAATGCAAACATTTCTGCACGGACTGCCTTGGCATTGCACTGAGACACGAACTCTGCCCACTGAGGCTGTATATTAGCCTTTCATTGAGACTTTTGATTAAAGGTTCCGCTGGTCACGACAGCTGTTTCCAGTTTGATGTTCGAAACAGCTGTCGGACCAGTTTCTCCTGGTTGTTCTTTGCTTCAGAGACCAGGAGGGAACTCGTGCTTGAAAGATTTTTTTTTGTACACGAGTTTTCTATCGGTGTGTTTAAATTATTATGGGAGGGAAGGAAGAATCTAAAGTATCAAACATGCAGAAAGCCCTTCTAAAAGAGGTTAACAAAGATGAATGCACAACCTTTGGCCTTCTGTGGAGACTCCTTTGGTTGTAAGATTGAAAGGCAGGCATTTCTGCCTACATCCTTATGAATTAAGGTGAGAGATATTATTATTTTGGCAACACAAATATTGCGCAGAACTCATCGTCGAAGACAGGTCCACAGGAGCTAGTAAGAGTTAATTCACAAGTAGAAAAATGGCTAAATACGGTGCCTTCCAAGATTGGTGCACAGAAAATGGTGTAAAAAACATCTGAAATTGAAGCGAGTGTGAGAGAAACCGAATCCAAGAGGAGGAGGAAGAGGGAATCGCTTTGTTCTTGCACACGCTGCTGAGCTCTTCAGATTTGCTGCTAACGCAGGAGATCGCGGCAGCACGAGTAAAAGAGACGGGGCGAGGGGTAAGAAGCGAGCAAGCAAATGTTTGGCCTTCCGCCAATAGAACAAATCCGCCATTTCCAGTCTTAACGGGTCATTTCGTCTCCGCTAATTGCGGCTACTTTTCTTAAGCGACATTTAACATCGCGTTCGACGTTTAACACGGCGTTCTCGCGAGATCTTTAACGAGCCAAATGATTTAGACAAGCAGCAAAAACGTTTAAACGCTTACTTATGCGTCGCACGAGCTTCTACGAAGTGCTGTGTAATTTGAATGGAACGAATGGAGGATGGTTTGCTTTGTTTCGATGGCGGCGAACTGAACGGTTGCTAATCGCATTTTTCTACAAACGAGAATCGAAAAAAAAAAAAAAAACTAATTTTCCTTGAGATTATCGGAATGAGGTGAAAGGCAGACGGAGTTTGCTATTCAACGGGCCAAATGAGAACGTGTTTACGATGCCACGGATGCTGACGAATGTTTCTAGGCGGGAGATGAATTGCATCGCCCGGTGGGAGACGCTATATTGGGGGATTCGAGTAGCTCGAAAAGTCCAAACCTGCGCTGTACAAAACTCTTGGAACTGTCATTCCGAAGATTGCTTCGCATCTCTCCGTTTCCTCTTCTAATTCACTTTGACATACATCAGTGGCGTCATCTGCTACTCCCGATCTCCCAGAGTCACAGTTCTGAATATAGTCGCTGTGCTCCCGGGGAAAACAGCGGCCTAATGGCAAATGCGAATCAAGGCGAATGCACACGAGTTCAGTAAGTCATGTTAAACGAGTTCAGTAAGCGCTGATTGGAGAAGGATGAAGTCGCCGTGGATTTCTGTAAAACCTTCACACGATGAAATCATTCAAGAAAAAAACACGTGGGTACTCGAAGTTAGTGTAAGCAAGTGGAACATAGTCTGGTGAAGAGAGTAGAAAAAAGTCTTAGATTGTTACACTTGTCTTGCACTTATCTCTAGGAAATGGGAGAACTAAAAAGAAAAGACGCGCGCACACACACACACTGCGAACTACACTGATGGTGTGAGAAACATTTCTTGAACTTCTTCAACTGAAGGATTCTACAAGCAAGTAAAGCGAGATTTTAGAACCAATGCTGAACACTCTTGAACGGGGTGTAGTTGCAATCTGAAGTACACCGCGAATTGTAGGCGGGCTAAAAATTTATTTTTAATTTTACTTCATTTTTGCGTGATTCGTAAACTCAGCTCATGACGTTACGAGCCACTTCAGGGCTCCAATAAGCGAGGCACGGGAAGTGATCGCTCCTGAAGTATACTCAAGATGGGAAATAAGTTTATTTTCTTCAATGTAATGCGTAATCGCATCCACAATTGCGAGTGTTTGTAATTATGTTCGCAGAAAAACGGTTCAACTTTTTAATGGTGTACTCGTTCACGAACTGTGATTTATTATTTTCCAACTCTTTACTTTCATGATGCTCCTTTTTTTTACTGTGCAGTCGTACTTAATGTTATACCTTTTCCAAGCATTTTTGTCAAATTACTTTTTTTTCTGATGCCGTCTTTAAAAAAACGGATTTTTTTTCATCCCTCAGCATCGAGCCAAAGGATACAAACCGATAGCAAGGTTCTGGTTGCCATGGGGACCGCAGTCATTATCCATTCATGCAACTGCAGTATCTATGGAGCATCGTGTAACTGCGGACAGGTGATGGCCGAAATAAAGTCTTTTCGAAGAAAAGACGAGCTTCATGAACTCATCACGATCGCGTTTAATGATAGGAGTCAAGGCCGTTGCCTCAGCAACGGATCCTCGTTCGCCCTCGGTACACTTCTCTAAGGTACCATTTGTATAATTTATCGCTTAAGGTCGATGATTTAAAATCCGATACGCACCCTCTTCGCGCGACACTTTCTCCGAGGGAAGTCCTCAGTCTTGTTAGCTTTAAAGAAGACTCGGAGAAGGTTCTTCCCTTGATCCCCCTTCCTTTCAAGAAACGCGCACCAGTGAATATGGATGTCTACGGCATGAGCCTGAATAGCAATCACGCGCTAATTTTGTCATCGCACTTTGGCGTGTAATAAGAACGAAACAAAGAAAAAAATGCGTTATTTGCACGCCAGTCCGATCCCGAAGCTTGAAACGAAATGAAAATTATTTCGATCCGCATCGTAAACGAAAGTTCGAGTAGGGTTTTTTTGCGTTTAATTTGAATCGAATAAGCAACTCTCTTTCGGGGTGTGGCGGGTGAATGATTACTTGGATCTTATTAAGCACGCGACACGCGTTTGAAGTCGTGTTCAACGGCGAACATTCGATACGTTCATGAAGCTTAACAGCAGAACAGGATTTTGTTTTCGCCTTTCAAGATCTTTTACGACTTCATAATTAGAAATCTCGCATTTTTTGGCCAACCAAGTGAATCCTCGTGAGTCTTCCTTATTTAAATGTAATTTCTGAGAAAATTCCTTATTCTGGTCTTCCTGAAGGTTTGTTTAGATTTCTGCGATGTTAATTAAACTGCGTCCACTTTGCCTAAGTTGCTGTTTGCGTGTCAAATGAACTCGGCACAAATAGTTGGATTTGCAACTCCAATGAAGAGGGGGTTCGAAGGTCTCTCAATTTTTGGGAACGAAAAAAACTCCGACAGCAACAAAGTTGCATCTGTTAGCGGAAACAGTTTTCTTTTTTAAGGCAAACAGTCCCTTACTTTCTCTTCTTCGTTTTTATAGCCTTTAAGTAGGAAAAAAAAATCCGACATTTTTCATTGGGTCGTCATGCATCTTCCGGCCACAGTTGAAGGAAGGGAAGCTTTATTTATTGATTTTGATTGCGCAGAAAATACTCCGCACATTCACTCACATGCACGCAGAGATTCTTCAGTTATTCGAATGTCCATCACTTCCGCTACTCTGTTTGGCTCGTAAAAGAGAGAACATTTTCTCGTCGTATTCGTTTTTGAATTATTTGTTGTGCACTAAGTTGCCACGACTTTCGGTGAACCCTCTCGTGTTCCTGTTGTAGAGACTTTGCGCCTTCAGGCGTTGCTGTGTGTGTGTGTGTGTGTGTGTGTGTGTGTGTGTGTGTGTGTGTGTGTGTGCGACCAGTTCGAACCCAATGCACTCCACAGTCCATTTCTTTTTGGCCGTGTTAATTGACAGGGTGTGTCGCAATCAGTGCGTTCAGATTATGACGTTAGCTAATGAATCGGCTGTCGGTCCGGTTGCAGTAATGAATTTTATTAGCTCGTGGTGTGGAACGAACTTCCACCCTCGTGTTGCGAGTTGTTCATCCGCACATTAGCGAATGTTGCGTTCTGTGCTTCTTGCAGCAGTCGTCTTTCACGAAGAGCCTTCAACTGCTGGGCTGTTTTGGGTGCTGTTCGTGCGGATTTCTCCCGATGTTTGCCATTAAATACTTCACTTAGAAGAGTCTCTGAGAGCGGCGCCCCAAGTTTTAATACACTCATCCTTAAGAGCTCCCAGAAGAGCGCAAGATAGTAATCAGCTTAAAAGCCCCTCTCAGGACAGATCAACATAATTTATTTCGTCCAGAAAATTGTGATCGCTCAATAAGATTACCATTAAAGTAATAAAGACCACAAATACATTGGGATTTGGGATAATGGCGTGTATCAGTCAGCGCTGGCCCGTTACTAATTGCTCCAAGGAGGCAAAAATGGGCTTTCAGCATCATTGTTCGTAATGGGAACATTTGTCTGTGCGGTAATGTTCTGTTTAATGGCCGTCTGTCTGTTGTTACATGCGTGGACAGATAGAAGCACCGGTACATTTCTTGAATGCTATTTTCGATTCGGAATCGTGCGTACGTTCCTTGCGTGGCGCCTTCGTCCATTATCGACTGCGAAACAGGAGTCGCAATCGCTCGTGTATTGTCGTTCAGGTACAGAAATATCTAGAAAGGGACGCTTTTTCGGCACTAATGCAAGTGGGAGACGAGTGTTCTTTGCGCGCGCACACCTTTGTTCGTGTCGATGCGTGGCAGTGCAAATGTCGGCATTTTACGGAAAGTAGAACTAACCTTTATGCTAATAAGGCAACTTTTAGCCTCAGTCGAGAGGGGGGGGGGGAGTCTGTTATCGATTCCGCGGAGTTTAGGAAAGGAGTGTGTTTGGCTCGTGCAGAAGAGAATTTTTATCTCGAACTCTTCCCCGTTTTTCTCCCTTAAAAATATTCTTCACGAACAAGTAAAGTCTCTCGCATCAGAGCGTTTCTAAAGTGAATTTCTTCAAGAAGGAGAAACGCGCTATTTATAAATGAAAACGAGATCGACCGACATTCATATTTTAATGACCTCTCGGCCCTACTGATGGCGGAATTAACTTCGCATTGCTGAGGTTGCTAACGCTGAGAAGCATCACTGCGATTACGTAATAGTTCGTCAGATTGTCCGCAAAACAGAAGAATTATTTTCTGCTATTTTCTTTCATTTTTTTTTCTGATCCTATTTTCGATCTTCCATTTGCTTTTGCAAATGGAAGGTCGAAAGCATTTTCAGATCAAAATTTACGATCCACATCGATTGGAAAATAAGAAGGAAGAGGGAGGGTCGCATTCCTTTCCAAATGTTGACAAAATGCTCGTTTTTTTTGTTAGTTTTTAATTTTTTTTAAGCAAATCCAGAACTGTTAACGGGATTCGGCAGCGCAGGTGGGAATGCCGTAGGAGATCGGCTGATGGTGCTTCTGCTGCATCATTGCAAAGCACGTTTTACCGTTCATTTATCAGCCCTTCTGTTTTGCGGCAGCAGTTCCTGGGAACATTAAAAAAACGAAGCGGAAAATCCTGGGATAAGGGAAACGATGATTCTAATGCGAAATGACCTTTCCGCAGCGATGCAAGTCAGCTTGAATGACGTTCAAATCAGGTGCGCATCACCACTGTTGCACAAATGGTCTCACCAAAACATAACTCTCTTTTGATCCCTTGACAAAAAAAGGTGCACGTTTTTTGTAATGATTTAAAATCGCCCACCCTCCGGTCAGTTCGTCTCCGTTAGGTTGGTAGGATAAGCAGTGAGGCCACGCGATCGCCTGTTAAGCGAGTATACTCTGCTAGCAGGTGCATCGCTTGAAAACCAGTTCCAGGACCCTCCATTCTATTCAAGACTGGCCAAACGTGCCATAAGTAGGAAAGCCCTTAAGGGGTAAAGGATTTTCCCTCATGCGGCGTGGAGGGGCTCTGAATTCAGCCTCGATATGTGGAATGGAAGAGCCATCGCGTGATGAAATAAGAATGACCAACAAACGTCTGCTGCTTCTTCATTGGGATCAATGAACATTGGCAAGATTCGGTGCGATTGTCTCTCCGGGTTTAGTTTTCGTAGCGTCTCTCTTATTTCGCTTTGCTTGGGTTACCACATTTTCTTAATTCGGAAAGCGCTTAATTTAAAAATTAAAATGCTGTGGAATTGTTTTCCTTTCTTTCAGCAGGACGCGTAGAATCTCCAAGCTAGTAACTGTTTGGCTTTTTCGGGAGATTTCGGTCCATCCTGTCTCCGGTATTTAATTCAACGAATTTTTTAGTTTAGCATTACGTAATGACGAGATTAATAATTTCTTGTTTGCAGCCAATTTAAAAATCATCCCCAGGAAAATAACCATTTCTGAGCGCCTTTCTTCGCAGTTTGCTGAGCATTCTCAAAATGTTGAGCTCGCATTGATGCGAATTTACGTGCGAAGCAATCAACCTTGTTCGTATTAACATCGAAGTCATATTTTCGCGATATTTAATTACCCGAGCGGAGAATTACACTCGGAATGGAACGAACCTGGCGCTCTGCCAAGATAAGATTATGCGCGAGGACAGCGAACGGCCTTTGGTACACATTACCGAGAAGCCGACTTCTTGTTTAAGCTCTTTCTTTCATCCGAAGTTCAGCAGATGCCGCGTCTCTTTCTCCTCGGGGGGGGGGGGGGCTTCAACAGCTGAACCGAACCGATATTTGTTTCAGAAGAATTGTTCTCGCGATAAACTTGCTTCGGACTGGACACCCGAGAAATGAGGATTTCGTGAAAACCCTGTAACGAAACGCGAATATTTTTATTCCGAGAGTAGAAGGGAAAAAGCTTTGCATGCCACAAGAGAACTTTCTCATGAAAACCGTTTTGGCGCGAAGTTTCTTTTCATGCTTACAAATAAGGTGGTGAATGCGATGCTTCGAAGATCGAAGCATTTTGGGCTTTTTGACGCTCGTTCTTCTTAAAAGTTTGTTTTTGTTCTAAGATTAGGAATGAATTTCATCTCTGCAGCAGGAAAGCCTGAGGAGTAATTTGTGGACCGAAACATGAGGCCGGAAACAAGAAGGCTTCGGCAGTCTACCACAAAAAGATCACCTTTCAGTTTAGGGAAAATTGAGACAAAGAAAACATTAAAGAAGAGCCTGAATGACTTCATTTCGCGATTATAAATGAATAGAAAGAAGATCTCATAAATCCGTCCTTATTTTATAGCCGTATGTACGAAGGATTTACTTTTACAGCTGTTTTTTCTCTTAACGTTTCCGCCTGTCTCTGATGAGAATCAACCGTTCGAAACGGCTCTCGGGGCACTGATAAAAGGTGAATATACCGACTTGTTGGCGGAGCTCGCGTCTTTTAAGTAGTCTTTTAACTCCTTTTGCGTAGGATCGTATTCGCATATGCCCTCGGGTCTATTTTCAAAATCTTAATTTCGCATCCCAATGCAGAGAAACTTAAGGCTGATTTATGTTATCCTTTATTTCTGTTAATTAAACATGTTTTGTTTAGAAAGGCGCTTACGTGAAAATAAAAGTTGGTTGTGATCGGCATGAGCCAGTCCGAGAAACTTGCTTTTGCGTACGAATTTAAAAACCAGCGGGATATTGCAACTTGAATCGATCTCATTTACGCGTAAAGAAGCCGTCTTCAAAATGGACGCGGTGAGAGGACATATCAACAGATGTATCGATTTAATGATCTTTCGATGGATATCATCGCCTTTCGGTTGGTGTGTTGCGAAAAATAAAATTGCTCTGAGAGGATAAACACTTCTCACTGGAACTACCACACAACGGGAAAGAAGATAAATTCTTTGATAAAAAGCGGAGACATGTTGACTATGCAAGTGGGGAAAAGGGACATTCCTAGAGGAGAAAAGCTTTCCCCCTTAGCTTGTGGTGAGTTAGTAGGCGAAGATCGAAGGATGTGTTAATGGAGGAACAGAAAATGTTCACGAAGGAATATTTTCTCTCATAAATGCCGAATAAAATTAAAAGCCGAAACCGAATTTTCCTCCAACCAAATCGGCTCTAGAAAGCCACCAAAAATCCGCTTCAGCGAAAAGCGAGTGCTTCCTGTGGATAACTTTGTGGGAGTGGACGCTGTGGAGTGGGTAACACTTCACAGTGGCGGCGAGGTGGTCTATTACCGTACTGTGTGAACGCAGAGAAGCATTCTTCACACGAACCGATAACTCCTGAAGATATTGTCACCTTTCTCTTTGCGCCGTATCCGAAATGTGTGATTGGAAATTAATATACGAAGCGTGCTGTGATACACGCGCTTCAAAAAACTATTTTGGCGATGTATGTTTATTGTCCGATGAAAACATGGCGACAGTTGCTCCTCCTGTTTTTACATGATTTTTAAGATGCGCACGACATACAAAGATTGGTTGTGCGCGAATGGGAGAATGACTGTGGCGACAGATTTTGGTGAAATTGAGACGCATCGCTTGGTCTTAATCTCGAAGCAAATCTTTCGTTCCTTGCATGCTGGTCGATGAGTTTATTTCTAGCGCGGAGGTAGCGGTGAAAGGGGGAAGAACGAGTGACCTGTTTTCGGTAATTTATCAGGACAGAGGTGCTTTTCTTCTCGGATGGACACAGCCGGAAATGTTCGATGCCCCTTTTACACTTCAAACCAAAACACAAACGTTAATGGAAAAGTGAGCGACTTTGCATAAATAAAAACTGTGGGGAAGCGCAGCAGCTGCGACAGCTTGCATCGTCTCCTTTCGATGCGCACTCCAACTTAGATTTAATCTAAGCAGGGCACGAAGGCAACTTAAGATTCTTGTAATGATGTTTAAGTGCACAAATATACAATAATGTTTTAAAAACACGCTGGATATTTTAGCGATAGTTCTGCAATTTAATAACCTTTGAGTGAGTGCGTGTAAAACGGATTCAGCGAAGAGAAAAGCGCTACACACCACTGCTGCATCAACAAATGTTTTCATTTGGGTGAAAAGCTTCAGATCAGCTGTTGACTGACACCTCGTACTTGGTTGGTTTGATTATGTCATCGACGACTTTGCGCCCATCTAAGGATCTTTTCCCACTGGAAATAATTGGATTTTTAGGCGCGCGGAAAATAAACTGACAAGAACGAGTAGTAAAAGTATATTGAAAATATTACCGAGCATCTCTTTCGGTGGTTAGTTTTAAAACTGAATTCCTAATAGTTTGCGTCTTTCCTTACAATTGCATAATAAAAATAGATTTCTTCCTCTTTTTTCGAATCCGGGTTTCTGTGCTGTGCTTCAAGCGTATATGCGTGAAAGGCAAGCAACTGAACGACGCCATCTCAGCCTTCTGAAGATTGCATCTTAACAGAAGCCATTTGTCACTTAGAAAAAAACATCGCATGTCTTGCTTAGTTTCGGGTATCCAGAGACATCGCAGTCGTTGATGAGATCCTATACGGGGAGAGCACGTCACCGCATACCGGTCGAGTCGAGTTCTTTTTCGAAACAAGTTGTCAGACGCTATGAGGAGACGAAGACAAAAGAAAAGTGCGTCTGACTGCACCTCAGCATCCCGCGACTTTTACAAATGGAATTCAGACATTCTCCAACAACGTCGTAAGGATCGAAAACGCCTGCAAACGTGAACCTTTCTGCCCGCCAATCATCGCACCGAAATGAGTAATTTTATGAAATGTTGAGTTTTGCATTAAAGAGATCTGCGAATTGGGAAAGAAGATTTAAATAAACGAGAAAACTTCACCAGAACCCCCCCCCACACACACACACTGGTTCCTTGTACGAAATCCTCCGGTCTTCTGCAAATTAGAAACGCCAATGAGAGAGTCGGAGATGATAGGCAAATAGGGAGATGTCAGTGCAAAGTGCTCATCTGAAAAATCTTCTCAAATTTTGACTTCTTTAAGGATCTTAAGTAATACGAACACTTTTTCAAAAAAAAAAAAAAACTGAGTGAAGGGAAGAGCTTACTCACTTGAAATCGGATTTTGTATTTTGAACGCGCTATCGGGTGCTACAAATATTTCCAGATGGAGGCATCTTGTATGCACGGTGGTGGAATAAAATGTCGTCATAGATATTGAACGCCTTAATTCGTAACGAGCTGACTAGCGGATGTTGTGGGTGGGAACTGACGAAATGGGATGCGAGGCAGGAGTTAAGGTAAAAGCAATCGCGAATTTCGATGCTGTCATTAAAATTCGGCAATTTTGCCAGCGATTGTTGCGAGAGTTCGAAAGGTGCACGTGCAGTAGTGGGAGAGATTCAAAACGAGTAGATGCAGTTGAAATATCGACATTGGATCCCGTACGCTATGGAAGCGGCCTGCGAAGGAAGGCGACTCTCCACAGACAATCGCACATCGACAGCTCCGAGTTCGGCATCATCGTTATTGTGTAACATCTGCGAAGTGGACAAATATCAAATGTGCACTCGATGGAAACAAAGGCGCAAAGAACGCGCATGTTTACATAACCTTCATAAAAATGGTAATCTTCCGGCACACCGCAGAGGCATGCGAAGAGAGCGCGCGGTTGGTCAATAAACATTGACTTTTGTATTATAACGTCAGTTTTCGTTACCTACGCAATTTATGGCCGGTAGATTCGGTTGTTGAAACAGCAGCGCGAATTCCTCCTCCTGCTAAGAAGGGACGTTGACTGACACAGCCGTAATGTGGCGACTCCCAGAGGC
This sequence comes from Typopeltis vanoorti, assembly GCF_054136105.1. Lineage (NCBI taxonomy): Eukaryota > Metazoa > Arthropoda > Arachnida > Uropygi > Thelyphonidae > Typopeltis > Typopeltis vanoorti. The sequence continues at coordinate 98,382,991 of NC_143570.1, read as the reverse complement.
AGAGGAATATTTGAAAACGCATGTTTAAAATAGCGCTCGCGAACGGCATTGAATTTCAAATGCTCGGCTCGCACTGTTAGTCCTTTAACTTATGCAGGAGCGTCTTCGAGGAAGGCGTTTAGCATCGGTTCGAAGGAGAATCCGCGAGGGGAAAAAAAAGGGCTATTTTAAAGTCTCGTGCTCGAATGCCGGTCGTTTAAATGGCAATTGAGAAGCCGTCGTGCACTGTTTCATGACAATCGTAACCGCTGTAAATCTGAATAGAAACCCCATCAAACTTCTCTCGGTGACATCCGAAGATGAATTTAAAAATCTTAATTTATTTATTTTCAAATTCGGAGCGTCAGTTGCCTCTTTGACATGAAATATTCGCATTCCCGCCCTAACCTCGGCGCCACAAAAATACTTACCGACGATCCAAGTAATTTTTTTTCGTTTCTCTCCCCCCCCCCCCTCACAAACGGACCCAAGCGGATTTCGAATCGATGCTGAAACCTCAAATACGTCCAAGATACTGGGATTTGTTTCTTTCCTGAAAAGTAATATTTTATTTTTAATCCCCAGAACGAGTTGTCCTGGCGATATCACCTCATGACCAACGTCTCAAAGGTAACTTTGAAAAAATAAAAAAGAAGCGGTTGAAACCGGAAGGAGAAGAGTTGGCCTCTCAGAATTCCGATGTAATTTTAATGTCAAGCATTCGCCGATTCGCCACACTCGAAGGTCTTGTTGTATAATTACGCTCAATTTCATGAAACGAAAATCTGATCCAGTCGAGCCAGTAAGCTTTTCTAGGAAAAGAACCGACGATTAGCCTGGATTCGAACCAGCAGCCTTTGGATAAAGAAACAGTATCTTTTATCAGCTGATCTAACAAAGCACACTCCGTTTCCTCGACGTTGATTTTTCATCCTTCGCATCTTCTTCTCTCCTCGACCCATTGGCTGGTGGGCAGCACGGCCTGTTGATGGGGTGGTCTTCTGTTTCGCGCTGTTACTTTCACTGTTTCGTCCATTTTTCATGCCACTCTGTTTCTTTGTCTTCCTCAACCAGGCCTTCCTCCATCATTCATTCACCCCCCCCGCATATATTTTTTTAATTTTGTGGTGGTGATGCTTCCCCTTCCATTAACCAGAAAATCTTCCTTAGGAGGGGCGTGATTTTTTGGTTAATTCCACAAAAACAACATCCCATCTTGATTAGGCGGACGCATTTTAGAAGTGAACTTCACTGGTTCGGACCACGCGAAGTTATTTGTCCGTGGAATGGCACCGCTGTTAGTGACTGTCTCTTCTCTTCCGGTAAATTGTAGATAAACCCAAGATAAATTATTCCTCATTCAATAGAGAATAATAAAAACCCCTCTTTCGTGTCATCCGTACTTCAGTTCAAATACTGTAAGGAGGGTGAAAAACTTGCTTCATTTTTTTCGGCGGAGAAGTAATTCCCAATCCCAGTGGACGTACAGAAAATAAAACAGTAAAAAGCTTGTTTTTTTCTCCTCCTTCGAGTGGATGAGTTAATGGCAAATAAAACTGTTTTTCAAACGAGGAATGCCGCAGCAAGTTGGGGGCGAATTTCATTGTCGCGTTTTTTTTTTTTAAAGAATTTCACCTCGGCGCAGTCCGGATAAACAAAGGATGTCTGCAAATAGCAATCCCACACCCGAGTGTTATCGACTGAATCCCAATAGATGTCGTAATTTTTAGCCGTCGCCGTTTCATTAGCGCTTTAATACGAGAGATTCTTTTTATAACGTTCGAAAGCGGGCACGTGGGAGAACTCGGCGTTTGCGAGCAAAAATTTATCGACGCGACACGTTCATCGCTGCTCGAAAAATGGGGAGGGTGGGAAGCGGCAGCACGAGAGGACCTAAAAATATGCCCTCGTAACATTTAGCGAATTAGCGACTTTATTTCCAGGGGCAGATTGCGGGATTGTTTCTGGAGCAACAAGACTTTACGATCGCCATTCCGGAGGACTGTTTATGTGTCGTCGCCAACACCTTCAGAAAAGGGCCGAGAAATATTTCCTGCTCCTTCGGTTCTCTCATTCTACACATCTCCATTTACAGGGACGTTCTATTACGGGCACGTCATAACTCAATTCGCAATCCACCCGCAGCAACCCGCGAGTGTGATTTCTCCTCCTTCATTGCAAAGAAAAGGAGCGAGACTTCGATCCGGAAACGCGTCGCGAAACTGAAGATTGTCTTAGAAAGTTACCCAGAAAAAAAAAAACAAGATTAAGGAAATCAAACACCAGCGAAGTCTCGTAGGAATTAACGTGTTTTCATCGGTTTCTCGAATTCCCACGTGACTATATTCTCATCATCGCAGACAACAGAAAGGTTTGAATCACCTTTCCAGGAGCTTCTGACTAATGCGATCACCCGAGAACACTTCGAGAGACTTCACTCGTTCAGTGCTTTTGCAGCGTTTCTCTTTCTCCGCGTGTTCATCTGACTGCGAAACCACCCTGGATCAGGTCTTCAAAGATCAGGCTTCGATCATTCCTTTCGCTCACATCTTAGTTTTGTGTGTCGACTCAACTTCACCTTTGGCTTTCCGTTTTCAAATTCAGAAATTTCTTTTGTAATTTTAGGACGATTTTTGTTCTTAGAAAAGAATTACTTTTCTTGCTTTATTAAATTCCTTCATGCGGAGCAATCGCAATTACGGAAAAAAGAGTTCTAAGAAGATGTCGATTTACAGCCTCTTAATGCGGTGTAGGATGCTAGTGTGGACTTTATGGACTCGATCAAACGATTCGAGTAACGTGCGGAAAAATTAACGGATTAAAGAAAACATAATCCCCATAGAAATCATCAAAGAAAACATCGGCACGAGGCCTGCTGGTGGGAACTCGTAAATACGACTCCGCAAGATCTCTCTTTTCATTCCACTGTGGAATTTTCACCAATCGCACCCACAAAGCCACCGAACAAGAAAAAGAAAGACAAGAGTCTCGAAGAACTCGATGTCTCTGTGGAAAGAGCTGCTTACGATTGACCTCTAAACACTTCCTGCCGGTGATTCGGATATTGGTTTCGCGTCGATCTGCAATTCTTAAATTAACTTCTTTACAGAAGCGACTGAATTCCTGTTTCGGTAGCTTTTTGTCTTCAAACAGGGGTGTAACGAATGCGCGTGCTGTTCGCAATGCTTTTAAGCTAAGAAGAGTTTCTCTGTCTGTTTTAAGATTACGTTTTAGTATATATCCTAATCCATTATTCCTAGACTGTGTTTCTTTCACTCCTGCAGTAATATTTTACTCCTGCAGCCAAGCTGAGATTCTGTGCATGGAATGATTTCCTTAGCACAGCCCTTTCTGCATCTTCATTAGTTTCCAAATTTTTTCGCCATTTCTTTTCTGGCGCCGTGCTTCTGAACGACTGTCATCTATCTTCGTAGAAATGCCATCTTCATCACGACTCGTCCCGTATCCTGGACAGTATCTTTTAAAAACCTTAAAAATCCTAAACAGCCCCCCCCCACCCTTAAGTGCACTTAAGTTCTGGTTAAGCTGGTTTGACTCGCACATTCAGGAAAGATCCCCACGTGTACCCGCCGAAACAATTTTCGGATTACAGAAATGGTTCAAACATGTTTGAGCTCATCTCTTAGCCTGCAGTCTGTGTTCAAGCACTGCAACCTTTTTGGGGATTCTGGTGGAACTTGAGTTAAAACCGTTCCTTCTTTACAGCGATCAAAGCGCGGAGCTTTTTCAGCCACTTCAGACCTCCAGTAAGCAGAATGGCCTCAGCGGGTGATGAAAGTAATCCCTTAGGAAACTACCGAGGACATTCGCGATGCAACCACGCGCACGGGGCGATTGGAATCTGCGCCCTATTAGTTAGAGAACGGAGACGTCGACCAAGCGGCACTTTCATGCGTTCTTGAGCGGAGGATGGTCTGAGATGACAACATGCAAAGCAGCAGCTGCGACTCCTCTCGGGAAAGTGAGAACGAAGGAAGCGAGCAAATATTTTAAGAAACTCCCTTCAATAAATTCTTCTTCTAAAATAGAACTTGAAGGTGCTTCCAAAATGAATGTATTTGGGGGGGCATCGCAGCAATTTTCTCTTCCCTCACTTCATTCAACTGATAGAAGGGGCGAACAAATCGAGCGAAAGCAGCGATTTTAAATAAATTAACAAGCTTCGTTATTAGAAATATTTCTGCGAATATTCAAGCGCTTCATCGATAGCGTCGTTCAGTCTTCCCTTTTAGGTGCTCCGCATATTCCGCATCGATCAGCGGTGATACGAGAATAAGAAAGGATCCCTTCGCTCCCTCCCTCGCACAGATTCGTTTTTTTTCCGAGAGTTACTTAAGAAATAACTACTCTCGAAAATGAATGAGAAATTCTTCTTGAATATCATTCTTAGTGTTTGACAGAAGGGGTGGCTTCGCTTCCTTTTTCTAGTATAAGAAAAGCGGATTTAATGAGGCTTGTCAAGTATTGAGGACCTTTTTGCTAACTTTGGTTCATTTGCGCAGTCTCGAATCTGATGTCATCAGGAGAATAAATCCAAACCTCCAGAATATCTTAAGAAAATAATCTTTGCAGATTTTGCAACATCTTCTTCGTTTGGCGTTTTCGTCCTAATTAGGCAAAACAGGTTTCTGCTTTAATTGTATATTAAGGGGGGGGGGGAAAGCAGTTTTTTCCTTTTTGCTCGAGAGACGTTCTCGCAGACCACCCTCTATGACGGCTGTTATATGAAAACGCTTCCTTCCAATTCGGCCCAAAATGTCTTTCTTCGTTTGTTGTAAGGATAAAAACAAAATCTCTCTTAAGCAACCGATCAGTTAATTTTTTCGATCGTTCACTTATTTTGAGAGGTTGAGTGAAGTACTTTGAGATGTCTGCATTCGTTCCTTTCATGTTTCCACCTCATTTCTGTTATCAGTTGCGATTTGAGGACTGAATTTTCTCTTCTGCGATTATTTCTTCGGATCTTTGCTTTGGTTTTCCTCTCCTAAATTGCTTCCTTTTCACCAAATGCCAATTTCTGGGTGCCTTTCGTGTTTGAATCCCCATCGCCGACACGAATTTTCCATCCAGCACCGCGTCTAACGCACCCTTTGCAAGCTCAATGACGCGTCAGAGTGGCGACTCGAAGTTCTTTTTTTGTTCTTTCTTCTGAGAAAGAAAAATCTTTTCGGAAGGAGTTTGGCGAATCTCGTTCTCCCGCTTAGAAATATCTCATCCAAACTTTTGGTTTTCTGTTGGACTTCCTTCCGGCATTGTATTCAACTTTTCTTTTCGTACCATCACGGTTCTTCCTTCCTCTTATCTTGCAGTTTTCTTAATTTCATATCAGCGGTTATTCCTCACTCGTTATCGCTATCAACTTCCTTCCACCCTTCGTACGAGGATATAACCCAAGCAAGATGTTAGTCGACGTTAATTTTCTTTTGTAAAACACGTTGCTATGCCTTTCGTTCTATTTCTGCTCTCACGTCGCCTCTATTTTCAAGCGTGTGCTACGCATGCATTTTTCCCATTAGCAGTTCTCGCCGCGTTTAAAGGTATGGTCGAGTATTGCACTGTTTGCCATTTCTTCCTTCGTGCACTTCGTCAACATATTGGAGGGATCTTCTTAGCGCTTCCGAGATTTCGGTTGTTTGTTCGAAAAGTTGCATCCTGAGGAGCAGGAAAAATTGCATTTTGACTTCGTTGAGCTTTGACTTTCGAGTTGGTCTTATTATGAGATGTATTCGTAATAGAAATATTCCACTATGATTAATTTTATTTTCAAATAGGACGATTGAGCCTTTTAACATTCAGGTGCAACATCCCTACTCTAATTACGTACTTGTAATTATGAGAATGGAAGGTGGTCGTCATCCATCTCCGCCCCCGTGTGAGTTTTGATTACAGTAATGGCGCTTGCTTTGAAAGAATCGTGCGTCGTGCATACGAACAATTAATTCCTAATTTGGCCACGTGCACTAATTAAAGAATTGTTGCTACCATCGTGCGCATTGTGCTCGTGCAATTTGGAACGGGGATGACTCCAATTTCTCTTGAAAGACACAATACGAACGGGAAACCGTTTTTAAATCTTCACGGTTCTGTTTATTGTGAACCCCCCCACTTCCGGGTAACATAGCTCACGTGCAGAATAAATGAGAGAATCCAGAAGTGTCGAAAAGTGTACGAGAAAGAAAAAGGTGTTCGTAGAAAAACGTCGAGGCAAATGGAAATAACCCTGGCGACAAAAATAGAAGAAATTCATTTTGTAGCAGCTTTTTAAAGAAGGCTTTTAAAAAGTTCCGAAATTTTAAATGAGAAAACGTTTCCATCGCTGCCATAGCAGAGAATTACGGAAAGTATCTTTTTTTTAAAAAAAAATGGAAATAATGAAGTTCATTTTAAAAGAGAAAGACGAAGGAAAAAACGTTGAACAGCTGGCGAAGGATAATTCTGTTAAGGCAAAGGTTAGTTCGAAGAGGGCGTATCCCTCACGAAACGCAAACTCTTAATTCTGCCCGCGTTTCACTTTGGGCGTTTTCAGTTAAATTGAGCGCGATCCCCAAATTCCCCACGAAACGTCTCTCGGCTGTTCTAAGCAGATGATGATGGCTGGCAGATGTTACTTGTTGGCCTGCCCGCTGTTCAAGGAGCACCTTCGTCTTTCTGGAGAAAGTTTTCTCTTTCGGAACTGAAGTCAGAACTTGTTTGAATTCTCTTCCACCTCTTTCTGCTGAGAGCGCGAAATGATTACTATCGGTCCTCCATCTCATCCGGGTTCACTGAGAACGGTATAAACCAACTAAATCATTCCTTTTGGGTACATATAACCCCCACCAAATAGGTTTGGAGGGCGGGTTGTCTATCTGTGAGCAAACCCCGTAGCTGCTGTACGCGATCGACTATTTTGAAAACAAAACCCAACAGCAGATGACCTGTTTGCAGCACCGAGTCATCGCTACTGTGGCCACACCGATGTGTCACATGACATTCATACTCCCACTTGCAGTATGGCTTGTGCGTTGTTCGTTCGATTACATTCTTTCTATTTATTTTTGCATACCTATTACACAAATAGAGAAAACAGTACCGATATGTTCAACATTACTAAATTGGATAATCGTTATGCGTGACATTTTAATCGACTTCTTCACAATAACTGTTTAATTTCAACTCAAATCATGCATCGCTTGCTTAACCTATCGGTGAAGCCATCTTTTCAATTTTGAGTGTAAAAAAAAAACTTGGTGTATTTATTATTTTCCCTTGACTAAATTTTTAGGGAACAAGTGTGGTTCAGAAAAGTGGAACGCACTTCTGTTTTACCTGCTCAGAACTTCAGTTTATTAACTCGGATCAAATGCCCCCTCCGTCTCCCGTTACATGAAATCAGCAGATCAATTCTCACCACGTCAAGATAAAATCCCTCCATTCAGGGGCACTGTACTCTACACGGACATTAAGATCTCAATATTAGGACGACCCCATACGCGATATAAAAGTGTTAAAACTTCCTCTCGTCTACAACTGAACCTTCTTTTAATCAGTCCCGCAGTCTTCCCACTTGTTTTCCTAATGTTGATTTCTTGTCAACCAAAATACCAAAATCTTCGAACTCAGAAATTCGTTCAGAAGCCCGTTTGGTCAATTTATGTCCATCTAACATCTTCTTACAGAATGGGAGATACTTGCATTTTCACATTAAATTTTAAACTCTTACTATCCCCATCTGTTCTTCCAAACTGTAAAGAGAGCTTCAGTAGAGAGCTGCTCATCCCGACAGTAGAGCACCATCAGCCAAGAGAGAAATCTCAAAGAGGAAGAGGCACTCTTTAAAATCCCATAAACGTGATGGACTTCTCACATTCAAGCGATCACCACATTTAGCTGATTCTAATTGCGTTTTCACAGAATGTCTTCATTACTGATTCTTATCTATTCGTGTTTCCACATACATAACAGCACCTTGAGAAGAGATGGATTTGGATGAAATTCAAAGTGGATGGTTCGGTCAATGGATGAGATGGCTGTTCAATAAGTTTACATTTCAATTAAAATATGCAATTAATTAGGTTTACTGTTCCGTTTTAGACTAATTTTCCTTAACTCAACAAGACAGTGTTGACGCGTTTCCACTGCAGCTTCGCCCTTTTGTATCCTTTTCAACTTAAAAATTCCGGATTTATAATTCCCTGGAGTCCCTCTGGATTCGAAGAAGTTTGATCTTACAACTGAAAACAGCAACGAGGATCTTTTTACGACTCCCACTCGCTTTAATCCTTGATTAACTTTGAACTCGGCTGTATCAGTGTGCTTGCTACGTTTCATTAAATACCATAAGCCCCCCCACCCACCCCCCCAAAAAAAAACAGTGTGCTATAAAGACCCCGTTTTATTCCGGTGGTATGTGTTTCCAAGAAAGTAGCATCCGCTGCTTCCGTCAAACCGATTTTGTTGTCTGGGTAGTGAGGCCAACTCCCCCCGTTCCCGACATATATCTTTTGTATCTCACCACCAAAATTCTACGGTCGCAGGTCACATCGGATGCTGACGAAAACCGTATGGCCTAGAAAAGACCGAAGTCTTTTCTTTCACAAAAGTGATGTTGCCGTGGACCCGCAGTTCATTCCACCATCGGCAGACAAGAGCAAACAGATATCGCATCATCCCCCCCCCTCCTTATACGAAACAATATAATGCAAGAAATAATGAGATGGGAGATTTGCCTCTCGCACGCAGGCTAATCACTAAAATTGGGAACAAATGTGTGTGAACGAAGCATAATTTTAACTCTGGAGTTTCCAGAAGGAACTGCAATTAAGCTCCTTAATTTAACGTAAACATTTCGCTATTAATAACCAACTCAAACTCGGTTCTTCCAAATGTGTGCGCCACTTGTACAGAAGGAGGGTTCGTCCTAATTATTCGTTCGTCAGTTGACATCCATGCGTGCGTCCTTAATAAGACCAGAACGTGTTTTCAGACCGACAGTGCACGACAATGCAGTGCACAAAAGACTGCTTCTCGGCAGAAACATTTTGAACAGTGGCGCCCTCTTGGTTAGTTCACACAGGCATGTTACATTAAATTATTTTAAGCATTTCAAAATGGAATGGTTTGTATTTCTTTCTCGAAGTATGGACTTTACAAACCTTTGTGCGAAATTTAAAGCCAAATATGCGACTTTTCTAAAACAAATAACCTCAATTATGGCAACCAAATCGATATATTATTTTTTTTCATTTTTTTGGTCGAAGCAGCTGAACATCGGTTAGTTAGCCATTGATGACTTACGGTGCTTGTAACTAGAACTCGCTAATGTAGCGGAGCGAACTGCAAAACAAACAAAAGCAGAGACAGCGAAACGTACTTAATGCCCCGAAGAAAATTGGAGTTTTTCGAATCTTATTTTGAGCGTTTGTTCCTGAGCTGGAAGTTAAGGGCAACACTCGCGTGAAGCCTTCTGCTGCAAGCTCACGCACCCGCCAGCCAGCCGAGGTGTTGCATGAGAACGGCAGCACTGCTCGCAGCCATTTTCGGAGCCGCGCTTTCATTTCTACTTCTCGCGTTTAATATAAAGTTTTCTTTTTGGAAAAACTTTCTCCGTCTTGTCTCCTGCCGCGAACGCCTTTGTTTTTATTGAGCACGGCGCCGGGGGCTGCCTTCGCCAGAGACCTTCTTGTTCGGAGAGGGATCGAGTTTCCCCAACAAAATTACTTATCTGTTTTTCGTTGTTCCTCTTTATCGGAAAAATGGATTCCCCTTTCAAGCGTGTTTAAGAAAGCTCTGCAATAATACTTAAGGCGTGTCGGGGAAGTTTTAATGGAAAAGAACGAAAGAAGTAAATCGTTTAGAATGTTTGGATTGCGTATAACGATCCGGCTGCTATTTTCTTTTCTCGCAATAGCAATCTGCTTACTCTCGATCCAAAGTGTGCGTGCTTCAAATTTTTATTTTCAGCGTAAATATTGACCTCGGATTAAAACGGGAGTTTTCCGCCGATTGATCTACGAAAAGCAGTGGTGTCGCATTTTAATCGTCGCACGAAGGCTTCATTTGTGTGGTGAGTAATAATTGGCGGGTAGACCCAAGTTTGCATGCGCATGACGTACGCTGTTGTTCTGTTCGAGTCCCAGACTCGTGATGGAACAATTAAGCGTGATATGACACGTGACAGCTGCTGATTTGCCACCGCTGGATCAGGACTTTTACTCTGAATAAATAACACGGGATCGTAAGACGTGTCGTTCTCAATCCAGTAGGAGTTGCCTTCTTACCGCACTACCTAAGATGCGATATCTGGAAAGTGGGAATCCAATTCTTTCATGTTCAAGCACATTTCAGAACATTCGACGGAATTTTTTATTTTTTTTTTTTTGAAAGCATTGCTGGTTTTCCGCTACCCTCAAAGTGAAACGAAGTTCGAAGCGAATCCGGAGGAACCATTAAGAAATGACATCTAAGTGTTTTAATCAATTGCCGATGGACTTGAATATTTTGCCAGCATAACGTCCACTATGTTTAATTTATAAGGGGGGGGGACGAGCTCATTAAGGATTACATTCGCTTTACCGCTGTCACCGTCATTTTATTACGGTTTTGTAAAAGCTGAGGGTATTCGTGGAAAATCAGTGAACGCCGTGCTTGTGAAATTTATTCCATTAAAGCTTTGTGAAAAGAAAACTTCGAAATCTTGTTCACGTCGTAGAAGTGCAAGCATCACTTCATATACGCTCCCTTAAAGGAAGTGATTTTCATTTTAGAGAAAAAAGATTTTCTTCTTGTGGTAAAAAGCATTTTGAGCAAAACGACAAGAGAGAAAGAAAGAAAGATCTTTAGATAAAATGAAAGAGAAATCGCAGAAATATTTACGACATTTGGTCCACTTAACTGTTTTTCCTATTGAAGAGAGGTTCCTAGTTTAGCAAGCAAGGGTCATTGCTGTTCCGTAAATGAACGCAAGCTACTTTGACGAGACGGGTTTCAGAATATTGAAGAAGATTCGGTTTTTTCGTCACCAGCAGACAATTTTCAGTATTTAAATACGACCACTGAGGGGTGCCTTTCAGAAAATGGGGAAAGGATTTGAGCAGTTAGAGGAAAAAAATCGGTCCATCAGATTCATAAAAAAATTCATAAGATTTTCCGGTCTTATTCGAAGTGGAAACTTTTGGCAACTAAGAAGCTCCACCGAGTAAAGAAAGCTCATTTCGATCGCTCTTCTTCAAGTGGATTAAAACTTGAAGACCGTTTTCTACACTCGCTGTGCGTCTCCCGTAAATTTGCAGTTTCGATATCTGTTTCTAGTCGACGTGGACGAAGAAAGAAAGTCTGCCTATTGATAAAGTAATTATTGAGGGAGGCTGTGAGATTATTGCGAGGAAATTTTCATGCGGCTTCTTACCCGAACCATAAAAGTTGGATCTTTTGTTTTTATCAACATTTAATGGTTTTCCCCGCGCAGTCGAGGGAAAAAATCATCTTTAACATCTGTTTTCGGAGAAACCAACTTCCAGTGGCCATTTCGGCGAGACTCGTGCGGCAAATGGTGTTTGGGGGCAAATTTTTCAACGATGCCCTATCATGGCTGCGCTTTCAGAACCGACGTCAGCAGGTTTGGAGAGTTGAATAAATTGAATATCGATCCCCCACTCTCGGGCAAATAGATGTATCCGATCGGAGAAGCTGTCCGACAAAAAGCCTCGACGGTAAATGGAGAAAATTTCGGAGGGGTGGGGAGAGAAAGGAATAAGTAGAACAAGCGGAGAATGAATGCACAGCAATACTCACTCCTTTCTACGAATGGTTCATTTTTGGCCGGGAGATTATGATTCCGATCGGAATTAGGGGTTGCGTTCGAAAACTTAAGTTGGCAACAAACAGATGCCGACGTTCATTCTCGAAACAGCGGAATAATGGCGGGGAAGACAACTAAACGCAAATGGCTTTGTGCAGATTGAATTGGACTACATCGTGTTTTCCTTTGTATCCTTACCAAGCGACATGGAAAAGGAGCAACCGTTTAAGTTCTCAAAGCGTAATGACGACTGCGCCCGTCTGTAATAGACTTTGCAATGATTTATCTTCGTTCCGACTAACAACCAATATTCCCGAAGAAATAAGTGAACAGTTTTGTTTATAGCTGGGACTTGCATCGCATTAGCACCTTCTCTCCTCCCCGCTTGCCCTTTCAGCCGAAATGGAAGTGGCCTTTAAAGCCGAACGGACCCTCTTCATTATTTTCGCGACAGAAAAGGCTTCGTATGAAGCCTCAGCATGAGTTTAAACGCGCAGGCTTGAATAGAGAAACTTTAAGAATCGGATTGCGAGTACACGAAGTGTGTGACAAAGAACTCTTTGAGAATACTTCGTTGACGGAGTGCAAAAAGGTTTTCTCATTTCTTAGACGCGAAACCAAACAAACGTTTTTGTGTATTTTTTTTCCTTATTGCAATCTATAGACTGCAGCTCGAGCAAGGCAAAGAAGAAATTACAATTCTTGCTGTATTGTATTGCCGTAACATGAAGCGAACCAGCATTCTGTTCCGCAAATATCTGTCATTACAGGGAATGTCCATTGTGATTACTCCGTATTGATTTTCAATCATTTTTTCGATCGGTGCTTACGTATGTAGGTCACTGCTGGAGCAGACGTTGCGCAGACTCAAATCATCAATCGCCAAATAAAGCAGAAATATTATACTCGGTGTATATTTTTCTACTCGCTTGCATCACGTGTTTCAAGAAACACCTTTCTGTACATCTGCAAACACAGACTGAAAAGTTCAGCAACTGTCAAGTTGGAGACAAAACCCTATAAATCCCCCCCCTTTAATTCAGAGATGACTCGATATTTTATATAAAGTTATCTGTTTTTAGTATTACTTTGAGTGATTTTCTAATATTGTGCGCACAAAAAGGCGATATAAATGTTTTTTGTTTTTTTTATTCACAGAGTGAAGAATTGGGCCCTGAGATTTGGAAAAGCCATCGCAGAAGGCAGTTCCATAGCGACATGCCTGAGGAAAATCACAGAGGTAGATTTTTTTTCTCTTCCTTCTTTAAAAATCTGAAATCAATATTGGTGTGAAAGACATTTCAGTTATGCTCTGGTCACTAAAAGAAAACTCGTTGAATATATGATCGGAAAGTTTACGCGTCTCACAATTACGGCATCCTCTCAGGTTATGTCCAAAATGCACTCGTCAAGGCTTCAGACACCTTCCGATCGTGTGAACAATTCAATCCGAACAAATGGTTCGAGCCAGCCTTTTGTCCGTAAGCCTCGATAAAGTTTAATCTACTTCTGCAACGGGAATCGAACCCAGGTGCTCAACCAAAAGTCCCTTCAGACCGAGTTTTCGGAGACAAACGCCGTGATAATAATCGAGAGAAGTTAATTCCTCTGGAAAACAAATCTAAACGAGTGTGTGCAATGAAAAGCGACTTCATAATTGCAAGTTCTGATGGCCAAAGAAAACTAGAAGCAAATTACGATGAAATCTCATTTGCGTGCTGAGTTCATTGAGCAAGGAGGGTCTCCTGTTGGCAAAAGCTAATGGAGATGATACCGAATTGCACAACTAGTTCAGGAATGCATTTCAAGCGAAAGTTTTAAAAAAAAGCTCGCAAGCGCAAAAGAATATAGAAGATGAGAAACTACAATACATAATTCGAACGTTATTTAAGTTAAAGTGACACATCGTTAACATCGCCAGACTATAATTACGCAATCCTTGAAACGAGAGAAATATTTAAGAAACTTGGAACAGATGAATGACTCATTTGCGGGAATGGTTTGGGTTTCACCGCATGGTTACAAGTAAAAGTCAGTTGGCGTTTTTATTTTTGGGACTTGATGCGTCGCACGACCGTAATTACGGGTTTCCGACCCTTAATTAAAGAAGGAAGGCTCTTCCGAAGATTATACCTTTCTCGAGTCCACTTTGCTTTCCACTACATCGATGACGAAGACCACACAATTATTAAGGAAGGCAAATTATTAATAATTTGGCCCTCACTTAACGCAAGGCTAATTTCCGTCGAGGTGCGAATATAACGAAGGAACAAGCAATGCATTAAAAAAAAAAAACTTTACTAGCAGCATATATGTGGCGATATAAATATACAAGATTTTAATTTTGTTAAGTATTATCAATGGAATAAGTTAGATGGAAACTTCCTGCGTTTGATTTTAATTACCGACAAAATCGCTCCCATCTTGGCCGCGTTTACTGTTGGATGAACCAACGTTTGTCTGTGAGGGAAAACACACTTGGGTGACCTGAAGAAGCGTTCTTAGGTGCGAGTATTTCTCTACTAAAGGAGAAAATTTAATTCATTCGCTCCCTGCTCGAGTGGAAATTGGACTGCAGTTGACAAACTCCAAACAGCCATTTTATCGTCGCGTGTGTTGTTGTAAGAGCGAGCTGCAAGTTTCTTGAAATCTCTTCATCAATAAGATCGTCTGAATTCCTCTCGGACACCTGTTCCTCCCCGGGACTATCTTGCGTTACGACACGCCATCCCCCGAGGTCAACCCCCTTCATCTTGTCAACTGTTAGTGACAGATCCCCGAGGTACGGATCCCAGGGGGAGTTGGGAGAAATTTATTGTACGCGCCACTGCCAGCCATCTCGTGAAGTCTTCAGGCGATGTGAGAAACTTTGTTTTTCTTATTTGATCTTTGCTTCCACTCCTGAACAAGAAATGAATGGCGCCCATTTATCTCGAAAAAAGATCTTCTGTTCATCTGAACGTAAAATTGACCATCTGCAAAGAGATTCCAGTGAAGGGGCGCAACTAAATTCACAAAACCGAAACACGAGTGACGGGTAAGAGAACGGAAAATATTTGGGGCAACGGAATCTACAAAAGGAGCGCATTCTACTTATTTCCCCTCCAATAGTCTCTCTCTACCCTTAGCCTACTTTTTATTATTATAATGAAACAAATTGAACATCCTTATTCAATTAAAATTTTATAATTAAAAACAACTGAAATTAAAAAGATTTTCTGTGTAGGATTTTTGTTATGAATTTCTTAAACGTTACAAGCTGCGAGGAAAAGCTTTGATCGGACTCTAGAAACGGTCCAAACAGAATCTCCCGAACAACTTTTCTTCCGCAAAAATGCAAGAACGTAGTCGAGTTATTTTGATCAAAATCGAAGTGTTAAGCGTCATATTTTTCAGCCAATAACACTCTAATATGTTACGCATTAAAATCGTTCCTTGGATAAAAATTGCCGAGTTCCAATGGTGAAGTCATCGATATGAGAACAGCGAGTATTTAGTGTTATCCTTACAACATAACTCGTTCAGAGAACATGCGCAGTCGACAGAATACATTTCGACTTCAGTTGCCTTGGTGCAAACGAAGCAACTCGCATCCTGAAGTTCAATTTTCTTCTAAAATTGAACAAGAAATGTTCCTCTCTCCAGATTTCTTCGTCCTACCCAGCTACTTGTTTCACTTTTCAATTTTTTTTTAAAAAACATTTTGCGAAAAGGGTCCATTATGACTGCTCTCAATAATTTTGCACATTCAACTCCGTGACTGACTTGAACTAAATCGAAACGAACCTCTAATAATGCGTGACTTGTCGGCAGTGAAAATAGGCCTGCAGTGTAATGTTTTTCCTTTCAGTGCAACAGAGCACATCAGAAGCAGCTAACACAATCACGAATGGGGATTTCTAATTCAGACCATTTCCTGTTGAAAACTGGATAAACTAAAAAGTTGTACGTGTGGCGTGTACAACCTGTTTGCGTTACTTGGAGAGGAAATTTAACTTGCATTCATATCGGTTGCGGTCTTAAATTAGAAAGCACTATTTATTTTTGGCCATCAAAGCAAAGGGATAATTACATGATGTTTTGAGGGGACGATCTTTGCGATGACCTGAAACAGACAGACACACGTGTTTATTGCAATATTTAACTTCGTCAAATCTTAGCTTTTCAGTGCTGGTCTTTGTTCTACCCAAGTAGCCTTTCTCTGTCCATCTGCATTTCACTCAGACATTCTTCTGTCATTCAGCGCAGCCGTTTGCAGTCTTCTTCTTCTGCTCATTCGATCGCAGATGGTTTTGTGTGCGCGAATAAGTTACTATAAAATGAATCGTCTCTCGTTCAGACACATATGAGGGGGAGGAGGGGTGCAGGGGGTTCTCGCTGTCGAGAGTCACCGAGTATTAACAGATGACAATTCACGTTGAAACAGCAGATGTCAGTGAAAGATGAGACCGTCTGGTGTCCCTCGGCTGACTCTCAGATTTATCAAGACGAAAGTATGGAGGATGTCACCACGGCGTGAAAAATGGGGCGCTAAGGAGCAGGCCCCTTGTTTGCTATACTCTAGGGTAGAACAAGGAACGCGTATATCAAAGCTACACTATATTTTCTCTCCCATCCCTCCGCGATTCCCTCCGTTCTTTGTTACCCTTACGAGCGACGGTGCATTTTTCTCGTTCTTTTTTTTTTGTCCTCGATTCTCGAGGCCGCTTCAGACGGTGTGTTCTGCG
This sequence comes from Typopeltis vanoorti, assembly GCF_054136105.1. Lineage (NCBI taxonomy): Eukaryota > Metazoa > Arthropoda > Arachnida > Uropygi > Thelyphonidae > Typopeltis > Typopeltis vanoorti. Next base: position 98,366,485 of record NC_143570.1, on the reverse strand, counting down.
AATGGATGAGCCTTGGACAGGTCTCACCTCTAGAATTCATCCACTACCCTTCTTTCTCTCTGCAAAGCAGAAAATCAATGTGGGTCTCATCCTAATGCACTCCATTTCGTACGCTGACACCGCCGAAGGGTCGCTTCGCAGCAAACGAAGTTTCCTGTTTTCAGAATGCACATTAGCAGGTTCTAAATGTTTTCTTTTTTTATGATATCGCTAGTCATACATTCTCCAGTCTCAGATAAGTGTGTAACAGTTCCCTATTTGACTTATCTCAAAATTAGTTCGTATTTCTACTTTGATCCTAAAAACAATCTTATCTCGAGATCCCATAATAAGTGAATTGCATACAAAGGGGTGCTGACCCCTTGTATTCTTATTTTCCGATGTTGAAACCTTCGAAAAATTACAAGCAGTCTAACAAAACTACTGCTTATCTACTTTCATAATAAACCTGCGATGATCAACTTTATCTTCCGAGGCCCCCCCTCTTTTCATTCTGATGTTGGAGACAAACCAACAGCTTTCGAAGCACAAAAAGGTGAGACCACACTAAGGGGCCTCTTAAGGGTTTAATTTTTTGTAGGTTGGTAAAGAATACTGTCACGAAACAAATTAGAAAATAATCGCACAATGGACGTACAGAATGCGTAGTTCATCTGGTGGTTTCGGCCTCCGCATGTTGACAGGAGAGTGCATGCAGATGCGTTTCAAGACTTCGTCCAGGTTGCTCGAGCCGATGGCGAATAAAATTTGTTCGAAAGCGAAGGTGTGCAGATTATCTCTGAGAAGGAAATGAAAAGATTGAGCAATCGTGCTTCTGGATGCTCGAACACCCCAAATTCTGGCCGGATGGGAGGACTGCGCAGATAAAGAAATCGTTCTTTCCGAAAGCAGTGGTGCGTGTGCAGCGACAGTGATTTTTTCCTCCATTGCAGGTGGGGGCATCGAATTACTTGGTGGCCAAACTAATGTTGTTGCGTCAGTCTGAAGAAAATGGAAATATTTTCTTAGTAGATTTTTCGGTAACTTATTTTATCACTTGAAGAGCACGAAGAAAATGCGCACAACATTGAAGCAGGCATTAAACTGCGATGCAGACGCGTTTATTTATAGCAGATATCCGTTGTAGATATCCCCGCAAGAAGGGAATGTGTGTTCCCTTCTTTCGCCATCATTCTTCTTTATCCGAGTGTAATGCGCCCAAAATTAATTCTTTTTCGCTCATTAAAAAGAAAATACATTTTAATGTTATAAACTGTAATTGCTTTAATATCGAGCTGCGGAAGAGCCTCGTTTTTAAGCACGAATGCTGCAAACTAATTTCGAGAATTAAGTTTCTTGCAGTTTATATTCGCAGCTGTTTCTGCGACGAGCGTTTTCAAAGTGGTTTGGTACTCTTTCCACGTAAACTCGGCCATCAAGGATAATTGGGCGTCCGTCTCTTGTTGAATTCTTTTCTTCGAGTAAAATTAAACTTTCATCGTTGCAATATATCATTAAAAGAATCTCCGGGAAGCACGCAATGGCGAAAACACTAATATGACAGTCCTTTAATTGCCATAAATAATTCCGCCCGCTTCCCCCTTCTCTCTCTTGAATATAAAAATGAAATCTCTCTCGGCAGAGCAAGTAGGAAATCTTCTGTTGGGGGTCCTTAATTTAATGAGGGGAGATGTAAAATAAAATCTCCTTACACGGCGACGATTGCATATTTAAGCGTTCGTTCTCTTTTGAACGAGCCAAAAGCGCGTATCAAATTACAAGGGCATTTCGTAACTCGATATGTTAATTTTTCTTCCCCGTTTTGGGGGCGCTCTTTTTCGATTGCAAGCGAAATATCTCGCGGAGCGCAGTTCTGCGAATTCGCGTTTGAGTTGATCGCTGCTGAGCTGAATTTTTACGGAAAAGGGCGTTTCAGAAGGATGCCGTTTTGTGTGGATTTTTTTATTTTTTTTTATTAGACGCCTTACGTTCGTGGAGTTTCATCCAAGTACTTCTGACCATGGAATGAAAAATAAAGAGAATGATGAAGCAAATCTACAGCCCCAAACCTTCTTCTGCAGATAATTGGGCAAAGCACTCTTAAAAAAAGACGCGATTTTAAAGACATTTGGTATTATTAAAACATTTTTATTATTTGGGCCAAACTACACCACTGAGGCGCTCGCTGCTTTGTTATATGAGGACCACGTGATCAATACAAGCTGCGTCATTTTCCGACAGAAAAGCGTTACGATAAGATTTCCAATAGAGGATGACTTGATTCAATGGCCGCTTTATCAGCTTCTTGCGACAGCGCATCGCTACTCCTCGAATAAGAGTGATATATCGCATCCCCACACTATCGATTCCATATAATTTTTTATCGGTGAACTCGGGGTTGACATGCTGTGATTAAGATGTGTATCGTTTAACGATTCGTCTCATTTGGGAATCCACACTCCGATTCTCGTCTGATGCTTACCACCTGTAAGGGATCCGCATGTAATGCAACGTTTGTTTATAACATGGTCAAAATCGCCTTACGTTTTCTTTTCCAAACTCAGTTTTATGATCGCCTATTGCCAAAATTATCGTACTACTGAGGGGACAGCCACCCACTGTCTGACTAGCGAGTGTGAATCTCACACGGGAAGTGTTCTGGCCGTAGACTTCAATTTCTGATTATTCTGAAAATCTGATTATTCGCGTTTGCGGCTGTTTCAAACTTGGTCTAAAAACTCGGCGTCAGTACGTTCCATCCCAGTTCTGCTTCGATGGTCCAAATGGTTATCACACCGATGTGGACTGCAAAATGAGAACTGAATTTTTAAAAAAGACCAACAGTCAAATTAAACGCGACATCAACTTATTGGCTGGTTCATTGAACTCTGGTATTTTCATAGGATGATGGAAATCACTGCCATCGAATTGGAAGCATCGCAGAAATCAGCGGGTTCCATGTAGGCATGCGATTGCTAATACCTACCGATCCTCTTCAATTCCCTCCGCACAGTTTGGTGAAATATGGATCGGGAACAGCCTTCATTAGTGCTTCAGTCAACTGCTGCACACGGGAAGGTCTGTTGGTCTGCAGAAGCCGTTTTAGACGGTTTCATTGCTGACAGACTGTTAGGAGCACAGTTACGCTTCCTACACAAACAGTGCAGGTTATTTTCCCACTGATTAAACATCCGGGATATCTCATCTTTTTGAGAAGCCAGTCACTCTACTGTTTTTAAAATCGTGGCTCCAGCCAGACGGGCACCCGCAATAAGTCCTTTCTCGAACTCCGAAAGATCTTTTGTTTTTCCCCATTGCGATCAATTGACGATTACTGACCAGCAGAATTTCATTTTTAAATAGTTGCCTTGACGCACGTGACCAAGTATTTTGCATATACGCTGCGGAAGTGACGTTTGCGTACAGCCGCAGAAAGGTTTCTAATTTAGTGGCCGGGATGTGTGGTTTGCTCGTACTTTTGGCATTCCACGTGATACTTTTTCTTGGAGGAAAAGAAACGGCTTCCCCCAGATAAATGCATTTATCCAAAAAGTAAGGATGTTTAATCCGTCCACACTCTGTGGAATATCAGCGAGGAAGATAATTAACGTTGTTATAGTGACTGGACGCTTCCTAAAAACGTAGGAGGGAGGGGGGAGGGACAAGCTCCATTGCTGGCCACCGGTTTAATTCCACCTCCGAATTCATTGTCGATTCCATTCAAAAACCTTGTTGCGATGCTTCGAAGAAGAAGAAAAGATTCTTATGCTAAACGCCATCGATGTGTCAGAAGAAAACGGCACGCTTTAATTTCTTCTGGCAGTCATAAAAAACAAAACAAAAAAGGTTCCGAAGACCGAATCGTTGCGGGTGACACAACGAGGTCGCTCGATGGGTTCGATCGACGTGGTCCAATTGGCTCGGCGTGTCTGCAAGTAATTTAACACTTCAGCAAGGAAAAGGAAAGTCTCTTACCTGACCCCGCTTCTCGGGGGGGGGCGCATCCGCTGAAAAAAAAAGTCGTCCGTCTCGTGCTGCAGTTGATCCCCTCCAGTGTCTTCTTCGCTTGTATCGCATCTCCTTCTTTGTTTTGTGTTCGCTCCGACATGCCTCAAAGAAGGGACTTCTCCGGGGAGGAAGACGGAGCGAGCGGGTTTTTATTTAGTCCACGGGCGAAATTGATTTCTTAGTTGCTGCCGCGTCACGCTTAAGCGAAATAGTTAAAGAAAATAAGAGGCTTACCGCACTCTCTCAATAGGCGATTTTTGTGCGGCAGAATATTAAAAATAAAATAAACTTAAAAATAAAATGAGCGTCGACAGGTTGTGAAGATATTTCGGCATTCACTGAATTTTTAGCTGCTTACAGTTGTGCAGCGGAGTAAAACTGTTCCGAGAAAATGCCGCGGAATATCTTTGAATAATAACAAGCTCAGTGGGTCACTTTGCAGTCTATCAGACGGTAACAAAGATCGAAGAAAATTATGTGAAAGAAAGAGCTCTGTCTCCGCGCGTGTAGGTTTATCTCATGGAATCTCTAAGTTCTTTTCTATTAAGGGAGAATCGGTCTTCATTCTGCATCTTCCCTCTTGAGATAGCATGCAGCTTGAGGATGGACCCATCTCTCTCTCTCTCTCTCTCTCTCCCCGGTTGATGAGATTCTTAACATACCCGGAATTGTCTCATTTTGATATCCTCGATTTCGATTGAAAAGGGAAAAAAGTCAACTGTCCCTTCGCAATTAGCATCGATAAGAATTCGTTTTGCCATCGCAATTAACATTCTTGTTGTGTCTGTAAATATTTCCTTTCTTTGATTTGTTTATTTCCAAACGGCGTTTTTCGTTTAGTCCCTCTCAGTGCGTTTCTCCTTTGAATATTTCGTCGGTTTCTTCCCACCCGGAAAAGGGGTTAATAGAAACAGGGATTGCGATCTAATCTGAACGGTAGCAACAACACAGAAGTGAAGCAGTCGAAATTCAAGGACGTAACAGATTGGGTGTTTCTGATTGGTGGATTGGGTTAGAATCCGTGAGACGATCGCGTGTCAGATCGTTCTCTGTGTGAGATCAGCTGTGCTGAAATGCATCGATTAAATATCGCGTTCGAATCGATTAGATCCCGGTTCACACCATCAGCTTGACTGTGAGCACGTGATCGAGCAATGCGTTTACCGAGCCAAGCGAAACCGAAAAGGAACTTCGAAACAGTGGGTTCAATCCGTACTAGAAATTCAACCCGTCGCTTATCCGTGCCGAGTTTAAGGGAATATTTATGCGGAAGGAAGACGGACCATTTTAAAAATGTATTTCGGGTCCAACTATCGGGATAAGTTTTCGATCGGCCCTTCAGCAACTGCGTAAAACCGCAAGAGAAGTTTGGTTGCAGCGAGCAGAAGGGAATGCTTACAATCACGCGATTTGGTTTGAGCTATTTTTGCGATTAAAGATATTCATAGTTTCTGCGGCCGAAAGAACCGATCACACATTTCTTCTATTCTTGATCAGATAATCGAAATGCTTCCGCATCCGGTGTGTCCGAATGCATTTGACAACCAACTCAAAAGCACGCCGCGAGCCCAAACTGTCTTTGCCACCTTTAATTTCACGTGGACGACGTCATCTCCTCCAGACGTGCATTATTCATTACTGCGATCAGAAATCGATGAAAACTCGGTTGGACGGAAGTTCACCCTTCTCGGCGGAAAGGTTTCTTCCTCGTCTGGTACGCGTCCTTTTACGGCCGATATCGCATCGTTAGCCTCCCGTCGTTTTTAAAAGTTTGAACGTTTTTACGCCGTAAAACTATTTAATTTTCTGGACAGTCGCAAAGCGCCTTCAGGGAAAGATGGCGGAGAAGACTTTTTCGCTTTCTTTGCTTCAAAATCGTTCACCCCATTCAAAGACCGAAATTCCCAACATTGCTCGTGCAGAAAGCGACACTGCGGGTATTCTTCGCTCCACTCAGGAGTTGCTGCAGTGGATTCTAATTAAACGGTATTTAAAGGTCGCGCACTTCTCCTTAGCGGAGTGCATGGCCTTACGACGATGGCGGAAGAAGAGATCAATTCCGTTCTGTTCGCAACTTTTTATACACAACGCAGCAAGCCGGCCGTTCTCTGATTTATTTCATCGATCAACAACGACGATTGATCGCGAAATGAGTCATTCCGGCGCGCGTGTCCCAGCTAATACGAATCTCGCTAATCAGCGCTAAGCTACGAATGCGCCGATTGATTTTAGCTCGTTTGTGAATAACAATAATTTGTTTTAATTATTAAAACACACATCGATGACTGGAGTGTCATGTTGTAATCACGAGAAAGCCTGGACTTATTAGCGCAAATAAGCGTGCCAAAGATCCCGTTAATACGACAAGAAGTTTACGGCACTTGGAATTTCCGAAATAGCATGTTTCTGAGATAAGAATTCTAAGGCTCAGAGAAAGTCGTTCAAAGAACCCGGTTCTTAAGGTCACTTCTTCGTTCTGTTTTAATCAACACGATAATCTGTGTGACGTCATCGCAATTTAAATGAAATTAAAATTAGCCGCTGAATTTTCAGGGCTTAGCGGGCAAATAATTCAAACTGTAAGCAGGGTTATTGGGAGTGAGCATTACAGCGATACTCTGGATTGAAAACAAACTCGATTGAAAGGATAGCAAAAGGGCGAAGAACACTGGGATGTCTTCACTTAGTTGATCGCTGAAGCGAGTCGAGTGCATCTCGTATGTGTAGGGAAATGTAAGAGCACGGGCGATGATAATACCCTCCGGGAAGGTATCGCTTGACTGGGCTCATCTGCATGGATTCGAAGCGCGTGTCTGGAGGAAGGAAACACCTCAGAATGCTGATGTTTACTGAAAGGGAAGTCAGTCCTCTCGGTTGGCATTTGCAGCGTTTAAGTTACGAACAAAACTTGAAGGTCGCCAATATTCACATCCGCTGCTGCTTAATCACCCCGCGAAGCACCAAACCCCTTAAAATAAGCCGAGCAATAATCGTTTCCCTCAGCTCCTCCCTTCAATCTTCACTCAGAGGCGCATTAAACGTGTTTCCGCAGCAGCCGAAACAGGAAGTGAGAAGAAACCCCAGAGATGAAAAATGGACGGAAAGCTCCCGTCAGACAACACGTGCTCGCTGCAATTGCGTCCTTAATACGCACTAATAGGAGGAAACGTTAAAGAGCTCTTTCTGCGTCTAAGAGGGTGCTAAACACGTCAGGGAAAAAGAACAAGCCCTCCCAAAGAAAACCCCACCCAATCCGGAACGAGCCTTGATGGACGTCCCATCTTTACTTTGATGAGCTGCGGAAGTGTATTACGCGGCGTCCACCTGGCTTTTTGTCTTTCCCAATCTCCGCCGAAAGAATGGGCCAAAATTCCGATGCAGCTGCTAATGGCCCATTAGGCCAATGATAAACAGCGGTGTCTGTAAAATGAGCAGGAAACCCCATTGATTCTCTTTGAGAGGGAGTACGCACGCACCCACCTCGCGAGAATTGACTGCCGCAGGGTTTTATGGTTTGTCCGTGAGATGGCGCGAGGCAAAATAAATGGATATTTTAATGAAATACTTCTTTACCGAAAAGCATTTCGTTAATTAGAATTGCTTTTAATTTTTAATTTTACTTTTTACCGACGGTTCGTTGCCTCGAGCTGATCTTCCCCTTTTTTCCTGACTGATAACCGCAGGATTATTAACGCGGGTGACGAGGATAATCGTGCAAAATAGTCAGCAGATCCTAGATGGCGTTTATCATTTGTACTCGTTACGCGGTCTACGAGATTGGATTATTTATTTTAATGCATGTTCGAGACCACGAGGTAGAGTGTCGTCTGTTTCAGTAGACGGAACCAAAAATACACGCAGATTGCTTTTACAATTGTAATGATCGCTGCGTATCAGAATGCAACAAGAATGAGCAAGTTTTGGAATATCGTCTCATGCGAGGTAATTAGTTGCGTTGCCTGGAAACCTTCAAAAAGAAAGCGGCTTAAACTACATTGAGCTTGCCAAATGCATTTTTTTATGCAATTGATGTACTTGGGAAAAAGGTTCTTTGTGAAATATATCCAGGATTTTTTTAAAAAACTTCCAAGTTTATAAAAACACTACACAATTAGACTTCCCCGATGTCTTTTTGCTTCGACCACTACGGCAACATAATTTCTATTCCGAAAAATGTTGAAGAGTTGTCAGTGAACGACAAACATGGGAGAGCAGTGGAATTTTCAAATACTTCACCCTTTTATCGAGTTCGTCAATTTCAGACAAAGGTAAGGGGGGGGGGGTTTCTCCCAGAAACTAGGGCTTTAATCTCAATATCTACCATATGACCCATGCTATCTCATACATGCTGTTAGGGACTACGAGATGGCGGCAATTGTCTGCCATGCTGTCTTCACCAGATGCAGTTTAAAACCATTTCTAGTTTTCACCAGCTTCTTAGGTAAGAGGGGTGAAGAGATGATGGTTCCTCAGTTTCCAAAAGTTAGAGCTAAAACGTCCTTTGCTCCCTTTGTGAGTTCAAAGGCGTTACCCGATTCATTTTAGTGGACAAAACAGATTTTCTTTGGTTACTTTTAAGTGTAAAAAAGGGAAGAAATCCCATGAAGAAAGTAAAGTACAAGCGATGAGATGCGAACTAAACTTTTCTTTCTTAGTCGAAAAATATTTGAATCATTCCTAAGATGGTTTTTGACATGAAAATCGTGTAGTGGAATAGGAAAGGAGTCTTCCGGGTTTTTGCGTTTCGAGAAAAAGGTTTTTGAGGTAGTTTAAAAAGCACGAGCGTCACCGAAATTCAAACATCCTTTATTTAATCTGCAACTTGGAATACACCTTCGATCATTGAAAATATTCAAAATGCGAGGATCTGGCGGAATGCAGGCGGGGTGCGAAATGATGGCAGAAGTGCTAATTTCTCTGACTACCAGACGAGGGCATTTGAAAGCGTTTTAAATACATTTTGGCCTTAAACACGTGAACAACGGAAGAAAAAGTTGTTTGTTCAACACTAATTTTAAATGGGATTCGATGTGTTGTCTTAAAACGCGTTTAAATACAGATGTGTTACGCAATGGTAACGGTAATTTCTTTTTATGTTCACACGCTGGATCGTTTTTGAGCAAGTTTTAATTAGGATTATCGGTGGGAGTAAAAGCACCTTCTTAAATCTCACTCGTTTGCAACGGTTGTGGTTTTTGAGCCCAAACTCACGGATCGCACGTGTTGCTGGAGAATAAACGTAACATTAAGACGTCACTGAACTCCAATTGCATGCTTTAGAGCACGCGCAACTCATAAATTCCAAAGAAAACATTTCTGGAAAATCGCCATCTGACTCTTTTCAAAGGTTCACACACAAAATCGCACCGAAACTTACAAAATGAAATCAAACCTTTTCACTTACATACCTGACAAATTAATGCAATTAAATTGACAGCATTTAGCTTGGTTTGTGATCGAAGTACAACAACCCGATCATCGGCTGCATTTATTCCTCATCCGTGTTGGCTGCGATGGCTCGGCATTGTAAAGCCCGAGAGCATGTTCTCTGCAAAAAACAAGTTTCCTTCGAGACAACCGAGACGGACGTGACGTAGGGTTTCCATGACAACATCAGTTCCGCTTTTGTTAGTGACGGTAGCTACCGAGTTGGGGTGGAACGTTCTTCCTTTCAATCCAACGTGCACCGCATATTCTGTCTGAGTGAGGAGGGAACAAAGAACGAAATCGCGGTATTTTAAGCGTCGAGGGGGAGTTCTTAAATCGATTTTTATGAATTTTGGTAAAAAAAATAAAAAACGATTTTTTCCTGGAACATTACAGACTGTAATTAACAAACATTAAAAATAAACATTTACAAACATTAAATTAAATACTTCAATTATCTGGGAAATAATTGAAGTGACTTCTGTGTAAGTGCGTGCGCATCAGCAGAAGAATTCGTGCAATTAAGACACACACACTGCATGAATTCTTGCAAACAGTCGTCAACCTGTTCCTCTTCACCATCGTAGCTTATTTTACTTTCAGGAAGGCGAACAACCGAAATGTTGTATTTTCATTTACATTTTATAATTTTCGTTGTGCACTATTTTTTCTGCATCGACTTCGTTTGCCCTCTGAATGTTGGTTCAGAATTGAGTAAAAAGGTCTCGAGTGAGACGAGATCGTACCACTGTGATCTCTTTTGTTTGTTGGGCCTGCGCAGTTGTCTTCGGCGCAAACGATTCATGTAGCCCCGATCATGCCTTGCAACTCAAATGAACCTCACTTGAACAGTTTCAAATAAATCATTTAAACAGAGAATGAATTCAGTAAAACATGTTGAATCTCCTTTCCTGAGGAATTTGTGCTCGTTAGTGATCACTAACGAGTTGATCACTAAAAATGTTGGTCAACGTAAGCGAAATTTTCAGGCCAGCGAAGAAAGAGCGTAAGCAGAGGAGCATCGCTTAGCGCACAAAATTCTCGCTTCTCCTCTTTATCTCTCCTTCAGCTAACAACTTCTGTAAAAATGATTGATTTGCTGCGCTGTTCTTGCTAAAGAGAAGAGCTTGAATATTAGACGAAGGAAGAACTTCTCACTTGTTGCTTTTCTTCCAGATTTGATTAAGTGAGTGATTAAGAATTGGCAGAAAAAGAATGGGGGTACATTTTGTTTGGTCATTTAGCGTTTACGATTCTTCTCTCGTGCATTGTTTTTTTAAGAGTTATATCTTTTCGTAATTCTCAGCGAGCGATGAAATGCATCCAAACAATTCCACGATGAAACAAAACAATGCGAACTTCATTTTACGGCCTTCCAAATGGGTTCATCACACACTTCGTAGAGAAAGTTGGTTTATTAGCGAAGGTGCTCTCACAATGCCTGCAAATGATGATTTGGCTCTTCTTTTTAAGTCATCGCCGTTGATGGCAATCTTCAAGATGGCTGCAAAAAAGAATTCCGTGGGAGTTTTAACGGAGCTTGTACAAAAGGATCGTAATACGCGTAGAATTGGAGAGAACGTCTTCAGCGTTAATTTAAGTGTCTTGTTTACGAGAAGGACATCGTGAAGAATTGGCTGCGATGAGATTCAACGCGTACTCAGTGAATTAGCAGGTGATTAAAGAACTGGATTCCCACTTAAAAAGGGAAGACAAAAATCACTGACGTGATGAGTTTCCCACACGTGCTTTCTACTGAAAAGAAATTTCTGCACATTTAAGTGATGAAATATTTCTTAGGTTGCGAAGGAAATGAAGAAACGAAATGATTATAATAAGATTGAGATTTTTTCTTTCAAGTGGCTGATGGGGATTGTGAATTTTGGCATCTGCGTCTAATATTAATACATTATTAATTAAACGTTATTCCTAAGTAGGATAACTTAAAAGCGAGTTCCCCAATGATTTTTCTTTAATTCTAAGTTTTCCAATTTATGTTTAGCGAAACGATTTTTTCCCTGCAAGTCAAGAGTTTCAAAAACAGTTTTTCAAAACGAGCTGCACACGCTACAGGCAACCATAATGTACGTGATTACCGTGAGGTGCCCAAGAATTTCGGTAATCCAGAAATGGACACCAAGCACGAAGCTTTCCGAGGCTTCACGCTTCACTAAGCAGTGCGGTAATCCCACACTGGGCATGAAATTCGTCTTCCACCTAATTGACATCAAATCCTTGATGACGTCACATTTTGTTCTGAAATTTTGTACTTCCCGGTTACAAAATGCACAAAACTTCTTCCGATTTCTTTGTCGATGTTAAAAAAATATTTTTTGTGATATAAGCCATTCAGGATATTTGAAGTCATAAAAGTAATCAAGTTTGGATTCTGTTTGTGTAGGAGTATCATTGAGAAATATTTGCGCATTCTCTTTAGGGATGATGTTAATGCGTTCGACACTGTTTCAAATCTAAAAAATTAAATTCATTCTAAGAAAATGCTCAGTTCGGATACCTTCCAAATAACTTAAACGCATTGAAGAACAAATCTTACTTGTGAGATGGGAAACGGGTTGGCTCACTTCTTATTATTACTTGACACCTCCAGGGAGTCCAAAGACTCATCGAGGGAGGGCATCTACTCTACAACTCTCCGTCTCCACCAACTACAACGAACCACATCTACACCAACGCCGTTTACCGTCCACCACTAGTATTTTCACAGACAATCGCAAACATCCAAGCCCACTGCGGGATTCGAACCCGCGGCCTTTTGGCTGGAGAGCGGATACGCTAACCATTTGGCCAATCAGGCCGGCTTTTGGTTTTCAAAACGCGTTAAAAATCGTTTTTTTAATTGTTTTATCTTTCTGTTTTAAAAATAGAAAGGTACAACTTTACATTAGCCTGTGTAGCTCAGTGGATGTGGCGTTTGCCAACCACTGCGCTTGGCCGCACGAAGGAAGACTTGGTTTCGAGTCTAGTCGGCGACTAGAGGAAATTTTTCTAAGCCTTTTTTCGACCGGTTCCCGAGTTAGTCGATTTCTGGCACGGGCAAGCAGGTTTTTCCTCACGGAAACTCGGGTTTTTCGTCCTGTAAACTCAAGAAAATCGACCGTAGAACCCACATTATTTCAGACATTAAATATATTGTGTTAGGGTTAGGGACCACGAGATGGCGGCACATTTGAGCCGTCTCTCTTCACTGAGTACCGCTTAATTAGTGATAGCCTTGGGCCATCTATCTCTGATTGGTACCAGTGGAGATTGAACTGCCCACTCAGTCTCCAAAAAAGTTAGATAGGGCTAAATGGCCTCGCCTACTCCCCGTATACGGGAAAAAAAAAAAAAAAAAAGGCGTTAGCTGATTTAGCTGACAACTTTACATTTAGAACAGTAAACTGTTTCTTCATTCGATGGCGCTCTCTGAATGACTATTTTTCGTCTCATAAAAAGTCCAAGAAGGAGAAGACTTCAATATTTTTGAGGTGGTTTAAATTTCAGGATCAGTAATAAGACCAATTTTGTGTGTGTGTGTGTGGTTACATCAAACATCGTTTCCAAAATGATTCCCTTCTAATGAGAGGTCATCAGACAGCGGTTTCGATGCAGTTAAATGTTCTTAACAATCGACTGTCTCCGTTATTTCAACGAAGACATTCTTCCCGCTGCCTCATGCAGAATGCGTGAAGCACTTTGATCTTTCTGGACGCCACTCTGTTTAAAGGCATTTTCACGATTTTCTTTTAAATTAAGGATTGGTACTAAAATTGAAGTTTTAGTTCGGAGGCGATTTAAAAGGGAATGAGGTGATGCGTGCATCGCTTCGATATTTGTTTATTTCGGCTCTTCTTAAAATCTTATCTCGGCGTCGCTTGCTATTTCTCATCGTGTCTTTCTCACCGACTACTTCTTTCCGGTCGACTGCAGCCCGGGAAGGAATAGACTTTTTTAAAGAAAGGAAAAATGCGTTGCTTTGAAAGCGTTCATTGCACATTTTTGCCACGTGATGTTGTTGATTCAAGCTGCATGAATAGGTACGAGATCAGCCATCCCAAAGATGAATTGAGTTGTCATAGTAACAGAAGACGTTGCAGAATGTCTACAAATCGCCGTCTTCGAGTTTACAGCGAAAGACTCGCCTGGCACAAAACCTTCCGTCCTCTATCGGTGACCGCCCTTATCCATAGCGACTGCTTCGGACCAGAAATGAGGGATCTTAGCGTGGATGCACAGTTCCTTCGAGCGCGATTGGCTGTGGCAGTTTCTATGACAACCGATCGATTAACGACTGAAGCCGAGTCCCTCAGCTTTTCTTTCATAGCGAGGGAGATAAAATATAAAAGGAAAGGATTTGGGTAGAATGAATTGGTTATCTCGTGCGGGCAGAGTGTCCAGCAAACTCTTCTTTGCAGCCTCTGAATGAGTGCAGAAAATATTGCGGGGCTCAACGATGGGCTGAGACTCTTCTCGAAATCCACTTCATTTATAAAGGACTTGAAGTTGACGCACGTGATAAGTTGTTCGGATTGTAAGAAGCTGCAGTTGGGTATTCGGACCGCATGACTTCCAAAGCAAATCAGGTGCTTCGCTTGTATTGTGCCAGGCCTGCATCGCTACGAATTACATTCGCATAAAGGCAGTGAATCACATCAAAGCCTTTTTTTGATGTAAACATCTTCGCGATACAGGCAAACACTTCTTTACAAAGTTTTGACGCTCTTGCTGAATTATCGATGTGCGTGGCAATTCGCAATTGCATCTTCTGATAAATACTGCTCGATGGATGGATCCAACAATGAACAGAGCAGCAAGTATTTGCTCTGTCAGAAATATCACGCAAGAAAAAACAAAGGAAAAAGCGCAGTGGAAAAAAACGCGATTGTATTGATATCACACACACACCAGCGGCAGATTTAGAGAACTTTCGCAATGGCGTGTTTCACGAGACTTGCTCAAGATATCTTGATGAGAATCAACAGCTCGAAACATCTGTCAGGCCAGCAAAACCTGCACGCACCAATAAAAAGCAAATCTGTGAACTTGTGGGCTGAGTTCATATCTTGTAATTAATGTAAACCAAAGCTGTCCCTACGTCAAAGATTATATTCTCGGAATCTTTCAGGAAAATTTGAAAATTTGATTCTGGCTGTAAGATCTAAAATATAATTCCCTTTACGCAGCTCTTTCAACTTAACTACAAACGTGTATTTAAGTTACGTTGATCGATTGCTTTTGTTGCAGCCGCTTTCAAACATCTCTGAAATTTTGGTCGGTTTTGTAAACAGCAAATTTTAAGGGCAGCTCCTGTTTTTACATTTTTAAATATTTAAGAAGTATTTTGGTTGTATTTCAGAAGGACTGTGCTAACAATAACAGCACTCATTGTCCGTGGAACCGCAGAACCAACTAACAGTCACAGGGGATTCACTTTCTTATGTGGAATCACTTAAATGTAAACGTTTCTTCTTAGTCACAAAATTAAATTAATTTCTTTATGTATCCGTCTGCCATTTTTGTTCATTTGTTATCGAACCCGATAATCTGTCTTAGAATATATGATCGATTTGTTTCTTTTTACACTCCCCTCAACCCTTTGGAAGCGAGGTTTAGGCTGTCGCTGTTCTCCTACATTCACCCGGGTCTGATGCACTCAAAACGAAGTCGAAATGAATTTTAAATCCAGGATAATGTACTCGAAGAGCCATCGTCATTCCCTGAGCGATTGTGGCTCAAACTGACACGCTTCTGTTTGCAATTTACATGCGACAGTTTAATATCTTGGGGTTCAGAATCAACAGACAATGTTATTTAGAAGACATCTGTATTAACCTAGCAGAATGCAACGAGAGCATTAAAAGAATCAAGAATTTCAGGATGCTGTTTATTGTGAATATTGCTGACATATTTTCCACCTACAAAGAACGCAAACACAGGAGAGGCAGAATGCACTGCAGCAAATGCGAAGAGTATAAGAGAGAAAAACGCATCAGTCAAACAGGAATTCCGATATAAAGGTGGTAGAAGGAAACGAGCGAGTGGTGATGAAGACAAAAGAATAACTCTCGTCAAATAAATTGCTACTACACATTAAAATGACGGAAGCCGCCAGTGATTTGGCAGTCTCTGTAGTTAAGAGTGCAGCTATCATGCGCTGAACTCGAGCACTCCTACAACAACTTTCTCATCAAAAATCAAACCTCTCGAAATCAAAGTACACGCGGCGAACACTTTCGAAGAAAAGCGCTTCGCGAACTCTCCCACTCGCGCAAAGCCTCTGATTGACAGCGAGTATTATCTCCGACTTTTCATGCCCGGCAGCCATGGCACCAAACACCTAATTCAGGCCACGAGAACAGGCTGAAATGTCGCTACGATGGAGAATAATGCTTGAATTCCTTTCTCCACTTACGAGCTCTCATCGAGCCAACCCCAAATCATTATCCTCTCCTCCAAATATCGGTTTGTATTTGAATGCTCGAAAGGTATTTGAACTTGAGTTTGTTTGGGAACGAGTCCAGCACACACACTTGCATTCTTTGTTTTGCTGTTCTGTTATTTAATTTCTTTCATTACTGACTCTAATCAGCAGTCAGCATTAATCTATAGAAAGTTAACGGACGGAATAAACAGTTTGCGCCCACCCGCATGCTTCCTTATACTGAAGAGAACCATCTTATTATTATTCCGAAGGACAAACGGGTGCTCAAAATATGCGAGTTGCTACGAAGCTGGCACGAATATATCTGCTCTGTTAATTTTCGCCACCCCTGAATGTATTCCTGAAGGAAGCGCCTGTTTCGAAAGCCCAACGAACCTACCAATGACTGCATTTCCTTTCAAGATTGCTTTCGTCTAATTTGATCATTTCCAACAGCAACTGACTTCCATCTTGGCTTCCCACGAGGTCTTTTCTTCTGTCGTTTTTTTTTTCCATCTCAAATTAGGAATGGTAACATGTCGAAAGGTCTGTTTTAAGTTCTCGTTTGCAATATGAATAAATATCATTTTTCCTTGGGACTCTCGCGTTAACGGTTCAGTCTTGAGTAAGATTGTTTTCTGACCTCTGGTTGGCGTACTGAAATATTCACTAATTCGTAGCTACTGTCGGTGCAGTATTTTTTGTTGACTGCGCGCTTGTCGGTTGATTCGCAAGCGACCATTTTGCTGCTAAATGTTTTGAGCATCCCTTTTACCCCCTTGGAACTTGAGCATACTCTTTTACAACACACCCGAACTTAAAAATCGTCGTCGTATTCACGTAATTTCTCAGCTGTTTGTCTTCAAGTGAAAGCGTGACGGATGATCTCGGTGTGGATTTCGCATTCCCCAAAGTATTTTTCTTCTCAGGATAATCGCTGAAGCGTTTCTTGAGCAATCGAGTCGCACTCGGTTTTATTTCCGTTAGTGTAGATCGGCCCGCCAACGCTGCTTTAACCAGAGAACTTCTGAATCAAGACTAATGAATTAAAAGGCCCCCGCATATTCCAATCATCCTTATTTCGATGCAGCATTTCGTGTTCCACACGTGCATTTCGATTCCTTCTTTTATTTCGCGTTTTAACGCCCTTTTCGACTTTCCAACTTGAAAGCTTCCCGTGCGTGTTTTCCCTCCCGAATATTTTCCTCTTCAGTTTCACGACTGGATTCTCCCAGTGGGGATTTATTTTCTCAAAGTTAATCTTTTCGATGACTTATCTTCCTTTCTAGCAACGCGTTCCTCATTTCATTTTTAAAATCTCCTTCTCTCACTCCTTCA
The DNA here is from genome assembly GCF_054136105.1 of Typopeltis vanoorti. Lineage (NCBI taxonomy): Eukaryota > Metazoa > Arthropoda > Arachnida > Uropygi > Thelyphonidae > Typopeltis > Typopeltis vanoorti. The sequence goes on along the minus strand of NC_143570.1, from coordinate 98,349,312 downwards.
CGTTATTTATCTTCCGTAATCTTTCCTAAAAATTCTTTCCAATATTTTATGTTGAGCTCTTTTCGCGTGCGTTTTTCTACTTTTTTTTTTGCTGTGGACAACCGATTTGCTTGACAGCAGTCTTCTTTACGACTTTTCGTTTTCTTGAGAGTTTCTTCGATATCTATTCTCCCAGGAGAGTTTTTATTTCTCTCTCTCTTGAAGAAACCTTCACCACACGATTACTTTTAGTGAGTTGATTAGCGTTTTCTTCACCTTTCGCCATTCAGACTCTTCTCTCCCCAACAGAGATTTCAGTTTTGCAGCAGACGTCTGAGTTTTCTTTTCTTTCAGCATGCATTCCTTTTAGAAACTTTCTTGCATTCTTGGTCTTTGAATGAGGATACACGAAGGGCTTTTCCTAGTTATTGTCATCTTGCTTCGACCCTGAAGTAGCCCGAACTGTGTCAGTTAATCCGGAACTCGAGATTCCTTTTCCGAAGGGAACCGCAAAAAACCAAGATGGAAGTGAGAAGAAAAATTGCGTAATTAAAAAGGAAGGCGACAGAATGCAATAAGAAATAATGAGATTCAAGTTCGGATGAGAGAAAGGCAGGGGTGCTACAACACGAAACGTATTTTCGGTTCTGAATGACCCGCTCACTTCAATCTGACTAATTAAGTATGAATGAATAAATCGCTTGAAATGGCTCCCAGTTCGAGCCATTACCCTCTTTCTTATGTAGCGAAATGTTCTGCGATAGAACATTTCTACTGGTGATGTAAGAGAACCCAATTAAACTCAGGGTTGTTCGTAGCAGTGCTGTTGGCTAAAACTTTCGGTTCGAAATTGAGCATTGTTGACTTCCGGAATATTCAATTTAAGAAAACAAAAATGGTTGATGTCGTCCATTATGATAAAACGCAATACCACGTGATCCTAAAAAAAAAAAAAAAAAAGACGCAGCACTATGACTACCTAGCAAATAAATAAAACATTTGTTATTGTAACATTAGCGAGGAAATTTCACGAAAATGAAGGCATTGGCTTCCACCAGTTAAAGTAGAAAAACAATTTCATATCCGGAAGGTTAAGAGTTCAGTTCCCATTCCATCTCTCCAGCGAGGGAAGCCTAATTGATTGATGCATGGATTGCAGTTTCTCTGGGGAATGCTAAAATCGTTACAAATAGCGTCGGCTCTCTTTCCTTCTCGTGTTTATTTAGAGACAAAGTAGCTGCGACAGCCATTTCCGAGTATTCTTATAAAGAATTCCCTTAGATATGTCTTCGGGCTGAAGGCAGTATTTCTTGCCAAAGCACTCCTGGCTTCCTTACTCACCCGGGCAGAATACTTCGCTGTCTTCTTAAAGGGAGTGAGAAATCATTCGCGTCCGCGGGGTCAGAGAACACTAACAAATGCAGCCTGTGCTCGGCTTTGCCATCTGCCGACGCACTGTTCTTAAACAACGCGCAGAGTTTGGAATATGTCCGATAGCTGAACTGTACCGAGGGTGACAAAAGCGGCACGAGTAGCGGATCGATACTTCTAGACTACTGCGGAGTTAATTTATATCAACGGACGAATTCACCGGGACCGACTCGCAACTGTAGTTCACAGACAACCGAAATGAAAGCGATCCAATCTCTTTTGTCGCGAGCTGCGAAGTCTATTACAAGAGGAGGGCGACGAAACAGCGAGCGGCTCTGGTCAGAAAAGGCGAGCGATGAAATTCGCAGGTGAAAGTACGAATGAGAAAGGTCAGTGCGAAGACGATTACCATATCGATCGCATCGTTTTAATTAATGTTATTCCTCTTCCTCGCGCAGTTCACGGCATTGGCAGGCCGAAGTGGCGCTTGTAACAGAAACGGCACAAAAATGGTGAATGGAGAAACGAAGTTCAGCGTTAGATGCTTTTGTGGCACGTGACCAGATAGTACAAAAGCATATTCACGAGGGAAGAAAAAGATATTTGGCCCAGGAATGCGTCAAACAGATTTACTTGAAGGATAAAAAAAAAAAAAAAAAAACCGGAAATAATGAACACTTGTGAACTCCGTTGAAAGTTAAAAACAGATGAAGTTTGCACTCGTCTATTCTAAGAAAACGAAATACATAAGAATTACACCTAAGAATTGAAACCCGGTATCGAACAGGATGCTGTGCACAACAAATTAGCCTTATATTTCAAGATGACAAAAATTATACAATTCTCATTAAGACCGTTGGATTTACTGCTGAAGCAGCAGAAGCCATGAGGTCAGGGTATTACGTCTGTTGATTGTGTGTGACCTCAGTTGTGAGAACCGACTCGCTTTCATTCAAGGCAAGCTTTAATGAGCATCCAGACGCACAGCCTCTTGGGTGGAAAACGGATAGCCTAACCAGGCCAACATGTTCTTAGGATGACAGTCAAGTATGCGTTTAATGCAAGGTGCGCTCACAAACTGAACTTTTAATATTGCCATACACAAGAACTGTCCTCATCGCCTGAACATCGTCTCAAGTAGCGAGTAGGAAGGGGTGAAACACAATCCCGAGGTACTGCCGAGGTACTGCCATTCCTTCAGTCTTTAGCTTATTCGTTACACGAGAACGTTTACGCTGAACTCAAAATGGCTCTGCCTTCTTGCTCAGTGTTGCTGGGAAGTTTTTGACTCGAGAGCGTCGTTGAGTGAAAAGAAGTTGGGGCCAACAACACGAACTTTTCGAATTTATAAAGGATGGAAATATGAGTATGGTTAGCGCAATAGCTGGACGGCAATCTGTTAGCCTATATTATGAATTAATTTTGTACGTTTAACTAATAAATATAAATTGTATTTGGTAAGATGGTTTAGAATTTTCCCAGACAAAAGTGATCTTGGTTTCTTAATCGGAAGAACGATGCCCGAAAACATTCTCTCCTGGAACGTTCTTTAAACTGCTGTCAGGAATGCATCTCGCCCGTGAAATGCTTTATAATACATGAGTATTCTGGGTGGGCCAAGGTGTGGATGACCTGATTTCACTGCTTCACACACGTGGATCTTTTTCACACCACTTCAGACCTCTGTTAAGTACAGGCGATGGAATTAACATCCCAAATATAAAGCCATTCACGTCCAAAACAGAATTTGAACCACACTATTCGAAGTAGCATTCGTTGGTTGGAGAGGAAAGATGCTAAATTCTCTGCCAACCAGGAAAAAAAAGAAAAGAAAGCATTTTTGGATCTTTTTTTAATCCAAAGATAAATTGTTGCTAGTCAGAGAATACAAACAGAGTTTAAAAATCCAGATAACGGATTTTTGACAACACAAACAGCTAAAGATTTTTTTTTCAATGCCCTTCCAAATATTTCAGGCCACGAGGATTCTATCAAAATATTCTCCATCGTTTTCTTCCTAACGATTGCGAAATATGTTTGATAATCGAAAAGCATTTCTTAAGCTTGGCAATCAATCTTAAAGTATTCTTTGCGTTGCGATTTGTGCGTCATCGCTACTTAAGTTAAATGAACGCAACCCAAGCTGCACCCTTCGTTTAATTTTCTCCCTTCATTACGGAAACGAATGCACTTCGGAATAGCTCGAGGGGATGGAGCTGTTCGCAGACAGAAGATTGCAACACAAGCAAAGTTGACGAGAAGGAATGCCCGCATTGTATTGTTATTAACTCCCCCTGGGGGTAGTTGGATTGGAATAAGAGAGGAATGCTCAGAAATAAGCGATTGGTTGGTAGAAGTGTTGGTTAGCGGAAAACTGTGTCCTATGAGCTTCATACTTCAAATATTCATAATAAAATTTGAAACCTAATTGAATGCTTAAATATAGTTTTCTATTTATTTAATATTCTCTTAGAGAGCCTCCGTAGCCCAGTGGGTATAGACGAAGCCCTGTGGTCGGAAAGACCTCGGGTCGATTCCCGTCAGTGACGTGAGGAACCTTTATATGGTCTTTTTCGACCATATAAAGGTGGTAGAGGGTTTTTCTTCTGGAAACTCGGGTTTTTCGTCTTTCAGAACAGGTAAACTGGCCCGTGAACAAACACTTTTACAGACATTAAATATCTTCTTCCTCCCCCCCCCCCAACCCAGGCTGTGCGACAGATCGGTTGGGATCGCGCGCGTAGAGTTGCATCATGTAAAAAGGCCTTATTCCATTGTGCCTTATTCCATCCAAATAGATGGAATAAGGCACAAGAGGAAAAAGAAGAAGATTAAAGATTCTCTTGGATTTTTTCTTGATTTTTCATGACGAAAAGTGCTTCACCTTTTTAACGTGAAATACGCAGGGCAAAGATGGCGAAACTGCTTAAGGCGGCGATGAAGAATCGCAGCGTGTATGCTTAACTTGGCACGAGAGAAAATATTTGCGGGCTGGTGCGCACCAGCGTGGGGTTAAAGAACCTAGGTTTTGCTTTAGAAATATACGTTTAAGCTTTCTGAAAGAAGAGGAGGCCTTACTATAATCCTTGTTTGCAATAAGGGGACCCCGTCTTTGTATTCTACTTAGGGGTGACTCGAAATTGGGTTTGCTTATATCTCGTGGTGTAGCAAGAGAGAAGTGAACGAAGCAGAGTGGTTAAATTATTAAAAATACATAATTAATCATAACTACACTATTAAAGGTAGTTTAAATTTACTACGAAATAAAATAAGAATAAATGCAGATCCAATTCATCCCCAGTGAAAATTATAATTTTAATGCGCAATCTAGAATTCCATTGATTCCTGATTTGTACCTTTAATCCCACACACATTTTACGAATTCCCTCCATACGCGCTCGTCGATATGTATAACAGCGTTCACTTATAAAGGATTGACGTCAGAATTCAAACGCAGCATTCCCTTGAACAGCTTTGAGTTTCTTTCACCTCCTCTCTCTCCCGGTTTTATCTCCAAGATTTTCAACCAACAAAATCGAAGCCTTTCTTCATAATTGATTGCATAAACGGTTTTCATAGCCTTCAATAAAATTCCACTTATTGTACTTGTCTCCAAGATTTCTCTTTCTTTAACAGCATCACTCCACTCATACGCCCAATCCCCCTTTTCTCCAAGCTCATCAGTTTATCCCGCTTTAGCCAGCGATTCTTAACTAGGAAAGGTACTCCAAGTGAAGTGTGACCTTATTCAATGGAATAAGCACATCCCGTCCTTTTAGCAAATATGCTAAACTTGTTGCAAGATTGTAGTTTTGGCTGTCTCGTTTCCTAGCATGCAAACTTCCACGCCGGACTGCCGTGGCATTCCAGCGTACTTTTCATCTTTATGCAAATAATTGGTCGCCCTCTCTAACCAATAAAATATTTTACTTAAATATGCTTGGAGCAGCAGCCCTTACTCTTTTAAATCGGTGATCAACATAATTCCCTGAAATTACGAATGACACTGAACCCAGCAGTGACCTTTATGGGCCACACTACTTGAACATAACAAGCAGTGTAGTCCACATAACAAGTCACTTTCGCTCTCTCTCAACTTACCCATTTTACCTTTGATCTTCTTTTAATAGGCGGGATAAAATCCGACTTTCTCCATTGTAAGTCCCTGTAAGCCCCCCCCCCCCCCCGAATCAGTGCAACTTCTATTAAACACCGTTTTCTTGAGTGACATGACATTTGATATTCACTACAAACATAATTCTAATGTATTTCCTATTAAATACGAATTAAATATTAATATGTTGGTAATAACTTATATTGTAATACTAGTATTACCAGTATGCGTCGGAAGCATATATTTCTGCAGGGAGGGAGGGCAACCAATGAATCGCACAGCACAAAATAATACGAATTTATCATGCTTGGACATATTTAAACTTATAGCTTAATTCTTTATTTCTTTTCTCATTTTCCATTGTTATCAGTGTCGAAGGAAATATATTTTAATATTCCTTTAAACAAATCGTAAATAGCCAGAGGGCGCTAGTGCTGCAAAACTATGCTAATGGCGGTAAGTAGCCATTGTTGTGAAACGCATCTGAAAAAAGGTTCCTTCGATGCTTCTTTAAATCAAGTATTCTGTCAGATATTTTTTCCCTTCTTCTTTTGTCTCTCGCCGACCCTCGTCGTCTACATTACCGAACTGTGTCTTCTCATTTCCACGCTTTCTCACACAATTCGCATCCGTACTGCATTGTTCACGCGCACTTTTTTCCCCCGGCTTTAGTTGTCTCTCTCTTCTCTGTTTTGCTGCTGCGTGTTTCTCGCTTTTCTTCGTTACTTCCTTGCTTTGCTCAGAACTCCTTTTTTTTTTTTTTTTTTTTTTTATTAAACGTCCGTGTGCGCTTTCTCTTTTCACAAGACGTAAGCGTTCACTGAAACTTAAGCGATGCGTTGGATTCCTTATGTTTAAAATATGTCCGGAGAGTAAAATGACAAACTTTTTTGAAACGATTTAATCTCGTGCTAAGTGGAGGCTGTTCACCCGAGTTGCTGGAGAAGGGAGTGCAATCGGAGAACTCTTATTACACGTTATCCATTATGAAAAAGAAATGCTTCGTGTGTAATTAAATTCTTTTATGAACTTTGTTTAATTTAGGCTTCTTGTTGAAGTGCTTTTTTTCGCCGAAGGAGATAATTTGCGTGCACATTTTCCTTTCTTTAACTCGCTCTAAGCATTTCTTCTGTTCAAGTTCTACTATCAAATGATAAACATTACAAGAATCTCAAATTATATTCCAATTCAAAGCATCGTTGAGAGAAACGTGATCAATGAAAACTGCGATAACAACATGCGGTTTGGATCTAGGAGTACATAATTTCTTCTTCTAAACGATTTTCTTCATCCCACTTGTGGAAGAGATGTTTAAGCTGTTCGTTTATTAACTAAATAAAATTAGCCAAATTTACTGCGATGCTTTCAATTTCAATGGTTTGAACACGCCGCAATCATGGCTATTCGGTCGTCTTTAAGTGAGCGATGATTTTCAACGCCCATTGTGAGATCATCAACCTGCTCGTTGAGGGCTTGAAAAAAAAATCCACGTTTGGTTTCGAAAGAGGGGTTTCCAGACTGTCTTTCTTTTAGCACACACACGTGCGGCACTAATGCGATATGCGTTTTCAACCGTGAATCGGCGGGGTAGAATTTACACAAAGTGAGAGATTTTCTGCAGTCAAAGAAGCAAATGAATTCGATGTTAGTTTTGTGATGACCACATTTCCGAAAGGAAACTTGTTTACGAATACACTCATCAAAAGAGCTGAAAGGATGAGTCGTTCAATGTGTTTTAACAGAACTAAGACAGCAGCAAAATATTCGCCGAACCACAGCGACAAAACTTTTAATTTTGTATCAACTGAACTGAGAACAGAAGCTTATTTTAAATAGAGGTTTCAAAAGACCTTTTCTTTCTCGAAGCCATCCATCCCATTCAGTATTTTGCTCAATATGTAAAATAAAAACGATTACTCGAAGAATGGGGAGTTTATTTTGAATTTAAGATGCACCATACGGAAATAGAATCTGCAAAAAAAAAAAGAAATCCCCTACTTCTGAAGTGCTATTTTCAAAGAAACTGTCCTGATATGTAGGAATAAGAAATTTGCATTTCTCATTTCCCTAGCATTTTTCTTCTGAGCAAGGCCCCCTTCCATAGTTTAAAATCTGCCTACGCAACTTAAATGTGATCTTGAATCATGTGGCATGATTCAGGATCAAATAACTAAAATTAGCTAATTCAAAAAAAAAAAAAAAAAAAGACTTTCCCAGCACGATCCACCACAATAAAAGAATTCTGACTTCATTTTCATGAATCGGCTGCAAAAGTAAGAAGAAATTCGTTTTCATATAAATCCATGGAATCTCCAGAAAATATTCGTTAAGTTAGCATTCGCTGCAAACATAAACGTGGCAGGTCTTGTAACTACCCCCACTTATAAGCTCGGCATTTATAAGTGGGAGATTTCCCTTTTCGTAAGTGGGGACCATGAAAATTTTGTTGTCGAAAGAACAGACTTTAAGATAATGGCGGAGGGGAGGAAGAGTATTGTTTTAAATCTCGGTGCTTTGCATATTTTGTCGCTCGTGTTCACTTCGCCAGCAGATGTAATCAAGGCGACTTTAATAATTCAGCGTCAATTTTAGAGACCGCGGCTTTATACATATTTATTATTTACTCTCGCGATGATGAAGTGCAGAGAAAACAGGGTGGGCGATTGCGGATGGGCCGCGGACGTCGTTGCTTTGCGAGATCACTTACACGCATTTACTCCCAGATGTAATTTAAAACGGTAGGATTGAACTCTGCCGGCTTATATGACAAATCCCGGGCAGCAGTGATCGATTCGCCGGCGCAATATGCAAGCGAACTTGTTAGTAATAAGTCTCCGGCCTCTCCTGAGGAAAAATTCTTGTTAAGGGAAATGTTGGATTGCGCACACATCTCTGCGATCATCTCGCCCACCCGTAGCAACTCTCTCGACGGTACCTGTAACATATGAATTTTACATCAAGCGTGGCTGTAGGCTACATAACTTATCTCTCAGAATTTTCATTTGGATGCCGAGGAAGATGGGAGGTGAGTTAGGACTTCCTCCTCGAGAAGGCAGTAATTCGTCTTCCTAAAAAAAGAACAGACGAGATCCGGTGCGTCTTCAGCAACCGTAATAAAATAACGATTGAAGTTCCTTTGGCGGATATATATTAACAATTACAAGCATACAAGATTGGAATACGATTTTCAGCCTATCATTAAAAGAAAAATGTTTTGCCATGATTTTTCCCTTCTATGGCGGCTTTTGCGTGCACACCTCAAATATTTCACATTAAATGAATCTTCACAAGAATATCAAAACTCGACCAGTGCTATAGGAAATTGAAAATACCCTCGTCCAAATCAGCAAGCTCTAAGAACTACGTGCAAATGTTTTGCTCGTTAGAAAACAGGACTTCCTTCTTTATTAAAAAGGACTGAAACTATTATAAGCTTGGAGATATCCAACTATGTAAGTTTTCTTTATTCACACGTATTTTAGGATTCCTCAAGGGAGGGATGGATGGCGTTTTTCAATAGAACCAGAAAGAGAGTTTCGTAGTTTGCGTCAAAACCAACAGGACATCGCTCTCTCTAGAAGGGGGGAGGGATGGGATTAATCTCAATATGAGAGTTCGGGTGAAAGTGGGAATCGTTTTCTAGTATTTTTTAGATGATTTCATTGAGGACATCACGAATATTCAGACGAGTTTCTTCCCCTTTCGTTCATTTGATACCTTCCGCTCTTCAAGGAGATATAATGAAAGAATTCACACCCTGGTTACCCGAAAATGCTCTGAATGAAACACTTGAAACTCAAATGCAACGAAGCATCTTATTCATAGCCTGCTTGTGATTGCCACAAAGCTGGGAAAGCATCGTCTCTGAGTTCGAGGAAGAAAAACGCAGTAACATTCTTGCAGCAAGAGTTCGGCTTAATATTCTGGAGGAGATTTTTGTAGCGATTTGTTAAACATGTAAATTTGAAATTTAATATAACTCTTAGGCCATGGCGGTGTTCTTAGAAGTTGCAGAAAACAAACGATCCGAATTATTATCGTTTTAAAAAAATTATTGTCAATCCTACCTAAGAAAAAGTTGTTCGACGCAACCGCATTATAATGCTGTTGGTGGACTAAGACTTAGACAATCCTTATTACTGGAAACTGGTCTACAATTCAAACATGATGGAAAATTTTCAACCCACTTCAGGTCTCCGATAAGCAACGTGGTGGCGTTACACATGACGATGCTATTTGTCAACATCGCATGCTCATTGCAGGATTCGAATTCTACCATTCGAAGAACAGGTTAGTTCCAAAGTATACACGTTAAGCAATTTTCCAGCGAAATCGGCTGTTGACTTGTCTGAAGCACAGTTGAAACACGTGCTTCAGACAAGTGCCAGACGAAATTTGATTGTCTACATGCATGTAGTAGATTCTTGTTTTCTTTACTGAATATCTCGTGTAAGCTTGCAGTCACTGGAAATGGCACAAGAATAAAATAGAATAGCTGCATATGCTATTTGATTTATGGAAAAATCGACACTCATATGAGGTTTCTTTTAAAAGCAATAAAAGAGAATCTACGTCGAGATCCAGAATCATGCATAAGATAAATAAAACTAGAGACAACATTAAGGTACTTCGTTAAAGTAGAAAGCCATACTTCTCGAAATAGCACCATTAAAAGGAAGGATGTAGCTACTGAAGCAAACAAGGTTTGTTTGGAAAACTTGAAAAGATCCAACAAAAGCGATAGAGCACTTTGGATAATGCTGTCGATGGGGCAGTGCAGAGTTTAGTTGCCTCGGTACAGCGCACTGCTTAAAATGCCAAGAATTCTGGGTATTTGTCTTTTTATTAATCCTTTTGAGGGTTTCGAATGTTGGTCTTCAAAGAGTTCCTGCTTGGTCTTTCTGACCAGAACTAACAGTTCGGAACTGCTGTGTCTCGCTAACGAATCCCTTTAATCAAATACACCAGTAAAAAGCAGATATATACGAGCTGCTAAGTGGAGTTCGTCTGAAGTAGTGCGATGCCGAAGCAACCATATCGAAGGGTGTTTTCCTTCGTTCCCGATTATTTTTTAAACACAAGGCAAATATCGATGTCGTTATTTAGTTAGAACGACAGAGTGTTTATAATCCTTTCTTTTAGTGTGATGTGTCACTGACTCCAGTAATTTACGCACAAAGGCCTCTGGGTAGCGATGCCAGTTTGGGCTAAACCTACTTCCAAAGTAAAATTGCCACGGTTGCCAACATTGGTGATCTTAACGGAGTTGTTTGCGACGATAAACGACGGAGTTAAAGAATTGATTTAAAGCAAAATGGTGACGTCATGAAGTGCTACTCTAAATGTTTTTATGAATATAACTTAAAAACTAAATCAGAATTCCCCTTTTTGAAGAAGCTACGAAATGAGAGTTTTGCCGAATGTATACAAGAAAGGATAACCAACTCGGATTTACGCAAAACGCATTCGGCCGTTTGATGTAAGTGTACAAATAGAGTGCGATTCAACTGAGAGAAGCTTGTTTTTAAATTGTTTAATAATTTCTTTGCGGAAAAAAGTAAAACAAAAAATGCTTCACGATTTTCTGTGCACAAAATCTCTCAGTAGATCGATAATGTTATGATGAGAATGCACAAAAACGTGCCGCAAGTCAGGAGTCTTGCCGTGCATTTCTTTCTGCGCGAAATGTTCCAAAAGAAAAGAGCCACTGCGCATTTCCCAGGAAGTGATATTCTTACGTATTTTAAAGCAAAAGACTGGCGTTTATACAGCACCCCAGGAAAAACTCCATTTACTGGCTCTTATTTAAAAAGGTTAGATAATCTATTCCCCTGTTTCAGTTCCACATCTAAAACACATCGTTAGCTGAATACACCTTGGAGATATTTCCCGTATCGTAAACGGTCATAGATCCTTCGCCAACCCTCAATTGTGTGAGTTGAATTCCCACAGTTTACTCGTTTCATTAATCGAATTACGAAGGTGAAAGGGAATCCCTTTTAATTTTTTTTCTCTTTTTGTCACAAAAGACGTCTTGAGTAAACTGAAACAGTGAAAATCTTTACTTTGCCAGCATCTTTCTATTCATTTCCAAAATCAACGTCCGCTGCTCACTTTGAACATCGCCTTATCCTGGTTAGAAACAAAATTTTGTTATTTAAAGTAAGGCGCCAACAGGCTTCATTTCGGCGATGTAAAACATTATTTCAATTAAAGGGGATATTAGATCCCACATTGCTTCAAAACCGAATAAGAAACTCAAAGATCGGAATCAAAGAGTTTCTTGCCGAATAATAGTAACTATAAAAGTACCGGCGACTACTAGCATAAGCTAAAGCACGTAGTACAAACACGGGCAACTCGTTGCAAAGGTGGATAAAGTTCTGATCGCTATTCTTAGTATTTTCCATAATGTAAAACCCGTCTCCTAGGAGATGTATGATGTTATACATACCGGTCTGGGTAGTGACCTCCCACCATAGTGTATAACATCATACATCTCCTAGGAGACGGGTTTTACATTATGGAAAATACTAAGAATAGCGATCAGAACTTTATCCACCTTTGCAACGAGTTGCCCGTGTTTGTACTACGTGCTTTAGCTTATGCTAGTAGTCGCCGGTACTTTTATAGTTACTATTATTCGGCAAGAAACTCTTTGATTCCGATCTTTGAGTTTCTTATTCGGTTTTAAAACAACGTGGGATTTAACATCCCCTTAATTGAAATAACACAATTTAGTGTTTCCAAAGCAATCCAAACGGGTTCGTTGAGAAATAAATCATTCCAGATGCGCCGGAACATCGGGAGAAACCGACGTTGATATGTAAAACACTCCGTTTCGACACCGGGTGGAACCACCTTAATGACTGCAGGAATTTTCAGCATGCACTGCGAAGATGACATTTCTATGCATGCTCAGCAGTCGCGTGCTTTTTTTTTTTTGTTCATCAAAGGGAATAAAACAACCTTGTAGCGCCTTCTTCGAGAATGGGACGAGATCTGTTTTTGAGAAGAATCTTTCATTGAAATACTGGATCCATGGGAGTGGCATCTTGGGTCCGAGTGTCCCAGTAAGCAACTGTTGCGTACTGGGACAATTCCTAAAGAACCGATAAAGAACTAATTTGTTAGATCTCCATGGAGAGAGGCCTTCGCAGCGCAGTGTCCAGAAGTTGGCACATGTGAGCTTGTATGTGCACGTGTGGAAAATATCAACTCTAATCGGCACTCATACTTAAAAAGAAAAAAACAACTCGCTAGTATTTATCGAAAATTGGTTTTATCGTCATTAATAAATTGCTTGTTTTTTTTTAAAGCCACAAGCATGTTGAAAATAACACTTCGAACTCGACATTTAAATTTTACAGGCCAAAATATACACTTGGGTACATTTTAATGTATGCCATCGTTCACATACAAGCCAAACGTTTGCAAATGTGCTTGGTATTCTTTTGGCCGTGCTGGTCTTGCACTGGAGGAGAGCTTAAAAAAAAAAAACCCGGGAGAATGGAGTGTAGCATCAGAGAGCGCATTTCGAGGCTTCTCCTGCATGAGCGAGCACAATGCAACTTATTAATTCCATTGTCAACTCGATGCAGCAAAGACCACCAGATTAACATGTGGCTATTAACAATACCAGCACAGAGCGTGCATTTTAATGAACGTTCTTACCTAGCGCAAGTGCTGCCCCCTACAGCGAAACGACCTGCTTTGTTTTTCGACGTAGTAATTTTATCGGTGTTCTCATCTTAAGGTATTAGGGAATGCGTGAAAGGTAGTTAAGCATGCAAACGCGCGCGCTTTCACACCTAGACAACTTAAATCCTGCCTAAATGATGTCGCCCGAAACAAGAGCAACTCCTTAATAACTGTTGACGTCAGTTAATCTCCAACCCAGGACTCGAGTAATGAACTCCATCCGCTAATGGTTATTATTTCGCGTTTAATGATGGTATACGGCCCCCGTATTAGACGGGGGAGAAGTCTGGGTGATGTAATTTAATCTCCCTAAGTAAGAGATGACGTTGTTGTTGGTGGCTACCAGGTGGCAGTCCTGCTACTCGGGTATTTTTGTCGAAGTAATACCACCCTGATGTCTTCGTTGCTTTTAATAATTGGGATTAACTTTTCAGAAATGGTCGCGTACGCAAACTTAATTTTTCCTATTTTCAACGTAACTGCGCTTTGTTATTTTTTATCATAATTCATGGAGATCGCTTTTGTTTTCGCGTAATTCACTCGGTGACACAAAGACGATGAAATTGAGCTAAATCATCACCGTGTGTGTTTTCATGTTTTTCCAAAGTTCCCTCGTTAAAAATTTAGGCTTATTTCATTTAAGCAATTTTTTTTTTTTTTTTTTTTCAAATGCGCAGTTTTTAGTTCGGATTTCCGACACAAGACGATTTTTAAATCCGAAAGAGAACTGAAAGAGCATTGCTAGTTAAAACTTGAATGTCACTTGTCTGAGCTAATTACTTGGCAGGATCTTTGGGTGAGTTGAAGGAAACGTCTCCGTGAAACGGTTAATGACAGACAGCGAGTGTTCGGAAGTATTGTCGTCATCTACAATCGATCACTGTCCGTCGAATGATTATTTATGAAGAAGATACGAAACTGAAGTTCCTTTTTGAAGGACGTGCAGAGAAGTAATTATGGATCCAGCATTTCCTGTAATGAGCCGCTTAGTTTCAAAATGCCAACAGTCAAAAATTGCATAATGACGGGATGCTTTTCTCTTCTCAGATACTGAGATGGTGCACTCTTTAATGGGGCTATCTCTTGGCACGAGACAAATGGCAATTTAATCTCCCCTTCCGAGAAAGAGGTCAAGAGAAGAAAGTGGATCAATGCGCACCTGACTGCCCAAAATGGTGAAATGTTTAGAGAAGACTCGCTGGGTGATTCTACCATTAAAAAAGATGTTTGTGTAAACGTAAAACGATTTAAAGACGTGCGAAAGATCTGTGCAATGATAACAACACTTCTGAGAAAAAGACTTGGTCATTGAAAGAAAAATTAGAAGCTCCACAGGAGTATTTTACAGTCTTATTCAAAAATCAGTCCTCGGACGGGAATTTCGAAATGCGAGTTTCTACCGTTCCAAGTGTTTTTTACTTCAAATCTCTTTCGAACCAGCCATAAATAGAACTGGAAGGGCTTCGTCACACAGACATCAATCCTGATTTCCCCGTCCAGTTAATGAAAAATCGATTACAACTGTTGATTAACAATTGGGTGGATGAGTATCGATAAATGACAAAAATACTAAAGGGGGAAAAGAGGAGGCTTCTTTTGCAGTGTAAACATAAATGCTTGTAGTGAGCCGCTTTCAAAGACCGTCCCGCCATCTTTGTCCTCGTTTATTTCTGTGTGGTATCCAGTTCTTTATTTTCTTTGCTCACCTGTGATCGTGTATCCTTTCTATACGATTTTTCCGTTGCGTTTCAATCCAAACATGATTTGTGAGTTCCGATTTTATTTGATATTGTTTAATTCACTTTTCTTAATGCTTTCTTCATCTCAATCGTTTCATTCATTCGTCTCATTTTTGTAGTTGCTGTATTTGTCAGTACTAGTCGGATTACGCCTTTATAAATTCCTATTTTTGTTCTTTTTCACGTGCGTTTATTCATCCCCGCACTCCACTAGCTTTTATCGCATGTCCTCGTGCATCATGTTGCGTGATACCAAAACCGTTTAGTTTTATTCCTAAAAATATTTTCTCTTACTGACATCTTCAATTATTTTCCTTTTAATTTCCAATTTGCATCTTATGGGTCCTTTTGCGACTGTCTTTTTCTGTCGATGTCTTCATATTTTTATTTTCTTCTGCACTATCGAATGTATTCGGTAATCTTGGTCTTCGTTTTCACCATGGGAGTGAGATCCCATCGTGAGCATATCGAATTATTCGTAATTTTTCGTTTTTAATTTGCATTCCACATTTTTCCGTTTTGTTTACTTCTTTTATTATTTCACCGATCCCTGAATTAAATAAGGTAGGACTTGATGAAACCCCTTGTCTAATTCCTTTCATTATTTTAATTTTTTCTTTATTTTATAGATCTGTCGTCTGCATGTAGATATTATTAATTCTAAAATTTGTTTTGGTATTTTCTCATTTTTAATGTGGTTATTCCATCTTTTAACCGTATTTTTCCAAAGCCTTTAATTAAATCAATAAAGCACACGAAAAGAGGTTTATTGTATTCAGCTGGTTTCTTTATTAGGCGCTTTAATATAAACATTGCATCTCTTGTTGGTCTATTTTTCCTAAATCCTTGTGGCTCATCGGATAATTCAATTATGTTTTCAATTATTTTTGGGCGTAATTTGATCGAAGTGAATTTATCCCTCTGCAGTTCTTTGGATTTATCCCGTCTCCTTTCTTAAATATTAAGATATTTCGCTAATCATTTGGTATTTCTTTCTTTAAATCCTGCATTCAGAATCTCGTATGCAATTCTTTTGCTAACTGTCTCCCCTCCCTATTTTAATCGTTCATTCAGCATCTTGCCTATTCCGGCTGATTTTCTGTTTTTAAGTGAGCTCAATATCTTTTTACTGTTATTTCAAAGGTTACACCATCTTCTTCGTAAACGCCGTGATCTTTGATTATATTATCTTTTGTTCTTTTCTGTGTATAAGATTTTGAAAATAATCTTTCCTTTTATCCAATCCAACCCAATATTGGTTATCCTTATACTTTCATTCAATTCTCTCTTTTCAGTTTTTTTATTCTCCGGATTTTTCTTTGAGTTTCCATAAAAATCGCGTTCAACTTTTCGGGAGTATTTTTCTTATTGCAACATTCCTGTTTTAATTGTCTTCTCTCACTTTTATTTCGCGTAGTTTTAGATTCTTCGTGCAATTGAGGGTTGTTGCGCAGATATCTGTGAAAAGCAATTTCTTTTTCTTTCACTAAAATTTACGTCTTATTAAAATCATGGCGTCTATCTTTTGGTCAGTACTATTTTTTTTCTCCTGGTGCTTCTTTTGCCGCTTTATGTGCAATATCTTTAAAGGCCGTTCATTTTTCTTCGACCGTTCGTTTTTGTATTTTATTGTTTCCAGTTTTTCTTTCCTGGCGAAATTACCTTCTACTTTCATCCTGGAGTCATTCGAGCCTGTGTTTTGTTTTTTCTGTATGTTGCAGTTTTAATCTCGCAAAAAAAAAACCGATTTAAAACAATGTCAAGTTAAAAGAAAAACCTACAATGAGGGTTATGAAAGTAATAAGGTTTTTACATTTTCATCAAACGATTCTACGTTCATTTAGAAGGCCGAGTGACGTCTGCCCTGCCTGTTCAAAGAAGCGGACCATCAAGAGCTCTCTCGCTGTATTAGATTGACAGGCGTGACTTGGTACGATTTTGGGCCCTTTACATATTGGAGGCTCAGACCTTTCGTTACCTTGAGCCGTGAAATTAAATCCTAACAATAACCTAAATGGCTTTTCGAAGTTACTTATTGTTGGGTTGTTTCCTCGGCATGATCTTAAATTGTATTGGAGTAGATTAGTTTCTTGTAAGTCTTAGGGGCTAAGTGTGCAAATGATCTTTGTAAATTATTTTTTCAGGTACGAGAAGAGGATTATTTCTTCTTCTCGTGTTGTACGTTAACATTCTGTTTGATTTTGGGCGATTATTTGAGTAAAAGATATATCAACGGTAATTTTTATACGCAGATGCAAAATGCAGCCGATATTTCTTTCATGTTATAAAAGTTGTCAGTCGGAAATACGTTTTTGCTGGAGAAAATATTCTACTTTACTTTGTAGATTTTGTTTTGCGAAAAGCGATCAAGCTGTGTAGATTTATTCCGCGGTGAAGAGAGGTCTACTCAGTACTGAGCTGGACCCAAACAGGGTGCACATAAGTTTCTTTGATACTACTTCTTTCAGATAAGATAATTTACAGAAGTTGTCCTCCACTTTTGTTCAAGTATCGTCAGCTCCCATTTCAAATCTAAAACCAATTTAATAAAAATAAAAAAAAAGCGATGTTAAAAGTTCAGAGGGACTAAAATGTACCAAGAATCTGTTTCCCAGCATTTCAACAGCGTCATTAAACATATTTGGGTGCGTAAAGCACAAACCTCTCGCCATCAGTGTGGAAAATCTGCAACATTTCGATACGTTTATTTGAAGACATTAGCCGGAGTTGGCTTCGGTGGAGAAAGTGGATGTTACTGACTGCTTCATATTTTTCATGTAAATTTCTCACTGGGATTGGAAGATGGACTCCCTCCCACGTCATACGCAAGAAGTGAACAAAAAGAAAGCAGTAAATATTTTATGTATGAACGAATAGATTAGCAAGTTCCCAAGTCGCTTTTTTTTGCATGCGAAAAATGAGGGAAGTCCACGTCGCCTTTCGCTTGCCCCGTAGCTCCTGTCGACTCCAACTTTCCGCTGACGTTAGTTTACTAAACTAACGGCTGGCAAACGTGATTACTATAACGTGTTTACCCATCCTCCCGAGGCTCCTTTCAAGAGCCGACTACTGCACCTTACTCTTGGATGTGCGTGTTTCTTTTTGCATACAACACGCGGAATGTTGGTGTAGCTTTAGACGTGGGCATACACGGAAAGCTCATGAAAGCTCACGAGTGTATGTGTGTGTGTGCAAACGAAAAAGAAAAAATAAACAGCGAGCTCAGTAGATGCGTGGGCTATGAGTTCTTTGCATACGTCTTAGGAGTACTAAGATGAAGAGCGAGATGAAAAAAATGTGTTTTTGTGGTTCTTATTTCTGGAAAATCCCCATCAGTAACGTGTGGCTAATATTCAGATGTTTTCCTTCTAAATACATTTTTGTTCACATGCAATTAACGGATGAATCTTCTAGGGAAGTTTTCCATGGGTGGAAACTCCCACCCAAGAAAACCTCATTAGCACCGCGAGTGAGGTAAGGATCGTTTTTTTCCCATTTTTTAAATTAAATTTATATTTTTTTGTTTTCATTTTTACATAGTCTTGAAAGCGCACTCTAGCGGCCAAACATGAATCTTTTTCAAGCCACTTCATGTCTGCAATGAGCGAGGAGGTGGTCTCACACTGGACGATGAAATTCATCTCCCATCTGAAGACAAACGTCCTGCCAGTTCCGGGATTCGAACCGCATCCTGTTGATTGGAAAGTGGATTCATAGCCACTCGGTCAACCGGTCCGCTTTATTGATTCTAATAAGCATGTTAAGACGGCATTCGCTCTTTTTTCAGCATGAAAATAATTAAACCGAACTTTGACCTGGATCTCCTTTCCGCATCATTCGTGCAAAAAGGAGGGTGAGGATGTAAACATACCATCCCCGTAGAGAATTCTTCAGCTTAAGTTGGCTGAAATGTTGCCTTTTGGAGATGCATTGCAATGTTTAATAGATTTTACTCAGAGTTGTCGCCATTGACGATCAGTTACCGTACCCATCAATTACGAGTAGGAATTGCCGAACTTAACGTGCATTATATTTTTCCCGTTGCTAAGCGGAAGTTGGATTTATCACCGGTTTCTTTATTTTTAGCTCTTTCATTTAATTTCTTTATATATTTCGTAAGTAAACCGCTGCAAGTCATTTTATTTCTCTTCGTGCTTGGGATCGCTCGGGAAAAGCCCTGAAACCGATCCGATGTTAGTTTATGGGCTTCCACCATCTTCTTCATAACATTCGCATTTTTCTCCAATTGGCAGCCGCATTTTCCCCCAAAGATAATCTTCTGGACTTTCGCATTTGATACGATTTTCGTCTAAAATGATAAACCCCTAATGGTGTTTTTGTAAGTTGTGCCCTCATGTGCGCTGCCATTCTTTCCCAGTGATGGAGAACCCGCCTATTACATTCCACTGACGCTTAGTTGATCCGCTGTCAAACTCTCCGATGGTCGTTCGTTCTTCTGTGCTTGCAATTTCGTTTGTCGCCCTCCCTAGACAAGAGCAGTAACTTTGTCTTTAGTGTGGCGATATTATGAATCGCACCCCTAACGAAAATATCGTGAATTTTTCACAAGAAAAGCCAAAGTAATTTCGGGACATTTTTCACATCCTGTGACTTGGCTCCACATTGTCTGTCTCAGTTTTTTCTTGTTTTACTAACTGAAGCCAGTTTGAATTGGAAAAATGACGAAGGAATGTCTGTTTCGTCTTTTAAAATTTTCCTTCTGAAATAAATTAACTGTGGCTATGAAATCGAGTATTGCGCAAATATTTTCACAAGCGTAAAATTACTTCGAAAATTTCACCTGAAGATTTATCATTTAAAATGCTGTAATTAAACTAATAAATACCTTGATTTAAAAAAAAAAAAATCATAAAATCGAAACAGTGAAATCCTTTCATTTTTAAACGGATCCACTTTCTATTCATTTGAAGAAGTCGTAACGAATTCCATTCTGTAATAAAACGAAGCATTCAGGCTCCCTCCGCTGTTTCTTCTCCCACCGGAAACAGTTCGCTATTATTTTCACAGCAAATTCACCTCCGATATGTGATAGTGGGCGAACTACTTAATAATTGTACACGAGCTTGATGGATGTCCCCGCAGGCAGCGGATAGAATAGTTGTTGGATCGCTTACACCGAATGCGTGACTATTACTCGGAAGTGGTTCCCATCACCGGAATGGCCTTCCGATGTAACGGTAGTCATCGCATCGAGAAGTTCCGTTTCCATTAAGATATTAAAACGCAAACTTCGAAACCCCTATTTAAGAAACTGAAAACAGCATGTAAGCGACTTTGTGAAACGGCCTCTCAATAAGATATGAGGTTGGAGTACGGACACCATTTGCGATAATACGAGACGGAGAACCATTGGATTATTTTCGACCGAATGCTCGCTGTGTTGTCGTAATATGTGCGTAGTATGGAAGATGCGATTTGGTGGCGCGTGTGTGTGCGCTTCGAGGCCTTAAGATCTTATTGTCCGGAAGAATTCTATATTTGCTCGCTTCCATCATTTTCGAGAAGCAGGTGGCAAACACCTGCTTACACGTTAACCTCATTCGCCGAACCACGTCTGCTCCTGCTGAGGTTCGTTCTTTGTGTGCGTTTTAGAAGTTGAAATGCTTTTCGGCTTACCCTACTGACTAGCTTCGATATGCAATGTACTCCCCACCCCCGGAATTAAATTTTTGACACTCCCCTTGCTTTATCACACTGGTGTGTTATTACAAGACCATTTCCCGATAAGGTATCGTCTCAATTTACGGAATCTAAATGTTCAGATTTTTTTTTTTTTTTTAAATATCGTGTTGGTCTCCTTCCTATCTTTATTATACAGAAAGCACATTTCAAACTTTTAATACTGAAATGTGTTATTCGGGAGCATTTAATGTTCAAAACATCGTTGACTAGAATTTGTTCTCCCACTGTGGAGAACGAACTGCATTCTTCAACAGCTGCAATAATACGACGGACGAAATCGGAAGAGCAGTGAGTGCTGTGGAGATTTTTCTGCGAACGTGTGCAAGAGCTTTTCCGGAAGTTCAGTGAACCGTTAGTCTGTTTCTTGACTGAAAACAATGCGTTTTGTTTTGGGATTTGAGATGAGCTTTACGCAACGCTGAATAGTAAAACCTCTTTTTCTGATATCACTACCTTGTTAACAAAGCTGTAAAAAAAAAAAAAAAAAAGTTTCCAACAAAACACATCAAGTAGGCTTTAAAGTTAAGCAGGCAACCTCCCCTAATAGCTCCAAGGAAGGAGCCTCCATTGCTCATGCGATTTCGACGATGCCCTTTGAGTGATTAAACCTGGGTTCGAATCCCGTGGAAAACGCAAATAACCTTTGAGGGCTCTTTAACTTGAAGGTGAGTCTCATGGGGGTGGGTAGAAAGAGGTTTGTTTTTCCCACCAGAAACTCGCTTTTTTTTGCGTGAAATTCCCTAATCGGGATACCGAACACACCTCGCACGAAGGAAGCGAATTGGACGGATGGCTGACCTCCAAGGAAGATCGAAGAACGTGCCAAGTTAAATGGTTGGCAAGTCCTTCGATCGATACTTTTGCATTTTTGGCAGGGGTTATTTCCTCGTGTTCTGTTTCTCATTCTTAAGACGCATCATAAAAAATCCAGTAATTAAGATCATTGTTTATATATTCTTGGACGCATTCGACAGCGCCGACATTAAACTGCTGTCTCATCGCCTTCCTCTGTGAGCTATTACCGCAGCGCATTCCGAAAACTTGAAAACAAACGAGTAATTCTTTCTGTTTTCCCACTTTAAATGGCAGCGAAGCAGAATAGCAGTTTGCAGAATAAATTATTTTAACACCCGTCCCCCCCCCCCACTTTTTTTTTTATCCCTAACGGCGCTTCAAGAGAGGGAGAGAGAGAAGCTGTCACTTGCTTGCTCTAACTAAGCACCCTCGACTTAAAGGTTCGAGCGAATGTAATAACCTTCGATAGTATTTAATCGGCTTTTACTCTCGGCTGACACCGGACCACGTGCCCAACAGATTGCGACATTCCACCCACTGACTCCATTAAGAGATTAAAGTCTGCCTCTTTGAAGTTCCCAATCAGCGTAACTAAACCGGCGCATCATCCATGTCGAGAGCTGCCACATCAGCGGTGGGCGATGCAAGCGAAGGCTGCCGCAGTTAAACAGAAAACAGTTTTTGCACGAGGGAGGGATCGACGTACTGTTTGAACATGCTAAGATATGAATTTCCTCCGCGTCTCTTTCTCACATATCGGCGTTAGTTAAGACAGTTATCCCTCCACTGGGTGATCGGTGCAGAAGAAGGGAATTCCACTTTTCCCCAATTCCAAAGGAGGCAATAAAATCCTTCTGAGACGAACTTAAGATTACTTCGGGTCCACTCGCCATCACGAAGTTGCGAACAAGGGTTGGCCTTGAACAGCTCGCACTAATTTCAGCCACTGTTGGAAATTCACGAAACCTGTCGGGCGGAACATTTTCAGATTAATTTTTTTTTTATATGAAAAAAAAAAAAACGAGCTAACGCCTTTTTGTTCCCGTATATACAGGGAGTAGGCATAATTGAAATAAAAATTAATTTTACTGATCGAAAAATATTGAACTGATTTCTAGAAATCCTACTTCAGAATTCGTTATATGGAAGTGGAGAGAGAGAGCACTGGGGTTATGTTTGTGAGGTTCAAAAAGGAGTAAAAGCTAGACTTTTCTGCTACGGAGCAATTTCTCTTGAACCAGCGAGCGAATCTAATGCGAATGAGTTCAAGGGAAGGTACGATGGTGTGGCCTCCCTCGGTGAATTCCCGAATCCTTGAAGATCCCAAATAATGGATGAAAACGTCTCGTGGTCGAGCGTTGAGGAAGTCCTCTTTTAAGGGCAAATTCATCAGAACTATTTCTGTGTACGGCGCCATTTAAATCCGCTGTTACCTATTAGAATGTGGACGGAAAATTTCTTTATTTTACTTTTGATGACTGAAATAAAACTTTCACTCTTTGGTAGCTAAATATTCGGAAACTATTTACTTGATTCTAATTTAAAACTAATTAAGACCACGAAATCTGCCAAGGTGCCCGCATGTGCGTCTTTCTCGTGTTTTTCATTAAGGCTGCCAATGGGCTGAGAGCGCTTTGGAATTTAGATGGTTAAGCCGCATTGAGAAGGGAGAGTTTGCCGTCTTAAGGTTTCTTTGCGGTCACCGATGAGGTGGCCACATAGTTCAAGGCCAATAGTTCGACACAGCTGTGACCCAAAATTTTCCTGGTTCCTGGGCAACGCCGACGCTGAAATATCTATTTTCATAAACTCGATGGGTT
This sequence comes from Typopeltis vanoorti, assembly GCF_054136105.1. Lineage (NCBI taxonomy): Eukaryota > Metazoa > Arthropoda > Arachnida > Uropygi > Thelyphonidae > Typopeltis > Typopeltis vanoorti. Next base: position 98,326,090 of record NC_143570.1, on the reverse strand, counting down.
TCGAAACTTTTCCGTTTCGAGGACAAAACGAAGTCTTCTGCGCTCCTGTTCAGTAACCACTTTTGATTTGTTGTGCATTTAACGAAGCTGATGGGTGCGCCAAATGACTTTGAAGCAAGTTAGAAGAGCGACCTTTCTGTTCCCGTGCAAATATTTCTGGCAACTCCTGCGAATGAAGTTGGAATTTAATAACGTTCGAAAGGTCAAGCTTCTCTCAAATTGAAGACGTTCTTTTTGGAGGATTAATCGAAATCAACAGCAAATGATTCGCTTCTCCGGAGTGAATCACGCGATGAACCCGTAACTGCGCCTTTCCAAAATTTTGGAGGAGAAACGAATCCTCCGCGGGGTTCACTCATTAGGACGAAACTCTGCAGTAAGTTCTCTGAACTCGGAGGGGTGTTTGTGCGCTCGTTAAAACCCGAAAGCTGTGGATGATGACGAGCGAGGAAGAGTCCTTGTCTCGTGTGCTAGTGGATTACCGCAACCATTCCGTCTGGATTAAGTCAAATTAATCTCGAGTTTCGCGCATCGCATGAATTATTAATTTCCTGATTACTTAAGCGGAAACGGCGATAATTAACAAATCCCCGAGCCTAGACGGAACGCTTATCCAGGCCCGCAGTGCTTGGACATTAAACTTAAGCTTCTTCGAAGAACAATAAAGCAGACGCAACCAATTCCGAACATCTTCTCGCAAACCGACGAGTGTTTCTCGAAGGTGAACTTCGCCTTATATTTATTACCGGCGTCGCCGCTTATTTGTGGGCCCGTTTCAGACATTTTCCTGGACCGCTGTCTCTTGCGCCATAAATTTCGGCACGAGCAAAATTGCGTGGATTAACGGGATTATTTATTAAATCCGACCGTCGGGGAAAACACACTTCGGTCTGCAATTCCGTTGAATTTTGAGTCGAAATTCAGCGAACGACATTTTCGCAATCGAAAACGCTTCTTCACAGTGAAGTGTTTATCAAGAGGTGCGGCAGCGACTGTCAAGTCGAGTTACTGACCCCTCCTATTACAATAATTATTAATTATAGAAATGAAAACTAAATTGAGAGTACAAATCTTTGGAAATGAAATGAAATTAAGCATTTTAAGTCGTTCTGCTGCTCCCGCAGGCTCCTTCGTAAAATCGATTTCGACCAGTTGAGATTTCGATTTGGTTCTTTGTAGAAGATCAGCTGAAATTTCAGTTTAATGGGGAAAAGGTGGCGTTCATTAGCTTCTTTTCCCTTCATTTGATACCGTTTGAAGGGGCGTCCTTAAGTAACAAATCCGCTCAACGACCCACAAAGTTGTGCCCCAAAACTAACCCCTGCCCTACATCGTCTCTCCGCCCTTTCATGCTCGGCTCTCTTCTCTCCAGCACGTGGAAGTAAGCCTTGATTCAGCCAACGCCAAACAGAGAAATGTCGGCTATCCAATCATCGCTGTTCCCTCAAACAACCGCAACTAAGAGACCCACTTAATTAGCGACCCCCGATAGAGATTGAACTGCACCCAACAGCGTACATCACCCGATAAGAAAAGGTTAGATCTTTCCAACGTGTCTGACATCGGGACTTGCCTGGTAATTACCGCCGTCTGTAACTGAGTAGCCCGCTTTCTCTCCGGTCATATGCCCCCCCTCTTCGAGTTCGACACCAATGTTGGAGTGTCTCATTTGACAAACCACGCAGCACTCTTGAAACATCGCCAGCTGTAAGATCATCTACGGAAGTGCGTAACTAACACTTGATCCATCCTGCGATCATAGGAGGATAACCAGGTGCCCTTTTTATTGCCTTCTTTCTCGCAAAAGGATCTCAACTCGACCTTCTCTCATCCTCAGCAATGCACAAATCGCCAGACAGAATCTCTTCTCTTGGGCTGACCTTTACTTCCAGCGTCTCCTGGCATAAACACACCAACCCGAAAAAAAAAAAAAAAAAAAGTGGGTGTCTTTTTTCGTCTTCCGCCTTGTAAATTCTCCCATTCTTAGAATACCGCTCCTGTTTGGGGTGAAATTGTGCACCTGAAACTTCTTAAGCAATTCTCTGCTTAATCCTGAGGAGAGCGCTACGAGGTGATACCCGTCAACCTCCCTCACACGAGGCGTGTTTCAGTCTTTTTTTTATCCATCAAGTATTTCCGCGGATGTCTCCCAGCCAATCGGTGCTTCTCCCATCGGGCCTGTTAAAACCCAAGTAGCGGCTGTCTGACATCCTTTTTGCAGTTCCCGTTTCAGATCCAAAGAGCTTCCTCAAGAAGTGTTCTCCGACTATTTACTGCCTTTTCAAGAAGAAAGCATTCCCTCTCCCAACCCTCGCCTACACAACACCTTGTCGTTTCATCATCTGCCGTCTCTCGTGTTTGCGAATGAAGAAGGAAAAAATCAACTTCATCGCACGATGTGAGATTTCCCTGCTTAACGGAGGAATGAAGTGGCTCGAGTCGCTCATCGGTAATATCAGTGCCGTCATACAGCTATGCAGCAGAGCAACGATGACGTCAGCTTTCAAGCATCGCTTGGAATATTCTCTCAATGTTCGGCTGAAATTTTTTTCTTTTACTTCTGTTTTAGAAGACGAATCTGCTGTTAAAGCAAACGTGTCACGTGACTTGTAGGTGGAGACATCTTGAATATGAAATAACTTTTTTCGAATTGCTGTTTTAGTTACGTTCTATGTTACCCCATGTACGGGTAATTTATCTCCGTAAACCGTTCTGTCTTTTGTTTTCGCCTTTCGATCTTTCTGTAGCTGCACTAAAGCGTAAAATGAAATTTTTCCGTTTTCTAATCGCTCCATCCGAGTTTTTCGCAGGTGCGTCCTTCTAATTTCCAGATGATCGCTTTTTCTGTTTATTGCTGGCACAGCAAAGCGTCGAATTATTGTTGGAAGGGGGCGGTGCATTCACCTCCCCACTGAGCACCATAGTTCTCATCTCTGCACTAAAAGTAAAACGTGCATGCGTCCCCCCCCCCCTCAATCTCAGATCCAAAGCTGTTCTTCACTGAATATTTTCCTAATGGAGCCTGCGCGAGCATTGAAATGGGAGTGCATTTATTTTCCATATATTAAATGCACTCCCATTTCAATGCCACGTGATTATTCATACTTTCTGCAACGGAACTCGCTTGAAAGAACTCCCAGCATAAAACCGAACTCCACATTTGCTCGGCTAATCCACTTTCGTGTCCGATGCGTCGTAATCCAAGTGGATGGCCAACTTCGACAAACTCTTCCTAATGAAAACGCCAAATCAGAAATCCCCACGTTCTTCCTCATCCGGGGCTTAACTTCACTTAAGGGGTATTTGTTTCGTCCATCCAGTTCGCCGACGGAAGATTAACCTTTCCGTGAGTTCTCTTCTTAATACCTGAACCCTGCGGACGCCTGTCCGACGGCTGTTTATTAACAGATTTAACAGCCGTCCAATGTTTTCCTCCATCTGAAAGACGAAGCTCCCTTCTGGTCGCGTTGAGCTAAATTTACACCGGAAACATAATCGCAGATGACACACGTGGCATTAACACGCCTCGCTGCAGGTGGAGGCGGAAAGCTAATGGAGGCGCCTTTTGTAGCTCGTATTTTCTCATTTTGTTTGGCAAGGCGCCGCATAAAGTTGTTAAGAATTATAGAGATTTCCGGTGGTGTATGCGAGGAGTGGAATTAACCCTGGAGATTTTGGAAGTAACGGCGATCCTTTCCATTTCGCGGGGAGCCATCCGAAGCCGTCACGCGAAAAGAATTATGGCGAAGAATGCAACAATTTTTGGTACTTTGCGAACTCGGCTGCAGTAATAAGATCCTCCCTAATGAAGGCATCAGGTTTTAATATCTGCGCACGACCCCCCCCCTCCTCCCATTCTCCCCGATCTACATAATCAAAAACCAAATCTATTGTTTGTTGGTGTGTTGCAGAAGATCGTTAACTTCGAGGAGTTAAGAGGGAAAAGTGAGATCTCGCGCTCGCCTTATGGCCTCGTTCGTCAATTTAAGTCAGAACTGATAAAGGTATAATAAGGATGAGATTACACGAACGGAAGACGGCACGCGCCTAATTAAAGTTGATGAATGGTAAGTGGATGTCGCACGTCGTTGCCAGTCTCATTACGCCGGCGGCGGTCTCTTTCCTCCCGCCCGTCCCGACTCCATTTCTTTTTCTCGTCCTCCGCGCACTAGAATGGCTAACTCCGCATGTTTTATTATGCGCGTGCCGAATATATCGATACTTCTTTTTTATCCCCGATGATGTGCCGTGACTGCCGCAGAATAACCGAAGGAAAAAAACTCCTTCTGCAGGAGCAGTGGTGGAGTCGAACGTGAAACTGCGCTGCCCTCGAACCCCAGGATCTGACCAGCGATCGAAATGGTTTTCGATACATCGGAGTTCATTTTCTGCGCTTATCCCCTCGTTAAATGAAATTGCTGTCCGGTTATGCCCCCCTTTCCTGTGTCTAAGCAACGAAACTATTAAGCGTTGTTTTCAATGCTGTGAGCCAATCTTTTCTCCGAATTCGTTGTTTTGTTTTGTTTCATTTTGCCACAGGAAAATGGACGCAGAAGTTAAGTTGACGTCCTGATTTTCAAAATTATCAACCAAAACTTGTGGGAAGAAACTGCATTTAATTAGTATTTCCGCATCAGACAAGAAATCAAATTCCAATCTGATCTGATCAAGATGGAAGCAACCGCGTTCTTCACTGAGGCGACACAGAAGAGAATTTCCAAAGGCCTCCATAGAGCTTGCAGTAGGTTCATGGTCTTGATAATTCAAAATATTTATACAGAGTGTGTGTGTGTGTGTGTGTGTGTGTGTGTGTGTGTGTGTGTGTGTGTGTGTGTGTGTGTGTGTGTGTGTGTGTGTGTGTGTGTGTGTGTGTGTGTGTGGTCATTCCTTGAGCGATGTGCTTTGTGGTTTTATCATTTGTTCAACATCGCTTCATCAACGATGTTTTGAAATCGCAAATCCACTTTCACTTTCGTTAAAAACACGAAGTTGGACAAGCAAACGCCCAAGTTAACATCTCGTACTGTTTTAAATCACGTGAGCTACCTTTCTTGAAGATGAGGTGCGAACTCGTGTCACGAGGCCGAGAATTTCACTTAACACACGAGGCAATCGATGTCTTTTCCTCTAGCGGTTTCCCGTTCCTTCGTGCATATTTCGGTGATTAGCGGGAAAGCGAGACGTGCATCCGATTAGAAGACTTCCCCGCGTTATTCCCAGTAAAAGGAAATCCTAATCAGGCGGTGTCAAACCTTTACGGCCGTCAGTTAGCTTATCTCGTTCGGGAGACATTCATTGCCGGCGGATGCTGAAATCGATGGCTGGAAAGTTATTTGAGTGGTAAAATGGTGCCGAACGAACACACACACACACACACGTATTGAGGATGATGTACTTACCCGGCCATCAATACGCATCGCCGAACCATCTGTTCGACCATTTGGTTATTTGATTAACGAAATATTTCTATTTGTTTGCATTCCTCGTGCATGTCCGAGCGACTTCAGTGGACCATTTAAATTCCTCGGCCACTTACTACGCTTAGTAATAGCGCTCTCCCCCCCTCCCCCTCTCTCTCTCTCACATATATCAGACTGAAGCCGTCTTGGTCGCATCTTTCAGTGCTCAAGATGCGAGAGAATACTCGCAGTTCGAATTTCTTCTTTTGTGGGCACACAGAAAGACCCCTGGTACCAGTGCGCAGCTTCTTCAGGGAAGAACAGAAAATAAAAATAACAATGAAAAGTAACGATCTCTTAGCTGGACATGAAACCAGAAAAAAACTCAGATTAACGAAAGTATAGCGAAGATCTGAGGCTGTATTAAAAAATAAAAAAATAATAATAAGCATCGCGTCTCTCCGTTTTGCACTTGCATAACGAGAGCACAGTTGACACAGTGGTTGAAACACCGATTGTGACTGAGGCGCTGCTGGGATGATTTTGATGTTTTGCCATTAAAATGAAGAAATTTCGATAAGAATCGTAAATGCCATTTCATTAATTCAAGAAAGCTACCAGAGGGGATGCAATATTTTGCTCCATTTCAGGCACTTTTATCGTACGGAAAAAGGGATATTCTTCATCTTAATAAGATCCTTATTAAGACGAAGAATATCCCCTCCCACTCCTACAAAAAAAAAAAAAAAAAAAAAATCCACCTGTGATGAGACTATAACGTATAAACTTAAGGAATTCTTGGAAAATTTTACGATCAACTAAAAGAAAACACTTTTTTCCTGCAGCTTAATATTCTGAAAGGTGATCTCGGTTTTTTTTAGTGGTAATCAATGCAACAGAATGCAGGAGGGGATGTCAGCGATTATGCCCAATCGCAGTCGGCGCGGTGAAGAACGATGATATTTGTTTATGATCGAGAGTGCGAAAAGATCGCTAATTGATAAACACGTTCGGATCATGCAATTACGGTAGGAGGGAAGGAATGCACCCCGCTCTATACGCGCAGCAAACATTCGCTCGGCATTCGGAAAGCTGCACGTGCAGATTCGTTATCGACGATGTCGACTCGGTGTGCGCTTCCAATTATAGTCGAGCGTTAATTCCACGGTTTGCTCTGCGAATTCGCGTCCTGTTGCGACTGCCGGAGGAATGACCCCGGACTGGATGTTGATATTTCACTTGGCAAGCTGCAACCGATCATTACGAAGAACCCCCTAATGGCATCGGAGAATCCCTGAAATGCATTTGCAAGGACAAAACGGGGAATTTAAAACTTTATAGCGCGGAAATTCGGCATAACCCTCCGACTCTCTCTGGAGGTTTCGTTCCACTTACAAGAGGAATGCGGACTTCGGAAGTTCAGCAGAAGAGGGTGTAGCTACTGAAATTGGTAGAACGTAAACGTCATTAGGAAAGCACTCGCAGATTTCACGTCTGCCCCCTGGGCTTGTTAGCACTTGTCTTACAAAGTTTGTCTGCCGGATAGCGAGAAGGGTTTTCCACGAGACAAAATTTTGCCGCTCGTGTCTAGAGCAGATGTTGAAGTTATTTTTAGATTCCGATCCTGCATTTCTCTTCGCACTCCTGCAGCTAAATATACACCTCGACTCTCTCTTCCCCCCTCTTTCGTTCACTCCACGTCAAGAGACAGAAACGAAAGTAATTACAGAGGGAAAAGGAACCGAGTTGAAAACTCGAGCAATATTAATATCCAAATTGAAAAGCGGACGATGAAGTATTGCAGCAGCAGCAGCGCATTGCTGTGGTGTGTTTCCGGGAGCCGCGCTGCAAAGCTTAATGATGAATTAAATGGAGAAGGGATCTGCGATCGCCATTTCCAATAACAGTGAAATAATCGCTCCACCTAATAATTATAACAGCCCCTCGCCTCCAGTACATGCGCCGATAAATCTAACGGCTCGCACGGAGGTCGTAGGCGACGCTTCTCTAATGCGGAAATGCGTGTGTGAATTTCCGGTCATGTGGGCAGCCAATCCGCCTTGAAATAAACCGAGTAGAAGTCGATCGTAGAGCTGCGAATACTTTTTTTCTTTCAGTTTTTGGAGCAGACTTCAAACCGGCTCGATTTGTAACAGAGAAAAACAAGAAATTGACAGAGATTAGAAGAAATAGCGAGCACATCTCAGTGCGATCCAAGAAATAAATCCGGCAGATTAATTTAAAGCAGGGAGAGATTGGGATTAAACGATCCCATTCGATGTGACAACTAAATTAAATCTCGAGATCTTGATACAGCTGTCCTACTCGTTAGTTTTTGTTGAACGCACTGCCTTTATTTACAGGTTTCAATATACTTCCCGCATAATTGTTGCTTCAGTTAGCAGAAGGAAGGTTCATTATCAGTGAAATGTCCAGATGACGACTCACGTTTTTGTATTCATATAGATATAATTCAGTTCTTCATTTGGACAATAGATGGCGCAACCAAATACCATCTCTTCATTACCTAATGGAATAGCACGAGTTTTTAATGATTTATTACGATGTTTTGTTGTGGAAAGCTTTACTTGACCAACAATAATTCGACACGTCGCGAGTTGTTGGCTTCGTTAAGAAAGCAAATAACGAGAGAAAGCATTTGTTGATCTCTTTCATATAAAAGTTGCGAAAATACAATCTGCTACAATTTCTCATCCCACCTGGTCACGGGATCCTTTAAAAACTTGATTGAGCTCTGAGGGAAGACATCTTTTCGTGTTCCTCCTGGAGGCACGAGATGAACCTTATGCTGCATCTCGTGTCATTCTTAGTTTTATGAAATCGCGAGCATAGCTGGGAGTTGGCGTTACCTCGGGATCCGCTCTGTTTGAAGGATGAGACGAAGAGTGCAGGTTTTTATTCTCACACAGCATCTTCATTCCCCCGTTATTCCCGCTGCATTTTTCTCCCGTAATCGCTCTCTCTCTCTCTCTCTCCCCCACCCCTTCATAATAACTGACCGCCTTCGAGCCTCCTTATTTTTTCCATTTCTGCTGTTTTCGTTTGTCTTCCTTGATTTGCTTCCCTTTTCTTCGATCTGGTCTATTCTTCTGGATTCTCTCTCTCTTTCTCTCTGTTCCTCGCACATACCGTAATGTAGGCCAAGTGACTGCAGAGTGCAGCGGCTAGCCAGACTGCTCGTCGTCGTCGCGATGGAGAGGCCTTGAAAGTGCGCTCTGTGGCATCTCGCCAACTCCAAGTGAAAACAGTAAGGGGGGGGGGGGGGGGGCGCATTACTGCCTGGAAAAGAGCGCAAATGAATAAAAACACGTTATGAAGATCTGCATATGGCCCTGCATGTCCCAATATTGCTGCTGTTTATCACAGACCTACAAACAGAGAACAAACGTGTTTTTTTTTTTTTTTTTTTTTTAATGTTGCGTATAAGATGCATCATTCTTTCTTAATTGGATTGCTTGCTTGGTTTCTTACTTATTAGAAACTAAAATGAAAACAAAACTTAATCTTGTTCTGTTGGTCTTCCTTTTCAAATAATAAACCCGATGGATTCGCGTTTTTGTAATTAGTGGACGAGCGAAATCTTCCTCGCCACAGTTCCACGTGTGTCGGACCTCCAAACAGCCCCGCGAATGTTTCGCTATCTAAACGCCGCACCGAACTTAAAAAAGATAAAGTTTGAAGTCGGCGGCAATTATCCGGTATCTAGTGTTTCTTCGCAGTCGGTTCACCTTTCAGGGAAGCGACCGTGAAGCTATTCCGAGCTCCAAATTTATGGAAATTGACGTTCGTTCATATTCATAAACGACTCATCCCGAGTTTCACGAATGTGTTCGTCGTGTCGGTTGTAATGCGACCGCAGCGTTTTAATGCCATAAAGAGGGAGGCCTCTCCGCTTCCTTCCTTTATCAGCTAAAAAGATGAGAAACAGCGCGTGGTGGAGGAAAGAAAATTGAATTGGGAGATGGGAAGCGATAAAGTTTGGTTTTGTGTCGCCGAGGAACAGTCCGAAGCAGAACTTGGAACTACGCCGGAAACGTTTCTCGGAAAATATTCAGACGGCGGCGAAGATATCTTTTAAAAAAGCAGGTGAGCGCGCGACGTCAGTCTCATTACCAATCACAACCCCTTAATGTACTCTTCGGGCGCTTGTTGGCAAACGGCTACGAAGAACAGCAACGGTGTTAACTCGCTCTAAAAAGCAAGTGGCTCCGCGTGGACGGGATGCACCCACGAAAGAGTATTTGAGGCCTCAAGAAAGTTGCGGATGCTTAGACGTAGTTTGGTCGTCAATGGCGCATTTTAGCGGGTGAAAAAATCCACCGATTAGCATTCCCCGCTTCTTGTCCTTGACATGTTTCGTCAATATCATAACGGAATATTAAAAAAAAGGGGGAGGTAAGGGATAAAGACCCCATCTCTAGAAAGTGGCAAGAGCCTTCTGCACTCTTATTTCAGGTGTGTTGATATTCTGTCAGCATTTTCGGAAACCGGCAACACCCCCGCGATGAGGGGAGAGAATCTTTTGCTGTTCGGTCAGACGGATCGGGAATTAAATCGAGGTTTCAAAACGGGGGTCACCGTTCCAAAGAATTTTCGAGTTACCGTGGCAACGCTCCGCTCAGTTTTTCACCTCTTCACGAATTGATGAAAATCGCGAGACGCGCGCATTCGTTCGTTGTAAGTGGAACGGAACCGAAACCAGACTGCACCCGCGTTTCCTTCGTGAAAGAACGAAGTCGTGATTTTTTTAGAAGCGCAGCTTGTCGAGCATCGCCGAATGACGTGATTAAAGCGCTGACGTCATTGACGAGTTCCCAGCTGGAACTCGTATCTCATTTCGTCCTGCGTTTAATACTTGAACGGTTTCACTTGAAGCGTTCTTTCAGTGCATTCGCCGCTTCAAAACTCCTCGTTTGCAATCGCACTCGGTTAATATTCCATAATGCATTAACGTAAGTTACACACACACACACACACACACACACACACACAGTTAATACTCATCGACTCCTTCCTCTTGAAAGTTGAGCGATTTAATTCTTCTCAATTCCGATGTTTTGTCTCGTCCCGTCGCTAACCGTTCATTCCTCTTCCTTCGTTCTGGTGACTGGAAGAGGCTGACCTCGGACATGGAAGTTTCGGCACTCAAAATGCAACAAATAAGGACAGGCTGAGGATCGGGGTGGTAGATCGAGGGAGGGGGGGGGGACTAGGTCTGTAATGTCATTCCTACTTGTAACAGAAGGAAGGAGGGTTCTGCAGCACTCGTAAATCCGACTTGAACGAACAGCCCGAATTGCGGCACCTCGAACTACTTGGATGTCGCTTGGCTCCGAAGCCAGGGGAGGACAGGATTTGTTTCCGGCAGAACAGACAATCCTGGTGCCACTGAAGAGGTCGGCACTGCCATGCAAATCCGAGACGTGGCGTCGGCAGAGTTGGCCGCGTAATCGAAGTTCAATCGCTGCGATTAAACACGAAAAGAAAACGCACGTGATTTGTGAGCGTTCTGTTGAGACACGCGCGAGTTTCACTCGGTCGGTTTTCTTCGCGATCACTAATTAAACTTCGATTTCGTGATGGAAACGCGGCTCATTATTTCTTGCACGTGCGACTTATTAGGCTTAATGAATGCGGTTCTTTCCAATGCGAAACGTTCGCGTTATTAGAATATCGACGCGCCGCCGATATTAATTACGTCAGCCAGCTGGCCAACATGATATCGAAAAATGTCAAATTTCCATCGATTCTTAAGAAAACGTCGTCTAAAAAGAGATTAAGAAAGGCTGCGCCGGTGACAGACTTTTCCGTTAATTAGGGTTCATTCGTCAGTCGGAATACGATTTCATTTCGCCTCGTCTGTAATTAGATTCCGATCAACGGAAATGACGTTGCTGTGACGTCATAATTTATTATAATAAAGGATTCCCCCCCCCCCCCCCAAAGCTTAATTTTGCTACACGTACACCTGCTTCAAAGAGGGGTGTTTCGCATGGGCTCGCGAAGCCGATTAAAGCCCCTCGTATATTGGGTCGATGTCAAAAGAAAAAAAAAAATAAGAGTCGCAGCTGACGCGCCATGTAACGGCATCAAGTTACATTAAAAACTGCAAACCGACTCGTTTGGTGATTACAATTTTTTTTTTTCTTTGAAATATTTTTCTTCTATTTTTATTTTTCCATGCCGTCAGCTGGCGCTGCAGTGCACTACTTAAGCGTGTTGCATTTTTAATGGAAAATCGTTTGGCTACTAATGTTTGAATCTTCGCCAGTGATAAAGAGAATGAAATATTAATAACACGCAAAGAAACTTGGGAAATCTCGATAAAAGGAATAATCGTGGCCGTTAGCAGCGCGTGCAGACGAAAAGGTCGCCAAAATAATCGAAGAAAAGCGATCGGAAGGTAATTAAAATGGCATAACTGGAAACGAATCGCGAATGCCTACTGGGCGCGTATCGAAGGGTTTAAAGATCAAGTCGGCTTTGTTTTGCGCAACGATGACGACATTTTTAGTAATCCGTTTCCGAAATGGTCGGAGATAATTAATTGCACGACGCCGCAATTTATTTCGACCGCAGCTAATTATCTCCAGAGAACATATTTCACTAGGAATTAATTATCACGCGGCACCGGGGGGGGGGGGGGATGGTATGATAGTTTATGAATTGCATGTCCCTTTGGATTAAACCACACGTACGTTCCCGTCCATCTTGGCCGCTGTTCATCTCCATGTTCCACGTCATGCAACACATCGCAGATTCGCATAACAGTTCACGGCTGTTAACTGTAATTCTCTCTCTCTCTCTCCTCTACATAATCCGCGGCACTCGAAGCATCGCAAGACGTTTTTTGATTCTCTGAGCAAGTTGAAGAGGATGCGAGTCTTTCTTTCCGGTCCGTCACAAGTTCTTCCAGCAACTACGTGGTGTGAGAGTCCCCTTTCCCGAGCGAAGGAAATCCGTCTGAGCTCGACAATAAGATGCGCAATTGAAGAGGGATCAGTGAGTGTCCACGTGATGCTTCGGAAGGTGTGCCAGGGGTGGTTTCTTGACTCTGCTGGGCAAGCCATTACCGACTTTGACTCCCCGGTGATCCCTGCTGTTTGATCCTCATTTTGTCGAAGCTCTTGTTCTCAATGCGCGGTTAACCCTTCCACGAATCCTCATCTCTCGCAGGTTATTTTGTTTGAAATTTATTTTCGGTCGGATTTCGTACATTTGAAAACATTTTACGGTTTTTCATTGACACTGGAAATTTCTCGGCAACTTTTTTTTTGTCAGTTTTCTGCGATCATTGATGATGTCTTCGGTTTACACAGGACAGTCGCAAGTGACTGCATCAACAGCTTGAGCGCCAATAAGCAAAGTAGGCTTAATCGCCAGAGGGAATAAAACATCAAACGAGAAACAAAATCGACCCCCTTAAAACATCGCATTTAAAAGCGTATTTTTCGTGAATGAGAAATTTCGGATGGAAAACTTTTCCACTCGTACACGTGCTGAGCAAACCAGGCTGAGGTTGCTCAATGAACACCGCGTGTCGATTCAGGAAACTCCATTCATCCCTTTCATCTTGTCGAGAGTTTTCAGATGTATAAACATGGCTGCGTCATGTTCCATATATGGTGGTTCGAGCGTGCACCACATTATTTGTAAACGTCCCTCGATTTCAGGCGAATGGTCGCAGTATAATTCTATTGGAGTTTTATTGCTGGAAATTGATGAGGATGTTATGGATGTATTATGGTCGAGAGGGAACTGAAGTTCAGAGGTTATATTGCAGAGGTCACGTCTGGACTGTTGTGCACAGTATTTGGTCGCTTGGGTTTCTTGGAGATGTGAAGGTGGTTTAGAAGATTCAGAGGCGAGTAACCAAGATGGTTGCGGATCTGAAAATGTTCCGTACGAGAATAGATTGAAGATTTGTGGGTTGCAAAATTGGCAGATAGAAGGAAGAGAAGTAACACGAGAATCATTGAAATTAATGCAAGGATTCTATAGAATGGAAGGGGAGAAACCATTCAGGCAGGTGGGGGTAGAGCAAGAGGTCATCATTGAAAAAAAAAAGCTTTAGTTAGAAGGATGTGAGGTCTCGATCTTTTTTGCTACCCAAGGTGGTGAATGAGCGGAAGGGGTTGCCTGCGATGGCGGTTACTTCTTCGTCAGCGAATTAATTTAAGGAGAGGCATTTAGGGATAGGCGTTGTGTGAATGCTGGTTAATTTCTCCCTCCCATGGCGAAATTCTGATTGGATTGTGGATGGCATGACTTTGTGAAACATGCTGTAAGCCTCCCGCGATGAGACTCCATGGAGATATCCGTTAACAACAATAAGAACATTTTCTTAGGGACAGTCGTCTCTTATCGAATATTATAGTTCACATTTTCTCAATAATAATAAATGGTTACAATCTGATTGTGAGGAAGAAACGAACGAATGTGGTCGTTTGGTCAAAAACATCAGCAGTAGATCTTCTGAGGAATTGTGGTCGAATTGGTCCCTCCGTAGACGTCAGACGCTCCGCGATGAATTGAATATTTTCAACGCGGACAAGGCAAGAGGAAAATGATTTTTATAAAGAAGTTTTTTGAAAATCTTTTCTGGTATTAGGTCTAACTTGGTCTGCCTCAATCTCTTTTCAGCTCCCCCCCCCCACCCCGCAGACCTATTTTCTTCAGATATTTATTTGCTTGCGTCTCTTACCTTTACATAAAAATCTGGCCAGGTTTGTGATGCGAATATGTTAATGTGCTGCATGTTAGTTTTATTGCCTAACATGCAGCACATTAACACATAAACAACCTTCATTTTCTGCCGTGACCACCCCGCGCCTTTCCCAAATGTCGTCACAATCACACACGGCCAGTTGAATTCGACTTCAAAATTTTGTTCAATTTCAGAAATGACGATTAAAGCATGAGGCTTAATCACTCGCCCCCCCCCCCCCCCAGATCTTAAGAAGCTGTTTTCAAGTGGTTCACATTTTTCGAAACGGGTTTCACGGGTGTCATCAAACAACTCGATGAGTTTTATCAACAGAAGAAACGCGCGTGTCAGTTGTTTTTTCAATATCTCGATGCGTCCATTAACGGGGCTTTCAGTTGAGGAACGAGTACGCGCATGCGCGCGAAAAACTGAAGGGATTTCCTGATGGAACAAGGCGACCTCTCCCCATTTTCCTTTATGCTTCCTGATGACAGGTTGGCGCTCGCAGCTGATCTGAGAAGATGTTTTCTTTCATTAAAGGGAAAAAAAGCTATTTTTGTGTCGCGTGTTAAACCGCGTGTCATAAAACTTGATCACTTAACAGGAGCCTGTTCCTGCCCGCATCTTCGCGTGTGTTTATTGCCGTGCAGGTTAATAAAAATGGCGCAGAACAACTTCGCTCTTAAATCAAAGAGCACTCGCGCCTCCCAAACTAGTCCGGAATGAGTTATCTCGTTCGCTCTGTTAAGACCAGCAGCTTTTCGAATACGGCGATTGCTCGCGATAAGACCAGCGTCCGTCCACTTCTATTCGAACATAAACCCATAAGAACAGACATGGCCCGCGGTAAAGATCCCTTAGTAATGCGGGTAAAGATGCCGGCGCTCTTCCCCGTCGTCTTATGGAGAGCATTTTTATAACCCATCAGCACGTGCACGAAGCCCCGCAGGTGGCTATTTCAGCTCGAGCGGAAGACTAGAAAAATCGACACATTTTCGGGTAAAGCTCTGGCGAATGTCTACACCGCGGTGTCAGAATTAAGGGGAACGAAGTCCACAATTCTTCTCGTGTGGATGTCTGCTAGTCGAAGCGCAGAAAACAAACGCCGTTTGTCCGTTTAAGAGTTTCGCACTTCAATCGATTTATTTCGTAATGCCAATGAAGTAACAATAAAGGAGACTTGATCGTGCCTCGCATCGCACTTCTAATACTTGAAGATGCGTTTAGTAAAATAAAAAAAAAATGGTCCTTAGTAATATCAGCGGTGTAAGAGAAGAGAATCGCTTATTAATAAAAACCTTTCAGGGACTAACTTTATTACACCACAATTACAACATCCATGTTGCGAGAGTGTTTGTCGGTTTGTGTGCGAAATCGTCATCATGAATCGCTCGGTGCAGTTGACATTCGTCGTGGGTGAAAATGCGACTGCCAGTTCAGTCCAAGCTAGTCTTTCGACGATGCAAACGCACCAAATGAGCTTATTTTAAATTACGGTGGAGGAACGCGTCATCACTCGCTGTTTTTTTCTGAACCGATCTGCATTTATAGTGTAGAACTTTGTAATTCGTCGAGGTTACATTTGCATCCCATTAGTCCGTCTCTCGTGGAATAGGAAAAGATGAGCTGAGAACTCATCTTTCAAACGCGGAATATTTTATGACAGTTTAAAATTAGCTGACACACACAAACTCCATTGGCAAATGGTTGAAAAGATAATGACGAGCAGAATGAAAAATCCACAACTGTTCTAAAGCAAATATTTCTCGCCACTTTGGGTGCAGATTCTGTCACTGGAGACAAATTGTGTCAACGAAATTTAAGTGCACCTTCTGTTACTCTTCACGGTACTCCGTATTGCAAAATGAATATGCACTTGGGGGGGGGGGATGCACAGCAATCAGCTCGAATATAGGATAAACGTGTACAGCTGATTACCATCCACAAAATGTACAAATGGACCGTTTCAGGTTGCAAGCTTTTCAAACGTACGCTTGCTTCCAAGGGATCGCTTTTATAACACCAAGCGAATGCCTTTTCTTCAAAATTTGAACTTGTGATGAAGAACAATTTGCTGTTCTGTTTGGTAAAAGGACAAATTAACGGGTGGTCTGCCAGTGTCAGCACTCCTCAGAGAGATGTGCTGACATAAATGGTTGCGAATATCATTCAGCGGACAAAGTGAAAATTGTAAGGTCAAGCTCTAAACCTGAACTAGCACACTCCTTACTTAAATAAGACAGCAACGATGTATTGATGGTCATAGAAAGAGAAAAGTGTGTGGCTGCTGAAGTAATTTATTCTCTCCTTTAAACCATGTGGAAGAAGAGACTTACGGGAAAACTGCAAGATGAATCAAGAAAGAACACGAAACAGCACAGCTGAAGAAACTTGCTGCACGCAGATAAGCTTCGCAGGCGTTTTTGAAAGCTCCGGCGAAGAAGACGTCCTAAGGAAGTACACTTTGATTCATTGCGATGAGGAGTTCAATGGCTCCTGAAGCATGCGGCGGGGCCATCTATCTATCGTTCAGGGCGATCCTGTTGGCGAGTTTCTTATTTAATCCTCTTGATAAATTGGATATTTTAGTGAGGGGTGTTTAGCGAGAAAATGATTTCTTCGGGTATTTCTTTCAATCAGCTGCCAGAACCAGGCTTACAGGCAGTAATAAGAACACGAAATAAACCGGCAACTTCTTTTCTATTCTCAGAGGGAGTCTGAGGAGCAGTCCTAGCACTCACGTGTTTTGGGCAAATAGTGTTTGTAAACACCTTTACAACTAAAGCCTCCCCTTGCAACTGGCGGAACTTTTCTGGATCGCAAAAAGGTCAAGGAGCGCCTTCTTAATTCCGTCTAGGATTCGAGGAGCCTTTTATAAGAGGCTTTCAGTGGCGCACCATCACTTAGTCGCGACCCTCCTCCCGTGAACTCGGTCGCTTTCCTAAACAAGAGCAATAAAACACGCGCGCTTTCTGGACCACTCCTTGCCTTAACTACTCCGGTTAAAGATATTAACGCTCATTTACCGTAGAATGCCTCCTGATAGAGCCTCAAATATTTATAGGGAGCGTTAGGTGTGTCCAGGGTACAGTAAACATTTGGCGTGGGCTCCGGAGTCGAGTGTTAACTCATGTAGGGAATTGCTCGGTGCTACTTTCATTATTTAGCGAACAATTTCCCGCGCCTCACCAGCTCTCTTTTCATCCCCTTCATAAAATATTGCTAACTTGTGCTTTGTAGTGTTAGGGGAAGCTCTGCACAGCCCCTTGCTTTAATGGTTGCTTCGAGGGGACAAACAATTCCATAAATACAAATCTAGCTTCCGATAGCCCAAGAACAGACTGTCAGAAGCAGAGTTGTCTCCTGCGTGACTGCGAAGTCCAAATTGAACTTTTGTGTGTAATACAGAAACGAGAACCACGCTGTTCCATGAAACTCCACACTCTGCCCAAGATGGCCGACCAATCGATAGATGTGTCGCTGCGAAATGCATCTGGATGGAAAGTTGTGAATTCTCTCGTTGTCTGTTCATTTGTGCTATCGCTCGCGAAAGGCAAATCGACTAAAGTCTTCTCAACATATTTGGCAAATAAATTCTTTCTCCTCGTGAAGTAACTCGACGTCCCTTTTGGGCTTGTGGCTTCAGAATCGCTTGCGGTGCGTACATGAACCATCGCACAGATCCGTGCATTTGGTAAGAGCCACCTCGTAACCTTCTAGAGCGGCATTACATGCCCACGTGCTAGAAAGATCTTTAGCGGTGCATCTGCAGTGTTCCGCAGGTGATATTTTTTGTTTTAGTGGGGCTTTCTTGGCTCGACGCCAATAACGCGAGTCAAACTAAGAAGCCATGTGGTTAGGTGTATCAATTATGGTGGCCCTTCGTAAACCGCCAAAAAACAAAATAACGCTCGGGAAGCTGTGTGTGTGTGATGCTGGCACGACCCCATCATTGCCGCCGTCATTCCGAGCAGATGAAACGCTGTCATCAGTGTCAGGCAGTGGATGCCGTAAGTGTGGCGGTAATTGTCCGCAAGATCATTAAACAGCGCAGCGATATATTAGATCTCGTGCTACCAACAGATACTGCAGTTGGCCCTGCTGGGAGAGCGTGGGGAGGGTGCCGTGATGGCTGCGGTTGTCTATTGCAATAAATGTCGCCTATCTGTAGCTATCAGTCATAATTGACTTCGTAGCATGGCGCCCTGACCTTGTTATCGCCTCCGTGTCCAGCAGGCTTCCTTTCTTTTTTTCCCCTGGTGGTAGTTACCGGCAGCTGAGCCTACTAAAGTATTTGCATTATGTTTGGCAATAAATCTGGAAGTTTGCCAAGAGTAGTAACAAAAATTGGTCAGGTGGTGGTGGTGGGGGGGGGTTGAACGATACTTTAGAGAACGTCGTCTTAATGCATGCTATTTCTTCTCTATTTCCGGAGAGCAGGCTGACATCCAGCAATCGCATTAAAAGTTCGTCGTGTGGCAAGGAGTTAGCCGAGACTTTCCAATCTCATCGGAGGTGGAAGGGTCCTGCAAAACATGCAAGCCGGCCAGAACACACGCAACCAACAGGCACGAGACTGTACTTTCATTGAGTCAGTTGCTTCTGCTGTGATTGAAAAACAGCGCCAAGAGTATAGACTTTTGGCGCTGGTGTTTTTTTCCAAGTGTTCCTCATACAAATCCCTTGGATTATATGGAAACGACGCAATCCGTATTGGATCGTGTGCATCAATGAGATCTCCACACCACGTGGATGCATTTAACTTGATTCTTTAGGTTTACAAGAGGCGATCACGTCAGTTGACGCGTCCTCGATATTAATGTTGACGGAGAAGAATGTGTGCGAAATACTTCCGGCTGAAAAAAGCAGTCAGCCTGGAAGAACTAATCGTAAATAATTCCCGAATTTAATTAAAAATTTCTGCTTTGACATTTTTTTTTCTCTTGGAGACTCAGGTTTTGAATCGTGCACTTCAGAAAAAATCAACCGTAGAACTCGCTCTTTCAGACTATACAATTACGGTTTATAAATCCGACGATGACATCAGTTCGCTTTCCTACTGTTTCTCCTGAAGTCTTCAAATAGTCGGCAGCCATGAACTCGATTATCGGTGATTACCTGAACATGGAGATCGGCTTTCTGCCGATCTTGAAATGTTAGGTAAGGCGTGAGAATCTCTGAAATCTTATTCAACCAGAATGAAACTCATTTTATTTGTTAAAAATATTCGCATAAATGGAATGAAATCGGGATTTTTTTTTAGCGAGAATGTCTCGATACGTCAGTAGTACAGATAACAATTCTTACATCAGTGGAGGGCAGAGAAATTTTCATTCAATTTGTACAGAATATTTACAGGGAAAAGGAAAGAAGGATTAATTTTTATGAAAACTTGAATACAAAGTCGATTTTTGATTTTTTTTTTTTTTCTTTCGAAACACAAGTCGTAATAATACGTGAGAGAACATTTTCTTAAAGTGAGAAGGCTTTGGTCGCCTGTTTGTTTGTTTTTCGAACGCACAAAGAACAGAAAGGTGGGACACGAAACGCGTGTTCAGATTGATATTTTGTAGCTTAAAAAACTCGTGCTTTATGAAAACATTTTAAATGAAAAGAAATCGGAGGAAAGAGAATATTTTCGCAGCCATCCGTGATGAGGATTATTTCAGACGCCAGCAGGAAACTTCCCGGCCGCAGTCCCGTTCTCTTAGCGGAATAAAAGTCAAAAATCAACAGAACAGAACGAGCAGCAATTCCGGTGATTTAAACAGCGGCTCTTTAATGGGAGAATAAAGACGGCGCGAGGGGATAAATATCCCCAGCGTGAAGCCTCACCCGAAGACGTATCGAAGTTTCGTCAGCGCTCTTTCTTCGGTGAGCCCACCTGCCATCTTGAAATCTTTAAGTTCTTCAAGGTGTGCGCAAAAGCGAAGGTTTGCTTCCTCCCCTTCGGTTCCGCTTTTCTTGCGCGAGGAGCAGAAACGTCAGAGGAGCATCTTGCCGAGTCGTTACAGTTCTCCAGTGACCTGTAAAATCTCCACGTTTACCCAACTATCTTAATATTTCCTCTCTAACGAGTCACTCCGAGTGTCAGACTTCCACCGTTCCTTCGCTACTGCGCAAGCTCTTTGCATACACGGAGCGGCCGGATGAATGCCGATGCGACATTACGGGCTGCTGTCAGGAGACGAGATGGATTTGCATGGGTCTCGCCTAACGCTCTGCGCATATCGGCGTCACGGCCCATTGCGCTGCCAAACGCTTTTGCCCTTTGCCCTGCGCTGACAGATTGATCTCTCCAGCTTAACGACCATCCCATCTTGATACCTAAGCTCGCCCCTGAGACGGAATCCCATGGAGGCGGCTCTTGACGTAATATAGCTGGGACTCAAACTGTCCGGACAGCACTCGCCTTGTAATAAGTTGCGTGAGATGCCGACGAGATCACTCTTCGTGATTTTGTTTTTCAAAATTTAAAGAAAATACAGCTCCGTCTAGCGGAAAAATTCCAGTGTGTCGAAAAGTATGCGAACATGACTTTAATTACTAAAAAAAAAAATTTAAATAACTTTTTGCTGCTTAATTCGGATTGAACACATTTCTATCGATTCAGATCTGATTCGATGGAAATGTGAGTGATATTTCTTAAAACTCAGTATGAATGAGGCAAGAAGTCATTCTTTATTGCCTTCCTGCTGGGGAGGGGGGGTGGCATACGAGAATCTATCTAGACACTGTCGCCTAACAAAAAGAAAAGTGCAAATTCCTCGTAGCATCTTCACAAAGAGCTCATTCGTTCTTCAGACGCTCTTCCTGACTTAATAAAAATCCATCTTGCTCAATTTAAATGAGTCATTTGAGATGTTCATCGGAGGTTTTTATTTCCTTCGTGCCCATCCCGCTTTTGCCGAGTCGCAGGAGGTCATCAGAAGAGAATGCGTTGACGCCATTCAACTGCGTATTTCAACATCGCAACGTTAAGCATTCGGCAAGTTTTCGAAATTGCTCGACTACACGAAGCCTGCTAAATTTAGTGACGTGTTTGTAGCGGACTCACTCGCTCCCTTTAGCGCGGTTTACGACCTTTCCGAGAGCGTCTAAACCAAGCGCAATGGCGGAGGAAAACCGGCTGCAGCGAAACCGTATAAAAGTTTCAGGACGCAATCTATAACACGCCATTTAAGTCGATTTATACGCAAGTTGGCAAAGTTTACTCGACGTCGGTCATTTAAATAAATAATAAACAGGCATCCGCAGATGATATTACGGCTGATGGCATTTCTGTGTTTTCCCGCGTTTCGCAGCGGAAATGAAGGAAAAGCGCGATTGATAGAAGAAAAGAAAAACATTAAAGCACCAAATAAAAGTTCCGAATATTAGATCGCGCTTTATTTTTATTATTGTTCGTAAAGATGCCAAATAAATAAGCAATTTTTTACACGCGGTCCGCTTTCGCGTGCTTGTCAGAAATGGGGAAAGGTTAAAAGAGAAGGAAATCGTATTTAGCGGCGGAAGGCAATTTTTCTGTATTTTCATTGGAAAAATTTAGATGGGCGCTGATCAGCGCGTGATGATGACAAATGGATGGAAAGGGCGGTGCAAAAACGTTCCCTGTGGGGAGCACATTTTTACCCCTTCCCGCGGAAAAATAAACCGCGATTGGGGAAGGCAGAAATAATTTTAGCAGAACTAATCGATCGGCGTAAAGAAAACAAAAAACGTGAGAACTTGGGTTGATGGCCTATCGAGAGAAGGGCTGGGTCAGCCAAAGTATGCGATTTTTTCGTATTTATCGCTCATAAACTTCACCGATTCGTTTTCTGAGTAGTTTGCTCCTTCGTCCTATCTTTCTGAAAGATTCCTTCCTTCCTCAGTGGAAAATGAATTCTTTTATGAGCAAAACGAAACTAGAACTTCTTGGTGGAGAACTCCATAAAAATACAAAAAATGGTTTTACACTTAAATTAGAATTATTGGGTGGCTCCTACATTTCTCTGCTTATTTAGAAAGGCATCTTCTGGGGGGGGGGGCGGAAGAAACTGTGCTACGAAACTGTAAGTGTTGTCGCAGTGCCGCCTGGTGGCCGTGGGGAAGTCCTCGCCACTCTAATCGACACACCCGATTCCATTCTCACCTTTGGCGCGGACGTTTGTTCAGGTGATGTCGTCGCCCAGTATTAGATCGTCGCATTGCAGATGAGGTGCCGTCTTGTCCTGTTACGTGCCATTCAGAAAGGAGATTATTACGGGTCTCGATCCGTGACGTGTAGTAGAAATAAGATGGTGAGACGAGTCTCGCATGTGTGTAGATATTGTTCATGAGGCACGTTGATCGGTTTTCAGGGATGAAAAACTCTCCACCCCATGTGAGCTAGGTCTCATTCGAAGATTCCTCATGGGATGCGAACCCGGGTGTTTCCGACCAAAGGCTCGTCTACCAACTGAGCTGCGCAGGCTCCTCCCGAATGTTCGTGAGTGAACAAAACGTGCTTACTAGATTTCACATTCGTAAACATCATTGCGATGAATTGCATCACCGAGAGCTTACGTTAAAGTTCTCCAGTATTTCATACTGGCTAGAGATAATTTTTATCCTTAAAAAAAGGAGACTCACCGTACCTGATGCTGTTTTCCTTTCTACCAAGTTCAAATGACCTTCTCGGTCATTTGAACTTGGTAGAAAGGAAAACAGCAAAGCTCAATAAAGCACAAACGTTACATGAGTTATTTAGAATCCAACAAATCTGGCGTCGCATTCCCATACGGTTGATACTAATTATCAAATTCGCCGGAAGTAACCTTAGAAAACAATTCCGATTCGATCATGTTTCCGTGATGACCTGTGAAAACCACTGTTTGGAACAACCAGCCCAAAGTCCTTCAGGATATCAAAAATTGGAAGCGATTGCCGTTAAAAAAAAAGTATAAATCACTAGATATTTACGTGAACTCTTGCGAGAAAATGCGCCAATATGAGAAGAAAAAAAAATTTTTTTAGGCGTGTTATCCGCAATTAGGGTTTTTAGTAGCACAGAACTAAAAGTCCAAACACCGTTGACCTGCCAACTCCGATATCCTTAAAAAAAAAAAAAAAAAAAAGCGATGTTAAGAAACAAACGCAGATCCCCATCGGAATGGTCGTTTAAGCAACGCAATAGCAAGATAAGTCGCGCCTGTTTAGAGTAAGCCCGGTTAGTGATGGCGATGCCACCACTTCCACCGAGTTCCGTTTCCTGCTGAAAGCGCCACTTTGTCTTGCGTAGCTAAAACATCCCTTCGTTCTCTTAAATATCTAAGACAATCCGAAAGCTTTTAAAAGGCAATATCTTACAAGAAAGGAAATGCGTTCGAGGATTTTATCCGCAAATTATTATGGTCGTGCTGTGACGGGATTTTTATGCGGCATGCGAATGCACGAGCACAGAGTTCTGCTGTGTTTTTCTTCACCGACTTTCTTCGGCGATTTTCTGCTTTCATTTTGATGTTTGCAGTTCACACTTCATTTTATGGCCTTCGTTGCGTACGACAGATGGAATCAGCGTACTGTTTTTTTTATTATTATCATTTGTACCTACTGATGCGAATCACCTGCACAATCGCTGGTGGACAACTGAAAGGAAGCAGCGGACGAGTTTTTAAATTTTTATGTATTTATATACGTTTCTTAAAATCAAACATTTTGCATAAGAAATTAACGGATTGACCCATTTTAAGCAAATAAGAAAAAAGGTTGTTATTAGATATTAAATTGATAATAAATAATTCGAGAGGCATTTCCTCGCGCACTCTGGTGGCAGATGCAACAGTTATGAATGCTGTGAAACACTTCAGACGGTTTACGTTTTTAAGATCCGAAAGCACGAAACTCTACATGAGGAAGGGAGGGGGAGGGGAAAGATGGCGTATGAGGAAGAGGAGTGAACACTGCAGGATTGAGATGCGTAAATCGAAAGTTTGGATTC
Source organism: Typopeltis vanoorti (assembly GCF_054136105.1). Classification (NCBI taxonomy): domain Eukaryota; kingdom Metazoa; phylum Arthropoda; class Arachnida; order Uropygi; family Thelyphonidae; genus Typopeltis; species Typopeltis vanoorti. The sequence goes on along the minus strand of NC_143570.1, from coordinate 98,302,002 downwards.
AGTTGATGGTTACGTCAAGTACTTTGCCATTGCGTTCTTATTGACGTAAAGCTGAATTCTTAATATTTTCGTGATTTCAATAAGAAGAAAAGACCTTCTTGTGTGTTTTCTCCATTAAAACACTTTAATTTCAATTAAAACACTGTAATCGGAAGAATTTGATCAAATTCTTCCGATTTGGCAAACCGGGTCCTCCGTCGAATGAATGGCGAACCGACAGTATTCCATTCAGAAACAAGATTACAGCGAAGATCGAATTTTGACCCCCACGATTCTCGTAATAAGAGCAATTAGTGACCCGCTACATCCTACGGCATAATTTTTAATGCAGTTTCCCATCTTGACGACACGTTGGCGGAGTGGCGCTTGGGAATTTTAACTGCGATGACAGTTAAATGAAGACGATGCAGAATGAGACGAAAATAAAGAAAGTGCACGAAAACAATTTCCACGCGTTCGTGAAGGTGAAGAGCGATCGCGGAGAAGTCGAATGAGATGCTGAAGAGAGAAATCGGATTCGGTGAAGATTCGGTTGACAGCTTAGTTAAAGGGGGATGCTGACGCTGCAGGTCAGAAATGAGTGAATTATCATCCGGTGACAGACGTCCTACTCGTCGTCTGTCGGGTGCTATGGGGTCGTTTTATTTCTCGGAGCAGGGGACGGGGCCTCAGCCCGAAGGCAGACAGACGCTACTGGAAACGGGCGGACGAGATAGAAAAGGAAATTTTCGGCTTATGAAAGCGAATGCTGAAAAGAGTCCGAGAGGAATAACCGCACTCGCGAGGAGAGAAGGTCGATCTCGGTGATGGATGCTGCGTGTCAGGAAGACTCCCGTGAAGAGTTCTTCAGTCCCGCAAAAAGGACGGCGATCAGAGTGAAGAATGGATGACCCAGAATTCGCAGTCCTTGCTGCAGGCTACCCCAACAAATAATCGCCTGCTGGCTCAGCCCTACACGGACAGGGAGAGATAAACGGTCCCTTATCAGGGATGGTCAGTGTAAAGCACGAACTCTTCCGGTCTCTTCTCCCTTCTTCACGTTGTTTGGGGAGGTGCGATTTTCCTGCAGATGATCTTTTAAGGCTAAAATCAATAGATCTCGAATCCTTTTTTTGGGGGGAGGGAGTTAATTACGTTGTTCGCATCGCTTGTCGTCAGTCATTTGTCTCCCAAACAGTAGAAATTTCGTTTCCAGCATGAGATGATTTTCACACTCTTAAAATTTCTTGCTTGAGTTGGAAAAACGAGCAGCAGCTAGGGGGGGGGGGGGAGGTTCTCTTGATTGTGGGAGTTCTTGTTCGGGTTCGCATCCATTAACTGCAAGGCGCGATTCACTTGGGAGTGAACCTCCATTACACTGCTGCGTCCCCCTCATATCCAAACACGCATGCGTAGAAATGATCCAAGAAATAAGTAGTTTCGTATCTCGCTGCGATCGAGCGCAAACATTTATAACTCCAAAGTGGTTGGAAAAAAACTCGGAATTAAGAAATAATACTGATTTGATAGCTCGAGTTGCTTCCTTAATTCCAATACCACACACACACACACACACAAAAAAAAAAAACAAAAAAAACAGATTGCTGCCAAGCGTTCATTGAATTCGGTTAAAGCGGATGCCAAAAGTGTTGGCATTCACGCACCGTGAAGTCGTCGTCAGGACAAGAGGGGTTGCTTGGCTTCAGTTGAAAATAGTTTCGCATAACTGAAGCAAACCCCGTTAAACGAACCGTGCATAAAAACGCAGCTCCGACTGTGTTTTTGTGTACGTGCAGAGGACCGAACGGAAAGAAGTGACTTCCTCTCTTTGGGGCACTTCGAATAAGTGCCGATGGGGACGCGAAGGATAAGCACGTCGGATAAGCTTGACAGTGATTCTGATAGCCCGATGCAAGTGCGTTACCAGAGTTTGACTTGTGGACGTGGATCTGCGAGATCATCTTTCGAAATAAGCAGCATGCGTGGTGACGATGGAAGCCGTAAAGAATCGCATTCGTTCGAAGTTACCATGGAAACGAAGAAATCCTTCTCAGGGAGTTGAAACCCATTATGTCGAAAAATTGCAAGCGGTAAAAAAAAAAAAATCCAAATGGAACACGGAAATTGCGTTGTCAAATGCGCTTCCGGTAAGTCAAGGGGCAATTTTGTTTATTGGATAATTTTTGCAAACTGTGCGCGCGTGTGTTTAAGAGTAAATAAGGGTGAGAGAAAAAAAAAAGACCAACATGTAAAAACAATGCAAAATTCCCTGGCCGTGAGAAGTCGCAATATTTGAGTTGAAGAGTGTTGGACTTGACTAATATCCAGAGGACAGCTTCAGTGGAGAGCCAAGTACACTGAGCAACCGCGTTCAGCATTGAAGTCGCGTGGAATTAATGGACACTCGATTCTAAGTGTCCTTTAAATGTTCGTCATTTCGCTAATTGAGCGTCATCTTAAGATGAATCCCAGTGAGATTCACACTTTTCGCCACTTCTTCACCAAATATTTCTAAAGAAGTCAGACAATTTCCAACCCCCCTGCACAAAAGTTTCTGTTTCTTCAGAAAACACAGGGTTTGCTTCATTTCGGTGATCACATTCTATTGCTTACATTTTCCTGGCGTCATCCCTGACGTGTTGCGCATGGCAGCTTCAAACTAGCGTGCAAAACAGCCGTCGTTTTTATTCTCTGACTCCCGCCTGACACTTTTACAGGTCATATCCTTCGGCCGATGTCCACCAGATGCACAACATACACGCCGCTCACAATTTTGCGAGAGGTTCAGCCCAATCGGATTGAATTTAAGGGGGTTGTTGAGGGGAACCTTTCCTCCTCCTCACACCGGTGCACTGAACTCAGTTCAACTGTTTCCGACAAAATTTAAAGTTAGGAGAATCCTCGTTTCTCGTGCTCTTTAAGGGCCACCCGGCAGTTTTTGCACAACTGGATCGAATAAGAAGGGCGAAGAAAGGAAAATAGTGCGCGCACACATACAAGTGTACAGATCGCATCGTTTACCAAATTTCGACCATCTGTTTCTCCATGGTTTTGCTACTTCATCTGAAATAAATAAATTGATATCGGCCTGAAACCGATACGTAAATAAGTGATTAAGGTATTGGGGGGGGGGGGGTATCAACTGAGGCAGTTTAGAAGCGACTGCACAATATCATTGACTGACGTTAAAACTGTTCGTAATCAACTGTTACCATAACAACAACAGCAGCAATAACAATGCTACCAATTAAGTGTCACTAAAGTATCCGTTTTTAAATTGCAGTAAACCTTTCCAGTCTTTGATTTTTTTTTTTTTTTCATAGATGTTTTCTTACTAATGCTCTGAAGTGCTCCCGCTATTCCCTTCTTTTTATTTATCGATTTTAATAGGCGCATCTTTCTGCTTCTTTCAGTCCCCTGCCTTCAAGTTCATTTCTGAATCGCGACCTGTAAGGAAGGCGTTCGTTCCAAAGACCTTTTATGAACGAGGAGGTCGTTTAAAGCGAAGTTAATTCTTGCGATTGGGCACCTTTTGATGAGCGTAGAGCAGGCCAACAAATGGCGCATGCCTGTCGCAAGCAACGGCTTTTCGACCAACCACCAATTGTAGGAAAACGAGGTTCGCTCAATGGACCGATAATTCAATTCGTTTTTCAATCTGTCTTCTTGAACACAATTTGACTGCACGAATGAGAATGTTCAAGTCCTGGCTTTTGTGAGAAATTTCGTTGCGATTTTTGTTCACTTTTTGTTGCTATTTTTCTTTAAAAGGGTAGCGTTGACAGATCCCCCATGGAAGTGTTTTTCGTGTTTAACAGTTCTGCCAAAGACATCGTTTATGAGATAACAAAGGAAAGCTTTTTGCTACCGGCAGCTTTGCTGATCTAATGCGAGATCACCAAAGAATATCTTCGTGTGTGTGTGTGAGTGCGTTGATATTTCAAATGCTTGAAATATTTTAAAATTGAAATATCGATGCTTCGTGCATTGATATTTCAACTTTGAGCTGATTTCAAATATGGCGATCCATTTTGCGGAATGAGCGAATGGCTACTCGCGTTGAGTCACTGCGTGAAGCACTCAGATGAGAGAGAAGAAAATTCACTGAGTAGATTTTTCTCCCTCCTATTCAATGTTCAGAAGTAATGTGTTAAAATATTAACACATTACTCGCTTAAAATGCTACCATTTTAAGCGAGTTAAGAAGCAAATTATCTTTGGCAATGTTTAATAGATCCCCAGAAAATAAGAAAAACTAAGAATTATCTTTAAAAATCTTTCGTGCACATAAGAATGTTGCACCATTCAAACGGACCAATTTTGATAGCCTTGAAAACGGAGAAAAGCATCGATGCCCCCCCCCCCCCCTCTTTTTTGGCAGTTCGAAAGAATCTGCGCGTCCTCAGTTGCCCCATAGACGTAATGTGCATCCTGGGTGGTTAATATTCCACCTAGGATGCACATTTCCTCCCCAGAAAATGAGCCCTGGAGATGGTCCACCTTCCGACACTCGCATTCCATTCTGATCTTATGTAGGGTTCTCTCGAGAAAATCCAGTCCCCACCCTCAGACCATTCTGTTAAATTGCGAGTGAGGGACAGATGTTAGACCATAATGCGGTCAAGTCGTGATTGAAGATGTTTTATTCCCCCCCCCCCATCGGAGCAAATAGAGGCGATCAGTGATCGTGGAGGACGAAAGCCGCAGCATCCATCCAAGTAAACTTCCCAACTTAGTAGCAACAGTTATTTTAATACATTACCAAAGTGAGCCTTATCTAATTTATTAGATAAAACTAGAATCTTTTTTTAAAAAAAAAAAGTTTTTTTTTTTCCGATTTTCAAACTTACACGAACCGCTTATTCCTCCTTGGTTTACATGCAGCCTTAAAATAAACTGCACAGCTGCCCTCCTCTAATGTCGCAGTTCAAGGCCAAAGTCACCAAATAGCAGTAATAATTCCCGGTTTTCAAGCATCTCTCTCTTCCGCAAAGAGCTTGAAGATTTCGCTCTTCTTCAGACTCACGTTGCCTTTCTCGAAGCTCTTCAGTTTCCTTCCCCCCCCCCCCTTCTCATTATTGTCAACTGATTGCAATTCATAATACCCGAATGGCATACCACGGGTGTTGAAAACGCATTCAGTGAACCACGGATATTCCTCAAGCGCGAGTAACTCCAGTCTCCATAGTGACCACGGGTTGAGAGAAGAATAAGCGGACCCTCAAGCACTGCGTTTCGTAGTATTCATGGAATTGGGTCCGTCACATTCTTGTTAAGATGTAAAACTGTTTACGCAAGTTCACGAGGGGCGAACCAGCACTGTATAAACGACACCATCGAGTCTGCCGACAAAATGTACAAATCTCGCAAGCTCGTCATTCTTCGACTATCCGTATCTTTTTTTTTTTTTTTTTCATTCGTTTCCCTTTTGAAATCGGATACACGCGCACGTAAAACGTCCTCAAAACTGAGAAATCGTGAAGGGGTTCAGATTCCAGACGGCATTCAAGTGCTTTTCCCACAGAAGGGGAAGACGCATTTTACTTACGCAACTGTCACATTGGTAATGTCAACCAGGATTCGACTGCCGTAAGCATTTCTTCTTCTTTACTTTGTGATATTTGATTCATTCCGCATTTAACGGTTCTCGAGAAAGTCGCATATTCCGTAAACGAAATAAAACTCGGTTTCCCAACTGACATTTCGTTTATAGATGAAGATGCCGAAGCAGTCAACCCAAACAACTTGTGATTAGCGTTGCCACCCTGAGTGCGGTTGATCACGTGTGCTGGCACACGAAAATAATGCTAAAATATCGTCGGCCGCTCATCCACCCTTTTAGCATACTTGTGGCGTTGGTATGTTATTCGTATAAACTGCGAAGCGGCACGATGGCTTGAGCAAACATCGCGTTCCTTGATGGGTGTTTATGGTCAAGTGGCGAACGACTAACATGCCGTAAAGTGATGGCGATTCTCGTTTCGCTGGCAGAGCTATAACGAGGCTAACACCACCTTCGTATTATCCAATTACTGCCATAATAGGCGAAAAGAAACCCTCTTATTATCATAATCGACCGCCGTGCAATGCCGGAAAGAACGAAGGTTTCTGTATTCGGAGCGGAGGGGGAGACAAGTAGTCGGTGGAAGAGAAAATATGCTCCGTGCATGTTTAGCGGGTTTAGACGTCCCTCCCACGCTCGCTTAAATGTGCATTGTTAAAACTTTAGCGGTGTAATTAATCAGCGAACTCCAGAGAACAGAACCAAGGTGTGTGTGTGTGAGAGAGAGAGCGCGCATTTAATTTCTACCATCCTGACTGGAATGTAACGATTTTTCTGAAGTATGGAGAACGGGATTCTCTCCTTTTTTCGTTTTGGCTTCTTCTCGCTAAAATATGCTGAAAGTTTCCCGGAAACTTCTCTTCGCAATTAGTCAACGGCGAAGGAAATGAAATAAATGAACGGTTTCGATGGCGTTAACGTACTCTTATAAATTTTTCCAGATGAATCGCTAATTCTTTGTAAGTAACGAGCTTAAGACATCGGCTGGGATCAGGTGAGCTATCTGCACCACCCATCTTGATACGGAACTGTATCTCTAAGGTAGAGGGTAGAAAATAATACGACCTATACGGAACGAAAGGCATTCTTAGATGAAGCCACCTTTTGAAGAAACCCTCGCTGATTTCATTGGGGTCACGAGTGAGTCTACACAGAAATAAAATTCAATCAATGAAAGATGCAAGTCAGAGTTTGGTGCTTCTTAAAATGATGCTGAAATAATCTTGACATGGCTTAGTCCCAAAGTTTCGATGAATCTTTCGTCTTATTGGTTCGCACTTGCCGGTGTATTCCCTAATTTACGTCAGACGCCCTCAGGGAGAAGTTAGAAAAACGCTGACTGCTGAGAGCATTGTGAGTAAGCCCTGGACATGCGCCGTTAGAAATTATCTCATCGTCCGCCAACTCCATACTTCGATCTCACAACGAGATCCAGTCATTAAGATGAAGAAAATGGGTGCCCAGCAGCCGAATAAAGACAAATGACCTGAACTTTGTCCAGGAAACTAACGTAAGAATGCAATTAATGTTTCTCCGTAATTACTTCAGCATTAATAAGTGTGATACGCATACCCTTTTCTTATATTTAGTAAATATCACCCTTGCCACAAGCGCACAAACTGTCGAAATTGGTCCTCCCTCTTACAACTGATTTCCCAAAGTGATCGCCATCTTTAATTGTTCTGAACGGTATAAAGCATTTCGTAATCGAAAAGCACCCGAAACTTGCTTCGTGTTGTATGTACATAGAAGAAATCCAAGCCAAAGAACTGCATCGCTATCTAAGGCCATGCTGCTGGCATTGTAATATCTCACTTTACACCAACTCCAAGATTTCGGCAAATATTCTCCCATACATATAATTTTTAGCCAATGACTTTATCTCCCCATAAGAGATCGGGATAATTGTAATTCCAGCAAATATTCTGATGTGAGTAAATCAGTTGAAATTAAGCCGGAAGTTGAATCGCACTTTTTAGCCTGTTTATTCTCCTTAGCTTTTGTGCGTAGTTAGAACTACTTTTAAACCTTTTCCCAAGTAGAGGAACGATTGCATTACCAGTCACCATCTCTCGTGACCCTTCTAATTAATATCGTTCCTGTCTTTCGAAACATTTCGAAGGCGTCAATCGGCTGAAATGTCTCCCTTTCGGTCCTTTGTCAAAGGTGTGATCCGTTTCCATTTAGACGATTCCGAGATCACTTTCAACGCATCTGTCAAAATTCATCCACGCTAGAAATGAAGGAAAACGAGAAGGAATATCGCGTTGCTGTAATACGAAATAAACATTCAGGAGGATGTATTTAAGAAGAGGCGAAATAAAAATAAGACCTGCTTTTGCAAATGGCGTATTTCTGAAGGTGCCATCTTATCCTGTGAGATCTTGGGTCATATAAGGAGGAACTTTTATAAGTGACTTTTAATTAAAGGTTAGTTAACCAGTCTTAAGCGTGGATGGCAGGACCTTTTCCCTCAGAAACGGGGACTTTAATTCCTCCAGAAAGAAAGACAAGTTTCGTGGAAACACACGCCCGTGCAACTAACAGGCAAAACTTCGCTGATTCGGCCCCGTGGATTTGATCCTCCTCGGCGTATTTTTAACCATTTTCCTTCCTTGGTTTATCGAACGAAATCAAAATGAATACGAATTGTGACCACGTCTGAGTGTCGTTGACTTTTTCAGAGAATTTCGAACCCTTTCCTCATTTGCAACTGCATTGTTGGTTCGTGTCGGTTTTTCAGAGCAGGAGGCGGAAGCGAGCCTCTTGAGAAAGCCGGTCTTAATCCTATGGAATTACTCGGCCATTATTGCGTGTATTTTCGTGCCTGTCCAAGTAATGCCCGAAACAAGCGGCCTCGGTTTCTCTGCAGCGTTTTCAGCGCGCACACCTGCTGCATACCAAATCTTTCAGAAGAACTTAGCAAAGCGGGGAGCCGGTTCAAAAGAGAAAGAAACGTCTACGTGAGTAAATAGCGGCTGTACTTAGCGGTGATTATGGAACTGTGTCTAGCGCCCATCGTCTTAATAACGTGACAGAAATAACTAGTGGCGAGATGGCTTGCTTGTCAGTACCGTTATTGTACCACGATAACTTTGGGTTGAATGTTTATTTTCTCTCTCTCTCTCTCTCCACCAGTCGGCGCTATCATCTGGCCACAATATAATCTACTAAACTGCTTAATGCGCTACTCATGTATTACCGTCCATTACAGGGTTTCTAAATAACAATGCCGTACATCGCGCCTTCTCTTTCGACGAGTGTTAGAAACGCGATAAACTAAAAATAGATGAAAAAAAGATTTATTTTGAAGTGGAGATTTGGTAAGAACACGGACGGGGGGGGGGGGATACAGCTAGCCATAAATTTCGTCCGTGCACAGAAAAGAATGTATTTTTCGGCTGAAAATCAGAAGTAAATTATTACCGAAATGGCACTTGGAGAGCACTTCTTAAATCTCAGCGTGCTCGAATGGGAGCAAACCGTTCCTTTAATTAAAGACGTACAAATGTCGGGACTCAAAGAAATTAAATTCCCAATTCGCTGTGTGGCGCTTCGCTTTAATCTTTCGGAATTAAAACCGGTTATTTCCTCAACGGGAACTTCTTTCTTTTAGAAACAACTTCTTGCGATTGATTTTTCCGAATATTTTTCGTCTTACTTGATCACGGGGGCCCTCACAAGAAAGAAGTTTAAGGAAGGCTTTTCTCGGTAAAACTCTTCTGTTGAGAGAGAGCGAAAACGGCTTTAACAAAACCGCCCGAGAGATGGCCACTTGAATGGCACCTTACGGCAAGAGAACACGTGACCTCCTATCTCATTCGAGCCAAGTTGCATCACACTCGCACGAAATTGGCCTCCGCCGTAAACGATGTTACCAATAATTAACTTACGGCTTGCTCCGTGAAAATATCATTAAGTATGTTTCGGCAGCTCTCTGGCCGGTAATGAACTGTGGGTGTGATCTCGCGCCATTATGACTGCTTCTTTACCATCACAATTGCGTCCCCTCGAGTCGCCCACTTGATGAGTTACTCCGGGCAAAATTGTGAATTTTTCATGCTAACTCTTGGTGATGCCATTCAAATTGCTGCACTCTCTCTCTCTCTCGGAATCTTCTTGACTTCCCATTTCGAGCCTTAGTTTCGTAGCTTCCCGCTCCTTCACAGCATTCACGAATAGTCCCCCCCCCCACACACACATAACAATTGCTTTTCCATTAAGAGATTGCACTTTTATTTAGAACGGACAGTTTTAAATTGATGAGCTTGCTGCAAAAAACAGAAACGTAGTTAACAAATATGGTCCTGGATTTGTTGCATTGATAAGCTTTTTTTTATTCATTTATTCCTTCACTTTTCTCTTACATCAGAATTCCTTTGTTTTTTAAATATTTCTATCAATATTTTTTCGATACTCTTCACTCCTGGTTTTATACTTCCCGTCCTGGTGTTTTGCACCTCCGGCCGTCTCAAACATTGTCCTGAATAAAAAGACTTTGACAACGTGATGGTCCATCTACGTGCATTTACCAGCCCACTCTGGTTGCAAGTTTTCCTCTGCTGGGATTCACAAAAACGTCGTGATGATGTTGGCAGAGCCGCTAGTGATTCACAAATTTACGATAAACTCATCATACTCCTTCGAACGTCCGCTTTGTCGGTCGGGAGATGTTATCGCTTCCAATTATTTTAATGCGGTCCACATTAAAATTTGTTTCCAGCGCCATAACTGCTACTGCTGCTTATGATGCGAGTATCGCACCCCGAAACCTCTCATCTTTCACCCCACCGAGTTACACGTACATTCCGCTACAGGAGAGCCGACAAAGAGGAGCGCCTCTTTGCATGTTCTCATCGATTCGAATTTTGAATTGCAAATTGAACCTTTTTGTATTGCATCTACATAAATCCCCTTTCAACACGTAGCGAGTTTGCCCAGTCACACAAGCCTCTGCCGTTCTTGGTAATATGTAAAGAAAGGAAACCCGATAGAATGGAATGTGCACTTGTTTGTTTTTTCGACTTCGCTCAGTGCCAGGATGAGATTTCCAGTTCTACAGGAGAGAATAAGAGAAACAGTGGACTCGTAATCCCCACGCTTTTTTCTAAGTTAAAAAAAAAAAGATTTCTTTAACAAAAAGCGCCAATAGCAGCTAGTAAGCGGTGTACAATTGCAATCATAAACCAGATTTTTTTTTTTTTTTTTTCTCTTTATCACTTCTGCCGCTACTTTTCGGAATAGCCCTTCCCCAGCAGTATTGGGGGGGGGGGTACAATCTGAAGTTTTTCACGACTAGCTCGAAAACGTTCTCCTGTCTTCGCAACTTACCCAAGTTGCTCTGATGTTGGAAGTTTTTTCCATGCTCTGAGTTCAGCACAAAGCATGAATGCCACAACACAAGACTTCTGCTTTGGCTTTTAAAAATCGGATTCGCAATTTTGGGAAGGAAACTTTCCAACCATTCTTATATGATCTTCGTACGAGTCTCGAGCATGTTGGCAAATTTCTTGCTAAATAAGCGAAAGCGGATAAGAGAAGAATAATAGAATCCAGAAACGGCAATATCTATCGGACTAAGAGGGGTGGGGAAGATCAGAAAATGCGAACGCAATACTCGGATTGGAAATAGAACTCGTAAACCCACGAGAATCTCTTTCGTTTATCGTCGATTAATATAAAGAGCGAAACATTTCCGAATAGTCCGTCCGTTAGCGTAAGTGAGACGATTTGCATAAATGAGTGGAATAATCGGCGGAAGGAAGGGAAAAGGATTTGAAATACAGAAATTTGGAAGAAAAAACAGCTAATATAAAAGAGGTTTAGGAAGGGTGGGCCAATTCTAATGAATAAATAAGAAACTGCCTTTTAATGGATTGTTACGGATGCTTAATGGCCACTTTTCATCGCTTCGATGACTGCCCGATAAGACTGCGAATTCGTGAGTTGCTCTTTCACGTCGATCCACACTGTTCGGAACCACTCGGGTGGTCCAAATTTTCCAGCTGAAGTCTTCGTTTTCTGCGAGACCGAAATCAGTCAATTTATCAAGTTGCGAATATTTGTGTTGCGCTGAAGCATTACGGGATCAGATTTTGAGGCATCCGGGAGGGAATTCGGGGACTTCATGCCTTGATGAGCACGTTTCGCCTTTTTAGACTAAGTCGAAAAAGCAAATGAATCCGCATAAGGCTGGATTCGGTGTGATTAGTGGCTAATCGTAGGTCATTTTACCAAAACAGCAGCGCAGAATACATCGCGAGTGTTGCGGAAGTACTTTGATGCCGGCGATCATTTCCCGTTGCAGCAGCAGAAAACGGGCGAATCAATTGACTATGAGGAATGTGGAAAGTAGCCTCGTCGCACGAAGTCAGCATACCCTTTTCAGCCTCGAGTGATACTGCTGCCTGGGGACAGTCAGCGCAAATGACGTGTGCTGCTACTATCCGTAGTCAGGCCGACAATATCCACGGTGTAAACAACATACGGATCACATCTCCACAATAAAGTCGAAGGATCGCACCTTACCAAGAAGTGAATTCCGGTGGTTTCTCTTAAGATTCATGGATGGTAGCCCATCGAAACTATTCAGTAATATCAGTGGAACTGGAGTTCAAGGTTCACTGAAGTGGGTGAAAAGAAATGTGAAGAAACAAGTTTCTGCTCGACCATCACGTGTCATTCTTCACCCTTCTTCGGCAGAGAAAGGCGAAGAATGACGTGAAGAGCTTCAGATGTTCGCCCGGTCGGTATTGGAAGCGCGGGGTGATGTTTCGGTCACTTCGAAATGGCTTCTAATTTAATCTGGTTCGAAAGTTTTTTTTTGTAAACGACTCTCGACTCGATCTTCATAAGCACGTCACCTGCTGAAAACCGTGGGGCTTTAATTGAGACTTGAAATATTCGCAAAAGCCGAATTATCAACTGGAAGATCTTGTGGCGTCTAAGGGTTTCGCTGCTTTAGAAGAATGAAGACAGACCCGTGTTGTCTCAAAGTGCTCTTCGTTACAAACGGACTGCATGCATGAATGAAAGCTTTCTTGAAGATGTCTTCGTTCTCATTATTAGAATGCGTCGACACCGCAGAAAAACGGAACAGACCAATTACGGAGATAAAATCCCATCAGAAAAATGTCGTTCGAGTGGATCCGAACCACTAAGATTTTCCTGGTCTCAGCAGTACGTGGACTCTGCGCACGAGCCCACACACATCAAACTTTATCATCCGCAACGAAACGATCTCATAACTCCCGCGGTCGACCGCAGCTGACGCTCGCGTTGGGCGGTTTATTTCGCGTACCGTAATCATGGTGCCGGAAGTGCGTGGCGTTCTCGTCCTTATTGTTTCAATGTCAGACGGGAACAGAAAGAAAGAAGAGCAGGAGAAAGAGGGGAAAAAAAAATGCTGGTTCGTTGTTGGAAAGTAAAATGTTTATGGCGATCGTGTCTGCGGCAGACGCAGCATCGCCCGAGCTTTACTACGCTCGCGTTCCTCGGGGATTCCGTATGGATAATGGAACTTCAATGGAAGATGCATGGATCTCGATCGCGAGTGAGGCTTCGTGTTCGGAGTGGAAATTGAGTAACTAAGACGTGTCTGAAGGAACAGCAAGGCGATACTCCCACTTGCATTAAAAAAAAAAAAAAAAACAAGCAAAAATATTTCGCAAATTGCTGAAGAAACGCTCCTCGTTTGACATGGATCGAGCCCGAGACCTAATTAAATTTAATTTTGCCAGCCTGGTTGGGTAGCATGTCCGCTGTCCAGTCCACAGCTTGCCAGTTCGAATTCCGGGGTGGACATGGATGTCTGTGATGTGTTTCAGGTCGGAGATGAATTCTCCGCGCTTACTGGAGACCTGAAGTAGCTTCAAAAACTGCTTGGTCTCGAGAGCATTGTTTTCGGATTAAGTAAAAGCTGAGTAAATGAATATATAAAATACAAAGAATATATAAAATTAATTAAAACAGAAAAAAAACTTTGGCGGTGGGAGTCGCATGAAATGGTGTCACCATGACAGATCACCTCGGATAGCCCGGAGGAAGACTCGCTCACCATTTTTGAATCTGATGAAAATCAACAGATGCGATAAAAGCCGCTCTATGAAGAATTATTATATTTATCATCTTTCACCGAAGCATAAGCAGACAAGTTTGCCGTGAAGTATCTTCATATGAGTATCCCATAATGCAGACCACAATGCACACTCAGTTACAATCATTTCTGATTTGTTTGCATATTCCACCACTGATCTGTATCCTTGATCTTTACAGAAATTTTATTTATACACTGTTTGTGAGAACAAAAAACGTAAAAGATTTTGTGCAGATACTTCACCAGCAACGTTCTGCGTCCAGAAACTTGCTGGTAAATTCCTGAGGCAAACAAAGAAACGACTAATAGTATTTTTGGGACTTAGCCACAAGAAGCTAAAATAACATGGCCTGACGAAATAAAATTAATAATTTCAGACTATACATTTCGAAATAAAAGATGACAAAATGCCTGTATGTAAATGCACATAGTATGAAAGTACCAGTAATTGCATATGCCATGTATTGTGTGTTATGCAAAACTGGTCGTAGGTGAAGTCACTTCATTTTAGTGACTGTGCCGCCTTCATTTATATTTTCCCAGTAATGAGTATTGCTAAGGATCTCGGTTACGCACGCTACTATTCTCCTACTGCATTCTTAAACACTCCGTGTGTGTGTGTGTGTGTTTAACATATATATATAACATATGTATGTATATATATATGTTAAAATACCAAGCTATTTTAAACCTGGTTTTACTCCATTTCCCAAGTAAGCAAACAGACAAATAAGTCAGGTTTGCGCCTGCACGTAGTGTGAGTCTAACTGACCCACAAGGTAGTGCAGGTCTTTCGTGGTAAAGGTGGTATAAGCTCTGATCACTAATCTTGATATTTACCCTTAATGCCAAAACACATCTCCAAGAAGGGGATGCATGATGTTTTGTATTAAAGGCAAGGAGGCCACTACCCAGACCGGTTTCGACCTTTATTGAGGTCTCATCAGTGGGAGCCAGGCTTAGAAATACCAAGGTTAAGTAATACAGAGCTTATAAGTATTTTACCACCATAAGCTACCAAAAGGTGCTTTGACCTTATTAAATGAAAATCTCAAGATGAGAGATAGATGTAGAAAGCACAGTAACTTTCTACATGTGTGTATATATATATATATATATATATATATATATATATATATATATATATATATATATATGAGAGAGAGAGAGAGAGAGAGAGAGAGAGAGAATGTAAAAACATATCCCATATTATATTACAATCTGTTATATTATTACGTGACACCTCCAAGAAAGTGTCACGTGAGGTACTCTACTCCAACTACGCACAATGACACTAGTATCATTAATACACAACGCCATCTACCGCCCGCCACTAATAGCCTTTTATGCGTGTATTCTCTTGACTGACTTGTCTGTATGCAAGATAAAAAGGCCGAGATTCTGGGACCTCCATAAGAGAGGTAAGCTAACTCACTTTCAGTTGAATGAATCCCATAAAAAGGTTTTTGTCGGCACGCGGATGAAACTCTGATCTTTTCCAGTTTCATCCAGCAATGTTGATGATGAGCAATGGGGCAATGTTCCGTTCTCTTCCAGTTGCGTTAAGGAGGCTATTAGTAGTCAATTACATTTTTCTGTTTTGTTCTTTATTCTGCTAGTCTTTATATTATCATTTGCAGAGTACTTGAATTATTATTAGTTCAATACCATAACACTCATGTCACATGAGTATTGTATTATTCTTTTCCTTCACGTTTTCGAGCCTTGCTTAACTCACTCGGTAACGCCGATGCCCTTTGACTGGAAAGTCCCACTCTCGAAGGCGAAATAAACGTTGTCATACGGAGAAGCATGCGCATCGGTACCATGAAGACGCGCACATACAGTCATAACTCGTCCTTAGGAGAATGCAGCAGAAGAATAAGTAATGGACCTCATTTAAACCTCTAATGACGACTCATCTATTCTTGGATGGAGGAGGTGAAGGAAGGAGAGAGAGGGGGGTTCCTTCGGTCATAATAAATTTTCATTGCTTTAATATATATTCAATATCCCCACCACTTAAACTCGCCATCTGTTACCGAGTACCGCATGACTGACGCTAACCATACCATTATTATTACAGGCTACTCCATAGAGTCCTTAGACTCATCGAGGGAGAGCCTAAACATCATGTCAAGAACTATCCATCATACTTTGCTTTGAACTCATTCACAGTCATGGCACCCATAACAGACTGTGGCAGCTTATTCCACTCATTCACCACTCTCCAAACACATCTGTCCTTAGGCCCTCGCTAACCCCAATCTTTATCAATTTCGAAGGATGGCTCCTAGTTCTTCCACCACCAGTCCTTTTCTGAAAAATTTCCTCTGCATTGATCTTGTAAAAACCCTTCAGTAATTTGTATCTCTCAATCATATCACCCCTTTTCCGCTTGCCAACAAATTTTAGTAACGCACAAATCTTCAACCTGTTCTCATAAGTTCATTTCATAGATCTGATACCTTCTGGTCACTCGCCTCTGGATCCTCCTCCCCATCACCAAGAAACCCTGGCGCCCGGATCTGCACACAGTATGCAAGATGGTGGGGGGGGGGGATCTTATCAAGGCTCGAAAAAGAGGAACAATAACCTGCCTGTCTCTGTTCGTCAAAGTATTCTTCAGTAACCAAGTGATCTGATGAGTTTCTTAAGCCACAGTCTGATCTAGTTACAGGGATAGAAGCCAAGCCTTTGGCTTCGTCAATTTACTGGAGTACAATTCCACTAATGTGGTATACAGAAGGTAATCCTCTCACTCCAAAATGCATAACCTTACACTTTGCCACATTAAACTGACATCTATTCTCCTTAGCCCAGTCTGCCAATCTATCCAAATTATCCTGCAAAATTTTGACATCATCTCTTTTAACTATTGGTCCACCTAATTTATCACTATCGGTAAACACTGAATAGTTCCTCTCGCATTTTTTCCTATATCATTAACGTACAATTAAATAATAGTGGCCCAAAAACAGAATCCTGTCATGTTTGATAGTCACGGGCCTTCTGCTGGACTCGACTCCTGAATAAAATACTCTCTATCTCTCCACACTCTTATCCACTTCACTGATTTATATATATTACTTCACCATCCCGATGTGCTGCACTTTATTAATTAGAATTCCATGGTATCTGTCAAAAGTCTTTGCAACATCCAACAGTATCCCTGCAAACCCATTACCTTAATCCAATTCAGCTGTCACCGTATTATAAGACGTGAGCAAATTACTGACTTTACTGATTGGCGAAAAAAGCAAGTGATTGGACTTTTTTTTATCACAAAGTTCAAATTTTTATAGCACGCTAACAAGTGACTTCGAAATAACTGTGCCCAACAATTATTACCAACCAGTGAAGGATTTTGACGAGTGTGAGGCCGTTTTCAACCTAATCAAATAAACTTGGATTTCAGTTTATATACCCCTTCCCTTAAAATGAAGCCCAAGCTTACTCGATTAGGTTTAAACCCAATACTGTTGCTCAAAGCTCATTGTGATAAAAGCCGGCTAATTTGCAATGAAAAGGAAAAAAAACCCACTAAAAGTGAAGTTGAAACCATCACCGCTGTAGGTCACCAAAAGCCAAACATTTGTGTAACATTCGTCGAATTCCTTTTGCAACACGAAATGCGAATTTGTTTTGCTATCAAGTTTTCTCTTCGTTGCGTTTTTAGAAATCCGATTGACAGCCTGTATAAGCTGCTTACTAATTGCGTCACCAGATGGCAGGTGCGCGTGTGTTTGGAAACTGGAGCGAGTGACAGGGTTGATCCGCCTGAAAGGTCTCTTGTTGCTGATCTGCTGCGAACCATCGATGAAATGCTGGCAGCCGTACACAAAGCACACCAACTTCCGGATTAGGGAACAGCTGCGCCATCTTACCATGACGGCTGTCAACAGACCTTATGACAGGTCATTACTGCTCTGGTTTGTCTCAACGGCGGCTCCGACTTGCGTTGAGGCAATAACAAACGCTGCTAGATAGATGCGGATGGAGGAATGTGCAAAAAAGAAGAAAAAAGAATTGCAGGAGGGGAGGGAGGGAGGGGGAGATTGATGGCAGCGGGATTATTACAACAGGACAACCTTCGGAGTATTTGTCCCGAAGAAAGGGTTGTTGCAGCTTTGACATCTGCGGCTTTGTGTTTAGCTGGTGAAGCAGGCCGCTGACAGGAGGGGAATTACAAGACCGGAATGCGAGACGCTGTATCAACGGCATCGGAGGATTTCAGGGGATTGCATTCCGAGCTCCGACTTAGACCTTAAAACTTCCTCTTTTTGTCGTGCGTTTCTGGAGGTCGCCGGTGGATTTCTTTTTCGCTTCGTTTTTGATCATTAGGGTCTGTGGGTTAGTGAAGAGGGAAATTGTCGGCAGTCCACGCTTCGCTAATAGAGTGCGATGGCTTTCGCCCAAGAATTCTTTCGCAGAACTGAATCGCGTGCATTTCTGAAGTTATTAATTGGGAGAAGAATACGGAAAACTCCGACGGAAATGTATTTCCGGAATGCTGTTCCGCTGAAGGAAACAATTCGTTCGCATCTTACGCGAATTTTGCGTATTTAGTTGGTCGTCAGCCTTTTCTTTTTCAGTGGTTACAGAAATCTTCTGCTTTAAAGAAGTTAGCTGAGAAATCAGTAAGGAAATGCAGATTTCAAAATTAAGGTTAAAACGATGCCAATGACCGGAAACGATCTTTAAAAAAAGCGGAGCTTGTCAATGAAATGATTTTTTTTTTTTTTTTTTTTTTTTTTTTTTTTTTTTTTTTATACTCTCAGCAATACGCATCGCGCGTATTTCGCCACTTACTCCATCATCTTAAGCAGTTTTAAGTATTCGTCTTTTGCACGCACAATTTCGAATCGTGTTCTTGATAATGCTTTTAGTAAAGATGCCGCATTCTAATAACAGCGAGTCCAACGAGCACAGAGCAGTTGCGCGAGTGCAGAAAGAGCCGCATTTTGAGGAGCGAAAGAATGAACAAGAACGTTCATTCATCCACAAGAATATCATTTTATATTGAACTCCAGACAGGTTTCTTTTGTTTTCAAGGCAGTGGCCGAAAGTCTTAAATATGTCTTTCAAGAATTCTCCGGGAAACAACGGCGGACCGAGTGAGATGTCCTCGATTTCCCCCCCCCCGTTCCTCGAGGACCAATGAAAACAGGAAACGGCGGTGCTTCCCTAACGAGTGAGTTTCTCTTCCTCCGTCCCTATTTCAGCATTGACACAGCGCCGCATTCCATAACCGCCCTCTTGGGAGTCTTCGCCGACGTCCGTTCTCGTGGAGCAGGGCTCGTGTCTGATGATGCCAAATTCCTCAAAGTGTCAACTTCCCTTCTGGGAGATTTTCGGCAGCGAAATAATATCGAGCGGCTAACTCGGGTCATAAATAAAAGGTGCTTAAAGGCGCCTTTCGGAAGAGTTCTTTAAAAATTTCTTGCCCAATAATTTCTACACGTGTAGCGGGTGACAGGCCCTTCGGCTCGTTTTCTTTCTGGCCACGGAAGTATCTCCCTAATAGTCATTCATTGTCGAAGAGGCTTTCTTTTTCTTACTTGACGCGAGGCCTCTTAGCTCGTAAGTTCAAACACGATATTCTGTTTTTAACCTGCACGCGAAAAAGAATTTCGTGGGTGGCTTCTGAATTGCCATTAAGGAAACAGTTCCTCAACAAAAAGGATGTCCTTTAGGAAAGAAATACGTGAAAACTCATAATGCTCATCGTTATGAGTGTTGTCCATTCTTGCTACACCTTGACCTTCGCTTCAAAGAAGAAGAAAGAAAATTCGTTTACTTCAGTTTCCCATTTCAGCTCACGCAGAGCAAATAAGTCGTAACGAACGAACCTAACATCGAATCCACATAAATGCGCGCAAGTCGCGAGTGCATTTGTTCTCCTAATTGAAAATAATGCACTGGAAAACACAAACTTTTGTGGTGCTCAGAAAGAACGCAAAATCGTCAAGTTCCGTAGACGAAATTATAGCGGGAAAAAAAATCACTTGTTTTGAACCTGAAACGTTCTGCCCAGTAAAACCCACACAATTAAATGCACGTGCAGCTGTTTTTACTTCTCTACTCGCGATGCAGTTTGATATTGTTCAGCGACAACCGAAAATTGACCTTTGGATTGTCGATCTTTCCGTCCTTTTCGCGAGAACCATGCGATTTCACTCAGTCTATGGTTGATGAGGTAGCGATGCTCCTTTAAATAAGAATTATTACGGAACGAAGTGGTTTCCCGTCGCCTTTCTTGTCTGGAGGCGCATTTGCCTGTTTGGAGGAAAGAAAAACCTCTCCGGGATAATAAAATAAAATAAAAAAACTCCACTTCCGTATGAGACCAGCTAACTCCCGCTTTGAATGAAACGTTGCTTCGTGTCATAGACGGGATTCGAACCCAGGTGTTTCCATCTTAAAGGCTCCGTCGAAACTCGCAGCGTTACGGGAAGTTCACCTATTTGTGACATCTGCGGCCAATGTGGGTGTTTTAAATCTGCTTCGTAAAACTCCTGCGAGGGGATCAGAAGTTTCGCGTTTGCCCTTTTTTGCTTTTTCGTACGCAGTTTTGTTTCGCCAAAGGTTGCGGATGACCCTGTTGGCAGTAGCGCACTCGGGATTTAATCTTGGAGGGGGCCCGAGTTGAGTAGACGATTTGAGAATACACACTCCGCACCGCATACGACCTGTGACTGAGCATCTGCGGTGATCGCTAATTCATAAGAAGTGTAGAAATAGAAGACGCGACACAACAGAAATAAAATTTAAAAAAAATGAAATTTAATTCGTGAAGATTTTTGGAAATTTTTCTAGTGTTTTTTTCCTTTTTCTTTGGAGGGGGCCCCCTGGCCCCCTCTCTGGGTTCGCCACTGAACGTTGGCAACCGTAACCGAGATCTGTGGGCAAATAATAATAAAACGGCAGAAAATTAACAAACAGGGGTTGTTAGCCAAACAGAGGCGTTCCAAAGTGCGGCTTGAATAATTTCTCGCTCAAACTGCAGGAATTCAAAGAAATTTGTCGTTCGGCATTTCTGTTGAGTCATTAAAAACGAGGCCATTTTAATGGCCAAATTAAAATAAAGTCACTAAGAAACGCGCCTTTTTATGATTGCCTACGCGAGTATTTCCTTATTGCAATCTCTTATAAGCATTTTTTTTTTTTTTTATTACCCCATGGTATTATTACACCAGCTCATAGAGGTCAAGTTCATGTATTTTACACAGCACCTTTTCTGGGTTGTTATAGAGTTCACATTTGGAAATGGTCATACAGTTTAGCAAATGCATCGGTGATGCTTCCTCGATGTTACAGATCTTGCAGGTGGGGAAGACTTTTATGCCATTGCTAAACTTGATTGGTCTTGTGTGGCCGGTCTTGAGGCGAGAGATCATGGTAGTGGCACTGCGATTAAACTTGGAGTTGATGGTAGCTCCTGGATTTTCTGCTGAGTATACCAGTGGTGAATCATGTCCTGAAGAATTGTTCTTTTTATGTTTTCTTTTTGGGTGGTTTTAAAAAGATCGAAATCTGTGGTATCACTTGATGTTGCGGCCATTTTTGCTACTTCATCTGCAGTTTCGTTTCCCTTTAATCCCAGATGGGATGGGATCCACTGGAAGATTATTTCGGAATCCTTCTCTTATAAGCATAGAATTTTCTAGCATTCACAGATCCGTCAATTGTAATTGGCCGAGTGGAAACCCCCTCGACTCCCACTTTCTGTTGGATTTCTGTGGACATCTCTTCAGGTGGAAGATCAATTTCACCGCCCAGCGTGAAATTTATCTGCCACAGTCACTAGACTGACAGGAGGGTCGAAATGGCTTCGAAAAGTTCCACATTTGAATTCGTGATTGCGTGACCCTCGTCCAATCCACGGTATTCACATTATTGCACTATGACCTTCCGTACGCTGGATTCGCATAAAATAACCAACATCGGACAACGTTGTTACTTTTCCCATTGACTTGGAGTGGGTGTTAATCTTGTTGAATCCGTTTTGCATTTTTCCAATCACCCATTGGGTCGTCGCAAAACGTAGACGACGGTGAACGCTTTTTACACGTTTAGTTGGGGCGTGCCTTCATCTTGTAGCGATACGGTTTCAGAGAAACTACCACACTTGGTCAGTCTAATAAACGGTCCGGAGAACGTCATCATTTTAATATTCTGAGACAACAATTAACCAAAAGGCGAATAATTCTTCATATACCTTTTTGTTGTCTGTAGTGCCCCCCTCTTAGTCATCTTGTCCAGGACAGCTGATCTTAATATTCGGAATGATCTTTTGTCCATTTTTAGAGAATCTTCCGCTACGTAGAGTATCGCTCATACTCCCAATATGCAAGGGACACGCGCGCATTCCTTTTCCCTTTGAGTTCGTATCGACAAAACTATTTTCCGTTCAAAAACAGCGCATGCTGTGAGATCGGAGCGCACGTGCCAATAAGGAGCACAGACATCATTAATCAGCGGTACGTATAATAATAATCTGCGCCGTGATTAACGACCTGCTGGCTCGAAGGCCGCTGCTATCTGATGGTGACTGCGGGGACACCATACAGGAGGAGGTAGAAGGGATACCCAACGGGTGGGGGGGGGGAGAGGTATGCGGTGTGAAGAGAGGTTACCGATAACAACCGAATATATCTGGTTCGAGTTTAGATTAAAAAAAATATTTTTTTGGTGTTAACAAATGGGAAGACGCCACGAGCACCATCCGATAATTGTAACGCACGCGTTTGTTCTTATTTATACGAATGACCACCTCGATGGCGAATAATTTCGGTGCCCTCACTCGACATTTACTGAATCTTTAATGTGTTCGTTAAGTTGCGGGACTTCAGCCCAATAATATTTCGTCGTTCCTTCAGCTGCTTTCCGGTAATACTGTTTTTGTTTCTTGGGGGCGACCGTTTCGATCCGAAGTCTTGCCAACAAAACACCTCTGAGGTCACTCAGCGAACATGTCAACGATTATTGCGTAAGGATGACGAACAAAGGTCTTCTTGAGATTTCATCGTGAAATAAATATGTATTTGATTGAAAAACAAATTTCACGTTCCCTTTTGGTGCGTTTCTTTACGGCGACTAAAATGCTTTCGATCCGCATTTGTCTTTTCCAGTGCCTGCCCAGGGAATCGATCAGACTGAGATTTTGGGGTTAATTTCCTCCTCCGGGTGCTCCGATCTTCTCGCCAAAAACATAAAAATTGCTTCATGTTTCCGTACTACGTTGTCCACGCTAGGAATTTGCAGCTCTTTCTTGACTGTCTTTTACCTCCCCCCTAAAACTACTCAATCTCAGGGAATCCGTAAAACAGAAATAATTAACTTAAGGAAGAAATCACTTAAATGTTGATCCCACAGATCGAAGTGGAAGCGCTCTTGCGATGCATTTTGACGTGCAAAGCGGTCTGATGATCCATTCGTTCATAGCTTTCCATCCACTGGATCAAATGGAGCTGCAAATAATAATAATAATAAAACTCTTCTGCGCTTCCCTTATTGGCTTCGAATGGTCGCGCTTTTCCACAAGTCCTCAAATTCCTTAATTCGACTGTGGATGTCGGACATTCGCAGAACTCGTCTGGCGCTGAAGGAAGGCATAACAGCGTGGTTTTTAAACTAAGAAATTCTGCGAAACGAAGCGCGTTGGTTTAAGTTTGACAAGAACGAAACATTCTCGCCGTCATTCTCTTTGCAAAAAGAACAAAAAATAAATGAAAAAAACTCGAACTTACGAGGTTTTTATAGCAGCCTGGCGGACAGCAACCGCATCGCTTATAAAATGGGAGATTTTTCTGTCTTCTAATTAATATTTGCGTTTTGGAGATTTCTTTGAATGCTGCAGTAGAAGAAGTGGAAGATGATTTCTTTGCCACAGCAAACGTGCAACCGGATGGAAGTCCGCTTTCAGTTTTGAGCCTTTCTTATCTGGTGAACCGTTTCATGCCATTTGGATCTCGTGACATTATTCTGTCGTCGGATTGCCCCGTGCTTCAGTCAGTTGAGCTCGTGGACGTGCTGCTGTGAATTGGACCCGCAAGTGCACGTTTTGATTTTGAGCAGCCAACTCTGCCATCGACTCGCTCTTTACGCTACGAGACGGCAAATTCATAATTATTTCCGGCTTGATTCACTTTACTGCCGGATTAGCTTCGATCCATGCAAGACCACCACCGAACTCAGCAGAGGCTTCAAGTAACTTGGAAAAGTATGCTTTGGCTTATCACAGACTAAAAATCCAGAAGTATTATTTAGCCTGCTGTTAACGTGTCTTAGGCATACGACTTTTTGCGGTTGGAACTAATAATAAATATTGGAAATTTCAATTCAATTTAGATCCTAACATACTTTCCGAATATCTGTTAAGTAAAGCTTTTTAAAAGGAATGTAATTTTCATGAATGCCAGCTTGGATTTGCATTATCTCGAATGAGAGTTGGTGGTTAAAAGCGAGGAGTGTCGGACGCAATGAGATCTCGAACAGCCATTGATATTTGATCATTACCGAAGTAAACAATTTCCAACAAACATAATCCTGTCAGTTTAATTACAAGCTACATTAAGCGCGCGCACGCACACACGCACGAGAGAGAGTTTAACAAAGAACAGTTTACTGTAAACTTTTAGATAACAGCGAAATGACACCGCAGTAATTTGTCTTCTGCATTCGCCTCTAAATGCGAATGGAATCTTGTCAAAAACAGCCTGTCGCCATTAAGTTGATTTTGTCGGAGACGACGTTGTGTCGAATATTAAATTTAGCCCTGTTGGAGGTATTTCTGAATCGGCAACTACTCTTTTGCGCTTAAGTTGTAAACACGATTTAATTAACTTCCCATAAATCCGCTCGGCTGCCCCTGCAAGAGAAAACTCCCTCTTCGCAGGCGCAACCCCCCTCTTCTTTCCCTTAAAATTATGGTAGCAATTATTGAGGTGCAGCGGCTTGCTTATAATTGTGGCGGCTCGATGCCTTACATAAATATCGCTTGGAATCTTTGATTTAATTAAACCCAAATGCCTTCTAGAAGTGTGGACAGTTGGCGAGTAGCAAACAGGCCAACGAACTTTGCCGAAACTCGAGTCTGCTTATAAGAAAGAAAATGGGACGGAAGAATCAGAAACTGTGAGCTTCGTTTTCTCGGTTGGCATATTTGTATAAAGCAGTTAATACTGTAATCATTAAAAAGAACTTTTTTTTTCTCGCATTTTGAAACATAATCGGTGACCATCAGAATAACATTTTGCTGGAAACCGGCAAGTTCATCTGCAAAGAAATTGTCCATAACCGTGGTCTCCTAGTTGTGTTATCAATGGCTCACATCCTTGATTTTCAATGGATAAGTGCAATAAACAATTTCCTTTTTGAAGTGTGTGTGTGTGTGTGTGTGTGTGTGTGTGTGTGTGTGTGTGTGTGTGTGTGTGTGTGCATGCGTGCGTTAATTGCTACTAGTTGAAGCAGCGATGATTACATTGAGATGCTTTAGTATCAATCGCAGAGCAGTGATTTGAATAGTAAAAACGTCCTGTTTATGGATTGTTTTTTTTTTCTTCATTCACAACGGCAGTTTTTTGCGTCTGTCCACAGCTTCACGCTGACTGCTGTCATGCTCGACCAAGCCATTAGTTTTATGTGAAGTAACGGTAGACAAAAATTACGATGAATACTAATTCACGCAGCTTTCTATCGCATTCGATACTATTATTATTTATTCATATACGTGGCGTGTATTCTACGTGAACTCACCCAAGAAACGTCGTAAACTTACCATCGGTGTGCTAAAGGTTGAAATGGAAAACCGCGCTCTACAGACCAAACGGGGGACTTTTTAAGCTATTCTATTCCAGGCGTCTGTTAAGTGACGAAGTCTCACTCACACCGAGAGATGAGATTCGTCTCGCCCTTACAGATGATCACGAGCATCCGTGCCTACAGTGGTATTTAAACCGAGTATCCAATCATCGATGAAACTGAGTTTCATCGATGATTGGTGACAGAATACATCCTGAGTTTGGCATCGGATTCCTCTCGGAGAACGGGCCCCCGATTCAGCAGCAATTCCAGTGAAAAATTTTAGCAACGTAAGTTTAGAAAGGAGACGGACAAAAAAAAAAGATCCCCCGTCATCCTGATTCTGGAATTTCTTTCTGTGCACAGCTTATAAAAAACTGAGGCTTCCCAGCGGGATGTTTGGTTGAGTGATTTCTGTCCAAATGTTAGTCCTTGACGAGACGTGGGTGCTTCTGTGGAGGATGGTTGGTCTATCAAATGCCTGCTAGAGAGCATTTCTTCGGGATTTTTTGACTTCGATGGTGCATGAAGTGTGCTCCGTTCGGTCGTGTTTATTACTAACATCTGTTCCCTCTTATTGTGAACAGATCTGGCAGTTGAGAGAACAATTCTCCTAGATGTAACCACCCCCGAACATAATTAGATAAACAAGTGGTTTATTGCAAATGAATAAAAGCTAAGCTTTTTTTTTGTGTTTTACCGGGCTTTTATCATTTTTTTCTTTTTACAATGCGTTGCGCTAAAAAAGACTGAAACTGAACTCGCGAATAAAACAAAACTAAATCGACCACATGTTAGTTAATACGGTGATTGCATATCATCTGTGGAGTCTGTAGTAACGTAAACATTTTCAATACCGGCGCCTACGCGCACACGCATTCTATTTAAATATTGCCGTTTCTTTCTACGTATCGATCCTACACGTTTAACTGTATTAGCGCACCTTGGATTAGCGCCCAAATAACGTAATAAAGTTGCTTGAATCGCATCGCAAACAGAAATTCGTAGAACAACACGGCAGAAGTCATTTCAGAAGCCATCCGTCTCCTAATGTCTTCTTCTTTCCTTTAAGGCAACGCAAGTTTTCTTATTCCGCACCTCAAATAAAGTTCGCTATTTGTAGAGCGACTGCCATTACCAGACTTCGCCACGCAGGAGGACGTCTTAACAGAGCTATCTGAACGGGGTCAGTTGTTGCGAAACAGTCTCGTGCCCGTGAGACGCAACATTATGACGCCTGATGTAGGAGAGAGCTTTAATGATGCGTGGGATAGCAGGTGGGTAAGGGTCCCATTACGTGGCGACACTATGGTATCTGACTCTCGCTAATGGTCGTTTAAAGTCCCCGGGGACCAGAGCACGAGCTCCAGGAACACCTCGGTAAGTGCCACACCTAGTCTGTTGCTAGGGCTAGCTCGGACAACATTTGCTTCCCTAGTTTCAGCGAACAATACCCTCGTTGGAGCAGGGGGAGGGAATGGAATTCTGGAGTGCAGTCCCCATCGGTTTCAAGGGATTACGAATTTCAAAAGCAGTCGCCTATAAATCCCTGATGGCAGCTGTTGCGGCATTATTGAGTTCAGAAAGCGTGTTTCCGCTTTATCAGCTTGCTTCAAGTGTGTTGAGAGAGAGCTGCAAAATCAGCTTAAAATGCAAGCAAACTTTAATGGGTAAACTACACGAAGGAATATCGATTGGCTGCAGTTCATATTTCGTGTAGACCATCACAAAATGCTTCGTTCTGTGACAGCTGCTACCGCTGTTTGCGGAGGATGTTCGAGTAACTATTCCTAACCTCTCGATTCTAACTAGCCCGTGTTTCCTTTTGCTTCAATAAAAGAAGAAAGACTACGATATTTCAGCTTTTGCAGGCGCCTTAGCGATGCTAAATGATTTCGTGAAAGGAGAGATTTAAGATTAGTAATACAAAAACGAAAATAAATCTCGAACGCCATCTATTTCGTGAAGCAAAGAAAGAGCATTCCCTATTGTTGGCTGTATTGGTCGAACAGCAGCATGCTACACACGAGGAATGCAGCACGCCACTACGGAACATTCAGTCATTCGAAGTGTGTGTGATTATGAAACGGTTGGTGAGAAAAATTCACACGCTGGACTGTTAAGAGACGAGAATGTCACAGGGAAGAGGAAATTCCATAAGATGGAACCTATACAGAAAGAAAGCCGGTGTACTCAAGTAATGAAATTTGTTACAGCCTATTTCTCTAGGACTTTTCCATAATATTTGTATATAATAAGTGAATGAAAAATTAACTAAGCGTGGATTTTAATGACGATGAGAAAATGGTTGTAATAAATTTGTCCGAACTGCGCTAGTCTCGTATGTTGCTTACCACTAGGGTTTATCTTTAATCCCAAGATCAAAATACATTCCCAACAACTCTAAATCTCCTCGACCTTATATTGCATCATCATTAAATTCCTGATATGCTCCCTCAGGGGTGGTACGCTGCATATTACGATGGCGTTGCATGAACAGTTTACCTCTCCACTAACTTTCCGTCAAGTTCGATAGGATTTTTCCTCCAAATTATCTGTGAGGACTCCAGTATTATCAAGAAGTGCTTCGGTCTTCTACCACACATCTTGCTGTGTGGTAGCCGCCGTAATCATTAAAATATCAAAATCGTTTCGCTTCAGAGATCAAGTTCACGCAAGACGTTGCAAAAAGAAAAAAAGTGAACTCATGAGAGAGATCGCATTCGTCAACCTAATTGCTCTCTTTCTACTGATTCCTAATTTTCAGGGAGATTCTCAAGGGAACTGAAGATCCCTAAATGTGAGAACAGTATTCAACGGCTGGATGGATTTGTTTGAGTTACTATTCAGGTGTAAAATAACGGGTCTAGCGACAAAGAAAACTTAATTTCGTGAACAAGAAAGAGTTCATGTTACAGTTTTCCCAAGATTGAGGTACGTAGAGATTTGATATCGTCAAAAGTAAGACCCAAAGAAAGAGGTTCTTTTGTGCATGAAATAGGGTGGCGCCTTATTAGAGTTCAAGTCAAGTAATATATTAATAAATTCTTTGCTTTGTGATATATTCCGAAGCTTCGTCCTGTTGAAACAGTTTGATCGAAGAAAAAAAAAAAAACCTTTGATCATCATTTCACTGCTATACAAACTGTGAGCAGGTAAATATTTGTCATCCTCTGAAACCCGTTAAAGCATTCTTCCCGACCAACAACAAATCCATTTACAGTGCAACTCAAAACGAATCGCCAGGGAATTGAAACTGTTTAAGCGAAAAAAAAAAAAAAAACTTGGAGAGGATCAATTTGCAAATTACTGTAGTGATAAGCTTGAGTAACAGAAGAAAGTAAAGCAAGACAAAGTCCGACGTACAGTATCGCAGACGCGCGCGCACGCACACATACAGATTAGATTACATCACTTGGGCCCTTTCAAAACCACCTAGGATTCATTCACATCGCTGACGCAAGAATATTTCTCTGAAATGAATTTTTTTTTCAGCTGAAGAAGAATTGGTTGTTCTCAAAAGGAAGCGTCAGGGTTTTCAGAGTTCGTTGAAATTTCAGTCGAAACACTAAGGCGATGAGTGCCGTGTGCTTTCTGACCGGTTGGCCTGTTTCAAGGGAGTAAAAATCCAAGTTTGAGACCGGATGACTCAAACTCGGTCAGTTTATGACCGAGTTTGAGTCATGAACTTATGAAGAACCCTGGAAGGACGCGGTTCGAACCCAGGTCCTTCCAGCCGAAGTTCTTTCACAAGCCTTCTTGAGAACATACTTTGAAGCGAGACAAGAACATTCGGGCATATAAGGCAGCATCTTGCGGCGTTCAAGCTGCATATCGATTAAATGGTGGTTCTGAGCAATCCGACTGATAGAAGATCTGGATTTCTGCTGAGATTTGTCTCGATGGACCCTGAATTTGGACTTATAATTTCAGAAATGGTATCTTTTGTGAGAAAAATCGGTAATCTGGGTTAGAGGCCGAAAATAGAAACCTATGGTAGGAATTACGTAACCGTCCAGAGTGCCGATTCGAGAAGGGACACCGCCCAGTAACTAAGCAAGCAATACCCGAGAGAGTTTCAAAAGTGCATACTTAAGGATCGTAAGCCGAGTTTATTTTTACGCCGAATTCATTTAAACCATGCAGAATGCGCATCTTTCGCTTCAACCTTCTCTCAAAAGAAATTTTCTGGTTAAATTTTTCTTTATTTTCCAAGATGATTATTTTCGTTAGTTGTAATGCATTTAAGGCTTACTCATCAACCTGTTAAATTTCTCATTGCGTATTCTGTATTGATATAGCTAGCTATTATGTTTACAAAATCGATCGATTGCGTGTGTGGCAACGCACAAATACATAAAGTTCATTCACTTTGGCTACGTTCTGACAGGAAAATCTAATTTCACCCGATTGAAATTTCGTTTTCTAAAAGCATTGCACAGGATGGGGGGAAATTAGCCTTACGGAGGCACCAATAAAGTGCTCAGACCAACACCCTGCGGATGTTATTCTTCGGGAAACCTCACTTCTAAAAATCAGTTTCAGTTTACATCCGGTGAAAGAGGTGGCCACCCGATTGATAACCAGCGAATGATCATTTTGTCGGTGATGTGAATACGAGAGGGATGCTGCACCTTAACATTTTATCGACTTTTCATTCAACGCAATATAAAACCTGCAAACACCACTCGAAACTTTTGTTCATCGACGACATTTGGTATAATTCGTTCTTGCACCATGCGGTTAATGTTCAGGAAGTTCCGTGACATTAAGCAGACAAATCGTTCGTGCATTTGCCAAACACAGGATGATTAGTAAATGCATTTTTGTAGAATTGCTACCCAAATTGAAGTTTTCTGTTTTCGTTCTAATTAATGTTGACATCTCGCGAACGTGCAGTTTCCTCATGTTTGGAAGTCGCCTTTTCGTTTCGTTGATGTGGGTGAGTAGCGCCACCTTTCCTCCCTCTTGGCGAAACGATTGGAACTCCATTTGCGCAGTTGTTGGTTACTAAAGAAATCGGACTATTTTTTGGCGAATAGTTTTGCCTACAAAAGTATGAGAGTGAATAAACCTTTTGATTTGGGTCACTCAGGATATTAAAAAAGAATAATTAAAAAAAAAGGCGGGGGGGGAAGCTCGCAATCTATGGTTAAACTGTTGCAAGGTAGAGAAATCCATTTGCTTTTCCAAACAGAACTGAGGAAGTAATAATGATTTAAAAATGCACCTCGGAAATTGTACTTAAAATCGAATATGTTTTGATGTAGAAAACGAAAAAATGGATGCAATTTTAATAACAGCGCGGGGGGGAACAGGATGGGGAGGGGTAAGAACTGCATTCGCTCTAATGCCGACTCAATTTTCCGCTTTTTTCTCTCTCTCATAATTACCTGCAAGCTTAAAGAGAAGTAGGAAATGATAAGCAGAGGGTAACAAGATGATTACCCTTTTGTATCCGACAACAAAAACTGCAGACAATAGCAACCAGTCGTGCGGGGTTTACGCGGAAAAATAATGAAAGATAACACCGAGAAATGAATCGCATTATTCGCTATCTTTTTGTCTCTGTCGTGTTCTACACTATAAATAATAAATAACGTTCTTTGTGTCCGAGTCACTGCACACGCGATACGTAGGAAGATGATGAATTGCTTTATGAAAATTTGAAAACGGCGCGCGGGTTTTCGAAGAAAGGTTTTTTTGTTTGTGATTGAAGCCTGACTTGAGATTGAATATCTGCTCATCAAACGTCATTACAAAAGTTCTCTCTCTCCGGAGGGAAAAAACAATCCCCAAAGGTACAAATGATATTTGCTGTATTCATATGCAAGTCCGTATTTGAGTTCTCAGAAACACGGCGCAGATGTTTAACGCTGACTCGGAATTGAAATTTAAATAAAATAGTTGATTTATCAAGAAAAAATACGGAAGAAAAGTTGTGTATTCAGGTAATAAATGTAATATTTGAAAATGAAGCCAAATTCTCGGTTTCATTTCACGTGTAATTGAAAAATATAAAATGAAAAACAAGCAGACTCAAAAAACCCTGTTAAATTTAAAAAAAAAAAACACCTTGTTTGATTTCACGTAGTGATATTTTATCCATTGTATTTCCACTGCAGGAGTCCAATTAGACATGTTTTTTAGTTATTTACTATTCAAAGAGTTAATTTCGGGTGTATCATGGTGTTCCCTCAAGTACCCTACAGAGCGACATGCATCATAACTTTATTCCCGTGCAGCGGAATACTTTCCCCTTTGTATTACGCATGCAGTGTGTGTTAAAGTCTTTCCTAACCCATGGAATGCCAATAACGGTTGCCATAGCTGTACTGACCAGCGTGAGTGCACCTCAACAAAGAGATTATCTCTTTGTTTAAAGATTATCTCGCGATAAGCAAAGAAAATGGCAGTTCGCTGTAAAGTGCAAACAAATATTGAAATATCAAATATCATGTTTACCGAACGCCTAAGTGAAAGTCACTTAAAAGAAATTATCGAAAGAGGAAAAGCAGAAATGGAAATATATCTCGTGCCAATAGAGTGACCAACAAAGCACAATACAGCATTCAAAGTCTTTTCTGTTTCGCAGCGGTTTGGTTTGGTTCATTTGGATTTATGGTCAACGCAACTCACGCTGTGATGCCATATCTATTACGTCTGGTAACTGCGTGTGTTCCGATGGCCGGTTTGCCTGCTTTGCGGGATTTAAAAAAAAAGACCCAAGTTTCCAGGGGAGTAAACCCTTTAACCTCCGTTCACAGCGATAGGCATTCCTGTGCTGATCTGCCCTCGGAAATAGTCACTCCATCCTGAAAGTTAACTTAAAGTAACGTGATCATTGATTGGAAGAAAGACGTAAGCGACCTAAACAAGTACTGCGAATGCACGTCTGTTAAAATAGATTATTTCCTATGGACCGTAGTCCAATGTTTTAATTCCAAAACATTGGACTTTTGGAATTAAAATCCAAAAATGCAGACTTGGAAAATTCCAATTTAAAGCTAATGAAACAAAATTGATCAACATTGATCGGCTTCATCAACAAAAACCTGGAAATAGTGGGTGGCCTTTAGCAGGCACATGAGGAAGTGTTTAAAAAGATCTCGCTAAAAATTCAAGTCGCATATAACGATAAGAGTATTGAAGCTGCGTACGATTCCATAGTTCACAAACTAGCAAGAATTAGAAACGTGGCTGAATGACATCAGCAAAAATAGCAAACATTGTTAAATTTCAGCGAAAGGTGACAAGGGGAAAATTCTTATTATTAGGAAAACAAAACCAGAAAAAAAAGTTTTAGTGGACTAAATGCTCCCAAGAATTTTCTGAGAAAGAACGAAAATACCGCATTCCTATTATCTTATGTGAATTCGATGATAGGAGTGCGGTATTATCATTCTCCCATTTAGTGCTTCATCTGCCCCCCTACATAGAACAATTTTACACCATTTTTGACACTAACGTGGCTACCATAAATCCTGGCTTCATCAATTGTCTGGAGTGCAGTTCTTCAATGTGGTACATAGCTTCCAATCTGTGTATCCCAAAATGCTCAACTTCACATTTCTCCATATTAAATCGATACTATCTTTTGCCCATGCAGTCAGCCTATTTAAATCATCCTGAAAACCCTCCACACACATCGTCTTGATTAACAATTACTCTACCTAATTTCGCATCGTCAGCCAACAATTAAATATTTCTTTTCAGGTTATTTCCTACATCATCTATGTACAAATTCCCAGCACTGAACTTTGTGGCACACCACTAGTCGCTGTTTTCGCCTTGATTCTGCCCCTCCATATACCACTTTTTGATATCTGTCCAGCAGCCACCATCTTATCCACTTAAGCAGAGTCATCCCCGTCCCCATTTGTTTTAATTTGCGTAACAGAATTCCATGAGATATTCTGTCAAATGCCTTTGTAAATCCAGCCGTATCATCGTACAGCCGTATTCCCTTCTATTCAAGCAATTAACACTAAAGTTGATAAAGGCACGACCTACCTTTCGCAAAGCCACGCTTCCCCTCACAGAATAATTCTTATCCACCGATTCTAAAATTCGCTCTTTCACCAACTTTTCCAGTACTTTTACCGCCACTCTTGAGATAATGAGAGGTGTATAATTTGCTGCCACAGACTTTGATCCTCCTTTATGCAAAGGAATTATTTTTCTCTCCTTCCACTCCCTTGGACTTTTTCAGCGTCGAGATTTAAAGAGCCTAATCAAAGGCAGCGCTAATTCCTTTCATATTCTTCTCCTACAGCGCGTGCTGATATCACATCCAATCCCACAGTTGTATTTACATTCAGATTTTGCAATATCCTGATTACTTCCAGTTCATCAACCACTGTTCTTACATCAGTTCCCCATCGCCTCTGCGAAATCAATGTCTTCACTTGGATGATCTGCCCTTTCAAGTGGTCACTCAACAGTTTTTGTCTGCCTCTGTTACTTCTCTGCCATCTGCATTCATTAAAATTCTCCTTCCATGGCCATTCTTCCTCTTACTTGCCACATAACGAAAGAACTGTGTGGGATTTAATTTGGCTAATTTGTACTCTTCATCTTTCTCCTCGTATACCCTCCACAGTATTTTTTTTTTTTTTGCAGCTCCTGCTTAATGATGATACTCTCATCCATCCCTACCTGATTTACTATTCCGACCTTGGGTATTCAGTCTGATATTGCTTCTTCCAGATTCAGGTGCAGTCCATCAGCGTTGTACAAATCATTCCGTGCATCAAATTCGGGCCACAAACACTGCAGCATTCCTAATGCACAACCTGCGTACTGATTCATTAGCTATTGTAATCCAAAAATCTAACAACTTTTGCGTCGAACACGTCTCACAAATTGTACATTGAGTATAATCACTCTGATTTAACTCGCCCAACAAGATGATTTGGCCGCCATTTTTGTTCTATTTCGCATTAGTACCATATTGACAACATGCACTTTAAGAAAATAGACAGTTATTTAGATCTACGAAAAACGTGTATATCAGATACTTGTAATAAATTAACTCAGTATTAGAAAAATTCGAAAAAAAAAAATGCTTATCTTTCAGAATCCTCACGAACTGACGACGTTCACCAAACATCCTGGAACCCAATCTGTGGAATGGCTGGAAAGTAAAAAAAAATGCATAAGATACAAACTAAATCAGAGAGAGATTAATGATCTTTCTCAAAGATGGTAAAATAACCTGCAAAATGGGGGTCAAGAAACAGGGGTAGAAAAGCATAGCTAGGACATGACGAGAAAAGATGACACTTCGCACATATGGCGGATCAGATATGAAGAAGACTTCCAAAATCGTCAAAGATTAATTCTAAATATTGATAACTGCGAATATACTTTCCATGAATGTGTGGCTTGTAAGATCCAATGGAATTGGAATGTATTTTTAATGAGCCTTCTCCAAAAGTGTTTTCTTAATTTTAGAGAAACAGTTGGAACATTTAGAGCTAATATGAAACGAATTAGAATACACTGTAGATGACTTATTCTTTACAGATGGAAATATGGATTAAACAGAGAGAAAAAACACGTATACTGCGCTACCACTTAGGAGGTTATGCAATGTTTTTACGTGGAGGGATTATTACCGTTCTTGGGAAACCAGCAGAGAAGGTGAATATTTACTTAGAGAATTACAACACCCCGATGGCTATTTATATAGAGATGTCACTCTTACACGCCTTACGATAGCAGTTATTGCTATACCATCCTAATTGGCGACACAAATGTGAATTTGCTAAGAGGCGGTCGTTATTCTATGGATCACCACGACTTATTTGCCACGTGTGGTCTCGAGCAGTGCTAAACGGGAAGCGTTGTTGATTTGTTGCAATCTCACGTGGAAGGTTTATAGGACTTTGGGAATTCATTGGCGAAGTTCTTGAAAAGAATGCCCGTTTGGGCTTCCTCAATCCTGCTTATCCGCACACTATTTACATTGGAAAACGATGAATCCTCTTGCAATAATCTCTTGAATCTTCATCTAAAATTGAACATTATTCTTTCGAAACGCTGTTTCAAAACACGAAGAAAAATTCTTCGAATGTTGTGAATTCGGATAAAAAAACCTGAAAGAATTTTATTGCGAACAGAATTTTTATTTCCTTTTTCAGTGTGCGCTTCGACCAAGGAAGAAGGGGGGGGGCTGTTTTTGGTCCAGTGTCATTTCCAAAACAGACTTTCGACGATGCGTATTTCTAGCCCATTTAAGAAGTTCACGTGAGATAAGTAGTGTGTCCAGTTTTGCGAAAAATTATCTTTTCGGTGGTGTCATCGCTTAAGAAACGCGCCGCCTTAAAAGTGTCACCTTAACGGATGCGGTTCCAATAAGGAGTGAAGAATTAGCGTAATCCTGAGCGCAATAAAATTGACTCGAGTACATAAATTTGAGCACCTCAGGAGCATCCAATCATCACCTCGCAGATTTCTTCCTCTCATTAAGCGAGCGAAATCGTTTGCCTTCGCAGCGAAAAGTAAACGCTGATCACCATCGGCAGCAGACATCGGCGATTCAGCCCAGTCGAACGGCACCGAAAGAGATTACGGCAGTTAATGAAAGCGAAGGTTGCTTTGTCAGAAAATGAAAAGGAATCCGAAATTAGCAGAAATGTCGTCTTTGCATATGAAAGGGAAGAAATAATAATAAATTAAACATATTTCCTTCGCCTAATTCACCGCTTAATACGGTTTAATTTCTAATGGACACTGAAGGGGAAATAAAGATGTCGAGAACATGATTATAATAATTAAACGTCGGAGGGCGATCGACGGAGCTGCACGTTAATCAATGACTTGTCGTGCAGTTGAATGCAGCAGCAAAATATATTCAGCGAGATGCGATTAGTTTGAAACTTTTGTGTCTGCGAGGCGAAATTATGCAGATTTTAATGGGAATCGGCTTAAGTCGAAATGGCGCTTCTTAACTGATTTTATGGGCGAGTTTAGTTTGAAGGCGAAATTCCCTTTTAACGCGATCGAAGTTATAGGATTCTGAAAAATGTGTCTAAGAAACGAAAGTTCTTTTATATGTTCAGCACCTTACTTCTTCTCTATTCTTCCAATGGCAAATTGGTCTCGGGACATTTGTGACTTGCCAAGAATCTGCACAATTCTCTTCTGGAAGGTGAAATTGGGAGATCCCCGGTGATACTCGCTAAATAAAATCACGTCTTTTGAATAAACCGCGCACTAAATTTAGACTCCTGTCAAGGCGCTGACTAAACAATGCACGCGTGAAAAAGAACGAAGCAGAAACAATATTTTAAAAAAACAAGTTTTTTCTTTGTTGCACATTCAAGTCAGTGTTGCGTGTTTTATCCAAAAATGTTAGCGGACGTTTAATAATCCAAATAATCCACAAAATGCAGTTCTTCGTTTATTGTTTAGAATTTGTTCCCTCTTCGAAATTAGGGAACCACGCCGTTGATTTCGGTGATCGATGGCTTGGGTGACGTCACTCAGATCTGTCTGAGTGACGTCAACATTATTAAAATATCACGTGATGCGCATTCAATGATTTTAGACCTCTTCGTATCCGCTTGGAATATTCCCGATTTACCGTCAATTATTTGCAAATTTCGTGTAGTTTGTTGCCAGAGAAGAATTGTAATGCGCAGGGACGAATGTGGCGAAACGCACCGGAAAAACTGCCGTATACTTACGAAAACGCTTACTCTAACGAATGTTCATTTAAAGAATCCCTTCTTCTGCTTAAACAAGACTTCAGAATCAATGCAATCTAAATATGTTAATTATTCGTCGCTTGATTAAAAGTTCTAATTATGAACTTTATTTGTTACTGGAAATATCACTCAGCATTTTATGAGAGGCTGCAATGAGTGATTTCGCAAAACTCGTCCGGACACCCCTGTTTTTTGAAGTATTGGAACATTCCAGGTCTGTTAATAGCATGACAACCGGTGTTCGGATAGTAGGAAGCAGCATTTCATCGCAGCAGTTGAATACATGACAACACGACGTGAATTCAGTGACTTCGAGAGAGGTGTCATCGTGGGCTGTCACATTGGTGACATGTCGTATGTGCCAATGCCACTAAATTGGAGCATCCAATATAAACGGTTGGCAAAGTGATCAACAAATGGAGACGTTCTGGCATCACGAGTGCAGCAAAACACCCAGGGCGCTGAAAATGACTGACAAGGACAGGAGGGTGTTAAAACGGGTGGCACGCAAAAACCGGTTACAGTCTCCACAGACCATCCGTGATGAACTACTGCACCACCATGGTGGGCACTAATACTGTACGAAAAGAACTCCATTTGCTGGATTTCCTCGGAAGAGCAGTGGCACACAAGCTAAACATCGCAACAACGAACAAGGCTGCTCGTCTGGTTTGGTGTAAAGAGTGTGTGAACTGGACAAATTGACGATTGGAAAATGGAACTCTGGAGCTATGAATCAAGGTTCACCTGTTTCCAGTCTGATAGCAGAGTGTGGAGGCAGCCTGGTGAACGCTTGTTACCACAGTACCCACAGTAAAGTTTAGTGGTGGAGGAGTAATGGTGTGGGGTGCCATTCAGCTGGTTTGGAGTGGGACCACTGATCGTTGTCCGTGGTTCCATGAAGGCAACTTAGTACCTGGATAATCAGGTGCTGCCCACACTGTGAAAATTTTATGGAACGGACCCGTGTTACTATCAAGACGACAGTGCCCCATTCCACAAAACCGTAGCTGTTATGGAATGGCATGAAGAGATGGGTGTTAAACGATTGCTCTGCCTTGTGCAGAGTCCTGACCTCAACCCCATCGAACATCTGAGGGACGAAAAGCAGCTGCGATTGAGGTCCAGAGCAGTAGGTCCTCGATCTGTCGCTGAACTCAGTGCTGCTTTGATGGAGTTTTTTCGATTTGAGAAATCGAAACTAAACTAGGACATCCACAGCTCTATACAGAACATGCCTTTAATAGCAGGAATTAACAGCTTGTCATCCAGACTGTTTATTTAAAAACATCTGCTTACGTTTACGTTAGCATAAGAAGCTTCGAAAGGTTGTAAACCACGATCTTTACACAGTCTATTACATCACTCCGAACTGAACCCGGTATCCGACTTAAAAGTCACGAGTCCTTGCAATTCCTAATCCCTATCACAGGGGGAACCTCGCGTCATTACTATTCTGCTTCCAAACATCTTCACTCCAATAATAAACTCGGGTCAAGTTTCTCAAACTAGAAAAGGGTGTGTACTAAGTGACAAATATGTTCTGGAACAAAACTTGGCGAGTTAAATACTTTATTTTATTTATTTGATTGATTGAAAATGCAACGAAAGATGCAACTAATCTTACTTAAATTACCCCTCTAAAATGTACCTCGAAACGTAAATGCAGAATTTACGAAATAATATATACTTTTTAAGATGAGAGATGTTTGCTGTATTTGTGACATTTCAGGCGTTATTTGCCTTGGAAGACAAAATCTTTAGCTCTGATCCTGTCTGAGAGGCAGCGTTCGGTAGGACTGCGACGTTTTCGTAGCCAAATAGCGCGACTGAGTAAACTTAGGTGGGGTTAAGTTCAACGATGCAAATTAGGTGCAATAAACAGAAAAATTGACAGATAGTAATGATTATAAATAACGCTCTGTTACATGACTATTGAACCGTGAGGATGTTCACGGTTCAATTAAGCCTCGACAAGCAAAGTTAGTGCTAATTTGATTTTTTTTTTTTTTGGACTTCTTTCACACAATAAGAAATCACAACTACTACAAACATTTGTTTCGAGTACGTCGACTTCTCCCAACTAAGGTAATAAGAAAAAAAAATTCTTATCCCGTAGGCTACCAGGAAGTTCAAAATAAGTTTGCTAATGACGAAATAAACTCGTTTCCAGGATAGAAAGAAATGTCAATAGGCGTGTAAATATCGTGCATTGCACGCACGTTCGAATACACAGAAGAAAATGCGAGGAGGGAGGGATGAGGGACGGTGGTGTCTTACGATAACTTCTGTACCTACAGGCAACCGTTACAAATATTATCGACGGTGACACCCAAAGGAGGCACGTGCTTGATTGGCCACAAGCCAACAAAATTGGCTAACAGTTAAGTTCGTTGTTGCGAGTGAGCCTGTTGCTAGTGGGAGCTAACCAGCAATCAGTGCTGACTGTCCTAAGATTCATTTACTTTTTTCGCCCCACAAAAACTCGCTTCCTCTCTTTGCTCATAATTCTGTCTGCATAAAAGGAACGCGCGTTTACTTCGCTTAGTTGGTTTTCTTTTCACTTCCAACTTTCGAAGTTTCAATAGAAGGCATTTCGGGAGAAGGAATAATACTCGATGTGGGAAAGTGCCTGAGAGCGAAGAAAGTTCTGTCGCAAATTAGAAAAATATTTCGAAGAGAGTTGAACGAACGGAAGCTTCGAAATAAAGTTAGTTTGTAATGCGCTTTTTTTTCCCGAATTTATTTTGGAATGAGTGTAATTATTTACAATTCATTATGACTTGGTTTTCGATGTAAAAAAAAAAAATAAATAAACCAACACTCCCACATGATGAAGTTCGGTGTACTTTTATAGTCTGACAAATTCAGAGATTGAAATGCGGGTTGCTGTTGTACGCATATTTTATAACATGCCCCAAAATGAGTAATTATTCATTAAAAAACGAAAGTGACTCCATTTTCCGAAATATTATAAAAATACACCAAACATATAGTTTTTAGTTAACACTTTATATTACTGAAAATCACGATGCTCCCAAAATGTTTACAATATAAAAGAAAAAATCGAAGCTTTTTTCGGCAATGAAACAACCCCTTTTAACGACTGCGCTTAAACCGTTGAATTTAATAAGATTTTAAAAGAATAATATTAATTAACATACCTGCGTCTTAAAGGTGCGAATCGTGATAACTTGAAGCCTTGATTGGAGCCAAGACGGTATGCAATTTAAAGGGTGAGTTCAAAAATTAGCGACAAGTGTAGAAAATACGTGAAGGCAAGGATTTTAAAACCGAAATGATGAATTCGTCAACTTTGGATTTCGAAAGAACTGAGAATAATAATAAAAAAAAACATTATATACAGAGCAACTTCAAAAACAAATTCAAATATTAACACCTAATGAATTAAGTCGTAGTGGAACTGGAGAAGTCAAACGTCGTGGAAATTACTTGTTGTAAATTGATTTATAAAGAAAAATTGAAACTGTGAATATACTAAAAACTGATTAACATTACACACACACACACACACACACACACACATGGTATATTCAATTTAGAAAAGCTACATCGCAGGCGATAATAAACAGACAAGAACAGTGGCCTGCTCAGTAGACGAATGCGTGCAACTGAAGACAAAGCAGGATTCTTGCTCTGTGTTGCCATTCTTTGAGGTGACCACAGATTTCTTTCCCGGTGCCGATTTGATTGTCATATTCTGGTCATTTCATCATCATTTACATGACCAGCATGCTTTATTATCGCCATAGTTCGGATACCTCTTAAATACCCCGCATTAAATCCGTTTACCAGCTCAGCTAGACGATGACTGCATATTCCTCCCGCAGAACAACTTTTTACACAAACAAGTCAGAGAAAACCATCGCGTGCTGGAAGATTACGAGAGTTCAGCGTTGCAACAATAGTTATCATTAAACAAACCTCCGAGCAAAATCATAAATAAAACTAATCCGAAGCCACTCAATCATCAACTCGAATTTGTTTGGTTTTCATTGTGGCTTCTCGACTAGAAATGCAACGAAGAACTAGCAAAACTCAGTGATTCGGGGACTGAGAAAGAAAATTTCTGAATATCTGAGGGAGGTAAGACGGAGAACACACACGTTGCCCTTTCCTGAAATAGGATACAAGGGTAAAATGCAAATATGCGAAAAACGAATAGCGCACCCACTCGGGAAAAAAAAAATATTCGAATGGCTCAGTACGGACAGTAATGATGTACTGACGAAGTAGATGACTGACATTGAACTAAATTATTCCACAAATTCCAATTGAGACGTCGAGGTTATTCATGTACTAAAACATCGGATAATGTTACCGAAAAATTAAATGACCTCCAATTTGCGATGAGACACACGAACAGATT
Organism: Typopeltis vanoorti; assembly: GCF_054136105.1. NCBI lineage: Eukaryota > Metazoa > Arthropoda > Arachnida > Uropygi > Thelyphonidae > Typopeltis > Typopeltis vanoorti. The sequence goes on along the minus strand of NC_143570.1, from coordinate 98,260,456 downwards.
CAGAAGTCGCGATCAACAAAACAAGCAAGCTCTCTCCAAAGAAAATCAGTGTGTGCAACAATCCAGAGCATGTTTAAGTAGCACGTGCTCATCTACTGATTGTGCCACTACAGGATGCTGGTCCATAGGAATATGCCAAACTTTATTTTAATGCAGCTTCAAAAAACCAGTTGATAATAACGATCGTGCTTCAATTACCGTCGGGCAGCCTCCTCGGAATTTCAAAGATCTGCATGACGATTTATCCCTGGTTGAAATAATCAGGACGAAGACCAATTTCATTGCTGCTTATTTACCTTCACTTTCTGCAATCGTATTCAGGTTTTGTTTGTTCGTTTTGCTTGCTTGATTTGAAATGTCTTCTCCAAATAAGAGGATAATAGAGATATCTGAGAAGTACTCATATCGAAATTTGTTTGCCAAACTTACCTATGTATTCCCAATATTGCAGTATTCGATTTTCGGTTTCGCCTTTTGCTGCTCCGTTTTCTGGTAATTATTCAAACGTTACAGTTTCAGAAGCTTCTTAGTCTTCAGCTTTGATTTTCTGGGTGCATGTCAGAGGTGTATAAATGGGCTTTAAGCAGAGGAGATGTTGAAGACAGTAATTTCATAAAATATTATGAAAAAAAGTATTATAGTTTTCATTCTGTACTGTATTTTCTATCCAATATTTCATCTTTTGCCAAACTAAACGCGCTGTATTTATTTTGGAAAAATAGGTGCTGTGGGCCTGTTGATTATGATCCATTTAGTGTCGATTTAACGTAATTAAAGACGGAAATTCACTGATTCTGGGGATATTTCGAGGGATTTCGCGACATCATTTTTCCAAACACAAACGTACTTGTTAAAAACGCCACAAGCAAGTATAAAAAGTATGATATTCATGGCTCAAATATATTTTCCATTACTCGATGGCAATGTAAGAATGTGTTCAAATCGGGAGAAACAGTTATTCTTTTTTCTAAACGACTGTCTCCTTGTTAGCAGGTTTTTTTTTTTTTTTTTTTAGTGACAGCGTTCTGCGCTTGGCAGTGCATGGATGGATAATGATCTTATTGCTATATAATCAGCATGTGTTCATTTTATCTAGAATGAATATATTCACAATAAATGACTTTTTGTTTATTTTTCAGAATTTTAACGAAATGGGCGCCAAAGTGGAGTGGGTTGATGCGAACAAAATGCTGCAAGAAATGAAAACGGACATCCAGAACATGTTACATTGGAAGCTGGAAGCGGTCAAGGTAAAACTTCTTTTCCCATCATATTTTACATTTTAAAATCAGCATAATTAAAATAAAATGACTGAAATTCTGGACTCTACAGTGATCCAGTGCCTATATTAATCAGTTGCAAATATAGAAAACTGAGCATCGTCAAATGAGAGACGCTATTACTCAAACCTTTTATGGTTGAAAAAGTGCTTATCAAACACTAGAATAAATTTTTATTTATTCTAAATAAAAATAATTTATTCTTCTTATTTAGTCATAATTATGATTAAATTATGGGCGTTTATTTATTTAGCGTATGATGCACAAGTCTCAGGATATTACATACATATACATAAAACAGCATAAAAAACAATTATAAAAATCATATTAAAAGGGGTGCAATATGTTGAAATGATTAAATATTAAAAAATTAAGAATCAGCTTAATCCCTAAGTTCCGAATCCACTCCAGGGATTCGGGGATCAGTTTAAAAAGGTACTCTTTAGACCCCGAGAATGGGTAGATAGGGCACTCAAGCACGATGTGATTGATAGTCTGGATTCCGCATTCGCAGTTTGGAGTATCGGACCAGTTCTATTTATGCAAGAGATGTTTACATCTCACATGTCCTGTTCTGATCCGATTTAAAGTGACCCATACATGTCTAGAGAGATCGCAGTCCTCCAGACGAGAAGTTGAATTTGAAATGGGAATTTGAAGACTGGAGTTAGTCATGGGGAGTCCTCTCTCCATGACTCTCATAGGTCGAAGTTCTGGTCGTCCATTTGTATTGCACTCCTCCGGTCTTTGTGAGGTATGGAAAAGAAAGGAATTGTTTCCAATTATTTTTGTCCATAATTTGCTTAAGGCTTGTGTCCTGCGAAGCGAGGGAGGGGCTTTATTACTGAGAGTTGGGAGCCAGTAGCCAGCAGTAGATCTTAGAGCTCCAGAGATGATCCTCATAGTTTGATTCATCTGGACATCGACTAAAGAAGCGTGTGCGCTGTTCAGCCACACAGGATCACAATACTCTTCTGCAGAATAACACCAAAGACGGTGCGCAGTGTTGGCATCAGCACTCCAAGAAGACTAGCAAGTTTATGCATTTTATTATTACTAGTTTTTAATTTTTAAGCGATATTTTCTAGATGATATTTAAATGTCAAACTTCTGTCTAGGGACCCCGCTTTGTCCGTCTCAAAGATACTAGCTCGGAAACTGGCTAAAGAAAGCCATAACAAATTCCTCTAGTAGACTAGAATGTAACCTATAACTGCTATTTGAACTACTTATATCAGGTCTGTTTTAATACTTTTTTATTTGCGTAATAGTGTTACTCCGGTTGGCATATTTCTGTTATTTGGAAATAAGGAGCCCGATAGCGACGATACCCATTTATTGCCAAGACCTGTGCTCGAAGGACGCTCAGAACCTTTTTAACAGCTTAACGAAAGAAGGTCAGTTAGCTGAGCTCATTCGAAAGTAGCTTCTTGCATCCTGAGCAGTGGCTAAAAATAAAGAAGCGGTAATCTAATTGGAGACATGAAGTGGTTGTAAAGGATTCCTGTTTGATAATACAGGCAGTTTTCACCTCGTCTAGTCGTCGTCTTTCCGCTCACGGTAATTAATCTATAAGCTTATATCCTTTCCCAGATGGAATTTTCACAAATAAGCGATTGCACTCAAGCAGCCTCAACCAAATTCGGCAACAGGTCTTTTTAGACGAAAGTTCATTGAAATCTTCTTTCTTATTTGCAACATTCTGCAGAAAGAAAGTTAACAAACCTTCCGAAATAGTTCCCTCTAAACCTAGCATGCTGACTGCAATCTCTCTTGCAAATCAGACAGGCCCAGATTTTTTTATTTTTATATATATTTTACAGAGCAATTAAGTTCCTCGGTCTTTCACGAAGGCTGCGATAGCTTTGGAATCGCGGCTGAAACAACTAAGGCTACGAGGTCAATATGTTATGGCTGCCAACTGCGTGCGTTCTTCCGGTCAGTTTGCTTCACGTTGCGTATGTATTCGTACAGACAAGGACTTCTTTATTGGAAAATCACGCAGCAACTTGGGAATGGGGAGCAGCGTGAGAACAGAAAACTGATACTTTGGGAAACAACAACAGACTAGTTAAGGATTATGAATTAGAGCGGTTGTTTACAGCTTTAATTTGAATGTTTCCTTATAAGTTCCTTCACCATCCAAGACACGAACTTTTCTTTTTTGGAGAACCAAAGTGATATCTAACAACAGAATACGCCTTCCCCATCTGAAAGCATTTCTAAACAACTTCGTGAACATTATGAACAGTTTAAGAGAGAGGGTGATCACAGCATCTCCCCCCCCTATTCACTTATTCCATTCTGAACAATCAACATGAAGTAAGTCAATAAGAAGCGGTCATTTTTAAAAAATCTGTTTTTCAACAAAACTGAGTTTTAATTTTTCCCAGGGGTTCTTTTGAACTTTTACGAGCCGCTTCACGTCTTCAGTTACATTATGCTGCTTATTTTCAGCCGCTGCTCCGGACGCAAGAACGCTACTTCCGCATACTTTTACCTACCCAAATAATTAAATCCTCTGACGCTTTTACACCCTGTCGGGAGTAGGTGAGGCCGTTTTAGCCCCATCTGATTTTTGAAGACTGAAGGGAACAGTTCTTTTAAAATTGTTATTATAAAACGTTTACTTTTAAATACTCCACAAAGAATGGAAAATCATATTCGTAACAAAACTAACCAAAGCAGGGTCTCTACTAATGCCTAATTCGCATCCCCTTGAATCGTCATTTGAAACGCTTCGGAGGGTAAAGTCATCAAAAATCAACTGAATATTTCATTTACAACTTTTATAATACACATTGGTGCCTCTGGTTTTCTCTTTCGTAAATCAAGGAACCAAGAAAATCACAACTGAAAAACTGTATGATGAATTTTTATGCAATTCGGTGAAAATCAGTACGATATTGAAATGTGAAAGAAACACCAGAAAACTTGTAAATGGATAGTATAATTTAGTAACAAATGGCTACGAGACGTCAAAAGGAGATTGCCAAAGTGCATCAATAAAGAATGTGATAGCTCCTCATAGGAACACAGCTCTCGCAACAATGTTTCATACGGTTTATAATGGTATCCAGGATCTCAGTTGGTAATAACCATTTGCCCAGAAAAACTTTCTCTAAAGTGACTCAAAGTTTTGGGGAGGGGTTGAGAAAAGCAAGAAATCTACCTAGAGCATTTCAACATCCTCAAGTGGGATTAAGGTTGGACTTTTAGCTAACTGGCCAAGTCCATACGTACGATATCTTGGCAACGAGCTTTATCGTCTTTTAGGATAAGTTTCTCCCGAATCGTATCTGCATACGGACGAACATAGGGGTACAGAACTATCTTTCTATAAGTTTCAGCATTCATATTACGGCTTGGAAGCACGTTTATCCAACGAGATACCTCCCCAAACCATCACACTACCTCCACCATAAGTGTCCCTTTCAAGAATATTAGACGGATGATAACTGTCCCTGGTTTTCTCTCCAGATCGCAGCCTGCCTGATATCGTTTTGTAGAACAAATCTGGACTCATCTCTAAACAAAACCTACCCCATTGGTCTTGGGTCCAGTTGACATGTGTGGCCTCGCCCATTTTAAATGTTCTCTCCTGTGGAATAGAAGCTACGCAGACTAGCATAAAGACAGACGTTCGTGAAACCCTCTTGAGCACAGTGGAAGCAGATACCAATGTTCCAGTAGCCGTCGCTAGGCTAGATCGTTTTCTGATTCGGAGTATAACACCTGTTTCAGCTAGCAGATAATCTGAGATATTGATCACCCAATGCAATTGCAGCCTGCGGCCTTCCTTCACTTATTTCTGGGGTGTTATTTGTGACAGCTTAAATTGGTCCCAAAGTCTGTGAACCACGGAACGACCGACTCACTTTAATCCATCTGACTTTAGCCAGTCTTATGATGGCTCTTACCTCAATTCATCGGTTAAATAATGTCTTGTAACCATATCTAAGAATATTGCTATCATCACGGAATGTCTTGTTCTCACTCCAGACATGAAATGGAAAATCACTCCCAAAGGCTCGATTTTATGTCGTGGCTTATTTGCATATACTGCGGACAGAGCCACTCATTTGTATATGATAACCAGGCTCAGCGTCACTTTTAATGTAGTTGACTTGCATGTACCCCCCCCGCCCCAGGTTATCGCGATTTTTCTCTTTGTTTGTTAATTTATGAAAGTACTTGTAAGATAACAATCCTCAGCTTATTGGTATTTAAGCACGACCTCCTCAGATAAGACGTTCATAACCGTAATTTTAGGATAAATGGTCAGATTTATGACCAAATGTTTATTCTTTATATGGAAATTGCGTGTGTTCCCCTGGCACATTTTGCCTGGTTGCAAAAAGAAAAGCCCGAGTTTCCCGGAGGAAAATCCTTCTGCCTCTGTGTGAGTCCCTAACTCGTTTTATTTAAAATGCACTGTAGAAGTTCCTAGACGGGATTTCAGCCCAGGTCTTTCCAGTCAAACTAAGCTAAGGAGGCTAATACAATTTTAATATAGCCAAGTTCAAAAAGTTCCCTTCTCGCCCAATAACAGGATCCTTTTTGGCATTTCTTTTTGCTACTTTTGTTTTCTTACAAACTATGTCAGTACTGTAGTGATTAACAACATTTTTCAAAAATTTCATCTTGTTTGGCGACAGAAAGCAGTTTGATCTCTTCGAAAGCTTAGACCACAGGACCGTCATCGCAAATAGCATATTTCCTTAGAATATGAACCAATTTCTTAATTTAGCATCCTTAAGAATGGTATTTCTGGATAATGTTACTTCCCATAATGTAGGAATAACGTTAAATTAAATATAACACTTCGGGTCCATATTTGAATTTGAACTTTAAAATTCAAGAATTGTAATTTTTCATCTACGTGGTACGGAAATAGCATAAGCGAAACACCACACCGCTCAATGCACGTGATTTGGCAGGATATATTAAATTTTCTTTATTAATTCATTAGAGAACTTTAGTTATATATGAAAATTTTCATATGATATGATTGTCCCTCTAGCGCTAAGCGACCCGAAGAAAGTTGTTCTCAGTTCGAATCTAGTCGCCAAGAGGAACATCTTCTAACCCTTTCTTCGACTAGTTCCCGAGTTAGTCAATCTATGGAGCGACCACGTGTTTTTTTTTCCCTCCCTCCCGGAAACCCGAGTTTTTCGTCCAGTAAACTCAAGATAATCGACTGTAGAACTCGCGCTATTTCAGACATTATCAATCAGTATATTGTTAGGGTTATGGATATCGATACTAACACGAGAGATAGCAGTACTGTTTGCTGTCTCTTCATTGATGCCGTTTATAATTAGTAATACTCCGTAACGATCGAACTGCCCTTCAATCTCAAAGTTAGTTAGACAGGGCTAAACCATCTCGCCTACCCCCTGTAACGGAATTCCCAGGAGGCAATAAGTCATCGATGTACTTAACGAAATGTACAACCACTTGACGAGCTGTGGTAGTTGTGATTTTGATCCTACAGAGTGGATAAAGCAGGTGAGTCACCTTCCGTGGATAGTAAATGTATCTATACGCAGTAAAGAGTGTAGTAATCGGATAAAACAAAAAAAAAGGGGGGGGGGAATGGGATGTGACCATATAAATAGCGAAAAACTAAATATTATCATTAAACATAAGTTAAAGTTCTTTACATATATTAACAAATCATTTGAACACGGTAAATTTATAGAACATTTAAATACTGCTTCAGTTGTACCTCTAAATGAAATCTAAATTACAGACTAGCTATACTATCCATAATCTCAAAGGTTATTGAAATCCTAATAATAATAATAATAATATAAAAAAACGATTAAATAGCTATCTAAATACTGCATTCTTTTAAGCATCTAATCAATACGGGTTTAGATCCGGATTCAATACCGAAAAAGCGCTATTGGAGTTCCATAAAACAGTTTCTAGTGGAATAAATAAAAGAATGTACACGGCAGCCGTTTTTCTTGATATATCTAAGGCGTTCGACTGTGTCCATGTCAGAAGCGAACTCAGGATTTAATCTTGCGGGGGGGGGATCGAGTTGAGTAGACGATTTGAGAATACACAAAACGCATCGCATACGACCTGTGACTGAACATCTGCAATGATCGCTAATTCACAAGAAATATAGAAATAGAAGACACGACACAACTATATTTTTAAAAAATTAATTTTAATTAGGAAAAGATTTTAGGAAAATTTTCTAGTATTTTTTTCTCCTTTTTCTTTAGAGGGACAGAGCCCCTTATTCCCCCCTCTGGGTGCGCCACTGATTCATCTTGAAATGTCTACATTTAAAAATGTCTACACTAGTACGGCATTAGAGGAGTTACTAAAGACTGGTTCAAATCCTATCTGAATAATAGAAAACAACAGACCAGCTACGGCACATTCAATAGCGAAAGAAACAATAAAATACGGAGTCCCACATGATTCGGTACTAGGACTCGTTCTATTTTTAATCTATGTTAATGACCTGTGTAAATACAAACTTTTTGGCAAAATGATATCGTTCGCCGATACGGCATTAGTACACACTGAAACGACCCTTGAGGATCTAGAAAAGGGACCATTAACCAGGCTATGTTGAAGTTAAATAAGTGGCTTAGCAATAATGGTCTGAAAATTAATCCCGAGAAAACGAGATATTTCACGTTAACAGATAAGTTAGATCACAATAGAACCATAAAATTGCGTGCAACGAAATGTAGTGATATCCACCATTGTAACTGCAGCTTAGTGAAAAAAAAAACAAAATCAGGCAAGTATTTGGGCCTCCACATCGATACTAACCAGAGATGGAACTTCCATATCTCATTTTTAAACAAATAAGTTGAAGATCGTAATTAACAGAATATATTGGGTTAAAAAAAATTGATGCTGCATTCTTAAGATGCTTATACTATTCTTGGGTAAATCCAATCTGCTTCCATTGATACGAAGACAAAACAAAATAATCAGTTATAGCCATTACTGACTTTGCACATTCAACCAACGATCTGTTTGGCATTTAGAATATCTGCTCTATACAGAAATTAACTTTATTGTTGTATGTTATGTATAAGAAAGAACTTTTTATGTTTTTCGGTATATGATGTAGCCTATGGTTTACGCTGTGACTGGAACTTACTTATAGTTGCCGAGGCAAACAAAACAAACCTTTTCGAAATCCTAGCAACATAGGAGCTACAATGAACTCCCAAATGAAATGAAATCAATAAACCCCAGTCTCTCAATCTTTGTCTGAAAGCATATTCTATCTCATGGGACTAAATAATGTTGACCTTTATTTTAAACGTATATTATGAGAGATCACTATAACTTGCATATCATGTCCAACTTTGATTCATATATTAGTGTATACCATGTTCTGTGAGCCCTTATAGATACAGTCACGGGATTTTGCAATGGCTGTATTGAGCTAATTTAATTTTCTAGTAACCAGTATGGCTACGGCTCTCGATTACACACATAAAAAAAAATTTTTTTTTTAAATTGTTAAACTCACTAACTTATTTTAAACATTTTTATGAACTGTGAAAACTATCTGATAATGTAAACCAGGGCTGTCCAAAACACGTTCCTCGGGCCACATGCGGCCCTCGGTGCGATTTTGTGCGGCCCGCTTGTGGGTTTTGATTTTCAAGAGCGAAAAAATAAAATAACAATTTAAATTGGCTGCGTATTAGATATTTTAATTCTATCACTAATCGATAATCTCGATGTTTGTTATTTTATTTGGTGTTTTTACATCACTATATACCCGCGTGTTTTTCAAGTATTAGATATGTCAAAGAAGCGTTCTTGCACTGTTTTGTTTCAGGCGCTAATGAGCCATGTGAGCGCAACCGAGAGCAGGATCTTAAATTTAATATTTTACAATAATATTTATATATTTTTTACAATACAATTCAAGTTGTAGAATTCAGTGTGCAATACTCTACAATGCAATTCAGTATTACTATAATTTTCTGTTCGTACTTACACTTATTTTTGACTATTATTTTTTTATGGTTAATAAAAAGTTTTCTCGCATATGCAAGTAGAGTAGAATACATTTCGGATAGTTTTCGGTTTATAATAATAAGTTACTGGTTTTAGTGATAAAGTAAGTTAGTTTGTGTATTTATGTGTAACCAAGGGTTACACATAAATACACAAACTAACTGGTTACTAGAGAATTAAATTAGCTCGAAACAGTCACTGCGAGTCCAGGGACCGCTTCTACGAGGGCTCACCTTACACGGTTTGATTTGATGTACATGTTAATATATTAGTCTCTTAAGTGAATGAAATAGTTAGGATATTGGTACCTTAATTGGATATGGTATGCGAGTTATAATGATCTCTTATACCATACGTTTAAAGTAATTGTCAGCCTTGTTATTTGGCCTTAGATTTGATTTCATTTGGGAGTTTATTGTAGCTGCATGTTGCTAGGTATTCGAAGGATTTATGAAAAATTTCTTTGTTTGCCTTGGGTACTACCAGCATGTTCCAACCGTAGCGTAATCCATAGTCTACATTATATACCAAGAAACTTTTAGTGTTTCTTTTTACATACAACAGACAACCATAGAGATATAGTTTCTGTAGTGGTAGAATATTATGAACGACATACAGATCGTTGGTTGAATGCGCGAAGTCGGTAGTGGTTATGGCTCTGATTATTCTGTTTTGCATTCGTATTAATGGGAGCAGATTGTTGTAATAATCTCCACCCCAACAGGTGAGGCCATATAGCAGTGAGGAATTTACCCAGGAATAGTATAAGCATCTTAAGAATGCTGCATTTACAAATTTTTTAACCTAATATATTCTATTAATTATGAACCTAAACTTATTTGTTAAGAAAGCGGTGTGGGAGTTCCACTTCATATTGCTATCGATATGGAGGCCCAAATACTTGACTGTTTTTTTTTTTTTTTTTGATTAAGCTACATTTACTATTTAGGATGTCACTACATTTCCTTTCATGCCATTCTATGGTTATATTGTGGTCTAGCTTATCTGTTAATGTGAAGTACATACATCTTCTTTTATCGGTATTAATTTTAAGTCCATTATTTCTAAACAATTTATTTAGTCTTAACATATCATGCTTAATCCGATTTTCTTGTTCCTCGAGGGTCGTTTCGGCGCATACTAATGCCGTGTCGTCAACGAAGGATATCATTTTGCCAAAAAGTTTGTATTTACACAGATCATTAACATAGATTAAAAATAGGATGAGTCTTAGTACCGACCCTTGCGGGACTCCGCATTTTATTATGTTTGTTGCGCTTTTAAACGTACCGTAGCTGGTATATTGTTTTCTATTATTCAGATAGGATCTGAACCAGTCATTAGTCATAGAACGGCTGCTGTGTGCATTCCTTTATTTATTCCACTACAGACCGTTTTATGAAACTCCAATAGCGCTTTTCCGGTATTGTATCCAAATTTAAACTCATATTGCGTAAAAGGATATGGTATTTAGATCGCTATTTCAGCGGTTTTTTTTTTTTTTTTAATTAGGATTTCAATAACATTTGAGATTATGACTAATCTATATGGAGGTAATCTATAAAGGAGGTAACAGAAATGAAATCAAAAATTACAGACCAATATGCAGTGGCGGCAGGTGAAATTTTAAGTGGGGGTGCTGCCTATACAAAATAAAAAAATATTATTTTTTTTTATTAGTAACCAACTTATTAATAAATAAATCTGTAGAGTTATTTATTAATAAATTGGTTACTGATTAGGAAAAAAAATGTTTTTTTTTTATTTTGTATAGGCAGCACCCCCACTTAAAATTTCACCTGCCGCCACTGCATATTGGTCTGTAATTTTTGATTTCATTTCTGTTACCTTTAAATAGCGGTACAACTGAAGCAGTCTTTAAGCGTTCTATAAATTTACCGTGTTCAAAGGATTTATTAATGATATTTGTGAAGGACTGCAATTTGTGTTTAATGATAATGTTTAGTTTTTTGACGTTTATATTGTCACATCCCATTCCCCCCCCCCTTTTTTTTTTAATCCGATTACTACACTCTTCACTTCATTTTCGTTTACTGCATGTAGATACATGGAATTCTTAATCCACGGAAGGTAACTCACGTACTTCGTCCTCAGTGGCGAATTCTCCATGCTTGCTGTGCAAGCTCATTACTTGAGAAAGAAGTACTATTTATTTATTAATAAATGAATGCATTCATGAGCATTCCATTTAGGCTTTTATTTTTGTAGACAGAAGACGTCTTAAGCTTGCGCGACAATAATTGAGCTTTGTGTTGTGTATCGAAGGCCGATGCTTGCTCGTCTAGTCAAAGCTACCTTGGCTTGCTCGGTTGTCGGAGCTTCCAAATCCTCGCTGCAGCACCGTGATTTCATGCGTGCGCATAGCCATTTCCGCTCCCTTCACGTCCTCTTAAACACAAGGCCATTTGCAGTCAAAGTAGCTTCAGCCAGCCTTTACAAGTGTGCGTGTTGCTTGGGAAAATTAAGTTACAACCAACTTTTTATGACGATGTTATTGACCAGTTCATAAAGAAGAACCGTAGGGTACAATTTGTATTCAAGTAGCTAAACTGAAAAAGATAGAATATCATTTGTAAAATAAATGTTGTATTTTTATGATTAAATGTACACAAATTTCTAAATATATAGTTTTAAATGGTCAGTAATTCATTATTCGGCTAATCAGACTTCAATCACACCTTTCACTCCCTGAATGATAACAAGAGCAAGCGTGAATTTCAAGACCAGCATTCGCCCCTGTTCGTCCTTTCTGCAGGGTCGTAATCATAACTACCATAGTTTGTAAAGAGGTTGTTCATTTTGTTAAGTACATCGATGACGTCATTGCCTTCTGAGAATTCGCGAGTTTTCTGCTTTGTGTTTCCTATTATCATATTAACTAACCTCCATTCTTTACATTTATGATTCATACAAGAAAAAAATTTCGATAGAAGAAAATGTTCTTTTGCCTGTTTTTTTTTTTTTTTTCCCTTTAGGTGTTTAGCGAAATTTTTGTAGTCTTGTTCAAACATTAAATTGTAGGGATTTTTCCTATGCTTAAGGTAGAACTTCTCTTTTGTCCTTATCATATTTTTTAGTTCATCTGTTATCCAGTGTGTGTGAACGTCCTTTTTTATAGTAACTCTTGTGATATTGCGATTTGCTGTCTGCATATTTAATAATTTTGATAAATTCCTCATATAGCGATTTGCGTCTATTATGTAGGTTTGAGGCAGTTGATGATGTTTTATGTAGTTCTCAATTTATTATAATTGGTGCCAATTTCGAATTTTTTGTGACTATCTGCACAGATCATGTCATCGCTATTAGGTAAGGATAGATTCAACAGTATCGAATGGTGATCTGCTATTTTGCTAAAGTAGATTGCAGAGGATACCTCATAGGCCATTCTGTTTCTAATGAATATGTGATCAGTACAACTTGATGAGTTGTTCGCTTCTCTCGTATTGCCATCAATGTAAGCAAGAAACCCATGAGTAGATAGTATATTTTTATATTCTTCAGTTTTAATATTATTCTTATTAAGGTCCAGATTTATATCCACCACTAGCAATATATTGTCGTGCTTTAAGGTTTTTAGGACATTTTTAGCTCTGATAGAAATACACGTAACCCTCGTATAACGCGGTACTTATACAACGTGGTTTCGATATAACGCTGTCTAAAATTGTAGTAACCCTTGTTGAACGCGGTACTTATACAACACGGTTCCGATAAAAACACAGGTCTACAAACTGTAGTAACCCTTTATCTTTTCATGTTTTTCACCGTGCGACTTAAAAATTAAATTTCATCTTCGTTTCATCTTAAGGTATCAGGTGGAGATTAGTTGACATCATTGTAGCGTCTTGAGGGTATCAATTGTAGGTCACGTGGAGGTTGGTGGTAAAAGATAGGTGGAATAGGGGTTTTGCGATTAAGAATTGCATAAGTCATCTGTATACTGGGTTATTAGGTGTGTCAGTTCCCTCTGTTGTTTGGTTAGAGTGTGGAATTCTGGGGATTTAGCTTATGATGACGTCACGTGTTCTGTTTTTAGTCGTAGTGTGCAATTCTGGGAAGTGCCCTGGAGGTCACGTGGGTTCAGGCTTTGGCTTGAGTGTGGAATTATGGGTGAGGATATTGTCTATAGGTGGCACAAGAGTTTTTAAATAACTTTTAGCTTAGTATCAAGAAATGGCAGTGTTTTTTCCATTCACGTTTTTTGCCAATAGGTAGCAGTACATTTTTCTAAAATAATTAAATACTGAATATCAGTGTTCTCAACTTCCCTTTTTTCATTCCCTGAATTAATTTCACTGTAATGTGAACAGATGCCACCACGATTTAGTAATTTTCAATCGTACTAGTAAATATTTTTTTTGTGTGTGTGTATATATCATTGGAATATTTTGGCCTTAATTTTGGTGTAGCTTAAATATTCTGCATATGTAAGCTACACCACGTCTGTTTTTAAGTTGCAGTAAATTCACACACAAAATGTTGGATTCGGTTATTCTGCTTGGAATTTGATATACGAATCCATAATTTTATCCCTAATACAATTCTGATTAATTATGATAAAAAAAAAGTTAAATTTAATTAGGAAAAAAAGTAGTGAACGCTTAAAATCTTTAAAATGACATCGAAGCACTTGTTGATTATACACAGATGAAAATAAATGGAGCAGTTATATAGATGGATAGATTATTTGAAACATACAGATTTCTGCTTAATTACCCACATAAGAAAATATTTAGGATTAAAAATTACCAAATCGTAGTGCCATCTATTCACACTAGAATGAAATTAATTCAGGGAGTGAAAAAAAAGGGTGGTGGGGGGGGAAGAGTAAACACTGATATCCAAATCCCAAATATCTTTACTTATAATTCCATGCTGAACCCATTACATTCGAGCTAAAGACCTAATACATGTGACTCTAGGGCACTTCCCAGAATTCCACACTCTAACCATCACCCATAGTTCCTCACTCCAACCAGAGGCCCAATACACATTGTCATCAACAGCTGGTTCCCGGGGACACTTTCCACAAATCCACACTCAGCATGACCAACAATGAAGAGGGTGATCATATGTACCGTTTCTTTCATATTTCCCGGCCGTCGCGTCGTTTTAATAAAAATGTCAATTTTGTTCAATTTTTAATTAAAACTATAAATATACTTTAACATTGGTCAATCATAAATTATTATTCATAACATATAATTATATATAAACATCATGGATACCAGTAATTTGTATAACCATGGAGTCACAATTTTCGATATCAGCAGTGATTTGTTCAGAGAAAATAAAAAAAAAAAATACATGTTGGCAATACTTGCACGTCTCATACGCTGCGTCTGTTCTGCTAACGTTAATTTTTGTTTTGCCTGTATGCTAACCGATGACTTTGTTATTCAACGCCTAAAGTTGTTATTTTTTAAAGTTTTAATCTTATTTTTTAAAGCTTTAAGTCTATCCTCGCAATGTGAAAGAGGCGAAACTGCAATTTTAATGACTATCTCCATAAAGAATTAAAATTTATTAAACTGGACAAGCTGTGTAGTGATGGAACAAAAGTGGTATGCCAACATTGTAATGTCCATTTTTCCGTTGCTCATGGAGATAAAAGCGACATCAACCAACATCCACATAACCAGAAACACACGGATGCTGAAAAGACTCTGACTTCAGTTAAAAACATCAGCTCGTTTATGGTGAGACGTGATGGTGATAGGGAAAGCGATAAAATTGCAGCAAGTGAAGCTCTTGTTGATTATTATACTGTGCGTCACAGTTTTTTTTGCCAAACTTTGGCAGTTTTCGCGCAAATTATTGCTTGTCGACATTGATAAATAATACTTATGAACTTTTATTTATCAATGTGTTTCTTCAGCGTGTACCAAATCAGAAGCAATAATTATCAACGTTTTATTACCATACATATTGGGCGAAGTAATGTAGGATTTGAATAAAACAAAAAGCATTACAGTCAGTTTGGATGCATCAAAAAATAAAGACATCAAACTTTTTCCAATCGTTGTGCAGTACTTTTTGCAAAATTGTGGTGTTCAAGACAAAATTATACTTTATTTTCTTACCTGGTGAAACACTCGACTTAAGTGTGCTATGTTGAAGGAAGTAAGTGACAAATTTGCCTTACAAAGCAAAATTGTTGTTTTGTGTGCAGATAACACGAACACCAATTTTGGTGATTGCAAAAATAATGTTTGGTAAAAACTTGAAACTGAACTGAAGAGGCAGATTATCGGTATTGGTTGTGGGGCACACGTTATCCACAATTGTCTCCAGTGTGCTATAACTTTCTTACCAATATTTATACAGTCAGAGTTGAAGAACAGAAAAAATTTTATGACTTTAAAGAAAACAATTACGCTAAATTGTTAGAGCATGGAAATACAAGATTTTTGTCATGGGGTCCATCAATTGACAGAATTTTAAGCATGTTTGATGGGCTTCGTTCTTATTTTCTTTCTCAAGAAAATAACAACGCCCTGTATGTTGCGAAAATTGTTTGAAGATCTCTATTTGAAATTGTAATTGTCATTTGCAAGCGATCAAATGTCCACGTTCCAAACGTATATTAGTTTAATTGAAAAATATAATATTTCAGCTACAAAAGTAGCCACGAACACTGAAAATCTTGTAATCTTACAGTCCAGAACATAACCGCCGTCCAGTTTATGCCATTCCAATGTCCCGTTTTGGTCTCAAGGAAATATAGTCAGCCTAATAATGAATCATTTGCACAAAACTACAGAGGATGCTGACACACCTGATGCCCCAGGATACAAATGACTTCAGCAAGTTTTAATCTCATAATGCCCATGCCACACACATCCTTAACCTCAAACCCCCATATGACCAAAAGTCACGACGGGTATGAAGTTTTAATTACGTTTTTAAAATTATTTTTTAAAAATTTTTCTTTACAGATTTTATAACGAAAACTTTGGAGATTAACCATGGAAAAATTAATGACTGAACAGCGAACACAAATTGTGGAATTTTACTCTCAAAATTAAAGATCAATAATTCTGACCCAATGAGCATATCGTCGCCATTACGGCGTGAGAGATTCTTCAAGAGAATCAATGATTAGACGTTTGATTAGATTACTTGTTTTGAAGAACAGGGTTCAGTAAGCGATCTTCCATGAACAGGCATACCCCACTCAATTAGGAATGAAGCCACAGTTGAGCTTTTAAGGAAGAGTGTTGCAGAAGACCAGAGCAAATCAACTTGATGGTGGTCTAGACAAATTAGTCTTTCCAACAATACAGATTCAAGCAGGCTCCCAGAAGAAACTTAACTTTGGAGTCACTTTCATTGACCTAACATCAGCTTATGACACAGTCTGAATCAAGGACTTCCTCCTACAGCTAAGCAATATCATAAGATGCAAAACAACTTCCCAGCTTTTTGAATCCATTCTCTCCAACAAAGATCTGGGTCCATATTGGTGGAAAAAAGAGCAGGCATAGATTCCTCTATGACGGTCTTCCACAGGCCTCTGTGTTATCCCGTTTGCTATTTAACATCTACATGTCTGACTTACCACTACCAGCTCAAGCAAATATATATACGCCGAAGATCTCGCGATCCTACATCAGTCTACCTCCTTTGCCAAACCTGGAAACAACCTTGAACACAGACCGGAACTTCTTGGAGGTGTATTTCAAGCAGTGGTACCTGAAGCCAAATCCAATAAAATCTGTGTCCACGGCATTCCATCTGAACAATGCAGAGGCGAATCAACACCTTGACCTCTCTTTCTGTGGCAAAATGGTAGAACATGAGCCTCACCCGAAATACCTTGGAGTGAGCCTGGACAGAAGCCTAACCTATAAAAGGCACATCATCAACCTGTCCAACAAAATTAAAACTAGAAATCATATCATCTCATGGCTTGCTGGAATAACCTGGTATTGTGGTGCTGATGTCTTAAGGTCGTCTGCACTAGGCCTAGTATTCTTTGCAACAGAATACTGTGCCTCTGTCTCGGAAAGAAGTGCACATACTAACATTATAGACAACCAGCTAAACTCTACCATGCACAATTAGTGGAACATTGAGAAGCACCCCTCTCTCTCTCTCTCCTGGATGCCTATCCTATCTAACATAGCTCCACCAAATATACGGAGAAGACAAGCCTCAATTAAATTATTTAATAAAGTAATGAGCAACCCACTCCTGCACCAGACTCTCATAAATCCACCTATCTTTACCTAAAATCATGAAACCCTTCCTGGTCCATGGACGAACTCTCTTCAGCTGCCTGACCATCAACACCTGACATGTGGGGAGAACACTGGTCCAACAATCTTCCAACAAATGGTTTAAAGATCCCTATGCTCCCAGCCTGGTTTTGCCCTTCCTAGGAACATTTGGTCACCTATCAACAGGATCTGAACTAACCAGGGCAGATATGGCTACATACTGCATATATGGAGACTGTCAGACTACCCTTATTGTGACTGTTTCCCCGTGGCCTAAACAATCGCTCATATCGTGAATGACACTGCCCTTAGCGCGATTTCATGGTGGTGGCCTCCAGGATATCCATGAGGTGACAGATGAGGCCCTGTATTGGCTTTCTGGTCTGGACATTGACCTATATCTATTTTTGCGATAACAATAAATAAAATAAATAAATTGATGTTGATATACTGATTGAATAACATTGGACCAAGATCTGACCCCTGTGGTATATTTGGTCATCTAATTCATGTAGATCCTGATGCCTACACTCAAATTCTTGATAGCTGTCAGCCAGCTACCATCCTCTTATCCAAACTGTTAGTTTATAATCCACTTGCATATTCTTCAACTTGTGCCATTTCCTTCCATGCTATATAAATATATAATATCCATTTTTCTTGTTAAACTTAAACGTTACTAAATTTTAAATGTGATTTGCAGTTGATGATATTACAGTGATAAAATAAATCAGCTAATGCCTTTTATTCTATTATAGGGAGTAGGCGAGGCATTATAACCCTATCTAGCTTTTGGGGGCTGAGCAGTCAGTTCAGTCTCCACCTGTAGCCAATCAGAGAGCTAGCTGGCCTAAGAATATCTCTAATTATAAGTGGAAGCTGGTACAGAGACTGGCAAACAAGTGCTATGATCTATTGTTACCTACCCTAACATGATGTGTTATTGTCTGAAATAGGACCGGTGATACAGTCGATTTTCTTGAGCTTATGGGATGAAGCTCGAGTTTGCAGAAGAAAAAACTCGTGCCAGAGCGAGCCCGACTAACTTGGGAACAAGTTAAAGAAAGACTTAGAAAAAGTTCAACCACTCAGCAACTAGACTTGAACTTAAGTCGGTCATTGGGTGTACTAGCACAGAGCATGCAAACGCCACTTCCACTTAGGTGTTCAGGCATTTTGTGACAGATGCATATCAGAATTGAAGTTGATGAACAGGAGGGGTTGAGCATATTGAAAAATATTATTGTAAACACAGAAATGGGACTGGATGGCATGTCAGCTGGCATACTACCTGAATGTGAAAGAGAATAGGCATTACCTCTGAAGTTGTTCAATCTAAATCTCAGTTCTGGCAAGGTTCCAAGGGAGTGGAAAGAGGGTGAAATAGTTCCATTGCATAAAGGTGGATGTAAGACAGAGGTAGAAAACTACAGACCAATTAATATATCAGGAGTGGTTGTTAAGGTATTCCAAAACTTGGTAAAAGGTAATATCCAACGGTGGGTGTATAGAGATTCTATACTCTGTTTGACAACATGGCTTTGTAAATGATAGATACTGTTTCAGAAATTCATTGATACATCTTATATTAAAGTGACCATGGAATTGCATAAAGGAAATGGCTAAATCACAATACTGCTCGAATTTGCAAAGGCATTTAAGAGAATACCATATTGAAAACTATTACAAACTTTGCAGCAAATGGGAATGGATATGAAACTAGTAGCATGGATGGGAGGTGGGGGGGTGGCTGACACCAGAGAGCACCGTACTGTGGAATCTATGAGAATGAGGGTGACTAATATTGTTCTTTTGAGTCCTGTACTAGCGTCACTACTGTTTAATTTGTATGTCAATGATATCGGGAAAGATTTAAGGGGGGAGATATCAGTTGTTTGCTGATGATGCAAAACTATGGAGAGCAGTAGTTGATAAAGGTGATGTAGATATCCTGCAGCATGATTTAAATAAATCGGCATTGTGAACAAAGGATAATGATTGCCAATTTCACGTTGCAAAATGTAAGGTTATGCACTTTAAGTTGAAAAGGTTGCATACAGTGTATCATATTGATGGTACTCAATTGCAGGAAATAGATGAGGCTAGGGACTTTGGGATAATATAATGGTGAACAGAGAATTGATGTTCAGATGGCATACTGCAAAAGTTTGTAATGTAATATAGTTCAAAGGATTACTTGGTTGTTGAAAAAATGCTAACAAGTAAAGATATGCAAGTTATTATCCCTTTCTTTAAGACTATGATTTTGCCGCATTTTGACCGCTGTGCACAAATTTGGTCGCCTGGGTTTTTTGGGACCAAGAGATGTTAGATAAGATTGAGACGATATGTAATTAAGCTTGTGACAGCTCTGTGGAATCCGACCTATGAGGATAGATTGAAGGCGCGTGGATTACAAAGTTTAGTTGGTAGGCTCGAAGTGAGGGGACATTATGATATTATAGGAGTTTTATAAAATTATTGCAGCTTTATGTGCCAGTAGGCACGAAAAGTGACGATGGTAAAATTGATGCATTAGAAATTTTTCAATATATGACAAATAGAAAACTGGAGGTTATCTTTGGAATGTGGAAAATGGTACGCGTTGTATGTGTAATAGTTAGTTTCCCACGTTGAGTCTCCGGACTCCATGGAGATAACGTATAATAATATGGTATTCATTCGCTTTTGTTGAAGTTGCTAAGCGACTTTTATTTTTTTATTTTGTAAATATTAAAGCATAAATGAACAATAATCCCGCGATCGTGTAATGTAGTTTATGAAGGAGCGCTAATTACGAGTACGTGTCGCATACATGCCTTTAACGTCATTGGGCTATGGTGTTGTAAAACTGCCATTGATGGCGCGGGATGTTGTTACAAGTATATTGATTGATTCAATAAATCGCACCGGTGACATTCTGCACTGAAATGTGTCAAAGAGAAAAGGAAAGGATTGTTCTTGCCATTCTGTGTTTGTGAACTTCTTTTCAACCGAGAATTTTAGCCTAGCTGTTTGTTTACATTATGTTAAAATGGAATGGTTTGCAGCACAAAGAGAAATAATTAAATAACAATTTAATCGTTTCAGTATTTCAGCTGTCACAGAGATATTTTCAGGAATACGATGTTAAAATTGTAATAACACACAAGAAGCATTAAATGAAAGAAATGAGATTAGAATAAATTAAGACTGAAGTCCAATGAGGGAGCGTCCTGTATGGGTGATGTTGGGTAGGTGGCCTAAGAATTAAAGTTCCCAAATTGTGGGAAATTTAATACAACCATATTTATTAAGATTAGGCTTTTTTTTTTTAAAAATCTGTCACTGATTTTAGAAAGTTTCTTTCAAGTTTGTATTTGCTGCGATGTTGTATGGTGATTTTCTTTCTTCTAATTCTGTGCCAGGTATCCAAGGCTACCCGACTGATCATAGTTGTGGCAGCAGATGTATTTTTTGTGTTCTTCTAGGCAGGTGTTAGCAGATCTCCTAGTCTGACCATAATATAAGTTACAAGAACAAGGAACGTGTTAAACACCTGGAATAGAGGGGGGGGGGAGGTGGATCCTTAGGAGAGCAGAGTAGGGAAGCCAGCTTCAATGAGGTTTGAAAGCAGCAGAGATTATATTTCTTTAAAGTTCTGGCTATTTTTTCTGAAATGCCCCAGATATAGTAAACAGTAATGGCATTAGTGTAGTCTTTTATGTTGAGTGAGAGAGATGTGAAGAAGTGGAAGGAAGAGATAATTTGTAGATTTTTTTTTTTTTTTGGCATTGTAACTATTGGGCAGGAAGGTGTGGTGAATAAAGGCAGGTTCCACTGTAAGGGAAGGTGGGGTGGAACAGAGGTTAGCAAGGGGTTTGATGACCCCATACTGCTGAGAAAGGGGGATGGTGGGAAAGTTTATATGTGCATCTACCCGTGTGGGTGGGTTTTCTGTAAATTGAGAAAGAAAGGGTAAATTGGGCAGATGTGGGATTGAAGTATCTAAAAAAAGGCAAACCATTTTTAAAAAATTTTTAATAGTGAACTGGATTCTGGAGTGTTGACTGTTGAGGTGGAGAAGGAAACAATCTAACGTGTCTGAGCTATGTTGGCAAATAGAGAACACATCATCAGTATATCTTAATCAAATGGAAGGTTTGAGACTGGCATTATCAAGAGCATGTTTTTCAAAATGTTCCATATAGAAATTTGCAAGGGGGAGGAGAGCCCATAGTGCTCTCTTCCCCTTTTATATAAAATGCCCTTTCAGGAGAAGTAACCAGTATGGATAGCAAAATTAAAACAAATGTCAGATAGAGGGAAGGCATTTTTCAGTAAATTTACTGCCAGAGAGGAGAATGCTTATGAATAAGGAGGCAACATCAAAGCTCACCATGATATCATTATTGTTTAAAACTAAATTCTGGATTAAAGATTTGAAACGAGTAGAAGTTTTTATATAAGAAGCGTGGCCAATAAGTGGAATCAAAATTAATAACTTAACACATATAAAACCAACAGTAATAACTGTAATGAATTAAAGGTACAAATATTTCGTACTAAAAGTAACAGTACATCATCAGTGTAGAACAAACAGTTAAAGGAATGGAATACATAGTACAGGACAGTCAGTGGATTACCAATTAAAATGGTTGCCAATGTTCCTTCATTCTTTTTTCCACAGAACGGCCTGTTTGTCCAAAGTATTTTAAATTACATTCACACGGTATCTGGTAAACACCAGCTAATGATAGAGGTGTAAGTTTGTCTTTTGTAGATGGCAACGAGTGAGATATTTTGTTGATAGGAAAATATGTGGTAATAAGATGATACTTCTTCAAAATTATGCCAATAGGTTCTCAGATGCCTGCAATATAAGGGATTGGAACTCTGCAGTTTGTTGAAGAATCCTGAGGTGTTGGAACATAGGAGTCAATTATCTACTAGATTTGATTAGGGTTGTAACCATTCGATTCTATTAACTTTTTTATAGTGAAAAGTTCTTGTTGTAAGCTTAAGGGGGAGGAGCACACTTTATGTGCTCTCTTAATTAAAGATTTGATAACACTATTTTTTGAGAGGTGTGATGAGCAGACTTTTGATGAATGTATCTGCCAATAAAGGTAGGTTTTCGATAGACAACCCTAATCGAATCCAACAAATAATTGACTCCTATGTTCCAGCACCTCAGGATTCTTTAACAGACTGCAGAGTTCCAATCCCTTATATTTCAGGCATCTCGGAACCTATTTTCAGAATTCTGAAGTATCATCTTATTCCGACATATTTTCCTATCAACAAAATTTCTCACTCGTTGCCATCTACGAAAGACAAATTGGCACCTCTTTCATTAGTTGGTGTTTACCAGATACCGTGTGAATGTAATTTATCATATTTTGGACAAACAGGCTGTTCTATGGAAAAAAGAATGAAGGAACATCAATATTATATTGAATACATGAAACCTTGTAAGTCTGGTCTAGCACAACATAGCATTGACACTAAACATGATATCCAGTGGGATAAAGCTTGTCTTCTCCACAGATGAAAGTTTAAATATGAATGCCTTTTCAAAGGAAGTTGCAAAGCCCTTTTACATCGGCTGAATTTGAATCGAAATGACTGTCTGTCTTATCTTATGCAACCATCAATGAAATAGTTTCTAAGAATTATTTAAGAATAATTTATTAATGTTAATTGTCTGGCACGCAGCAACAATTTTCACTGGTAATCCACCGACTGTTCTGTACTTTGTATTCCATTCCTTTAACTGTGTGTTCTATACTGATGATGTACTATTACTTTCAGTCTGAAATATTTGTACTTTTAATTCATTAAAGTTATTACTGTTGCTTTTATATGTGTTAAGTTATTATATTAATTTTAATTATACCACAGGTACCGCTAAAGTTTAAGTGGAATCAAATATTTTGCTAACTGTTTGGTTAATTTCAAGAAAGGAGAGTCAGTAGCATCTTTTCATTTATTCAGATTCATTTGTTTGATTTTTAATACTATTATGTATATATAGCTTTACATTTTGAATATATAATTGTATTAAACATTAAAAATTGTGTCAAATATTATCATATTAATTACTAGAACATAGGTGAAGTTGCTGAGAAATCATTTGGGAAGCATACTAGTGATACAAACATTAAGGTGAGTGGTTTTTTATAATAGGTTATACCTGTTTTTGAAGTTTGTTTTGGGTTTTAATTTATTGCGATTAGAAATATGTTCTATAAAATATTACATACTCCAGTGACTATTATTTGTGACTTGTCTATTATATAGATGTTATTGCTGTCTGTACATCAGTATTATCTTCCATCTGTCCATGGAGTCACAAGATGAATGATGGGAAGCAAAACTTTCTGCAGACTACTTGTACGTTAATTGCATTTTATTCTCAATGTATTTAATTGGTACATCAGTGTTCTCCCCAGAAATTTTTACCAGCCGGGTGGAATGAAGCATTAGCCGGGCATACAAAAATTTTGAATGAGTTAAGACTCTTTTTCATAACAAATCAAAATAGTAATTTTATTAGAAATTACTTCAAACAAGGATAATATTTTATATAGTAATTATAACAAGCAAGACTAAGATTTTTCTTATTTTCTCATCTTCTTAGAAGCCCAGTTGTTGTCAGCTTTTTTGTAATTAAAAACTGTTGGATCTGGTCCCTCCAGTGAAATCAGCATCAGATTTGTGTTCTGACTGATGCGATTTCTCATACAGGTTTTTATCCTTTTTAATGCAGAGAAACCCCCTTCACATTCAGCTGTGCTCATAGGTATGGCCAGTCCAACAGCAGCTAGTTTGCTAAATTTGGAAAAGACTCTTTGAGCTCAGATGTTGTTGCTAATTTCAGAAGTATTTGTCTTGGATCTAGATTTTTGTATGACTGTCCATTAATCATTTTTGATGCAACTGCCCATTCTAGTTTAGTACTTTCATAGTTTAAAACTGCATGACTTCCATTTCTAGGATAATAATAAAAAAGAATCTCAGAACCCTCACGTTGATCATGACTTTCTGCATTGAAAAATCTTGAGAAGCAGGAAATGATTAGCATATCTGGAAATCTTGCTTCTAGGTGTTTAATAACTGTGCCTATGTATTTATCATATATTGTAGTCTTAAACGTAATAACATTAGAATTTGAATAATCAATGTGAAGGTCTGACCGTTCACCTGAAAGATGCTGATGAAGATTTTGAAAATGACTGCCAGGAGTGTCTTTCAATTCCATAATGGATAGTTTTCTGCCTTCTAAGACTGGCTCTATTTCAGTTAAGTCAACATCTTGCCTTTGCCATGAGCCATGATATAGACAAGTTAGATAGATGCGGTCATCTGAAAGCATCATTAATGGAACTACGAAATTGTATGTTCTGATATATTTACTTAAACCTTCAGCTGTGATATCATTTCGTTCGGTGGCCTCTCTTTCTAATGCAGCTATAACACTCACCAAGCATTCTCTTAGAGACTGTATTGCAGAATCATGAGACAGCCGTGTAGTGTTACTAGCCATTTTAAGTTTAATCTGAGGACTGTTCAGTATATTTTGGATTTGGGTTAAACCAGCCATCCTGACTGAGGAATTTTGGAAGAAGAAAAACAATTGCCTTAAGATATCATTAAACATGACTAAATAAGGCACTTCAGCAGCTGATTGGGCACTAGCAAGAGTCAGTCAGTGGTTTACACAATGATAGTTTACTATGAGTCCATCTGTTTTATCTTTGAACAGTTTTGCAACTCCCTTTTGATTTCCAATCATGACAGTTGCTCCATCAGATCTAGACCCACCAGATTACAAGTTTTTTAAGCCTAGACTGTCAAGGGTTTCAATTACTTTGTAAGTTATAGTTTCAGCTTTGCCATCAATGATATTGCAAGTTGATACAAAACTAACTTTGACCTCTTTTCTAAGTTGACAAACATATTTAATGTACACAATCAGCTGTTTTAAAACTGAGATGTTTGTAGTTTCATCACATAAAACACTGAAATAATCTGCAGAATGTATATTTTTCAGCATTTTAGATATCTAATTTCTGATGCTAAAATATCAGTCAACTCTTGCATTATTCTTCCTGAGGTATAATATGCATTTTTACCAATGTTAAGATGTTCTAAGTAGGAACAGCCCATAGCCTTGCAATGCTCAAGCAATTTTTCAAATAATGTATTATTATTATTATTATTTGACACCTCCAGGGAGTCCAAGGACTCATCGAGGGAGGGCACCAGGTCTACAACTCTGTCTCCATTCAATCACAACTGACCACAACTACACCAACGCCATCTACCGCCTACCACCACTGGTATATGGCAACTCATTTTTTGTTAACTAATACATAGATCTTAAAGCTCCCAGAAAAGAATCTCTCCGCAAGTTATTCAAAATTAAAATTGATTTTTCAATTTGCCCTATTCCAGTTTCTTCTAGTATACGTTTTTCAATTATCTCTGAACAAGAATCAGTGTGTAACTTGCTTTGTTCACCCAAGTCAC
The DNA here is from genome assembly GCF_054136105.1 of Typopeltis vanoorti. Lineage (NCBI taxonomy): Eukaryota > Metazoa > Arthropoda > Arachnida > Uropygi > Thelyphonidae > Typopeltis > Typopeltis vanoorti. The sequence goes on along the minus strand of NC_143570.1, from coordinate 98,234,400 downwards.
TTCCTTGTTTGTGGGTCGTCTCTTTCTATATTTCATACATGTGGGACATATCATTCCATTATCTTTCACCACTAACCAATGGAATTTTTGAAACCACTCACTGTTAATACCTGATAAGTGGTGTTTAGACATACATACGTTTTACATTTGAAAGAGACTCTGCAGAAATCGATTCTGTTGTTGGTTTGGTGTCTTCGCTACTATGCTTATCGGTTTTATCTTTCTTAAAATAACTTAAGAGTGTGGTTTTCTGACTTGACTTTTTGCTCATTATGGGGTAATTTAATAAATACAAAATATCATTGTTATTAAATTAATCGGAACAAATCACTGAATTGTGCACTGACAGTGATACCCGAGACACATAACGCACGTTATGTTCGCAATTTTACTATTTATAAGTATTAATTACTAGAAATGGGAATTGAGACTGCATCATAGTCCCCGAGATCACAACTATATTTGATGCGCAGGCCTATTTTCTTTTACAAAATAAAATATTAAATACTTGACTCATGATCTTCGGACAAAAACCATTATTAAGAAAAATAAATGTAGATTTTTAACATAGATTTTTTGCCTTCAATTCGAATTTGCTCAATTTTCACAATTTATTTCTTTCAAACATCAAAATTATGTCTCTTTCGTAAAAGATCTTCTTTGCAACCGATACTATTGCATTTGAGATCCCGATTTTTGTCTTCTTCCGCGTCCGGATTAGTGTGCATCAAAGTGAATATCCAAAGCTCTCGAGATTGGCTTGCAATGCAAGAAATTGAGCTGGTCTCACGCGTATTGAGACTCTGCGGTTTGATTTCTCATCACTATTAATTAAAAAATCGTCATCATCAAATTCCTGACATGTACCCTCAAGGGGTGTACATAATTAAAAAAATGTCTTAAATTATTATTTCATTCTTGTTCATTATTTAGCCACGTCAGTTCACAACATTAATTAGCCGGGTGGTCAGTAAAACCAGCCAAGCTGTTTGCCCATTCAAAAGGTCCTGGGGAGAACATAGTACATTCAGGATTCGTTCATTGATTTTCATGAAAAAAATATTCTCACTTTGCATGGTTCTTCCACTGGTGGTACCTAATTTTTCCACTCTAGACCATAATTTCCAAATCTAATAGGCTTCTCATCTTATGTGTCTCAATCATATCACTCCTTCTCTTCCTATCTGCTCAGCTCTGCATTGCTCTCATAACAGTTTAAATGAACCACCTCTAATGTTTGCATATAGGTGTTAGTGCTATTTATACAATAGCACTAACACCTTCTTTTTGCCACTTGTCATTCTTCACATTATGGCAGAAATTATTTTTCTGAGTTATCTTTACACCATTTTTCCTTCACCTCATTATCTACAACATTCCAAATTCTTTGTCTCCTCAACCTTAAGTAGAGGAGAAAGACACCTTCCCATCTCCCTGTGTGTAAGGGCATGACTTTTCATTTAGCAATGAATCACTATCACCCATTCCTTGTTCCATTGAATCTATTTAAATTCTCCTGTTATTACATTGCATCGCATCATAATTCCTTGACATTTCAACATCAACAATTTAATATTTCTTTTAAGACATTGAATCATGTCATTGATATATAAATTGAACAGCACTCTCTGAACAGTACCCTGTGGTGTTGCCCTTCTCCTCCTAGACGCTACTCCATATAAAACATGCTTGCTTCTATCAACCAAACCCTTCCTGTTTCCAGACTGCTAACTTGACTGTCTATCCCCACCCTCTTCACTTTCAACAGTAAATTGTCATGTAGTATTCCATTAAACACATTTTGCAAATTAAAAAAAAATGTTGTATATTTTCTCTCTCAGTATACAGTTTTCACCCAATTATAAAAACTCTAGCTTAGTGAAGGAAACCTGCCCTTATAATCTGTGCATTTTTGCAGAAAATAATTTTATTCCCTTTGGTCTAAATTTGTATTGAATATGTAATTGGACTTTGTAACATTTTCACTATTACACCTCGTGCACAAACAGATCTAAGTTTGATACCAATCATTTGTACTCTCTCTCTCTCTCTCTCTCTCTCTCTCATGTGAAAGTATTATTTTTACTTTCACTGTTTAGAGATTATAAGATTATTTCTGTTGCATGACTCTTGTTGGACAATCAAGTCAAGGCTATTTCAGGGTCCCATGGCCTTAATGTCACATTAGTATTGATATAAAAGCTCTTAAAAATTCTTTTGATGTCTTTCTGGTGAAAGACCCAACTATCTTAGAATATAAAATATGAAGGAGGTATAAAAGTTAAAGTTGAATCTTTAAGACAAAAAAAAAAAAAAAACACCACTTAGTTTATCTTTTTTACTTAAACTGTGTTATTTTACTGTTGGTAAGAATCCATTGAGCAAGATGTTCGGAGTACATGACTAGTCTTTTATGCTTTTCAGAATGCTAGAATGTATGTCATAACTAACTTTTTAGCGTCATGATATTGTGAAAGTGATTTCTCATCACTGGATCCTCTCTAGACATTTCTCATTACCATAGAAACCAACATTTGCACTTATTTGTGCAATGTCAAATGTGATTTGATTAAGGTCTTGTATAATGCTTCAACTATGCAAGTTGAATAGTATTGACACAAGAACAGAACTCTGTGGCATGCCGCTTCTTTCCTTTGTTTTCCACTATTTTTTTTTTCCTCACATATAACTGGTGTCTGTCAGACAACCAACTTCCTATCCATTTTAACTTCATCATTTCTTCTAGTAATCTTTCAAATGCACAAAGTCCAAAAAGTATCACTGTATGTGAATTTTACATATCTAGAATGGAATGTTCAAAAATTTGTCATCAAATGCAAGTAAATTACTGAAGGATTCATTTCTAAAGGATTCTAGTTCTAACTTCTCTATTATCTTAAGCACAACTGAGATATATAAATTCCATACATATGGTTAGCCATATGCAGACTTTTGTGAGGAAAGGATGTATGTGGAATTATAAAGCTGGTGATTATGACAAGCTTAGGAGGCAGCTTGGAGATATAACATGGAATGAGGAGTTGAACTGTAAGGAAATAAATGCTGCTTGGGAACTGACAATGAAATACATAACAGCATCAATGGGTGAATGTATTCTGAAGGCCAAAAGGGTGAATAAGGTAAGTGTAAAATGGATGAATGAGGAGCTTAAGCATGAAATCTGGAAGAAGAAGGTACTTTGGAGTCAGTACAAGATGACTAATAGTAATAATCAGTTACATGAAGAGTATAAAGAACAAGCCAGGAGAGTGACTTAGTAAGGAAAACAAAAGTGCATTATGAGCAGAAATTGGCAAGTCAGGCAAAGAAAAACCCTAGACATTTTTTTAGATACATGGCAAGTAGAAGGAAGAATGATCATGGTAAGATGATGAAAATGGTAGAATGGTAACTGCTGCAGAGGACATTGCTGAGGTATTCAGTGATCAATTTATAAGGATGTTTCATCCTGATCAGGATGGAATCATGATGAATTTAAGTGTAGAATACATACGAGAGGAGGGCTTAATTGTGAGTGAGCAGGAGTTATTTGAGGAAATAAATAACCTTGTTGTCAATAAGGCAATAGGATTTGATGACATATCACCACACATCTTGAGGTAATGTTCCAGGGAACTGGCAGTACCATTGGCATGCCTGTTTAATAAGAGTCTTACAACAGCACAGGTACCAAGGGAGTGGAAGGAGGGTAAAATTGTTCCACTGATAAGGTATGGTGATAAGGCTGTATCTTTAAATTATAGGCTGGTCTTGTATATCTGGAGTTGTAGTGAAGATACTGGAGAGATTGTGAGAAGTAGGATACAGAACAAAGGGACAAATACCTTGGACAGGTGAGATACATATACAGTGGTGTACTTGGATTTTTCAAAAGGTTTTGATAGATTTCCACACGACAGGGTGGTAAATAAATTGAAACAGATGGGATTGGATAACAGATTTCTGAGTTGGATCAGTGACTGGCTGTCAGATAAGTATCAGAAAGTTCTATATTGGGGTGCAGTATCCCAAAAGAGGAAGGTCACTAGTAGTGTACCATAGGGATCAGTTTTAGGACCATTGTTGTTAAATTTTTATGTTAATGATTTTGGGATAGGTTTAACTAGCGATATGCAGATGATGCAAAACTGGGGAGAGCAATACAGAGTCAAGCGGATGTTATGGCCTTACAAGAGGACTTGAATAGATTGCATGAATGGGCTGTTAAGTGGAACTGTCAGTTCAGTGTTGCAAAGTGTAAGGTTTTGAGATTTGTAAGTGACGATGGAGTGCAATGTTTCTCCCCTTGGTGGAGAAACTTTAAAGGTAGTAGAGGAGATGAGAAAGATTTAGGAGAGATGGTGGACAAGTACCTGAAATTCAGGTGCCACATTGCACAAGTTGTGAAGATGTCACATCAGATAATGGCAATGATGTGGAGGACTCTGACATGCAGAAATAGAGAGGTTATGATGCCATTGTATAAGGCTTTGATCAGGCCTCATAAATTATCGTGCACAGATGTTGTTGCCCAGTGTTCATGGTGACAAGAATATGTTGGAAAGGATCCAGAGAAGATTCACAAAGGTGGCCAGTGGTCTTTGGAATGCAGAGCACAAGGACAGATTGAGAGAATGTAAGTTGCACAGCATCATGAATAGGAAGAAAAGGGGGGATATGATTGGGACAGATAAGCTAGTCAGGGATTGTTATCAGGTTGACACGGAAGAGATTTTTCATAGAATGGGAGAGGGGGTAGAACAAGAGGCTATTACTGGGAACTGTATAAGGAGGGTGTGAGCACAGGAATGAGGAGCAGGTTCTTTGCATGGAGAGCGGTTGGTGAGTGGAATGCATTGCTTGAAAATGTTGTGAATGCAGACACATCAGGACCGGTTTTATCATTAGGTGAACCTATGCAATCAACTAGGGATGCTAAGCTTCGGGGCACCAGATTTTGCTACATAGTTCGGGGAAAAAATATATAGTGACAATGTATAGGGGCACCTAAATTTTCTTTGCCTAGGGGCATCAGATACTCTTGGACCAGCCCTGAGACACATTGAATCAGCTTAAGACATGGTTATATGAGCATTGTGTGCAATAGTGTATACCTTCCACTATGAGTCTCTGACTCCATGGAGGTCAGATGATGATAAATATAATAATTATATATATATATATACATACATACACACACACCCAATTCTAAATTTACATGGTATATTGGTTTCAGAAAAATCCGTGTAAATGAAAACCATGTAAAAAAGAATACAATGCATATGAAAAAATAGAAGAATAGTTCCAGATGTGAAAACCCGATACGAACAATAAGTTATTTTTAAACAAAACATGAAAATTATTGAATAAAGCACTATTTAATTTTAATGGAATATTTTTTATTTTTATTTTAAATACTTATTTAAAGTATATACATATGTATCTTTCTTAAAGAAATTAGTGTGCCACTAATAAAACAGAAATTCGAAAAGGTCCAAATACACTCGCTCATATAGTTATTAGTTAAATTTTATTTGCCGTCACTTTCTAATAGTAGCTGCATTCTTTTGTGTGAAACTGGAATTAAATCACTTCCATCACTTGAAACACTTTGGCCATCCTGTTTATACTGCAATGGTGAAATATTTTCTTCATAAAAGGAACTAAATTAGCACTAATTTTCAATAATTCTGAAGGTTGATTTTTTTTTTTTACCACAAACTTGGTAATTAATCGTTGATATCCTGTTTTGACTGGATCTTTGTATAATTCATCATATTGCCATACATGACTTCAGTTCACGTTTAAACTGTTTAGCCACATTCAGTATTTGGATCATGTGTAAGAAAATGGCTTTGCAATTTACTTTACTAGCCATTTGAAACCCTTCTTTAATTAATCTTGCAGTGAGTGGAATCTCTTCATCATCATCACTTTTTTCTTTTTGACATATTCAGGCCAAGTAGCTTTCCAACATGCATTTAAAGTTGATGATTTCAATTCTGATAATGCCAACTTAGCAAGTTTGATGCAATCCAAAATAGAAAATTTCTTCCACACATCAATAACTGTCAGTAGATTATTCTTATCTAGTTTATCCAAACTGTATTGGAATGTTCTTATTCAGTAAGTTTCGAAGGTAGTGATCACACCCTGATTGGTTATATTAAGGATGTTGTATTAGGTGGCAGAAAACAAAATTCCACATTTGGATGTTCTAAAACAGGATGGCCAGGCTCATTATCTATAATCAATAAAACTTTAAAGTCCAGATTTTTTTCATCATCAAATAGCTTTTAACTTCTGGAACAGAACATTAAACCATTCATTAAAAATTTCTTTCGTAACCCAACCTTTTTTGTTTGCCTTCCAGTGCACTGGTAACGTGTTTGTTTAAAATCCACACCTTTCATTGCATTGCCTGGGGTCAGTGGCGTTGCTATAGATTTTGCAGCCCAGGGCGGTCCCTGAGTTTGCCGCCCCTCTCAATACACAGCAAAAATACTACAAAAAGTCAAAACAACGTATAGGGTAAGGTTCAAAGTGTCGCCCGGGGCAGACCCCCCCAGCTACACCACTGCCTGTGGTCTTAGACACGAACTCTATTGCACGAACAAAAACTTTCATGAACAAAACACAAGACGTGTAACGAGTTTGAATTATAAACAAGAAATGATTGTTTAGTAAACAGCTTAACTCCTTCCACTCAGCTTTATTTAGGTGGGTCTCTCATAATGGACCAACTTAACTTCGAGGAATCGGCATAACACCCTTCTGCTTCCAGGAACCAATGGCAAGTGATTATAAAGGATCATCTGTCGGCTTAACTTTGGGAATCGTAACTACAAAAATTGATTTTTTTTGGTTGTCACCATAATTGTCTACATTCTGTAGCTTAGAGTTATCCCTAATATTTAAAACATCAAGTGAGTTCCCTAAAATTCAAGTTTATATATTCCATTATAATTATCATTTTCTAGAACAGTACATATGGACAGTTCTAGGAAATGATAATTATAATGGAAATACCTTATTTAACAGAACTGAATCCCAAACAGAAATTTTAAAAATAAGCACCATTTGAACTGTGTTAAATCAAAATATGCCGTGTAAAAATAGAATTGCTTTTGTTTTCTAAACCATGTTATTTTTGAAATCGTGCAAAAAAAAAGTGTCTTGTAAAAAGAGAATTACCTGTGTGTGTGTGTGTGTGTGTGTGTGTGTGTGTGTGTGTGTGTGTGTGTGTGTGTGTGTGTGTGTGTGTGTGTGTAAATTCATTACATATAGGAGATTTTGAGAGAGCAAATTATAGACCAATCAGTAGCTCAGGATAAAGTGAATAGTTACATGATAATACTGTGGGATTTTGAGGTCATTTGACAGGATACCACATGGAACTCTGTTACATGCACTGGAGCAAACAGGAGATGGATATGATGCTGGTCATATCTTTGTATCTGTATGGATACAAAGATGGCTTGGATAGATCTCAACAACAGTATATGGAGGAGCAGAATCTAGGTGACTAGTTGTGTGCCGCAGGACTCTGTATATTTGGACCATTTCTGTTTAATTTGAAATTTAATGATATAGGAAGGGATTTGGAGGGAAATATTCAGTTGTTTGCTGATAATGCTAAATTAGGTAGTGTAGTAGACAAAGTTTTAATGGCACTTAACTGTCAATTTTTAGGGAAAGACAATGTCTACTGATTCATACTTCCTATATTTTGGTAATATTACATTACCATCTTCAGGGAACATAAAATTAATGATATGTGCACACAGGCACTAACACTGAACAAATATGGCTGAAGACAACAACTGAAGTTGGTCCTAGACTCCTAAATTGGGTAGAAGTCTTGGCTGTTGGGCCGCTGTTCTAAGAATGCAAGCTTCCCATATTTGGGGCAGTCTCATGCATCCAAATTTGTTGAGGTTTGGGGAGTTTTTTAGAGCTGAGGCTGATTCCAGGAATAATCTCTCATATTTATACTTGCTGTGGTGTAGTAAGGTAGCTTTCTTTCAGTGTATTTTGTGGCGGGTGTCCAAAGCATGGTCAACAAGTCCTGAGTGGCTGTATTGGCAGAAATGGATATAATCCTTATGTTCAGATATCCTGATATTAGCTGTCATGCCTGTTTGGCCATAGTAGGACAGTTTGCAACTACAAGGGACCTGGTATACTCCAGGTAGCTCTAGGGGAAGTGGCTGTTCTTTCGTGGAGCAGATAAGAAATGCCAATTTTTTATATGGTTTGTAATGAGTTGTTAGGTCATATTTTTTTTAGGATTTTTGTTAGCTTTTCAGAAGTATCCCAGATATAAGGAATGGTGATGGATTTAGAGTAATCTCTGTTATGAAGGGGTAGGGGGTTATGGTTAACTGGTTTTTATATTTTTTGGGGTTGTAGCCATTGGCTATAAAGGTGTTAAGAATATGGTTAAGTTCAGTAGTTAGAGCATTGCTATCTGAACTGATTAATTTTTCCTGTTATATAGGGTTTTTATAATCCCATATTATTCGGAGGGGGGGTTGTGATTGCTGGTGAAAGTATGTGTAGGTTTTCTGTAAACAGAGAAAGCCAGGGCTCCATCAGGCTGGCATGTAATCAGAGTGTCTAGGGAAGGGAGATTGTTATTGTTTTCTTTTTCCAAGATAAACTGGATCCTGGGGTGTTGATTGTTTAAGTGTGATAAGAATGGCACTTGTAGCATAATAATGTTTATTAGACACACATTTGTAAAAATGTAATATTATTATTACTCAGGCACTTCTGTGTCATCCAAATTTAAATCAGAATGACTGTCTCTTTATTGCCAAGATTTGGGATCGTCTCACCCTCATAACTGGAAGCAATAGTGTGTTTCCATGCCCCACTTCTAATTATCATTTTTTAGAGATTTAATTTGATATTATTATTATTATTATTCAGGCCTCCATGGAGTCAAAAGACTCATCGTGGGAGATCCTTCCTAAGAACATAAAGTCTGTCAAGACTCATCGAGGGGAGGCTCCCCCTAAGAAACACAAAGTCTATCATACCACTCCTTAATCTCATTGAAGGTTCTCGCCCTCACCACTCTATCAGGCAATGCATTCCATGGCTCAACGACCCTCCATGCAAAGAAACCACTCCTCACCCTCTTGCTCACAGTTTCCTTTCGTAACTTCCAGGGATGGTCTCTTGTCATCACTCCTTCCCGCTGTTCAACCAAGTGAAAGAACTCCCCAGTGTCAACCCTGTAACCACCTCTCAACAGTTTAAAAGTCTCAATCATATCACCTCTCCTTCTTCTATCCGCCAAACTTTGCAGTCCACATTCTCTCAGCCAATTTTCATAACTATCCTTGTACAGTCCTGAGACCATCTTTGTCATCCGTCTTTGTATCTTTTCCACAGTTAATTTATCCCCTTCAAATCCTGGGGACCAAATCTGAGAACAATAATCCAAGTGTGGTCTGATTAGAGACTTATACAATGGAATGATAACCCTCTTATCTCTGCAGGTCAGTGTCCCTCTCATAATTGCAGCAATCCTCTGTGTTACCTTCACCACCTTTGCAATATGTCCCCTAAACTTCAGGTTTCTATCAATCATCAACCCCAGATCTCTTGTCTCCCCAACTTCATCCAGTATAACTCCTCCCATAGAGTATGCAGCATCCCATCGCTGTTTCCCAACCCTCAAGACCTTACATTTTGCTGCATTAAACACCCCCATTCATTTGCCCATCTAATCTAGCTTATTCAAATCCTCTTGCAGGGCTACCACATCTGCACTATTACTAATAATCCTTCCCAGCTTCGCATCATCCACAAACAACTGAATATCCCCTTGCAGTCCACTGGCAATGTCATTGATATAAAGGTTAAACAATATAGGTCCTAGTACTGAGCCCTGTGGGACCCCCACTTGTAACCTTCTGTCTCCTTGAAACTGCTCCACCATACACAACTCTCTGATACCTATCAGACAGCCAATCCTGAATCCAGTTGACCAATCTGACATCGACCCGTGTGTTGCAACTTAAATATCAGCTTATCATGTGGCACCCTGTCAAATGCCTTTACTGAGTCGAAGAAAATTGCAGTATATGCCTTTCCCTCATCTAATGTTCTTGTAACTTTATTATAAAAGGCTAGCATATTGCTAAAACAAGAGCGCCCTTTCACAAATCCATGTTGACTCTCACAGATAACATTACCCTCATCTGCCCAGTGCTGTATACGATCCCTCACTACTTTCTCCAAGATCTTAACAACTACTGATGACACACAGACTGGTCAATAATTAGACACTTCCAGTCTGTTACCACCCTTATGCAATGGCACTATCTTACCTTCCTTCCATTCCCCGGGCACCTTTGCCGAAGCCAGACTTTCATTGAAAAGCCAGGTTAAAAGCACTGTCAGTTCCCTAGCACATTCTCTCAAAACTCGTAGTGAAATACCATTCAGTCCAAAAGCTTTATTGACATCCAGAGTTCTCAGTATCTGAAACACACTCTCCTCCTGTATCTCTAAACCTTGAACCTGCCCTATCCCTCTAGCATTAAAACTGACTCCTCCAGGATGAAATACTCCAATAAAGTGGTCATTGAACAATTCCACTATGTCCTCTGCATCAGTCACTCTATTTCCATTTTTATCCCACAATATCATTCTTCCACAGCCATTTCTCCTCCTCCTGGCCACATAACTAAAAAATTCCCTAGGATTTTCTTTGGATCTTAGGGCCAATTTCCTTTCATATTCCAGTTTCGCTTTCCTTACCACACTAGTCACTCTTCTGGCCTGTGTCTTATATTCTTCATGCATCCTCTCTTCACCTGTCTCCTTATATCTCTTCCATAGCCTCTTTTTCACATGCAATTCCTGTTTAATATTGTTTGTCATCCACTTTACTCCAAATTGTGTCCTCTTCTTCACTCGTGGTATACAACTTACCATTGCTGCTAACAAATATTCTTTCACAATTTCCCACGTGCTAACGATATCCCGGCCTTCCAATTCCTCCCTCCATGAAACTTCCCGAAGTTGATGTCTAAGACTATGCAGGTGATTACCTGCATTATAATTCCACATCAGTTCCTGTCTCTTTGATACTCCTGCATGTCTATTCATTTTCCAAGTCAAAACCATGTGGTCACGCTCTCCAACTGCTGGGAGAGATGTCATCTCAGTTATTATCAACTCTTCTGATGCTATAACCAAATCTAAAACTCTTGAACCTCTTGTTCCCTCTGTTACATGTTGCCTAAGACATTTGTCCCTCAAGAATTCTAGAAATTCCATTCCACTATTGCTACATGCATCTTCCTCTCTCCAATTTATACTACTGTAGTTAAAATCTCCCATAACAATCATTCTTCTTGCACTTGCCAAACTTAGCTGTCTAAACATCTCCTGGTCCCCATCCTCCATTTTTTTTTTTCATAAGTGACAAACTTTATTTAATGTCATAATGAAACCATCCTACACTACAATCTAATGATGACAAAAATATTTTCATGGCAATCTTACTGAAGACATTTAAAACAAAGCTCATTCATGGAAGAAATATCACTTAACATTTACCATATACACTTATACTTGAATATGCAAGGAAATTAACTAACAAATTGGATTAGCAAATATAAATGCTAAAATTAAACAAGTGTGTATACAATATCTAAATGAAATTATATATTTTTTGTTTTCCTTTAGTAAAAAAGAAAAAGGACATTGAATCTGAACATACAGGATTCTTCAGTACTATGATCTAAAATCACAAATTATTACACACAAAGTATTAAAAAAAATTTTAAAGTGCAAACCTTTAAAGTAACGTAATCATCAAATATATATATAAAAAAAAATTTACACACACACACACACACACACACACACACACACACACACACACACACACACACACACACACACACACACACACACACACACACAATTACTGTTTTCATAAACAAAAAACTGTTAAGATGACAATAACCTTCACAATACAGGTGATTCACCACAGCAGCTGCTGCAGCAGCAGCACCATCACATGAAATGAATTCAGTATTTCATTTTCCAGACATCTGTTATTTATCTTTTTCAGAACTTTCTGAAGCGCTCCTGCTGCGATGATTCATATCATCCTTTTCCTTACTAGGGCTTCCACTTGGACTTTTGCTTCTACTTTTGCTTGGGCTCTTACTCTTACTACGGCTTCTGCTTCTTTTATCATCTCCATTTTTGCTGAAGCTTCTACTTCAGCTCTGGCTTTCTGATTTGCTTTCCTTCTTTATTTTCTTCTTACTCTTGCTCTTACTCAGACTTCTTGAATGAGATCGAGATTCTACTCCTCCGTGGCTTTTGTGATGCCTTCTAGAATGACTTCCCGAACGACTGCAGGAACGACTACGATGTCTTCTGGAATGTGATCGAGATCTTGATCTTGAATTTAGACCTTGATCGTGATCTCCGGCTCCTACTATGTGATCGAGATCGCGAACGAGAACGACGACGCCTGCTCGATTTGGAAGAACCTCGTCTGGGATCTCCAGGTCTACCATATCGTGCCATCTGCATCCTTAATTCACAACCATCTAGTACATATCCATCTAGAGCTTCCATTGTGTCTTCAGCATCACAATTATTGTAAAAACGAACAAAGGCAAAACCTCTACTTTCCCGTGTATAGGGATGACGAGGAATATAAACGTCGCCAACATGGCCATATTTCTCAAAAACTCTTTTCAAATCTTCTGGAGTCGTACGATAAGTTAAGTTGTCTACTTTGAGAGAAGTCATTCCGTCGATATTTGGTGCCCCTCTACTATAGCTCATTATATGAGTATACAAACTCCTCCACCACTCCTCCCTACTTTCGAGAACAATACAATATTCTCGAAATGCTATGATGCTGAAATGACAGCATATAATGCTGTCATTTCATCATCTAATTAAATTTTATTTTATTTCAATCACTTAATTTTAAATTTGGGCTTCAATTGTTATCTTATTTCATTGTAACCACCCACTAGGTGACATCGAGCATGTGCTTTAGCTCTGTAAATTGGATTAACATTCTTTGTTCTAGCTTCACTTCATGATTATGCTGATGCATTGATCATGACCAATTAGTTTCTAGTCAAAATATTTGCAGTAATAAAAATATTATATTCTTGTGAATACCTGTGTCTAATAAAAGTGTAGTGGTTAATCAGGTGATGTGTAGTGAGCTTGCAGAATGACTTAAATAGGCTGATGGTATGGGCAAAACATAAGGTGTATCAATTTAATGTGGAAAAAAGTTGTGTTATTTAGGATGAAAGATAACAAGCTCTATGTACTATGTGATACTACATTGATGGAACTACGAGTGGGGAGGTCTGGAAAGTTCTAATAAACATCTAGAACAAAAATGATATTGAAGGAACTGATATAACCACAAGAAATAACATATCTTAAAACCCTTTAATCTCCCATGTTTCATCAAATTGTAATTTGTTCTTTTTCTTTTAGGATATATAAGAAGACATAAAATTAATTAATTTTTGTTCTAGGTGTTTTCAGAACTTACCAGACCCTCCCCCCCCCCCCCTCGGTATATTCCAGTAAATTGAAGTTAAGGATTTTGGAGTGTTATTGGATGAGGAGTTGAAGTTCAGAGATCATAATGCAAAAGTAGCACACAGGATTATTTAGCTATGGTTATTGAAGACCACACAAGCAGAGAGAGAGAGAGAGAGAGAAGCAAGTCATCATTCCTTTTATGCAGCTTTGAGATGAACATCTGGATTACTGTGAAGAAGTCTGAATACCTGGGTTTCTTAGAGATGAGAAAGTGGTGGAGAAAATTGAGAAGTGAGTGGTTTGTGGAATATTTGGAATATTCCCTGTGATGATAGAATTAAGATTTATGGGTTGCAAAAGTTGGTTGATAGGTGGAAATGTGATAGAAACTTTTAATTTATTACTATACAGGTATCTCCATGTAGTCAGAAAACTCACTACCGGAGTCCCATGCTAATCTTTATATACACAAGAACTATCACACCTTTCTTAATCTCATTCGCTGTCATGGCACTCAAAACTACTACTTCGGCCAATTCATTCCATTCATCCTCCACTCTACAAGCAAAACATTTACCTTGCACACCCTTACGTAACCACCTTTACACATCTCAAGGGTGGCTCCTAATTCTCTCTCTCTCTCTATCTGTTTGTCATGTATTGAAAAATTTCTTTTGTGTCACTTTATAGAACCTCTTTAGTAACTTATAAGCTTTTATCATGTCCTCTTCTCCATGCAATCCACACACTTTTAATTTATCCTTATAAGGAGCACTCCACAGGTCTTTTGCAATCTTTGTCACTCATCTCTAAATCTGATCCACCACCTTCCAATCCCCAAGAACCCAGGTAACCAAATCTTTGCACATTAGTCAACATGTAGCCAAATCATAACTTTATAAAGAGGAATAATAACCTTCCTAACTTTACATTTTCAGTGTGTAAATCAATCTCTTCAACATCGAAGAAATTTTTTCACTTGAGGTGCATTACCTTACATTTTGCAACATTAAACTAATAACCATTACCCTTTTCTCACACTGCCAATTTGTTTAAATTATTCTGCAAGAATAATTTGTTGCCCTCCCATCAGCAAAACAACTGGATATTTCCCTTTAATTCATTCCCTATATCATTAACATACAAAATCAAAGAGTAATTTATCTAGTACAGACCCCTGATTGCCCTCACTAGTCACCCTCGTTTAACTTGATTCTGCTCCACCATATACTACATCTCTGATATTTGTTTGTTGTTGAACAACTAGTTGGTAGGCAATACCAATCTTTTGCCCATTCTCATATCACACTGGCCAATGTGCTAACCACTCCACTGTTGTATTTACATTGATATTTTTAGTATGCTGAGCACTTCCAGTTTATCTGTGTGAGTCCTCATATCATTTTCTACCACATTAACAGTGTAAAATCTTCACCTGAATGATAATCTCTCTCTCTCTCTTGCTAAGTGATCACTTATATATGGAGACTTTTGACAAATAAGTATAATTAGAAAAAAACTAGATTTTATTTGGTCGTGTATAACTACAAAATAATAAACTACTAGTTTGCCCACTAAATTTGTGGCTTCTGGATAAAAAATACATAAAATATGCATGCATAAAATACATTAATACATTTCTTATTCAGCTAAAATGACAAATCAACAAGTCTAATGCTGTTTATAATGAAGTTTTTATTTTATTTGTTTCCTTACCTGATAGTTTTATTCAAAATCTTCATATATAACTTGACAAATACTGAAGGTAGTATATTAATAAAAAGGATTTCATTTTGCAGCCAATTCCAAATACATTCATAAGGTCTATTTTATTCAAAACATAGAAAAGGCCCATTATTCTCCCTCCCACAACCTGTTGCAGATGACATCAGACTGAAGACTGATGTCATTTGCAACAGCAGACTGGAGACTGCTGTTCTTCTCTCTTCATTTTGCTCTCCAAAAAGCAACATCATTACATCAGAAACAAGAGATCTGTCTAACTTAAATAAGAATAAAAAAAAGTATGGTCATAGCATCAGAAGAGCTGATTATAACTGAGATGGCATCTCTTCCCCTAGCTGGAAAAAGTGACTATGTGGTTTTGTCTTGGAAGATGAATAGACATGCAGACATGCAGGAGTATCAAAGAGAAAGGAATGTATGTGGAATTATAAGGCAGGTGATTATAATAGTCTTAGATATCAACTTGGAGCAGTTTCATGGAAGGAGGAATTGGTAGGGCAAGATATCATTAGTGCTTGAGAAATTGTGAAGGAATATTTATTAGCAGCAATAGCAAGCTGTATACCACGAGTGAAGAAGAGAACACAAGTTGGTGTAAAGTGGATGACAAATAATATCAAACAGGAACTGCAGATAAAAAAGGAGGTTATGAAAGAGATATAAGGAGGGGGGAGTGGAGAGTAGATGCATAAAGAATATAGACTCAGGCCAAGCAAGTGACTAGTATGGTAAAAAAGGCAAAACTGGAATATGAGAACAGATTGGCCCTGAGAAGTTTTTAGCTATGTGGCCGGTAGGAGAAGAAATGATTGTGGAAGAATGACATTGTCAGATAAAAATGGAAATAGAATGATTGATGCAAAGGACATAGCAGAGTTGTTCAATGAACATTTTAATGATCATTGAACAACTTCTTTTGACTTAATTAAGTCAAAATAATTCTTTTTACTTAATTGAGATGTTGAAAGTTTATTTTTCACTTGGTTAGACTATAATAAATTTAGTTTAATCCTTTATCCAAGTGTGAGCAAACAAAGTTTGCGCCTGAAAGTATCTTCAGGTCCTGAAGATACTTTCAGGTGCAAACTTTGTTTGCTCACACTTGGATAAAGGAGTAAACTAAATTTATTATTTTAATGGGATATTTCATCCTGCAGAAGTAGGTTTTAATACTAGAGGGATAAGACAGGTTTGAGGTTTAGAAGTGCAAGAGGAGAGTGTGTTTCTAATACTGAGTACTCTGGATGTCAGTAACAGGACTGGATGAAATTTCACCATGGGTTTTGAGAGAATGTGCTAAAGAACTGACAGCTCTGTTAACTTAGCTTTTCACTGAAAATCTGGCCAAGGGAAAAGTACCCAAGAAGTCGAAGGAGGGTAAGATAGTGCCATTGCATAAGGGTGGTAACGGACTGTAAGTGTCAAATTATAGACAAGTTTGTGTTTCATCAGTAGTTAAGATCTTGAAGAAATTAGTGAGGGACCATATATAGTGTTGGGCAGATGAGGGTAATGTTATCTGTGAGAGTCAACATGGATTTGTTAAGGGATACTCTTACTTTAGTAATATAATTGCCTTTTATAATAAAGTGACAAGAGTGGTTGATAAGGGAAAGGCATATTCTGCCATTTTTTTGATTTTACAAAGGCATTTGATAGGGTACCACATGATAAGCTGATATTTAAGTTGCAACACATGGGTTTAGATGTCAGGTTAGTGAACTGGTATCTAATAGTTTTATATCTATCTGATAGTTGTCTATCAGAGAGTTGTGTGTAGGGGAGCAATATTGAGGAGGCAGAAGGTTATAAGTGTAGTCCCACAGGGCTCGGTATTGGGACCTGTATTGTTTAACCTTTATATCAATGACATTGCCAATGGATTGCAGGAGGATATTCAGTTGTTTGCAGATGATGTGAAGCTGGGAAGGGTTATTAGTAATCAGTGACGTAACGAGGGTGTGACGCACCTGTGTCTATCTCGCGACTCCCTAACCCAAAAATGTTATGTTTTGCATCCCAAACCTAGTTGAGCCCTTGGTGGGCATCTCTTTTTCCACCCTCTCGTAAACTCTTTAAGTACATGTAAACTCTTTAAGTTTAGGATACATCGATGAGAGGTTGCATACTGTGTTGGAGGAACTGTACTGGAGGAATAGGGGAGGCAAGGGATCTGGGGGGGTAATGACTGATAGAAACCTAAAATTAAGGGAACATATTACAAAGGTGGTGAAGATAACCCAGAGGATTGCTGCAATACTGGGAAGGATGCTGACTTGCAGAGATAGTTGCCATTCCATTCTATAAAGCTCTGATCCGAGTACACTTGGACTATTGTTCTCAAATTTGGTCCCCACGATTTGAAGAAGATAAATTAACTGTAGAAATCCTGTATGGTGATGGGGATTAAAGAATTGTCCCACTGTATCTCATGCATGTTGTAGAAGATGACTAAAATGGGCTCCCCAGTCCCAGAGGATTTAAATATGGAACCCGTTCCTCCAGGTTAGGGATTGGGCATGTGGTTAATGACCTCACCTTGTAAAAAATTTCTTGTTACAAAATCTCAAGGAAATTATAATTCTGGACTGGCAAAGGATTAAAGGACTTGGAACATGGAATATTCATTCATTGTACTGGAGTAAAGGACTCCATTTGTTAATAGAACAGATGGATAACTATAAAGTTGACCTGTTAGCCATCCAGGAGATAAGATGGCTTGCAGAAGGAATTATTGAGAAAAAGAATCACACAGTCGTTTATAGTCGTCACAAATGAAAGCATATTTTTGGAACAGGCTTTATGTTGAATAATCGGATAAAACAATTAGTTATTGGTTTTAAAGCAAAATCACCAAGACCTTGCATCTGAGATTAAGAGGAGTCTTTTTTAACTACTGTGTAATTAGTGCTCATACACTGTCTGAGGAAAAGGATGAGAAAGGGTCCTTTTATGAAGAACTTGATGATTTATATAACTCCTGTCCGGTGAATGACATCAAAATAATACTGGGAGATATGAATGCCAAGATTGGTAGAGCATAACCATGTTATGCTCACCTGCTTGGCAGCTGAGCATAACATGGTTATTGCAAGTACATTATTCCACCATAAGAAAATCCATAAAATAGCATGGAAATCTCCCGATGGAAATACCTCTAATCAGTTCGATCATGCTATTATAGATGCAAGACATCTATCAGATGTTTTAGATGTTATGTCCTATCGTGGTGAAACTTTGATTCAGACCACTATTTAGTGATAAGTAAATTAACCACCCATCTGGTCAAGATGTATATATACGTCCATGTTACCATGGATACGAAGTGCATATTAAAATTGTAATACCATTGATATTACATTGAAATATGCATGTAATGGAAGGTACAAGAGATTTGAGAGTGTTAGATCTGGTCATAGCATCGGAGAACATATCAGTAAGTAATTTAGATACAGTGTCTCCACTTGAGGAAAGTGATCATGTGGTCTTGACTTGGGAGATTGTATTATGTGCTGAATATTCTGTTAAGAAGGGTTATATGTGGATTTACAAGGCTGGTGATTATGACAAGCTGAGAAGTCAGCTTTCAAAAGTGCTATGGCATGAGAATTTTCAGGGGAGAGATGTTGATGGTGCATAGGAGATTATCAAGGAGTATTTGATGAAAGCTGTATCTGACTGTATTCCCAGAGTCAGGAGGAGGAATCAGGTAGGAGTAAGATGGATGAATAATATTATTAAGCGAGAGTTGCAGATAAAGAGAAAGTTGTGGTATAAGTATAAAGAAAAAGGTGATGAGCATTCCCATGAGCAGTACAAAATACAGGCAAGAAGGGTAACCTGCATAGTAAGGAAGGCCAAAGCTAATTATGAGAGGAAGCTAGCTGATGAGTCCAAAACAAATCCTAAGGAGTTCTTTCACTATGTGGCAAGTAAAAGGAGGAATAATTTTGGAAGGATGACTTTAAAAAATGTTGAGGGTAAGGAAATTACAGAAACTAATCAAATAGTTGAGTTGCTTAGTGATCATTTTGCAACAGTGTACTATCTGGATTGTGATACTGCAGTGCCGGACTTGTCATTGACTGATGAGAGTCTAGTGATAGAAGAATTTGAGGTGCTTAGTATATTACAGAACCTTAATGCTAACACTACCATTGGGTTAGATGGCATATCGGCCCATGTTTTACGGGAATGCACAAGAGAATTAGCACCTCCTCTAACTTGGCTGTTTAATTTAAGCCTCAGTTCTGGTAAAGTCCCAATTGAGTGGAAAGAGGGGAAAATTATTCCACTACATAAAGGAGGGGCTCCAGGAATGAGGTAGAAAATTATAGACCAATCAGTATATTGGGAGTAGTGGTTAAGGTTCTGGAGAAATTGATAAAAATTAGAATTCAGGTCTGGGTAGATAGCATTACGATACTTTATAAGGGGCAACATGGTTTTATGAAGGGTAGATCTTGCCTTAGCAATATGCTCACTTTCTATAATGAGGTAACAATGGAGTTGGATAAAAGAAATCCTTTTTCAGTGATCTTCTTGGACTTTGCAAAGGCATTTGACAAGATTCCACATGGAACTCTGTTGTATAAATTGGAGCAAATGAGTATGGATCCGAGACTAGTGATTTGGATTAGAGGGTGGCTAATGGATAGATATCAGAGAGTGGTTTATGGTGGAGCAGAGTCCAGTAGAAGGCAGATGACTAGTGGTGTGCCTCAGGGTTCAGTGCTTGGTCCTCTGTTATTTAATTTGTACATCAATGATATTGGGAATAGTTTGAAAGGAGATATCCACTTGTTTGCTGATGATGCAAAACTGGGAAGAGCGATAATTAATTCAGATGATGTGGATATCTTACAGGATGACTTAAATATGCTGGTGGTTTGGGCTAAACTAAATGGCTGCCAGTTTAATGTGGCCAAGTGTAAGGTGATTCATTTCGGAAGGATGAGATCACATGCTGTTTACTATATTGATGGAACTGAACTGCAGGAGGTTGATGAGGTTAATGACTTGGGAGTTATTGTGGACAGAGAATTTAAGTTTCAAGGGCATATTGCAAAGGTTTCCAAACCTTCACATCAGATTACATGGTTATTGAGGAACATACTGACAAGCAGGGATAAGGAAGTGATTGTCCCACTTTGTAAAGCATTAATAAGACCTCATTTGGACTATTGTGCACAGATCTGATCACCTGGATTTCTTGGTGATGTGGAAATGGTGGAGAAGATTCAGAGGTGGGTTATGAAAATTGTTGCAGGCCTGTGGGATGTCTCCTACGAGGATAGATTGAAGGTCTGTGGGCTTCAAAAACTAGTTAATAGACGTATGAGAGGAGGTATGATAGAGGCATATAAATTATTAAAAGGGTTTTATAGGATTGATACTGATAACCTTTTTAAGACCAGTGAAGGAAAGGAGAGAACGAGGGGTCATCCCTGGAGATTGTATAAGAGTGTGGTTAACAAGGGTATTGGGACTAGATTTTTTGCTTGGAGGGTTGTAAATGGGTGGAATGCATTACCAGAGGTCGTTGTGAATGCTTCATCTGTGAATGAGTTTAAGGGGAAGTATGACAGGTATTGTGTGAATAACAGTTAGTATATCAATGTTGGGTCTCCTGCGATGAGTCTTTTGACTCCATGGAGGCACCTTACATAATAATAATAATAAATATATGATGGATATGAAGTATAGAGGAGTGGTGTATTTTATCCATATTGATGCCGATGTGGTTAAGTGCAAGACCTTCCCTTTTTTTTTTTTTTTTTAGATTAATGAAGACCTTCCCTTAGAATAGAAACAAAGTATAATATGCCTCATACATAAAAAAAAAAAAGAGATATTCTTGAATGCTCCAATTATAAAGGGATAAGTCTATGCTCTAGTGCTTATAAGATATTTTCAAATATTGTATTTAACAAGCTATCTCCTTTTGTTGAAGGAATCATCAGGGATTACCAATCTGGATTCAGAAAGGGAAGGTTCACTTTAGAACAAATATTCAATCTTCATCAGATTCTTGAGAAATGTAATGAATATGGTATTGATACACATCACCTTTTCATAGACTTTAGAACTGCCTATAACAGTATAAACAGAATGCTACTTATAAGAGCCATGAGAGATTTTAACTTACCAGAAAACAAACAACACTGAAAATTCAAATCCAAGGAAATGTTTCAGAACCTATGGAATTTAAAAATGGAGTAAGACAAGGAGATGCATTACTTGTCATCTCTTTATATCACTTCGGAGAAGATAATCAGATTCAAACATCAATACTAGAGGAACCATTTTCAACAAATCTGTACAAATCCTTGTCTTTGTTGATGACATTGATATAATAGCAAGAACACCCATAGTCCTAAAACAGGCTCTTTTGGCTTTAAAAAGTGAGGCAAAGAAAATGCACCTCATGATCAATCAAAGTAAAACCAAATATATGGAATGCAGCAAAAAAATAAACTCCACTAATTATTTAGAAATTGGATCTTACCAATTTGAAAAAGTGAGTAGTTTTACTTAAGGTCAGAAGTTAATACCAAGAACGATATAGGTACAGATTCAGTTTACACAAATCATGGACTCTACAACTGTGTTATAAATAATTATTTTAATTTCCCGATGTTTTGACTTTCATATTAAGGTCATCATCTGGAATATACACACATATACAGAGACAAGCTAAATTACATTTCACGTAGTATGCTGAAGAGAGAGTGATTTGATCAACGGTTATTCTACTGGCCTGACCTCTAGTGAAATTAAAATAAAACTACAATAAATAAATGAAATAAAATAAATTACATCAAAGCTATATTCTATTTAAGACAACATCAGAGAAACATTCTTTCGTATAGATAGTTTTGTTACAGTGAAAATAATGTCCTAATTTAACATGACAATTGTTATATTAAATTTAGGATCATGGATAACCTATGGTTTTATTTACAATTAACTCTTAGGGAGAAAGGTTAAGTGGGTAGAATATGTGCTCTATATGTTTGGAATTTTTAAACCATCATTATTGTTAAGATTAGGGTGATTGATAAGAATCTCATAGGCCTCCTTAAATTTACATTCATACCATGTTTTGGTGTGATGTAAACAACATTCCCAGTCAATTCTATGTAAAGTGTTCAGGGCATGATCAGAAAGACCAGCTTGACCATAGTTATATTTAATGTGTCTTTTATGTTCCTTTTTTCTGATAGGAATTGTGCATCCTGTTTCCCTATATAGGGGAAATTAAAGGTGCAATGAATGCAGTATATCCCAGGGTGGGCCAGTGGAGGGAGTGGATCCTTGGATGTTTTGAGTAAGTTTTTTAATTTTGCAGGAGGTTTTAAAGGTGGATTTAAGGTTGTATTTTTGTAGTATTCTTGTCTGATATCCCTTTAATATATGGAATGGTTACAGTTTTATTATAGTCTTGTTTATTTTTGTTTTTAAGTAGGTCTTGTACAGAATTTTGTCAATAGTATTTTGGCTGTAAACCATTTTTATGAAGGTATTGCTGATAATTTTAAATTCATCTTTAAGTGCTTGTTCATTGGAGCAAATCTTCAAAGCTCTGTTTTTAAGTGTATTAATGACCTCTAGTTTTTATGTTGGGTGGTGGTAGGAATTTTTGTGTATATATTGGCCAGTATGTGTTGGTTTCCGGTAAACAGTGCAGGAAAGACTGCCAGAATGAAGACGTGTAATAAGCGTATCTAGAAATGTGTGTTCTGCTTTTCAGTCTTGATTGTGAATTGTTTGTGTTTGTTTAGGTGGCTGAGGAATGTGTCTAGTGTCTGGCGGCCATGGGGCCAAATAGCGAAAACATAGACAACTTATCTAGTCAGACAAGGGTTTTAAAGGAGAGGAATCTAGAGCATGTTGCTCAAAATGTTCCATGTAAAAGTTAGCAATGGGGGAGGAATAATGGTGAGCCCATGGCTATGCCTTCTTTTTGTAAGTAGAAAGTGTTTTGCCACACAAAATAGCCAGAATGTAGTACATGCACAAAGAGCACTATGATATCGGGAGGGAATTTGTCCTATAATAGAAGGATTGTGTCATTGATTCGGACATTTGTGAAGAGGGCAGAGATGTCAAAACTGACTAATAAATCATCTTTTTCCAGTGTTGTCAAAACGAGGCAGCACACACACACACACACACTGTCCTCCCTTTGACACTTTTCTTTTTCTCGATATCTAACAATGTTCTTAAATCTTTTGGTACCCAATTAATACTACCGCTCAGGTCATTTGTACTCACCATAACTATCATCTTTTCTGTATCATGCCCTCTCTTTATTGCTAAAGTCACTCTCTCTATTGTTCCACCAGCCAAGACATACTTGGCTGGTGGAATAATAGAGAGAGTGAATTTTGTTTACAAATTGTTGTGTGTTTTTAATATAGGAGGGGAAAGACTTCTCAACTTCTTGAGTGTTGACGCTAGTTTCTTGGCTAGGTGATAATTGGGGCTGTCTATATCTTCGACTATCGGCTGTAATAGTGTGTTTTGTTTGTGAATTTTCGGTAGACCATAAATTCTCGGGGAACAAGTGTAGTGTGGAATTTAATTTTTTAATGGTATCTTCAGGCCATGTGGTGATGGATTGGAGAGCAGTATACCCGAGGAGTGCTTGGCTGGTGGAACAATAGAGAGAGTGACTTTAGCAATAAAGAGAGGGCATGATGCAGAAAAGATGATTGTTATGGTGGATACAAATGACCTGAGTGGTAGTATTAATTGGGTAGCAAAAGATTTAAGAGCATTGTTAGATATCATGAAGAAGAAAAGTGCCAGAGGGAGGATTGTGTGTGTGTGTGTGTGTGTGTGCTGCCTCGTTTTGACAATTACGAGTTAAGTAGACGAGCAATGACAATGAATGATATGATCGCAACAATGTGCAAAAAAAGAGGTCTGGAATTTGTTGATGTCTGGAGTGTGTGTTTGAAGGCCAAAGACAGCTGTATGCAAGAGATGGGTTGCATCTGAACATGGAAGGTCATAAGCAATTGAAGAAGTTACTGTTTTCTGAACAAGTCGAGGTAATTGGGCAGAGAAACTAAAATTGAAAAGGTTCAGTGTAAGAGGGAGAAACTTATGCAGTGAATGTATATTTGATCATCATCATCAAATTCCTGCCATGTATCCTCAAGGGGTGTACAGGATATGATAGTACTACATGAAAAAAATTACATCGTTACTAACTTCCTATCTACAATTTTCCTCCAAATCAGTCTGTTACTTGTCAAAACTCCAACATTACCAGATCTTATATTTCTATCGTCTAAGGCACTTTGTACCGTATCAATCCACCTATATATCTTGGTCTTCCTCTGGGTCGTTTTGCTGCCAACCTTGCAGAGAACACTTGTTTTGCTAATCTTTCTTCGCCCATTCTGCTTAAGTGACCATACCACCTGAGATTAGCTCTGCTAACGCATTCCTGGATGCTGACAATGTGAAGTTCTTTCCTAATATCCTCGTTTTTAATATGATATTGCCATTGATACCATCTGTTCACCCCTATAATCTTTCTCAGCACTCTCATATCTGCAGTCTCTAGTCTTTGGTCAAGTGTTTTACTTCTGACCCAGCTTTCAGATCCATAAGTTAAAACTGGTTTGAACACTGTCTTGTATACAGCTAATTTAGTGTTCCGACTAATTTCGCTCTTATTCCATATGAATTTATTCAATTGACTTCCCACCATACCAGCCTTGCTGATTCTGTTGTCTATTTCCATATTTAATTTACCATCTTCAGTAAAAATCGTGCCTAAGTAGCTGAAATGTTTTACTTGTTCCACAGGTTCTCCATTCATAACATAGTTGACATTTTCAATAATTCTGCCTATTTTCATTGTTGTTGTCTTTTTATTGCTGACCTTCATACCATATCTATTACAACAGCTATTCAATTTAGTCAGAGAATCTTGCAGACTTGTAGCGGATTTATTTAGAAGTATATCATCATCCGCATAAAGCAAATAGCTGAAATTAACATCTCCAATTTTGATATCATGTTTAATACCACTTTTCTTCATAATGTGATCCATATAGATAATGAATAACAGAGGGGATAATATGCATCCTTGTCTCGCACCAGATTCAACATTAAACCATCTTCCTGTACTTCCTTCAATTCTAACTGCTGACTTACAACTCAAATGAAGACTAAGTATTGCTTGATATAATGCCCCATTGACACCATATAACTGCAGCGTATTGAATAGCTTCTCTCTTGGCACCTTGTCATATGCCTTTTCCAAATCGACAAAACTTAAATACAGATCTTTGTTATATTCCCATGATTTCTCGACTATTTGTCTTAAAGTGAAGATCTGATCCTTACAGCCTCTATTTGGCCTGAATCCAGCTTGTTCTTCACCAAGCTTTTCTTCCACAATTCTTCTCAACCGTTTCTCAAGTATGCTTGCATAGATCTTGCCAGAAACACTCAGTAGGAAATACCTGTGTAATTCTCATATTCAGTTTTATTTCCCTTTTTATATATGGGTACTATGAGAGCTCTACTCCAATCATTGGGAATTCGTCCCTCTGTCCAGGCTTTCTGAACTATGCAGTGCAGCCACTGTAAGACCCTTATACCACCATACATCAGCATTTCTGGTGGAATATCATCTACTCCTGCTGCCTTTCCACATTTCAAGCCTTTGATGGCTTTTTCTACTTCAAGTATGGATATGTATTCCTGACTGCATGCCTGGTCAGTGTTTTTTAACCACTGTGCTGTCATCACTGCTTGTTTCATTTAGCAGTTTTTCAAAGTAATTACTCCATACTTCAAGGCTATCTTTTTCTCCTGTTTTCATGTCACCTTTATCATCTCTAACTCCTTTTACAGCACTCTTTCTTTCATTCCTAAGCTTCTTCAACAACCTCCAGAATATTTTGCCACCTTGTTGATATTTATTTTCTATATTCTTGCCAAAGTCCTCCCAAGACTTTTGTTTAGCTAGTTTTACACAGTGTTTAGCATTCTTGCATTTGTCTCTGTATTCTCTAAGAGCACAAGCTGACTTATTTGACAGGAACTTTTGATATGCTTTCTTCTTTTCCTTCACTGCCTCTTTAACTTCCTGTGTCCACCAGGGAGTTCTGATTTTTTTATCCTTGCAGACAACCTCACCACATGCCTCTCTCGCAGAATCAATCAATGTTTTTTTCAGAGTTTGCCATTGAATCTCCAAGGTTTGATTCCTGTTCTCAAACTCTTTCATTTTTTCTTCAATAATCTTTGTGTATTTTAGTCTACAGTTCACATCTGAGAGCTGCTCAACTTTTATTCGCTTTAAGACTTTCTTACATGTTATTCTTTTCAATATGAAATTCAAATTTATCCTGCTCAAGACTAAATAGTGATCACTTCCAATTTCAAACCCTCTGTACACTCTGGTGTCCTGCACCAGGGAGAAAACATCACTATCAACAATAACACAGTCAATGAGACTTTTCTTATTCCTTGCCTCTTCTCTCCATGTGAATTTGTGCAACACATTTTTATGTTGGAACATAGTGTTAGTAATAACCAGTCCATGTCCTGAGCAGAAATCCAACAGATATTTGCCATTATTATTAGCTTTGCTCTTTCCTCCAAATTTTCCCAAAATATTTTTGTATGTCTCACAATCATTTCCTACTCTGCTATTTAGATCCCCAACAAGGACCAACTTTTCCTTTTTCATTGTGTCAGTTGCTTTTTCTAAAACATCAAAAAATTCCTCCGCTTCTACCTTAGTGGAACTTCTGTGGGACCATAGGCACAAATAAATCTCATTGTTCAGTTCCCCATTCTCATATTTGCCCACATTACTCTACTTGAGGCTGACTGCCATTTAAGAAAATTAGCCTCGCATTTTGTGTTGAATACTATGGCTGCTCCTTTTTTTCCTTGATTGTCATTGCCTGAGTAAAACATTTTGTATTTATTGCTCAGAAAGATGTCACCAGTTTTTGTCTTTTTTGTTTCAATCACCCCTATTATGTCGATCTGCTACTTATCTAATTCATCAGCTTGCTCCATTTCTTTTCCGTTCAGGCTTCTTATGTTGATAGTACCAATCTTTAACTCTGTTTTCAGATTTGTTCCAGTAGCTGACTTTTCGCTGTTTGCCCTGGTTCCCTGGCGAAAACAACGGGGGCCTTGTTTAACCGGGCAATGCCCCAGCCGGAATGAAATTTTGCCATGTCGTACCATGATTTTTATTTTGGTTTAACCAATAAGAATACAATTTGGTCAGCTAAATCCCAGATTGCCAGCCCACTCGTTTGTTCGGTATTCAAGTTGATACCCAACAGGGTGCACCACGAGAAGGTGAGGATTGGACATTAGGTCAGAAGCCCTGGTTGGTTCTCTGCATTCCTTTAAAGGCTATGTGGAGGTCTCCTCTCAGTTATACAGCTTTGACCCTTAAGCACCCCTATGTATATTTGTTCATCCTTATTCACGGATTTAAATTGCAGAATAGAGTGGATAAAAATCGGCATGGGACTACTGAAATTAGTGACATGTATATCAGTTCTAAAGCTGGTACAAGAACTAAAGGGAATCTGCAATTTTTGTGTACTAATGCAAGAAGAAGCATTCGAAATAAGACGGAAGAATTTTTGGCATTAGTCAGTGCAATCTGGGAGATTGCACTCACCAAAAGTTGTAGGCATTAGTTAAACTTAGCTGTCAGCAGAAGATGTGGTTACTGGAATTGAATGTGATGGGTAGAGTATTTTCAGGGAGGCTAGAGAAGATAGAAGGGAGGAGGAGTACTATTGATGATAGCTGATAATTGCAGCCAAAGAAAGTAGTATATCAAGAAGATCGACATGTGAATGATAGTTCATTTGATCTGGTGTGAAATAGTGACCAACGCAACCAAATATACAGTTGGTTGCTACTATAGGCCAGTGAGTACAGGGGGTGATATTGAATTCATGCATCAGCAAATTAGTGCAATGAGTGCAGGATTAGTGATTTTTATGGGGGATTTTAATTATGGTGATATCAGTTGGAGGGAGGAAATATCATGTGGCAAAAAGGAAATGGAATTCATACACCTTCTAAGAGATAATTACTTGAAACAGCACATAACTGAAGGGACTTGTGGTGTGAGAGTGTTGGACCTGGTCATTGGTGCAGAGGACATATGCGTAAGTGAGGTGTCCTCATTAACTCCAGTTGGCGAGAGCAGTCATGTGGTATTGACCTGGGAGGTTGCAAAATTTGTGGATTTCTCTCTTAAGAAGGGGTATATATGGAACTACAGGTTTAGGTAATTATAACAAGCTTCGGAGTGAGCTTACAGCCATCCCATGGCAGAACATATTACAGGGGAAAGATGTTAGCAGTGCATGGGATAAAATCAGCAGGTATCCGAGGAAGGCAATATCAGATTGCATTCCCATGGTCAGGAAGACAAACAAGGTAGGCATTAAATGGATGAGTAATAGTATCAGGCTTGATCTGCAAAAAAAGAAAACGTTATGGAGAATTTACAAGGAGAAAGGTGATCAGTACACCCATGAGCAGTACATGGCTGAAGCTAGGAAGGTTAACTGCATAGTAAGAAAAGCTAAATCAGATTATGAGAATACCTTAGCCAAAGAGATTAAGCGTAATCCCGAAGAGTTCTTCCACTCTGTGGCAAGTAAAAGGAAGAATAACTTTGGAAGGATAACCTTAGTGGGTGCTGATGGAATTGAGGTGACCAATTCAGATGTAATAGTAGAGTTACTGAGTGATCACTTTTCTAAAGTCTCTCACCCAAGTGAGGATATCTCTATACCTGTAGCAATAACTAATGTGAGAATTGAAGTTAATAAATCAGAGGTACTTAGTATATTGTAGAATCTAAATGCAAACACTGCTGTAGGTTTAGATGGAATATCAGCTCGGGTGTTGCATGAATGTTCAAAGGAATTGTCATCACCTCTTACTTGGTTATATAACTTAAGTTTGAACTCTAGTATGGTCCCTAGGGAGTGGAAGGAAGGCAAAGTAGTTCCTTTGCATAAAGGTGGTTCTAAGAGTGTGGTAGTAAATTACAGTCTAATCAACATGTCGGATGTTGTGGTAAAAGTATTGGAAAAGTTGGTTAAAGACAGAATTCAATAATGGGTGGATCAGAATATGATGCTCTATAGGGTCTAACATGGTTTTGTTAAAGGTCGATGCTGCCTTAGCAATTTATTAAATTTTTATAATAGAATGACATCTGAATTGAACAAAGGAAATGGCTACACAGTGGTACTTCTGGATTTTGCTAAGGCTTTTGACAGGATACCTGATGGAATACTGTTGCACAAATTGCAGCAGATGGGGATGGATACTAAACTGGTGATATGGCTCAGGGAGAGATACCAGAAAGTGGTGTATGGAGGAGCCGAGTCCAGAATGAAGCAGGTGACCAGTGGTGTGGCTCAGAGCTCTGTACTTGGGCCCTTATTGTTTAATTTGTACATAAATGATATAGGAAATGGTTTGAAGGGAGATATTCAGTTGTTTGCTAATGATGTAAAGTTGGGTAATGCAATAAAAAATCAAGCTGATGTTGAGAGTTTGCAGGATGATTTAAGTAAGCTGGCAAAATGGACAAAAGGTAATGGATGTCAGTTCAATGTGGAAAAGTGTAAAGTTATGCATTTTGGGATTATTATTATTACGGGCAACTCCAAGGGGTCCTTAGACTCATTGCGGGAAGCCCTAACATCATGTCAAGAACAATGATTCAACATTCACACAGTATATATCATACTTTGCCTTGAACTCATTCACAGTCATGGCACACACACAACATACTCTGGCAGCTTATTCCACTAATTTACCGCCCTCTAAGTAAAAAACCTAGCTCTAACACCCTTGCTAACCACACTCTTGCCCAGTATCCATGAATGGCCCCTAGTCCTCCCACAACCCAGTCCTGTTCTCAAAAATATCCTCTGAATTAATCTTATAGAACCCTTCAGTAATTTGAATGTCTCAATCATATCACCTCTTTTCTGCCTATCCACCAATTTTTGCAACCCACAAATCTTCAACCTGTTCTCATAAGGTTCATTACATAGACTTGCTATCATCTTGGTCACTCACCTCTGGATCCTCTCCACCTCCTCCCAATCAAGAAGAAACTCTAGCGCTGAAATCTGGGTACAGTAGTCAAGATAGTCTTATCAAGGCTCGATACAGAGGAACAATAACTTGCTTGTCTCTGCTCGTCAAAGTATTCTTCAGTAACCAAGTTATTTGATGAGCTGATTTAGCCACTTTTGCAATGTGCCCCCTAAACTTCAACTCCCTATCCATCAACACTCCCAAATCCCTCGCCTCGCCTCGTCCTTGAGTACAGTTCCACCAATGTGGTATGTTACTGCTAATCTTTTCACCCCAAAATGGGGTGAAAAGATTAACAGTAACCTTAAGATTAACCTTACATTTTGCCACATTAAATTGACATCCATTCTCTTCAGCACAGTCCTCCAATCTATCCAAATCATCCTGCAAAATTTTGACATCATGTGCATTCACTATTGCCCTACCCAACTTTGCATCATCATCAAACAAATGAACAGTTCCTCTCAGATCCTTTCCTATATCGTTAGTGAACAAATTAAATAGTAGTGGTCCAAGAACAGAACCTTGTGGCACACCACTAGTCACAGGCCGTCTTTTGGACTCTACTCCTGAATAAACTACTCTCTGTTATCTCCATCAACCACCCTCCTATCCATCCCACCAACCCGATATCCATCTCCATATGCTGCAGTTTACTGATTAGAATTCCATGTGGTATCCTGTCAAAGGCCTTAGCAAGGTTCAGCAGTATCATTGTAAACCCATTACCCATATCCAGTTCAGCTGTCATTGTGTTATAAAACGTGAGCAAGTTACTGAGGCATGATCAACCTTCACAAAACCATGCTATCCCCCATACAGTATCCCATTTTTATCTATCCATTCCTGTGTTTTTCTCTTGACTACTTTCTCCAAGACCTTGACAATGACTCCTGATATGCTGATTGGTTAGTAATTTGCAACAGCAGTCTTGGAAACTCCTTTATGCAGTGGAACTATTTTCCCCCTCTTTCCACCCCCTCGGTACTAACCCAGACCTGAGACTCAAATTAAACAAAATGGTCAAGGGCACTGACAATTCTTTAGCTACTTCACGTACTACCCGAGCTGCTATACCATCCAATTGCACAGATGTATTCATATTAAGGTTTTGTAATAGACTATTCACCTCCACTTTATTCACCACAATTCCTGTATAAGCTATTGGTTCCTTCATTCCTGCAATGTCACCACCTGGATGATATGCTCTTGCAAAGTGCTCGCTCAGTAATTCCACTATATCAAATGATTCAGTTACCTCCTTACCATTGGCATTCCTTAAAATCATTCTGCCGTATGCATTTTTTCTTTTACTTGCAGCATATCGAAAAAACTGTTTGGGATTCTCTTTAGCTTGCATGGCTAATTTCCTTTCATAATCCAATTTTGCTTTTCTTATCACACTCATTACCCTTCTGGCCTGCACTTTATACCGTTTGTGTGCCTGCAGGTCACCTTTCTCCTTAAATTTCCTCCACAGTTGTTTCTTTTTTTGCAGCTCAAGTTTAATGGTGTTATTCATCCATTTAACCCCTACTTAATTTACTATTCGAACTCTAGGTATACAGTCAGCCATTACCTCCTGCAAATGCTTCTTAACCACCTCCCATGCACTATCATCATCCAGCCCTTGCTGTTTTACATGCCATGGCACTGAACCAAGCAATCTCCTGTCATACTTATCAGCCTGGTAATTCTACATGTACCTTGTGTTAATTGAAAATTCCACACATTTAGCCACCTCCCAGGTCCTTATGTTCACTGTCACCAATTGGTGGCAATGTGGTCATATTCATTACAGTCAAATTCTCTGATGCAATTACTAGGTCAAGCACTCTCGGGCTCCTAGTGTTTTTCATTGCATGCTGTATCAGATAGTTATCCCTTAATAACTGCATAAAATCTAATTCCTTCCTCCCATGTGTCCTCTCCTCCTTCCAATCAATGTTACTATAGTTGAAATCCCCCATAATAATTACTCTCCTTCCACTCATTGTGTCTATTTGCTTATGCATACTATCTCCATCACCTGGGCTATAGCAGCACCCAACTGTATATTTTGTTTTGAAAGTCTCAATCTCACACCAAATATCCTCAAATGTGCTCTTTTCTATATCCTGCAGTTCAACTTCTATTCTCCTTGGCTGCAGTTCTTCAGCTATCATCAATAACACTCCTTCCCCTATTTTATTCTCTTTGACCCTCCTGAACACACTATACCCTTCACATTCTATCTCACTAGCTATATCATCTTCTATCATCCATTTTTCACTAATGCCAATAACGTGTGGCCAGGAAGAGCCAACCAAGGCCAAAAATTCTTCCTTCTTGTTCCTAATATTCCCTGGCATTAGTATACATGTAGAAGCCCATTAGTCCCTCCCCTATCTTGATGCCTTATACTAACTATCTCATTCTGATTTGTTGTCCTTTGTACTAGCTCGGGCATATTATATATATATATCCTTACACTTAACTGCCTCCCTGATGTCTGCATATCCACTCCCCCCTTAACAACTCTAGTTTCCCTGATTCTGCACATCCACATTTTGTTGTTGATTTCATTCAACAACACTTTTTCTAGTCGCCGCACACCAAATCCATTCAGATGCAAACCATCCATCTTGTATAAATCCTTTCAGCCATCAAACTCTACACCACTCCTCCTGCATAACCTGCACATAGAATCATTTGCAATTATGGCCCTCCTTCTCAACTCTTCTCTGTCATACTGCGGCAACAGACTCACTATCTTAACTCTCTCACTCTTTTCTCTTGCTACCTCTAGTAATTCCTTCAAGTCCTCCCTCATAGCAATTTTTTCTCCTTTTAAATCATTCGTTCCTGCCACTACTATCATTTCTTTTACCTCTGCTTTTGTGCTCTAATAGACTCACATCTTTAATTTTCACACCTAGTAAGTACTATTTAGTTAAGCTCTCATCTATTACACCACTTACTAATGAATCACTATACAACACTTGCTCCTTCATTTTTCTTACACTCCCAATCATACTCTTATTTTTCTTATCGCACATTTGCTTCTTTCCGTTAGCTGATGCACTCGGTAAACAATTTTGCAATCGCTTCAGCTGCCACTTCGCCCTATGTATCACTCCACGCAACCAGGCGATCTCCCTCATTGCAACTGACTCATCATTTTTTTTATCCGTTAAACCATTCTCTTGCTCTGTATATTTACTTTCACTCTCACTTTCAACACCGCTCTCAATGCTATCTGGTACTACATCGCAAATTCCTGTCATATCACTATTTTCTATCACATTCTGGCTTTCATCAATGACATCAATCTTGTGACCTGAAACACACTTCAAATCCTTGCTTTCCTTACACTTTCGGCACACTTATCGAACCAAAATTAAATTATCGAACCAAACTCCAGCTACTCTCGGAAAAGTGTACATCCTGCAGACGTTACGCTGAACAAACTCCCTTAAGTTAAAATTTTTAAACAAAGATGGCGATGATTTGGATGGCATTGTCTTTCTTCTCAGTGGTGCCATGTGCGCTATCTATCGTATCTTATCGAAATACTAATTTAAATAATGCAGAAATCACAAAGACACACTAAGTTACCAGAAGTAAACAATACTATGTTAAGATTCAAAAGGGGATTAAAAGTTGACCAGCTGTGTAATACATTGATGGAACAGTACTGCAAGAGCTTGATGAGGCTAGGGACTTGGGAGTGTTGGTGGATAGGGAGATGAAGTTTGAGGACACATTGCTAAGGTTTCCAAGATTGCACATTGGATTATTTGGTTATTGAAGAACACACTAACATCAGAGATGAAGAGGTTATTATTCCCCTCTATAAGGTGTTGATACTTCCACATTTGGATTACTGTACTCAAGTCTGGTCACCTGGATTCCTTGGAGATGATGAGGTGTTGGAGAGGGTTCAGAGGAGAGTGACTAAGTTGGTGAGTGATGTAAAAAAATGCTCCCTACATTAATAGATTGAGAGCTTATGGATTGCAGAGGTTGGTTGACAGACAGAGAAGAGGGGATATGATAGAAACATTTAAATTACTAAAAGGTTTTTGTAAGAGTGATTCAGGAGAAATATTTCAGCAGCGTAGTGATGGAAGAACAAAAGGTCATCACTGGAAATGAAGGAAAAGTGTAGTTAACAAGGGCATGAGAACAAGGTTTTTCGCCTGGAGGGCAGTGAATGAGTGGAATGCATTGCCTGACTCAGTTGTGAGTTCTTTGTATGTAAATGAATTCAAGAAGAGATATGATAGATATTGTTTTGATGGTTTTGGTCTCCCGCGATGAATCTGCTGACTCCATGGAGATATCTGTAATAATAATTATCATAATGATTTAAGCATCTTCTCCGTTTTCTTTTTTTTTTTTTCGATTGGTAGGGTCATAGTTAACTAGTTGATATGTGCTGTTGTCTGATACTATTAGATTCATTTTTTTCTAAATAAGTAGTTCAATTTAGAATAACTATTGCACTGCCTTTATCGGCTCTAGTAATTACAATGTCCTGATTTAATTTTAATGATTTTACTGCTATCAATTCCGAATTTTTTAGTTTGCTGGTTATTGTTTTAGTATAATCTAAATTTAAAATGTTAGCAGTTCCAAATGTATCTTATCTGCTATGGTGGTAGGGATAAATCTTAAACTTCTTTGTATATAGTAAATGAAATCAAGTTTGTTAATTGTTAATTCTTTTTTAATTTAGGTACAGAAATTAAAAAAGAACTACTGCTACTAATCATAGCTTTTATGGCTTATAAAAATACTTACAAGCATGATTAGAATAAGAACTAAATTGTTACTTTTATAAGACTTTGATAAGGCCTATCGGCATTTTTGAAAGAAAAATTCTACGAAGTATTTTTGGTGGTATTTAAATTAATAGAATATGGCGAAGAAGGTCAAACCTTGAGCCTATAAAGAAATAGATATTTTGAAATTTATCAAAATTCAGTGAATGAAATAAGCAGGCCATTATAGTGAGAGTGTGTGATGAAAGAAATTCCAAAAAAAGTATTCTCACATAAATCAATGGGAATTCGACCTCGAGGAAGGCCCAAACTACGATGGATTGACAATGCTGATAGAGACTTCGCACTTTTAAAAACCAAAAATTGGAGGACGATTGCTAAAAAAAAAAAAGGACAGAATGGAAAAAGCTCCTTGAGAAGGCCAGTACCCACACAGGGATGTCGAGCTACTAAAGAAGAAGAAATTAACTGTAGAAAGGGTGCAGAAGTGGATAACAAAAATGGTATCAGGACTTTACAATGTTAGTTATAAAGACAGGCTCAGGGAATATGGACTGCAGAGTTTGATAGATAGAAAAAGGAGAGGTGATATGATTGAGACTTTAAACTGTTGAGAAGTAGTTATAGGTTGACACTGGGGAGTTAAGTTATGAAAGGAAGCTGTGATCAAGAGAGTGAGGAGTAGTTTCTTTCTTTGAAAGGAGGGTGGTTAAACCATGAAATGCTTTGCCTGATAGTGGCGAAGCACGAACAGTCAGTGAGTTCGAGTAGTATGATAGGGTTTGTGTTTTATAGGATGGGCTTCCCACGATGAGTCTTTTGACATTCCATTTCCTTTGACGATGATAATAAAAATTATCATCGTCAAAGCTGATAAAGGCAATGGAATGGTTATCATAGATACAGCTCACTACATGTCATTTTTTTTTTTTTAACGAAGAGAGAAGCCTTGTTAACTCAAGGGGCTACACAAGTTCACCCAGAGCAGACTTTTAGAAATGCTGATGTCCATGGTGGTATTTGAACCATCAACCTCCTCTTTGAATAGTAGACATGCTAGCCACTCAGTCAATCAGGCCAGTTATTTTGCTTTCAGATTTGTCCACTTATGCTCTATTAGACCATGATCTGACATGGACAAAACATGAAGAGACCAATGATCTTTTTACGCAACATGCCTGCAGATCTTAAGAAAACAAAGTAAATGCACCTTTAACCCATGAATATATTGAGTACCAAAGGCTCACAAGGCAGATTTCCTCTTCAGCCAGTAACGGTTGATACCTGTTCACCTACATATCTTTTATCCAAGCATCCTTAAAATCTATTGGAAGAATCATATCAGACACATAGGCTCCTTCTTAAAGAACTCTGCAAAAATTTTTCTAGGAACTATCTGAAATTTCCATTGTGCCATTGCAACATCTTAGCAGGTCTATATATTGTGTCCTTGTTTACCCTATAGAAGGCCTAGAGCTTATTGATTATCTTCACTCCTGATGTCTCTTAACTTTTCAGATATTGTCTATACTCCAATTACTTCTGATGGTATGGTCAAATTTACAAACAGCTTTCTGGCCTCACAATGGGCAGCTGTATATCTAGTGTGTGTGCCAATCTGTTCACAAAAAAATTTTGAAAACGTTTTTTCTCGTATCAGCAAACCTTAAACCTTCAATTTGGTGGAGATATGTTGATGACATATTCATCATCTGGAAATATAGTGCTGCTGATTTAAATGATTTTCTTTCTTCTATCAACTCATTCCACCATAAAATGAAATTTACCTTGGAACTAGACAGTGATGGGAAAACTACCCTTCCTAGATGTTTTTAGCACCAAAAACTGAAAAAGGCCTCTCTCTCTCTCTTGGTGTATATCACAAGACTACTTACACAGGTCATTACCTAAATTCATCTTCTTTGCACTAGACACAAAACTAACTATCATACCTGATGTCCACATCATAAGAGATTAAAAAAAAAAAAAAAACCTCAATGAAAACTAGAAATTTTACTGCAATAACTTGTTCACAACAGATATTTAAAAAAAAAAAAAAAAACAAGAAAGAAAGAAACAAAAAGCTCATACACTAACTGTTATTCTCTAATCCTGCCCACAGCAAACTTCTGGCATTCACTACAAGACTTCAGTTTCCATCACTATGTTGGTTGGCTTTATATAAAGATTGCATCTCCTTAACCTTTCAACTGCTGAGATACTAAATAACCAGTATGACCCTCCTTGCTGAGTTATTTTCACAATTATAAAATATTTTATAATAATATGAATAGTTACTATAATGTATTACACATTTTTGCACTGTTTTCTTGTATAAATTGAAGTCACTGAACAAAGCTGTTATATAGACATTTTATTTTCAAGTTAGGGATGTCCAAAATTTATCTTGAAATTTATTTGTTTATTCCATGTCAAATAATGTCACACACAACTTCAAGTGAGAAACCCCCAAAATATTTCAATACGTTAGTAGTGTGGTAATTTTGAAAGCAGGGATGTACACATAAGGCTATGCTACGTTTGGCACATATACCGGCTCTCTTTTCCTTTTCTTTGCCCCAATGTGGTATTTGAACACATATGACAATGCCTAGTGGGATTTGCTTTCTTGGGTGTGTGTGGCACAGGTATTAGGAAATGTCTTTTCTAATACTTGTGAAAAGTATTAGAAAAAGAGGGGTTCGTCACCCTGTGATGGTCGTCCAGATGTAGTGGTCCGTCTTGGCATGTGGAACTTTTGAAAAATTTCTCTGATTGAGAGTCTATTGAAAATTAGCCAAAGTGTGTGGTATTTTCACCAGTATGTACATTATACAAAATATGTGAATTGAAAACAGTGAGATCCAAGAAATGGAAAAAGAATTTTCTATACTATTTGAAGGCCTTTCACACACATTCGAGAGAACTGACCATCATGTCTATCCTGTCCACAAAGCAGACAGAAGCTTGAAAATTAGTTCCTTCTAATCCTAAGAGATGGCACTATAAGCCCGCTCAATTCAAATGCTTTTGCAAACTAAATTAGATAAGTATTACACATTGAAAGTTCAAATCGAGTTAACTCAATCGTAGCAAGGTCGCCATTTTTTCCACTCTCGAGAACTCGACCGTAGCAGTTAAAGGTCATAATATCAGGGTGGCTTTCAAGCATGTTTTAATTATATGAAGTTTGCTCTCCTCAAAACAATCCCTTCTACAAACATCTTGGTATCTATATGACGTCATAGTATTGTGGTTTTGAAATAAGACAGCAAGAATCCATTTGAGATGTCAACAACAAAGAAGACAAGTTGGGCTTGGCTTTTCATTTTTCCCACACATATTATTATTATTATTATTATTATTATTATTCAGGCCTCCATGGAGTCGAAAGACTCATCGTGGGAGATCCTTCCTAAGAAACACAAAGTCTATCAAGACTCATCGAGGGGAGGTCCCCCCTAAGAAACACAACGTCTATCATACCACTCCTTGAACTCATTGACCATTCTCGCTCTCACTACTCCATCAGGCAATGCATTCCATGGTCCAACCACCCTCCATGCAAAGAAACCACTCCTCATCCTCTTTCTCACAGTTTCCTTTCGTAATTTCCAGGGATGGTCTCTTGTCATCACTCCTTCCCGCTGTTCAACCAAGCGGAAAAATCTCCCCAGTGTCAACCCTGTAACTACATCTCAACAGTTTAAAAGTCTCAATCATATCACCTCTCCTTCTTCTATCCACCAAACTCTGCAGTCCACATTCCCTCTGCCGATCCTCATAACTATCCATGTACAGTCCTGAAACCATCTTTGTCATCTGTCTTTGTACCCTTTCCACAGTTAATTTATCCCCTTCAAATCCTGGGGACCAAATCTGAGAACAATAATCCAAGTGTGGTCTGATCAGAGACTTATACAACGGAATGATAACCCTCTTATCTCTGCAGGTCAGTGTCATTCTCATAATTGCAGCAATCCTCTGTGTTACCTTCACCACCTTTGCAATATGTCCCCTAAACTTCAGGTTTCTATCAATCATCAACCCCAGATCTCTTGTCTCCTCTACTTCCTCCAGTATAACTTTTCCCATAGAGTATGCAGCATCCCATCGATGTTTCCCAAACCTCAAGACCTTACATTTTGCTGCATTAAGCTTACACCCCCATTCATTTGCCCATCTATCTAGCTTATTCAAATCCTCTTGCAGGGCTACCACATCTGCACTATTACTAATAATCCTTCCCAGCTTCGCATCATCCGCAAACAACTGAATATCGCCTTGCAATCCACTGGCAATGCCATTGATATAAAGGTTAAACAATATAGGTCCTAGTACTGAACCCTATGGGACCCCACTTGTAACCCTCTGCCTACTTGAAACTGCTCCACCATACACAACTCTCTGATACTTATCGGACAGCCAATCCTGAATCCAGTTGACCAATCTGACATCCATACCCATGTACTGCAACTTAAATATCAGCTTATCATGTGGCACCCTGTCAAATGCCTTTGCTAAGTCTAAGAAAATAGTAGTATATGCCTTTCCCTCATCTTTGGTCAACTGGATTCAGGATTGGCTGTCTAATAGGTATCAGAGAGTTGTGTATGGCAGAGCAGTTTCAAGGAGGCAGAGGGTTACAAGTGGGGTCCCACAGGGCTCAGTACTAGGACCTATATTGTTTAACCTTTATATCAATGACATTGCCAGTGGATTGCAAGGGGATATTCAGTTGTTTGCGGATGATGCGAAGCCGGGAAGGATTATTAGTAATAGTGCAGGTGTGGTAGCCCTGCAAGAGGATTTAAATAAGCTAGATAGATGGGCAAATGAATAGGGGTGTCAGCTTAATGCAGCAAAATGTAAGGTCTTGAGGTTTGGGAAACATCGATGGGATGCTGCATACTCTATGGGAGGAGTTATACTGGAGGAAGTAGGGGAGACAAGAGATCTGGGGTTGATGATTGATAGAAACCTGAAGTTTAGGGGACATATTGCAAAGGTGGTGAAGGTAACACAGAGGATTGCTGCAATTATGAGAAGGACACTGACCTGCAGAGATAAGAGGGTTATCATTCCGTTGTATAAGTTTCTAATCAGACCACACTTGGATTATTGTTCTCAGATTTGGTCCCCCAGGATTTGAAGGGGATAAATTAACTGTGGAAAGGATACAAATATGGATGACAAAGATGGTTTCAGGACTGTACAAGGATAGTTATGCGGATCAGCTGAGAGAATGTGGACTGCAGAGTTTGGTGGATAGAAGAAGGAGAGGTGATATGATTGAGACTTTTAAACTATTGAGAGGTGGTTACAGGGTTGACACTGGGGAGTTCTTTTGCTTGGTTGAACAGCGGGAAGGAGTGATGACAAGAAGTTACGAAAAGAAACTGTGAGCAAGAGGGTAAGGAGTGGTTTCTTTGCATGTAGGGTGGTTGAACTGTGGAATGCATTGCCTGATGGAGTGGTGAGAGTGAGAATGGTCAATGAGTTTAAGGAGTGGTATGATAGACTTTGTGTTTCTTAGGGGGGACCTCCCCTCGATGAGTCTTGACAGACTTTATGTTCTTAGGAAGGACCTCCCACGAGAGTCTTTTGACTCCATGGAGGCCTGAATCATAATAATAATAATAATCTAATGTACACCATGTACATTATATATACACCATGCCATTGCGCTCTTAGCTCTACTGTACATTGAGGACAACTTTATTGCTCACAGCATAAAAGAATCTACTATGGTCATATTTTTAAAAGGTACACTTAATAGCAATCAAGAATTAATCCTCTGTGATATTTGAAATAACTTATCAGATCTTTCTATACTTCAGACTTCAACCTTTTACCCAACCATCTGCACACAATGCTGAATAATAGGTAACTCATGCCATCTCTCATGCTCTGTGTTTTCGGTCAGTTTATATTGTAATAATTTCTACATATCTTGTTTTAGAAGTGTTATTTGTTATATATTTTTACCTAGAAGAAGGCACTAGTTTTAGTGGTACAGCTACTATGTTTCTTTATTTTGTGGTTATCCATGACAAAATAAAACTCAGTTTTTCTGAAGTGATGACCTGGTAACTCAACTATTTCTTCTCCTTCTTTCACCTTCATGCCTTCAGCATTGATTAGAGTCATCCTTTTATCATCATTTTTCCTCATATGTAGAATGTAAGAGGAAGTATAATCATTCTTCCTCTTACTTTCTACATATGAAAACGTTTGGATGTACTTTAGCTTACGTAGGTAATTTTCTCTCATAATCTTATTTACTCTTCTCACCCTACCTGTCACCCTTCTTGTCTGCACTTTGAATTGTTCATGAGTGTACTAATCATCTTTATCTTATATTCCCTCCACAATGTTTTCTTTTTCAGTGGTGCTTTATATCTCTGCTCATCCACTTAACTTCCACTTGGTTTATCTTCATGATCATGGATATATAGTCTGATACTGCTTTTTCAAACACTTTCTGACCACTTTTATTGACTACTGACATTCTTTCCTTGTAGCTTATTAAGCCTTGCCTCTGTTCTAAACTGTCTCCTAAGTCTGCCATAATTACACAGCTTTATCTTTGTAGTTCAACCCTTCCTCAACAGAGAAGTCCATGTTTTACAACCTCCCATAACAAGACTACATGGTCACTTTTCCTGGAGAAAGCAGGGTGTGTTTGTTTTGGTTATGTATATATCTTCTGATGCTATTACTAGTACTTTCAAAAAACCTGGGAATATTTTCTTCACAAAATCATGACTGGAGACAAATTTTGTCCATAACTCCAAAATTTATTTAGTCTTTAGAATATTGCCACCTTATCTCACCAATGCCAACAACTTCAAAAGCTCACTTTCCATATATTTCACTGGAAAGTGCATACTTTGACCTCTCTTTTATGAAATAAAGATGTCATTCCCCAGGACTTGGATAGTGGAAGGGATGACATTAAATTCACAGCTGTGTGAACACCTTGAACAAGCTAAAAAACAATGAATTAATGTTGGTGCTGAGGAACAGTAACTACTTTTACGTGACATTGTGAGGCACATATGAGCACTTCACTTAACAGCTATGAAATCAGATTTAAAAGTTAAATTTGCATAACATCTCTGGTTATTTTGAAGACGTCTCAAAAAAAAAAAAAAACTGCTTTTATTCCCTTTTATTCCTAGATGGTGAGGCCATCAATCCCCACCGGTAGCCAGTCAGAGATAATTGGACCAAGACTATCACAAATTATAAATGGCATCCAGTGAAGCAACAGATGACAAGTTCCACCATCTCCTAGCACTGTATATTTAGTGTCTGAGATAGTGTGGGTTCTATGGTGAATTTTCTTGAGTTTACAGGACAAAAATATCTGAGTTTCCAAAAGAAGAACCCTGCTTTCCTGTGCCAGAGAGTGACTAACTTCGGTACTGATTAAAGAAATCATCATCTCATCATCTTCCTTTTACCCTCTTTTACCTTGTGGTGTCGAGGGTTAGTTAATCGTCGGACCTCAAACCGTTCACAGGATAAGGTGGTCAGCCTTATGCCCCGGTGTATCCTATGGCCTGTAGTGTTGAGTTCTCAAGGCCAGTTTGCCTGCTTGCGGGATGATAAACCCCAGATAAACGGGAAAACCCTACTGTCTACGTCCAAGACCGGCTAACTTGGCTATGGCTGAGGAAGATCCTTAAGCTCCTCACGTCGTCGGCGGGAATCGAACCAAGGACACTCCTTCCCCAGGCATATGGTTGCGAAGCGCACAGCCACTAGGCTAACCGCGTGGACTGATTAAAGAAAAGATATGAGTAATTCTAGTGACTAGAATTGAACCTAGGCGTTTCTTTGGCCAGCCAAGCACTGTGGAATGCAAATTCCACTTCCACTGAGCTACATAGTCTCTCTTTGAAGATGTCTCAAGACACATTTAAATGAGATACTTCTCATAGGTATCTATTTTGAAAATGATGCAGAGTCATCAAAGAAGCAGAAACAAGAAAATGCTTCTAAAAACAGTCTTAAGAGTTTTCTGTGTATTTGAAAAAAACTTAGATGGTTGGGAAAATGTATCGAAGAAAAGATTATGTTGAAAATTGTGTATGAAAAGAAAGACTTCAACTATCTTTTGTTATTTCATTGATATGTCATCTGGGTAGGGAGCTATCACATATGAACACATTACTTTCAGAACAGTCCTTCTGCTTGAAATAAAATTACAGTAAATGGGAAATCAATTTTGTTTAATTTACTGAGGGTACAGTTATTTGAAGATATGAGTACATTATAATTTTGCAGAATTTGTCATGTGAACCCATTGGAGGAATTATGTATTTAGTTTAATCCTTTATCCAAGTGT
This sequence comes from Typopeltis vanoorti, assembly GCF_054136105.1. Lineage (NCBI taxonomy): Eukaryota > Metazoa > Arthropoda > Arachnida > Uropygi > Thelyphonidae > Typopeltis > Typopeltis vanoorti. The sequence goes on along the minus strand of NC_143570.1, from coordinate 98,190,831 downwards.
AAGCAAACAAAGTTTGCACCTGAAGTAATTTCAGGACTGGGACAACTTGTGGCAAAGGTGGTGACTTCACATTACTTGCCTTAGTATTCCATAATGCAAAGCAATATTTTTATGAACATGTGTAATGTTCATTATTGGAAGGGTCATTACCCAGATCGGTTTTGACCTTTATTGAGGTCTCATCAGTGGAAGCCAGACCAGTGGCATAGCTGTGTGTGTGTGGTGGGGGAGGTCTGCCCTGGGCGGCACTTTCAACTTTTGCAGTTAATTCTAAAATATAGTCTCGAGAACTCAATTCCAAATATTGTAATACTACTGCGAATTTTCCTCACAATTGCTGTAAGTGTTGCTAGTTGTGAGAGGAGTTTTCTAAATAAAATTGATTAAGAATTACCTACATTATTATGAAATAGACTTTGCCAATGTCATCGATTTTGATAACAGAAAAGCAAGAAAAATAACATTTTAGAATGTTGAAATTAAAGTTTTACTTCAAAAATAAACAGTGTTTTAATTTATTTCCCTATATATATGCTGTTTTGACTTTTCGTAGTATTTTTGTGTGTATTGAGAGGAGCGGGAAACTCAGGGAGCGGCAAAAGCGCCCTGGGCGGCAAAAGCTGTAGCTACACCATTCAGCCAGACCAAGAAGTGACACCATGGTTGAAGTAGTCCAAATGTCATATTTCATTATATAAGTAGCCAAAAGGTGTCACACCTTATTACTAAAATAATCTGGATTAGAGATATATGTTGAAAGTTTTTTCAGTTGGTTATGCTAAGAATTATATACTTCAGGTGCAAACTTTGTTTGCTTACACTTGGATAAAGGATTAAACCAAATATATAATTCTTAGCATAACCAAGCAGGAAGTTGTTTATGGAAAACAACTTCCATAAGCCCATTGGAGGACTGGTTAAGTGAGGTTTTAGTAATTTAAGGGTTAAATAATTCAGAAATATGAACTCTAAATGCTCATATTTTATATAGAACTATAAAAAAAAAAAGTACATAGCATGTCTTAATAAATTTAACATTAGATAACTAACATGACAAACCCCAAAAAATGCTCATCAAAACGATCAGCAAGAATGTCATGTTTAAAAATATCAATCCTGAAATTCTTAATTTATTTAGAGTTTTTGAATAAGAAAGTGTTCCCATTTGTGCTCAAGTGATTCAACATTTATGAATCTTTAAAAAGTGATGATTTTGAGGCCAAAACATTTAATGCTAGTACTGGATGGATCCAGATACTCAAAGATAATTGCAAATTCCACAATGGTAAACTGATTGGAGAAGTTGGCAAACTTTGACAAGCACATTAAACCCAGTTGAATTGAAACCAAACCCATGCAAGGGTTTAATTTAGATGAAAGTGGTTACATGTCCAGATGAATATGTTTCCATTGAAGAAAGGACTGAGTACGTTTCAAGGTTGATAAACTATACAAATATAAACATGAAGAGCTTTATAGTGAGAAATGACAATGCACACAATGTCTTCATTAATAAGAATAATTTGAAGTTTTCTCAGGTAGTGAAGATGAATCAGTGAGTGTTTGATGCCAGTTTAATTTACTATTTCTTTCTTGTTTACCATTTTTACTACAGATTATGATAAATTTAATTATCGTAATTTAATATGCTAAATTATGAAATACATTTACTTATTTTGTTATGTCCAAATTTTCCCTTTATGAAGCCAGTTGTCTTTTTGTTTCCACTTCCACAGTTTATACCATACCATGTTACTTAAATAACTTGAGGTATTAGCATATATTTTTAAACAGTGTGATGCAATGATTTTTAAACAGCTGGATGCACTGCTGTGTGTGTGTGTGTGTGAAGATGGAGGTAATGTGTGTCACGAGCTGTTAAAAAAAAAGATAAGTATTAGTAGTAAGGAAAGATATTATTGTGTTTATTTCATTGCCAATACTGGTTTTAAAGTTTATGCTATTGAAATTGATGATGTTTTTGTATGACTGTGTGGTATTTTGTTAAGATTTTATTGTCTCAGTATTGTAGCCAACTGTATCAATTGTATTTAGCATGGTGGCCACCAGCAACTTACCCAGTCCATCAACATTTAAATACTATGTTATTCATAGCATAGTTGATGATTTTGTTGTTTGCGGTATGTATGCATCTCATCGTTTAAAAATATGGCAGGTGAAGGACAAGAATGTGCATGAGTGCATAAAGTGTAGGCAGTGGGAGGTGCTGGGAGATGCAAGTATCTCAATCTTGGGATTTAGCAACAGTGGAGATAGTGCTTCAGAAACAGGTGAAATTCACTTTGTGTATACCAGTAGTGCATTGGAGGATGGAGAGAATATTAAAGACATATGCATGGATTTAACTTTGGGTCATTGTAGCAGCTGGAGATGATTTGTCTGATGGCCATGATTGTGTGTGTGTGAATGTAAATGGAAAGAGGGATGTGTGGAGAGAGAGAGAAATAAAACTGCTGAGAAAGGAGATGGAAGGAATGAAGGGAGTGATTGAAGACATTAGGATGATGGAGAGGTGGGCTAGTGCAAGAAGAGAGTAGGTGTAAGAGAATGGCACTAGAGATCAAGGGAGAGAGAATGGAAGAGGCAGGGGAAGAGAAGAAATTACAGAAAGTCAAGAGAGCGTGGAAGCCAGGGATAGAGAGATAGGAGGGAAAGTGGTAGAAAAAGGAGAGAGAGAAATATTGGGAACTGCAAGAGTCAGAGATGTCAGTGAGAGAACAATGAATGAATCTGTTTTTAAATGTCATTCATGGAGATTCAATGATTTGGTATGTGCAGAGTATAGAGTGCCAGAGGAGTGCTTGCCTGGTGAAATGGTAGTGTGACACTGGCAGTGAAGAGGAGTGAAAATGTGGATGAGATGATAGTAATAGTTGGGATGAATGACCTGAGAGGTAGTTTGAATCCTGTAGTTTGAGATTTGATGTTGATGTTAGAGAAAGTGCAGCAGAAATGTGTCTGAGGAAAGATAGCAAGCATGTTGTCTTGGTATGATGATGCCTACTGAGGAGAATAGTAGTGAGATGATAGTATGTGTAGAAAGAGAGGTCTGGAATATATGAATGCATGGAGTACATTTGAGGATAGATGAGAGTTGTATGCAAGAGATAGATTACATTTGAATGCAGAAGGTCACAGGCATTTGGAGAGGCTATTGTGTTCTGGGCAAATGAGTGTGTCAGGGCAGGGAAACTAAAATTGTACAGATGGAGTAGCAGGGATGGCCTCATGTGGGGATAGTGACTTGAGAAGTGAGAGGATGTACACTATGTAACAGAGCCAGGTGAAGTATGTGAAGAGTAATGGTTATAAGAATGCTAGCAATGCACTGGTATATAAATGTATATAAATGCCGAGTTAGGAATAAAGGAAATGAGTTTGTGGCATTGATTGACTGTCTCTCCAAATGCTGTTGGTATGAGTGAAACTTAGTTAACTGATGAGGATGTTCTAACAGGGATAGAAATCGAAGGATATAGCATATAAATAATGAAATATGCTATTTCAGAAGGATAGGGAGGTAAATGTGGTGATAGAGTGTTACTCATGATAAGAGATGAATTGTGCCTTTTCAGAATAGAGAATCACACTGGAGATAACACTAATGGCTTTGAGAGTATTTAGGTATTTAGTGGGATTTTGCTACAGACCAGAGAATATAACTGGTAATGAGCAGAAACTTAGAGGATGAATAGGCATTTGGATGTATCAGAACAGAAAAAAATTATATGGAATTATAAGTAAGGCAGACGACTATCATAGACTTAGAAAAAAAGCTTGCAGCAGTACAATGGATGGAAAGAATTTGCACCTTCCTTCAAAAGGGGTTCATTAGTGCATGTGAGATACTTAAGAAAAAATTGTTGACATCAGTGGCGGATTGTGTATCTCGAGTGAAGAAGAGAAAGCAATTTGGAGTCAAATGGATGGCAAGAGAAATAAAAGGGGAATTGCTGAAGATAAAGAGATTATTGAAGACATAAAGAGAGATAGGTGGAAATCAGTTGCATGATTACCCTTTTACAATAGAATAACAAGAGCATTGAATGAAGGTAAGATATTCACTGTCTTTTTTGGATTTTTCAAAGGCATTTGACAGGGTGGTAAATGACAAGTTGATTTTTAAGTTGCAACATATGAGTTTGGATATCAGTTTAGTGGATTGGATTTGTGATTGTCTCACCGGTAGATATCAGAGACTTGTATACGAGGAGCAGTATCACAAGGTTACCAATGGAGTTTCACCTGGTTCAGTACTGGCACCATTACTATTCAGTCTTTGTCATTGATATTTTCACAGGACTACAGGGTGATGTTCAGTTGTTTGCAGATGATGTTAAGGATTATTAGTAATAGTGCTGATGTTTTGGCCCTTCAAAAGAATTTGACTGAGTTGGAAAGGTGGGCAAATGAATGGGGATCTTAATATAATGTAACTAAATGTAGGGTTTAAAATTTTGGATTCACAGATGGGATGCTTCCTACTCACTGATTTGTGGTATGTGAGATATCGAGTAGTAAGTTATCCTTGTCATTTAAAAACAAAATAAATAACGGAAAAAACTCACGTAGAAAGATTATTTAATAGTATAATTTTCGCCTGTGACACACAGGCGAAATAACTGACAATTCCAATTGGAATTGTCAGTTAGTGTTTAATTTTGAGTTTAATGTACTGAAGATGCCTGTGACACACAGGCAAAAATTATACTATTAAATAATCTTTCTACGTGAGTTTTTTCCGTTATTTATTTTGTATCGATATGTCTACTCACGGTTTACCTCTTTTAAAACTCATTTAAAAACAGTTGGGCACTGTAGGCGCCAGGGGGGCTTAGCCCCCGTAGTGTGTGTGTGTATATATATATATATATACAGGGTGTTCGGGATAAATTTGACATATTTATAATTAATTATATTTTTCCGTAAGTTACATGTATTAACACACACTTCTCTTCATTTAAAAGTTTGGACCCTTCTTCATTCATATATAAGATGTCAGAAAGGATGGATAGCTGGAACCCACCTGAATCATGGAAGAGAATAACTTGTATCATGATGATTCGTGCCCGCCATCAAAATAAGGATATTACGACTGCTGCCCAATGCTCCCTGAATACAGTAAAAACAATCAGGCATGAACTAGAGACTTGCAATGGTGACTACGAGGATGTAGCAAGAAGAAAGATCCCTAGCAGACGATCTGATTGCGTTCGTACAGCAGAATTCCTCGCAAATCTGCAGGAACAGGTGTTGAAGAACCCTGGCATTGGAATTCGGGCTTTGTTCGTGGAGTTGCTAACTGTAGTCAAGCCCTGGATAACAAGGGTAGCCAATGGTAGGCCGTATGTATGGCAGCAGGATTCGGCCCCTTGCCACACCTCTGGGAAAAGTCAAAAATGGTTGTCTGAAAATTTCTACGACTTCACCAGTCCAAATGTTTGGCCTCCAAACTCCCCAGACCTTAACCCCATGGATTATTTTGTATGGGGCGCAGTTGAAAAAGACACCAATCGCACTTCCAGTAATACAAAAGCCCAGTTAATGGATAAAATTAAAACAGTTTTTGCGGCCCTTCCCAGGGAGACTGTAGCATCAGCTTGTTCGAGGTTCCGAAGCAGAATTGAAGCTGTGATCGATGCTAATGGTGGTTATTTTGAGTAAATCTTGTTGATAGTATTGTAATTAACTCTGCCTGTAATGTTTTTTTGTCAATTCATTAAATTTAATAGATACAAAGAAGATTTTCTTTTTCCTTACGAAACTGTCAAATTTATCCCGAACACCCTGTATATATATATATATAATAAATATTCTTTTATTAATATATATAATAAAAATATATATTAATATATCCCTCTATATCCAAGTGGAAGTGTGAAGTATCTTCACAACTAGTATTTTTTTTTAATATAAATTCTCTTGACATCACATCAGTTGCCCTAGTATTATATAATGCAAACACATTATGGGGAAGGATTGTTACTCAGGCCAGTTTCGACTTTGCTTGAAGAGTTTGACCATTATAAGTTGGAGTCAGATCCAAGAAGTTAGCAAGGTTATATCAATAGGAAATCACATTTTTCACATGCAAGTAGAAAAAAGTGTATTACTTCACCATTATTATTTTGTGGCACCTTCAAGGAGTCCAAAGACTCATTGAGGGAGGGCACCTACTTTACAACTCTCCAATTATGATTGGGTGTAGGATTAAAACAAGAATATAATTTCTTGTTAAGTGTAATCTACATTGTAACCAAGTAGAAAAACTGACAATTATCTCTCTTCCAAAATATTTAACAAGATGATACACCATTTTATTTCTTGTATATGTAAATATCCCATTGATTTATTCTTGGTATTGATTTATTCATAGATTGCTTGGTTAAATCAGTTGGAGGTCATGTAGTTTCTATTTTCCTTCTGTTAAAAAAAAAAAAAAAGCTTGGAATTAGACTTATAGTTAAGAGATACCCCATTTTCTTGCTTTAATGATCATTCTGCATAACAGTAACTGTTGGATCAGAATTTGAAATATTGAAGCTGAGTAGTATTGAGTTCTTTTAATCTAAGAAATAAAAAAAATTGGGCTTATTTATATGTATTTTTTTGGAGGTGGGAGGGGGGGAGAGGAACTTAAAATAAGAATCATCCACCGAGTTTTAATTTTTGATAATTCAAATAGGAAAGGTTATAGAAGTTTGCACTTCTTTTTTTTTTTTTTTTTTGAAACATGAGGAGAAATGGCAATTTCATTAATAAAATTGCTACTAGATATTGTCAGTGCATAATCATTGTGGGTGACTTAAATTACCCAAACATTGATTGGGTAGAAAAGAAATGTTATAAGGATGAAGGAAAATGTATTCTACTGCTGTGATACAACTTTCTCGAGCAGTATGTGAAAGAGGTGTTTAGAGTGTTAAATTCTATTGTACCATCAGAAGGAGTCTTAGTTTCAGGTGTGACTGTTTTGCCACCAGTTGAGGAATGGCATTGAGGCCATATTGTCCTGGAAAGTAGCTAACTGAAGGGATGAAACACTTAAGATAGGTTACACGATGAACTACAAAGATGAAAATTGTAATAAACTCAAGAGAATACTATCTTTGGTCCGATGATATCAGTCACTCAATGGGAAGGATATCAGCAATACAGGCAAGCTTAGAAGAGGTGCTTAAATAAACAATATCTGAATTTGTCTCTAGAGTTCAAAAAACAAATAAGGTGGGAAGGAAATAGATGTGCAACATTATTAAGCAAGAGATCCATAAGAAGATGATGATGTGGAATGTTATTGTGAGAATAAGAGTGAAATGAGTTATGAAATTTAGGAAGCACTGGCCAGAAAAGTTAAGAATCTTATAAGGAGAGCTAAATCATCGTATGAAAAGGAATTGGAATTGTTATGCTGCAAATAAATTCTGATTTATAATCAGAATTTACTTACAGCATAACAAATAAAGACATTTATTTGTTATCCTGCAAGTAAAGGAACAAATGAATTTTGAAGAATAACTTTAGTGAATGCAGACAACAAGCAGATGAGATAGTTCAAATAATGAGTGTTCAGTCTGCTAAACTATATCAGTGAGCTGTATAGTGTATAGAGCTAACACTACATTGGATGAAAAAATAGAGGTAATCAAATTCAAGAGCTGTTACTTAACCTATATAAGAATTCAGCAATAGAGCAATTGGATATCGATATATATGCTATAGGAACGTTCAACCAGTTTGGCTAGGTCCTGGACACTTGTGTATAACTAGAGTCTCAGCTCAGGAAAGATCCACAGGAATGGAAAGAATGCATGATAGTTCCATTGTACAAGATGATACAAAAACTATAGTTATATCTTGCAAAGAACAGCATGGATTTACTAAAGGGAGGTCATGTTTTAGCAATTTGTTCATATTTTATAATGTTGTGGCTTAACGAGTTGGATAAAGGGAATGAATATGCTATGCTACTATTAATGTTAATACTGTTACTGTTAATATGCTATACTACTGTTTGTAAGGTCTTGATACATATGTGATATGATATAAAAGATGTCTATAAACTTCTTAAAGGGTGTTAAAGAAATTGATTGATGAAATTGTTTGTTATATGGAAAGTGAGGAGAGACGGATCAGCCATGGAAGTTAAGTTTGTATGCTGTTAAGAAAAGGGGTGTGAATTAAATTTTTCTCTCGCAGAGCCATGAGTGAGTGGAAGAGTTTTCCCCTTTGAAGTAGTAAGTGCATTTAGTGTGAATGAGTTTAAGAGAAGGTTTGACAGCTGGTTGGTTATGTCTGGCCTCCAGGTTTCAGGTAATAATAATGTTATCCAATTGTTTTATTATTAACATTTCTGTGAACTTAAAATTATCTTATGTTTTTGTAGTTGGACTATTACAATGTCAAGAAATTATATGATCCCAGGGAAGAGGAACCGAAAGGAGAAGAATGGAAACCTCTGATACTTAAACCCCATCGTAACTTTGAAGGAACTCCTGTTTCCATATGGCATAGTGCCATTCATGTTCCCACAAATGTCTATGACAAATGTAAGTTTCTCTTCTGAATTTAACTCTTCTCCTATAAGTGGAAATAATATGATTTTGCAACCTTGACCAATGTGCAGATAAATACATTTGAAATCCAAACGATAATTGACATTATACTGCAGCATAAGTTTTGACAATAATGTTATTTTAGTACCATCTAGAATTAACCTTCAACAGGATATAAAAAATACTGATGTGACTATTACAAACTCTTTCATAGTTGTAAAGTTTCAGTATTTTAGTTACATATGATATTTTCAAAATTAGTTGTCTGTACTTGCACACTTGGTGCTAATCAATTATGGCCATTCAGATTTTGTTGCTAGTAAAGCATTTGACATTGTGGTTGGTATCCACTTGGGTATTAAGAGTTGAGAAACATTGATTGATTGATGGTTGGCTAGCTTGGGATTGACAAGTTTATTTCTTGGAATGAGTAAACCTTCAGCTTTTTGAGTTAGTGTTTATTACAGATTTTTACATTTTAGAAAGGTGATGCATTTTCTCTGTTTGAAATCAACATCATGGTTTCGAATTCTAAAAGTTATCAACTCTTATCAGATGATTGCATATTGTGGTAGAAACTGTGTACAGAGAAAACTGATTGGAATTGTAAAATTATCTTATTTATTTAAATAACTTTTACTGTTTACACATGTAACAAAAAAAAATACAGGATTTTAATTTATTTAAATATGTCTAGCACACGTTCCATTAAAACTATTTAAACACTATTTTATATGCAGTCCTTGTATTTTCTAGTTTGTAAATACAAGTGTGCTGCTAAATGAAGTAGAGTAACTCTGCCAAAAAACTTTTTATGTTCCCATTGGTATAGTCTGTTTTGCCACTACTACATAAGATTTGTTAACATTTTGAAATGATTCATTGCATACTTCTGCTACAAAGGCTGGGTGTTGTATATCCAATCAGTAAGTACAATTGTCATCAGTAGAATGTAACACAATCCATACAGTTTTAACTGTCACTTACTGGCAGGCAATTGGTTTTAATATGCCTGTAATCCAGAAGTACTTGGGAAAATTCATATGTGAACTAATAACTAAATAAGTATTTACAGTACATAAACTAGCAGAAGGTGTTTGGAATTATTGAGTTCATGATATTTCCCTGTTTTGTATCTTTCATAATTGTTATTTTTTTATATACAATTAAGTTGATGAAAAATTGATTACTGATAAAATTTGACAAGGCCATTGTGCTTCATTATGCAGTTAATAATTTCTGCTCAGTATCATATTCAGTGTTAGAAAATTCAACTAGTTTCAGATAGATGGAACTGATGAGAATCAGTATCCAGAATTGAGTTGACAATGTCATTTATTTTAACAGTATTAATGACCACAGAATGATAAGAAAATAATATTTATTAACTTATTTGTTGATATACTGTGAACACATTAGCCTTTCCATGCCTTTGGGTTGACAACAGTGGTTTATCTTTGATGACCAACATAGATTTGCTAAAGGGAGGTCATGTTTTAATAATCTACTTACTTATTACAATAAGGTGACATACACCCTCTGTCCAAAAAGAAACCAAACTTTTGATAGAAAATAAAACACAGGCCAATTATAATTATTCAAATCATTTATTTCAATCAATATACTCTCCCTCAGCTTCGATACAGCGTTTGGCATGGTCAATTAATTCGTTAAATGAGATTTTTATATCGGTTTTTGGGATACTGTCGAGGGTCGTGGTTACTGCCGCTTGAACATTTTTAATGGTATCGTATCACTTTCCTTTCATCGGAAAATGAAGTCGGGGGAAGAGAAAGAAGTCACAGGGTGCTAAATCAGGTGAATACAGCGAGTGATCCAACACACTTGGTTTTTGCCCCAAAACTGTCCCACAATGTTTGAATGATGAGATGGTACATTATCATGCGAAAGTGACCAGCTGCCTGCATCACAATATTCATGCTGTACGCGACAAATTCTCACTATCAATCGCTTCAAAACTTCGAGATAAAACTCGCTATTGACCGTTTGGCCAGGCAGAATGAATTCTTTGTGGATAATGCCCTTGGAATCATAGAAACAAATCAGCATTGTCTTTACTTTTGACTTGTCCAAGAGACTTTTTTTTCGATGTTCCTCTTCTGGTGGTCTCCACTCAGCACTCTGGCACTTTGTTTCAGGCTCATACTCAAAACACCATGTTTTGTCACCAGTAACGATCATTTCAAGGAAGTTTGAGACCTCATGAGCAGTTTTAATGAGGTCCTTACGGTGTTCAATTTGATACATTTTTTGGTTGTTGGTCAACTTGTGGGGAAGAAATCGCGAATTCAATTTACAAAGATCCAAACTCTTGGTCAAAATGTTATGCACAGTTGATTTTGGAATTCCCAATTCATCTTCAATCAATCTCATGGAATTTCGGGTTTTCTTTGATGAAATCACGCACATTTTAGATGTTAACTTTGCTCAGTCAAGTTTTTGGACGGCCTGGATTTTCGTCATCCTCAAGTATCTCACAATCACTTAAACCACTTGTAAACATGAGTATGACGGGATAAGCATTCATCACCATATGCTTTTTGAAGCATTTGATGCATTTCAATAAAACTTTTACCGAGTTTAACACAAAATTCAATTGCAGCTTTCTGTTTGAAACTCATTTTCCGACCGTTCATCAAAACACAGTCACTCTTTGCACTATAACTAATGAAAAAATGTCATAAACAGTTGACACAACACTAATGAATGTTGCCGTTGTGTCTTTATGACAACATAAAGACACAACAGGTGGCGCCACTAGTTTCTTATATTTTTGAAAAGTTCGGTTTCTTTTTGGACAGACGGTGTATTGCAGCATTGGACATGGGAGATGTAGTATATTTAGACTTTGCAAAGGCTTTTGATAGATTTCTGCATGATAAGTTGATAGTCAGACTAGATGGGGGTTGGACATTAGACTAGTGCATTGGATTGGAGATTGGCTGTCTGATAAGGTATCAAGTTGTGTATGTGGGAACAATATCCCAGAAAAGGAAAGTCACTAGTAGTGTGCCTCAGGAGTATGTTTTAGGACCATTGCTGTTTAACCTGTATGCTAATGATATTGGGAAAGATTTAAATGGGGATATACAGTTTCTTGTAGATGATGCAAAGTTGGGACATACTCTGAGGAGTAGAGCAGATGTTGTGACCTTACAAAAAAACTTGAATAGACTGAGTGAATGAGCACAGGAGTGGGGATGCCAGTTCAATGTTGTCAAATGTAAAGTTTTAAATTTTGGAAAACAAAGCTGGGATATAGAATTTACTGTTTGTGTGGATATATTGTTGGAGGTGAAGGAAATAAGAGATCTTGGGGTTGATGGTGGATAAAGATCTAAAATTTAGAGAATACATTTGCCAAAATTGTGAAGACAACACAGTGTAATATATATATACTTTTCTCTTTTAATGTCATGGTTTATGATCTCAATCCTCACTTATTCTCTCACATAATTTCCTTAACCTAATTTCAATAAAAGTTCTTTGCTCGATGCATCAAGTTAATATACATCAATTCCTATGCAGCCTCAATATTTAATCTGATCCATTAAACCTTCTTAAGAGTAGTGCACGTGGATTGCCATTGGATAGCACCAATTCCTTTGTTTCAGAGCTGGTGCCAGTTCCTATTCAGATTCAGAGAAAATTTCTATTATGCTGTGCCACCCTAAATCCTAGACTATTGAACAATGCAAAATCAAGGAACTAGAACTTAGTTTAGTACACTGTCTAATATCTCTTAAGCACCGTTGTTAAATTCTAAATTCATCAAATAACTAAAGGTCATTTTGCAGTCATAGCCTCCCTTGTATTTTACTTCCTGCCTTGGTGTGGTGTACTTAATGAGCAGTGCAATAGAAAGGAAATCAGACAAGTCATCAATTAATACTAAAGAAAAACATTTAATTACAAAATCAGACAATTTATACTTTATAACAAATTCTGACATAGAATTGCACTAACTTTGGGGAATGAGTATACTCAACTAAAATTTCTAATTCTCCCGTAATAAGTTAAAACATCATTTCAAGTAGGAAATTCTATCAAAGGTAAATTATCCATTTTACACATAATAATGCTAAAGGTTATTCATTTATCAATAACAAAATTATCTCAACGAGCTTCCACACAATTCCTCCATCCAAAACTTAAAGTTCCACTGCTTCCTTTAGCTTAATCTCTAAAGTAATTTCATTAATCGAAACATTATATCTAAAGTTTTTTTTACAATTACAGGTTGTTCCCCTCAACACAATTATATAACAGATCAAAATTCTACATTACCAAAGGCTGGGGAATTATTCGACCTTCACATAAATAACGACAGAACCTTGTTTCCTTGATCCTTCTCTTAATTGATTTCATCTGCACTATTCGACTGATGGACTAGATATATCTCTGCCAAAAGGTGAGTCTGGCTCGCCACTCTCAGGTTGACTAGCATAGCATGGCTTATCGATCTCCATGGTGATCGGAAACTCCATTCCGCTGGACTACTCATTGACCAGCGAACTTGCCATAGACACTTCAGCATGCTCCCACGGCCTCTATCTCGATGACCACTCCAATTCAAGGGGAAGAGAAAAAGCCACGAACTAGCGCCACTATGCTTTTTAAATCACGTGCCTGATGTTTCCTCTTTACGTCATCCTGCTCTCTCTCTTTTCCCACGACACCTTACTTTTTCCAGCACCTAGCGCCATACTCTCCCCTAGCGTGCTTTACGGAGGGAACCCACATGCGCATCCTACTTGGTGCACGTGTTTAGTTTCAGGCCATCACTATCTAATCCGATTATCTTTCTCACAGCAATACACAAGTATTTGCACAAAATCCACATAGTTTAAACATTAGAAAATTTATAATAATTATTTACAACATGATGCATAGACAAGTCTTATTCAAATTACTAATGTTGCTTATAAATTACAATTAGCTTTATTTCTTCTGATATACCATTATTGGCCCCAGGAATGTTACTGCATGTTAAATCTGAATGAAACATAAATGGATTTAATTTCAGTTTCATTCAGAATTTAACAACAGTGAATTCTGGCAGTGATGTGAAGGACACTGACTTGAACAAGTAAGGAGATTCTGGTTTCATTATATATAAGGCTCTGATTAGGCCACATGTAACTACTGTGCACAGATTTGGTCACATGGTTTTCAAAAGGATGAAGTGGGTCCAGAGGTGATTGACCAAAATAGTTTCTGATCTCTGGAATGTTGTATATGAGGAAAGATTGAGACGTAGCAATTTGCAGTCTGGTGGATAGGAGGAAGAGGGGGGTGGTGAGTGATATGACTGAGATGTACAGATTGGTAAGAGATTATTATAGGATTAATGTTGAAGAGATTGTTCATAAAAAGGTGGGTGGAAATTGGGGAAGAATAAGAGATTATCCCTGGAAGCTTGACTTGACTTTTCACACCGTCCTTATAGGAAGATGTGAGCAAGGGAGTGAAAAGCAGGTTTTTTGCATGGAGTGTTGTGAATGATTGGAATGCATTGCTGAGAGCACGGTGTCTGCAAAAAATTTGAATGTGTTTAAGGCACAGTATGATGAGCTGCGTGAATGACAAAAGGGGCCTCCTAGATGTATCTGAGTCCATTGGGTCTTAGGATAATAATAATAGTTCTAGTCAAATCTGAATTAGTAAAAATAAATAACCATAGCTGATGTAGATGGTCACTAGAAAATTTTAACTGCTGTATGGCATACAGAACTTATGACGTACAGAAATCTCCTTTTGCTGTCAGTAAATATTGATCAATGAGCAGTTGTGAATGGTAGGTTGTTTGGAATAGTATGACTTCCACAACATGTCCTTGGACTTCTTGCAGGTGTCATGTCATGATACTGTTGAGCGTTATGAGGTTTTTATAGTATATCTGAACAGAATGAATGGCGTCCTGATTATGCCTAAAATTCTTTACTTTTACATATATCACAATTTTGATATATGCAAAATCTTGAGAGCTCTCAAGAGCTATAACATGATAGTGCTGCAAGTGATCAGAGAGAAGAAAGGAATCTGTTCATATATTTCTTGAAGAGTTATGCATTGTGTGTCTTCCACCTCCTCCAAAATTTGAAGGAGGTGGAAGAGATGAGAAATCTGGGAGTGATGGTGGACAGAGACTTGAAGTTTAGGGATCACATTGCTAAAATTGTAAGCACTTCACAATGGATTATGGTAATAATGAAGGGACATTGACACGCAGAAGCAAAATGATTATGGTTCCTTTATATCAGCGCTTCCCAAACTGCAGGCTGTTAGTTTTGTTGAGGGGACTGTGAAATAATGAAAACAACTTTAAAATGTTTTAAGACTAAGCAGATATTTTTTTTTTATCTTAAAAGAAATGTATTTAATTTTTATTATATCTTTTTTGTTATTTTTTATATTTTAATGGAAAAAATCACACATTGGTGTTGGTTCACAAATTTTGCTTCCTGTATATTTCGGCGCTTAATGAATATTACTAAATATATGCTTATTCATATAAGCTTAATTTCAAAGGTACTGACAAGAATCACAAAAAATCTTACAAATGCAAAATCTTGTGATCATTTAAAATAGCCAAGTTTTTTGCGCTTTAAATTAATGTTTCATTGCTAGTGTACACAGGTGCAGGTGATGTGCGGGAAAGAAATACGCTTGGTGTGCAAGGCGAGTATGCTGATAGCACAGATCACATGCATCAGAACTATAAATGCCGGGATTCCTTTATTCACATAATTCACTAATTTCATCTTAGTCTGTGGTGTGCCTGTATTGGTACGTGGTGCTGTTATTTTATCTATTCTACTTTAAAAATTTAACCCTGAGATGGATACATTTCATGTGCTTGTACTGCAAATGTGCAATAACAATATATTTATCTATATAAAAATATAAGATAATGTGCCATGTCAATTGATTTTAGCAATATTCGCTGTGTATATTTTGTATTGAATATAAATACAATAAATATTATAATAACATATGTCTGTATTACGATTTTTTTTTCATGGGGCCTGTGAAATATATACATTTTTTGGGAAGCACTGCTTTATATAGGGCTTTGATTAAGCCACATATAGAGTACTTTGCTTGGATTTGGTCACCAGGTTTTCAAGAGGATGAACATGTATTTGTCAGTGGAAGGTCTGATGCAACTTACAGAACCTTGTGAATAGAAAGAGAGAGAGGGGATATAATTGAGACATAAGTTAGTGAGAGGTTGGAGATTTTTCATAGGGTACAGGGAGACAAAGGTGGAACAAAAGGCGCATCCTTGAAAGTTGTATAAAAAGTGGGAACAGGGGAATGAGAAACAGGTTCTTTATATGGAGAGTGATTAAGTGGGATGTATTGTTTGAGAATGGGTGAGTATGGAAACTGCGAATGGGTTTATGAGTCAGTTTGATGATCTTTTTTCATAAGAGCATATGAATCTCCTGCAATGAGTTTTTTCACTCCATGGAAGTTACATGTTAATAATAATAATCTGCTATCCCCACACATTTCTAATGTAGTCATTTCTGGTTTCTCTTTTGCTTTTTATTTTGGAAATTTCAATTCATATTATTATTATTATTGCACCCTCCATGGAGTCAACAGACATATTGTGATAGTTTTATTCAACTGACAATTAATTTAACATACTGCATCTTAAAATCTTTAGTATTCCTTTTATTAACAATACATTCTGGTAATGCATTCCATGCACTGACAATTCTCCATATAAAAAATCTACTCCTTATATCCCTCTTCACCACACTCTTACATAACTTCTTGGGATAGCCTCTGCTTTATCTCCTCTCACCTTCTACTCTTCTTATAATCCCATCTGGATTAATCTGATAAAATCTGCTCACTAACTTAAATTTCTCTATCGTATCATCTCTTTTCCTCCTATCCGCTAAACTCTGCATTCCGCATTTCTTCAGCCTCTCTCCATAGCCAGCATTCCAAAGTCCTGATATTGTTTTAGTTACTTGTCTCTGCATACCCTCCAGTGTTTTCACATCATGTTGGAAACCAGGTGATCAAATCTGAGCACAATAGTCCAAGTGTGGTCTGCACAGTGCTTTATACAGTGGAATAACCACTTCCTTATCCCTACATGTTAGAATTCTTATAATTGCAGCACTACGATGTGCAGTCTTTACAATACTTACAATATGCCCTCTGAACTTAAGTTTGCTCTCAACCATCACTCCCAAATCTTGAATCTCATACACTCCCTGCAGCACAGCACTGTCAATATAGTATATAGCCTTATAGTTCTGCACTCCAAATGCAACACCTTATACTTATTAATATTAAAATAGAATACAATTCCTTTGTCCAAGTCAAAAGTCTATTCAAATCTTCCTGATGGGAATTAATATCAGCACTGCTACTTATAATTTTCTCTCTCCAAATTTACATTATCAGCAAACAACTGAAAATTCCCAGTCAGTCTACATGATATATCATTTGCAAACGAGTTAAACATCAGGGGCCCAAGAACAAAACCCTGGGGCTTGCCACTTGTTACCCTCCTTTTTTGAGACTCTGCTCCATCATATATAACTTGCTGGTATCATTCAGAGAGCAAATCTCTGATCCATCTAACCAATATTCTGTCTATTCATGTGGTAATCTATCAAATGCTTCTGCAAAGTCCAAGAATATCACTGTATATGATTCTCCCTTATCTAACACTTGTTACCTTATTATAAAATAGAGTAGATGAGATTTAAGATTCTTTAATATTTTATCACTTTTCGTATATTAGATATTCTGTTTTATTTTGAAATAGCCATATGATAATATATCCACTTTCTGACCTTCAAGTTGTTTGAATCGCACTGTGGTTTTTTAAGAAGTTTAAAAAAGTACATTGATTAGGAATCCTATTGCATTAGAATTTTGATGTTTAACAAAGGTTGTACTTTTGTGTTCATTAAATTGGCACACCATGTCCAAGAATGCCATAGACTCTCCTCATTATGATCTGTCCAGGATTAAAATTTCATATCTTTATTATTCTCTAAATTATGATAACCACTGTAACCTCTTTGATTATTTATCTTTGAGATTTTGTATATATATATATATATATATATATATATATAATTTGTGTGTGTGTGTGTGTGTGTGTGTGTGTGTGTGTGTGTGTGTGTGTGTGTGTGTGTGTGTGTGTGTGTGTGTGTGTGTGTGAAATCTCATTGCCAGTGCCATGCCAAGTGCTTAGAGCCCACTCGCCCATACATGGTGAATATATTATGTATTATGTGTTTCTTGAAGATAATTAATGTAAAATACAATGAAGAATGTATTTTTTGAAGAGAAGATTATTACACAGGAACTTCCTTGAGACTCTTTGGATTCTATGGAATCCAAAGACTCAGTGCAGAAGGCTCACACTAGCCACTAATTGCACGTCATTGTATCTCTGTTTAAACTTTTTCACTGACAAGGCTCTTGCCAATCCCTCTGGCAATTAATTCACCACTCTCAAATCAAAAAAAAAAAAAAAAAAAAATTACTCCTCGTGCCCTTGTTTACTGCAGTGCTACACAACTTCCAGAGTTTTCTTGTTATCTTCTCTCCTGTCATGCATTGGGAAGTTTCTTCAGTCAACTGACTCTCTCTAAAACCGTTTAGTAATTATGTTAAAGTCTCATTCTCTTTTCTATCAGCAAAGTTTTGTAATTCATAAACCTTCAACCTATTCTCATAATGTGCACTCCAGATCACTTGTCATTTTGATTACTCACCTCTTAGTCCTCACCAACATATCTCCTCACTGCAAACAATCCCTGGCAAAGAAATCTATGCCAGATGTGACTGTATCAAAGTCTTCTAGAAGGAAATAATAACCTCCTTATCTCTACTCCTTTGAATTATTTTGCCCACTTTTTTGATATGCCTTTTGAACTTCAGTTCCCTGTCTCACTTTCAAATTCATAGCCTCATCAATTTCTTGTAGTCCAGTTCCATCAGTGTGATGCGTAGCTTAGAGAACTCCAATAATAGCAACTTCTACCATCCTAAATTTTGATCTCCAAACCATTCCATTCCCCCCTTCTCTTCTCACATGCAGTAAGAATGATAACTCAGTGACATGCAAATGATACTGTAGGGGTTGGAACCCCTTTCCATTCAAGGGTACAGTAATAAAACAGTTCCACAGGCAGCTGCTGCTGCTTAGTGTACCAGACTGAACTAGTTAGAAAGAATCTAGAGGCTTTGCAATTAGCTGGCATGAAATTCCGAACTCTCATATCTATTCACTTAATCTATTCAAGTCTTCTTGTAAAGAAGAAGACTTGAATAGATTAAGTGAAGACTTGTAAACCTCCCTTATGAACATCACAATCTTGCCTTCCTTCTACTCTTGTTGAACTTGTTCAAGTTCCAAAGGAACTTGAACAAGTGCAAGACTCATATTAAACCATCATGGCAGATGCCAATTCCCTGGCACATTCCTACCTAATATATGGTGATATATTTCAAGTAATACAGCCTTATTAACATCAAGTTTGCTCACTTCTCCATATACTTTGGGGAATTGAGCCACTTATTTTGCTAGTCTATGACTGAAGGGAGTTGGCTGCAGGAGGAACTGTCAAGGCTACATATGGGCAGGAGACTGGGTTCCCTCTGTGTGAGCAATATGTTTGCCAGTCTGTCACCTCTCATTGTATACCCCCATTTCATCTGTTACCTCTCATTGCATGCCCCATTTCCTGTTTATATCTTCCTTTCCACATATAATGTATCATAGTCCAAAGAAATACAACTTTACTATGGATCACAAAATTTCTCCTACAGAATAGTTCAAAAAATCATAAACAAGAAAAATGAAACCAAAAAACTCACCAACATTAATTCTTACAAAAAAAAAAAAAAAAGTTTCCGTATCCACTTCAGCAACATCTATGACTTAAACAGCAGTATAAATAATGTGCACTACCACCTACACTTATCTAAAACATAATTACTATTCTTATCAGAATCCCAACAGACTTCTTTCCGCCATAAGGACAGCACTTGTGCATTCATCATTTCTAATGAATGCACAATGAATTTTGCACTCTCTGGTATGGAATGCCAGAGATTGCAAAACTTCGAATCTCCTCCTCCCTATTTGATCTGCTTTGATTCAAAATTTCTCTATCAAACCAACTTGCCTTTTTTTTTACATGTGATCTCTCTCTATCGCTCTTTACACGTCATTAATCACTTTGACCTTTTCAAAGATCAACCTTCCACCCTAATAGTGAGGTCATCCTTCATGGTAATGTCTGTATCCACAACTCAAATTGGCTTCCCCTCTCCAGTTTCACTGATAAAGCAGGCAGGAATGCTGAAGTGTTTGCCATGAGACATGACCTAACACAGATCGTCAATCTCTCTACCAGAATACCTGACAATCCCTTCTTCAATTTCCCAACACACTCTATCTCTTCTATCTCCTAGCAAGTGTTTCCCAACACACTCTATCTCCCCTTCCAAATGTACTGTGAATAATATCAGTTCTCCTCTTGGTAACTCAGATCACAACCTCATACAAGTATCTTTTGCACAAAACTATCTTTACCTACTAGTTCTCAGTCTCATGTGCTTTGGCATAACAAGGGTGCCAAATGGGATGACCTTCATGACCTTTGTTTTACCTAATCCCAACGCTTGCATAGACCAAATAACAGAAATCATCCTCACAGGAATGAAGGCTGTCATCCCTTATTCCACTCCAAATTCACAGCTACCACCAAGCCTTGGTTCTCAAAAAAAGTGTGCCATTGCAGTACAAGGAAAAACCTCTGCGTACCATGAATGGCTCGAGACCAAAGCTCCAGCTTCTCACTTCACCTATACTGTAGCTTGCAACATCTGTAAAAGAATTACTAGATCCAAATCAGACTTTGAAAGTACCAAATGCTGTAAACTCACCTCCTGTCCAAATGGCAGTTGCACCCAGGTGCAACTGCTATTTTGATGACCTGGACAAAGTTCCCCTGACCCCAACAAGAATGACTCTCTCCATGTCACCCATAATCATCCATCAAAAAGAAATTTGAAGAAACCTTAATAACCTGATCACAAACAAGGCATCTGGTTCTGATGGTATCCCACTTACTGTGTTAAAAAATAGTGCCCTGGAACTAACACCTATCCTGTATTGCCACGTCAATCTATCCTGTTCAACTAGCATCTACCCTACAACATGAAAACAGGTCTGCATCCAGTCCCCCCCCCCCAAACAACCAACTCCTGAACAACCCTGAGGCCTACCAAATAATCAGTGACGCCAGCAGTATGGACTCCAACGCTTGTGATATACAATTGATCTTCATGCTTTCACCACTCATCTCTGGATTCAAGCCATGGAAAATTTTGGAACTCACATAGTGGCTCTTAACATTCAAAAGCATTTGATCTGGTTTGGCACAGGGGCCTGCTTAGTGAAGTGCCATCCTTTGGTCTTCCTTCTACACTTTGCAAATGGATTGCAAACTTTCTCACTGGTCACTCACTACATGTCATGGTGGATGATTTCACTCCTTAGATTTCCCCATGAATGCAGAAGTATACCAAAGTTCCATTCTTTCACCACTCTTTTCCTCTTGTATATGAATGACCTGCTCTCACAGACTTCTAGTCTTGTCCATAGCTTTGCTAATGACAGTACACTCCATTCCTTCTTTTCATTTGACAGACCTTTTAGTGGTCAAGTAATATTAATATTATCATCCTAAGATCCCATGGAGTCAAAGACTCATCTAGGAGGCCCCTTTGTCATACACAAAACTCATCATACTGTGCCTTAAACACATTTAGATGCAGACACCCCACCACTCTCAGGCAAGGCATTCCAATCATTCACAACTCTGCATGCAAAAAAACCTGCTTCTCACCCCCCTTCCCCTGTTCACACCCTCCTTATACAGCTTCCAGAGATGACCTCTTGTTCCCTCCTGATCTCCCACCATTTTATGAAAAACCTCTTCAACATTGATCTTATAACAATCCCTTACTGACTTGTACATCTCTATCATATGACTCCCTCTTCCTCCTATCCACTAAACTCTGTAAATTGCATCTTCTAAACCATTCATCATTTGCTCCAAGTCCCTGTCCATTCAAATCATTCTGTAGTGCTATATATCAGTAGGTAGCATCCCTGATTTCTCTACCTGTCTTTGTATCATCAGCAAACAATTGAACATCTCCCTTCACTCTATATACTACTTTCTGACACCTATCCTTCAGCTTATCCTTGTCAGTAGGTTATATCCATTCCTATATCCTCTAATTCATGTGATATTCTTTCATGTGGTAGCAAAGTTGGGCAGTATCATAGTATATTTTATAGAGAGTTGCGAGTGAACATAGTGATAGATTTGAGCTGTGCTAAAAAAAAGTGTTTTTAATTAGTGTTTAGTGTGGCTTTTTATCGCAAATCGTGCTGCATTTTTTTTTTTTTTTTTTCAATTTGGATACCAGTGCACTTCGTTAGTGTTGTTATTGGAATTTTTTGTTTATATTGTCTTTATCTGAAAATGGCATCCATAAAGGAATGCACATTGGCAGCATGGAAAGCTTCAGTACAAATGTAAATAAGCTCTGCCTTGGATTTTTTGCAGTGGATGCATTGCGAAAATTGCTATATGTTCGAACCACAAAATGTGAAATATTTGTGAAATGTTTTTGGGTAAACAAAAAGAAGGAAAGCATTAACATAAGTGAAAAGTGTCTTGATAGATTAGAGTGAATAGAAATGGGAGCAGGAGTCAGGACCATAGTGAAAGAGCTTAGGCAAGAGTTAATGAAAAGTGAAATGAAACATTTGGAAGAAGATATTAAGCATCTGAAGAAGAGATTGTCTGCTGAGAATGAGAAGGAAGAAGTTAGAATTACAAAGAAAGAGTCAAACAATAGTCGTATATCATTGTATGGGGACCTGATCATTGGAGATGTGATGACAAATAAAGTGCACAAAAGGAAAGACTGGCCATCAGAATTAGTGGTCGTTGTGGGCACAAATGACTTAAGAAAAAAAAAGAATGTTGATAAGCACCCGAGGAAGTTGTTGTGGTAGGTAAAAAATAATAGTGTTGTTAGAAAAGTTGTGTTGCTCAGATAAGACATTAGTGAATTGAGAAGGAGAGCAGAGATAATGAATAGTAAGATGGTTGAGTTGTGTGAGGCAAAGGGAATTCAGTTTGTAAATCTGTGGAGTGAATTTGATGGAAAGTTGGAATGCTTTAAAGTTGATGGTGGAACTTGAATGGGTTTGGTGTTGGATATTTAGAAAGGCTATTGTTTTCTGGGAAGGCATAAAATTAAGAAATTAATGAAGTTAATAATCATAGGATACTTGTAAAGGATAGCACAGCCAAACAGGTTGTATGACAAGAGGATCAGGGATACAAGGTTAAAGACATGGTTGTGGCAGGACAAGGTGATGGAATGCATAAAGGCGAGAGTGAGACATGTAGGAATGGAAATCACAGTCATGATCAGGGAAACGGGAGTGATCAGACTGAAGAGAGGTGTGGTATAGCAGCTAGAATAGAGAATGTTGGTGCTGGTAGAATGGCTTCAAAGACACAGGGATTGTTATCTTTGTACACAAATGTAAATGGTATCTGAAACAAGAGAGCTGAGTTTGTTGGATTGGTTGAGTCAGTATGCCCAAAGATAATTAGAATAATTTGGTTGTATGAGGAGGATGTGATGTTGGGAATAGAAATGGAAGGATATATAATTTTCTGGAAGGATAGGAATGCGAAAAGAGGAGGGGGAGTACTGTTAATGATTGCAGAGGAATTGTATCCACAAAGTGTGGAAGTTGATAGTGCATGCACAGATTTTGAAACTGTGTGGTGTGAGTTGAAATTAACATGCTAGTATATTTGACTGTTATAGACAAGGGAATGTAGAGAATGCTGACTGTGAAATATTTAGTCAAATTAGTTGGGCATGTAAAAGAAGATGATCCTGATTGGGAGACTTTAATTACAGGAATACAGAATGGAAGGAGGAGATAGCATATGGGAACAAAGAGTGTGAGTTTGTTGAGGTTCTGAGAGATAAATATCTTAAGCAGCATGTGACTGAAGCAACTAGAGGTTTCAATGTTTTAGATTTGGTGATAATTTCACAAGACATAGTTGTTAATGAGGTGTTGACACTTCTGACAGTTGGTGAGAGTGATCATTAGGTATTTGATTGGGAAGTGGTGAAACAAGAAAAAGTTACTGACAAGAATGGATATATGTGGAAGTATAAAGCAGGTGATTATAGGAATTTCTTTAGCATTAGTACATTGGGTAGATGAGCTGAACAGAAAAGATGTTGATATTGTATGGAAATTCACAAGGCAATATCTGACACAAGCAATGTCTAACTGCATGCCAAGGGTTAAGCGAGTAAATAAAGTAGGAATGAAATGGGTGAACAGTGAAATCGAGCAATCTGTGGTGGAAAATAAAATGCTGTGGAGGAGGAGGTAAAAGGCAGTTGGTGGCGATCAGATCCATGAAGAGTATAAAGTGCTGGCTAGGAAGGTGATGAGTGTGGTAAAGAAAGAAAGGATGCAGTATGAGAGTAGATTGGCTGGTCAGGCCAAGGCTAACTCAACGGAATTTTTCTGCTACATGACAAGCAAGAGAAAGAATAATTATCGCAGGCTCACACTGGTGGATTGTCATGGCTGCAGATTAACAGTTGTAAAGGATATAGTGGAATTATTAAACGAGCATTTTATCAGTGTATATCGTACTGGTGTAAATGTGGTGCAATATATAGAAGGGAGGCAAGTATTAGGAAAGGAAGTAAAACAATCAGAGATGTATCAGGTGTTGAGTGGGTTAGATGTTAATAAAGCTGTGGGAATGGATGACACATCACTATGTGTTCTTAAGGAATGTGCACATCAGTTAGCTATGCCCATGACCTGGTTATGGACATAGCTAACTGCTGTGCCTAATAAGAATTGTAATTAAAATCTTGCAGTGGATAGGGTTCCTAAGGAGTGGAAAGAATGCAAAATAGTACCAATCTGCAAGCATGGATCTAGGACAGAAGTTCCCAGTCATAGACCAGTCTGTATAACTGCAGCTATGATCAAGGTGTTAGAGAGATTAGTTAGGAATAGAATACAGGATTGGGTTGATGGACATAGCATTCTTTATGATGGTCAGCATTGATTTGTAAAAGGTAAGTCCTGTTTTAACAATTTTCTTGCATTTTATGATATGGTAATGAGGTAACACTTAGATAAGGGAGAATCATATACAGTGATGTTCTTGGAATTTTCAAAGCATTTGATAGAGGGTTGCTTGTACAACTACTTTTCATGTGGTAGAGGATAGGAATAGATAGTATATTCGTTAGATGGATCGGAAATTAGCTGTCTGAACGATAACAGCAAGTTGTGTGTGATGGAGCAGTGTCTCAAAAAAGGAGGATAACCAGTGACTTGTTCTAGGTTTCTTCTTGGTTCCCTGCTGTTTAACTTGTTTGTAAATGATACATCATGTGGACTGACTGGGGGATCTTTAGTTGTTTGCTGATGATGTAAAGTTGGGGAGAATTATAAGTAGCACCGCTGTTGTTAATTCCTTTCAGCAAGATTTGAATAGACTTTTGACTTGAACCAAAGAATGGGGTTATAGTTTTAATGTTAATAAGTGCAAAGTGTTGCATTTTGGAATGCAGAAATATAAGGCTGTATACTATATTGACAGTGCTGTGCTGCAGGAAGTGTATGAGATTCAAGATTCAGGAATGATGGTTGAGAGCAAACTTAAGTTTAGAGGGCATATTGTAAAGTATTGTAAAGACTGCACATCATAGTACTGCTATTATAAGAATTCTAACATGTAGGGGTAAGGAAGTGGTTCTGCCACTGTATAAAGCATTAGTTAGATCACACTTGGACTCTTGTGCTCAAATTTTCACTGGCTTTCAGTGTGATGTGTGAAAGTATTGGATAGGATCCAGAAATGATTGACTAAGACAATATCAAGGATTTGGAATGTTGGCTATGGAAAGAGATTGAAAAAATGTGTATTGCAGAATTTGGTGGATTGGAGGAAAAGAAGTGATATGATATGATATGATAGAGACATTTAAGTTAGAGGATTTTATTGAATTAATCCAGATGGGATTATAAAACGAGTAATAGGCAAGAGGGGAATCACCAGAGGTGTAACCAGACTGTGGTAAAGAGGAGGGTGAGGAGTGGATTTTTTACATGGAGAATTGTCATTGAATGAACTCATTACCAGAATGTGTTAATGCAAGGAGAATTAAGGATTTTAAAATTATTATTATTATTATCCCAAGATCCCATGGAGTCAAAGACTCATCTAGGAGGTCCTTTTGTAATACACAAAGCTCATCATACTGCACTTTAAACACACTCAAATTCTCTGCAGACACCCACCCTCTCAGGCAAGGCAATCCATCATTCATAACTCTGCATGCAAAAAAATCTTGTTCTCACTCCTCTGCTCACATCCTCTCTATTCAGCTTCCAGGGATGACCTCTGGTTCTTCCCTGATCTCCCACTGTTTTTTATAACCGCTCCAACATGAATCCTATAACAACAACCCCTTACTAACTTGTAGGTCTCTATCATATCATCCCTCTTCCTCATATCCACTGTGCTCTGTAAATTGTATCTTCTCAACCTTTCCTCATATTCAACATTCCAAAGATCAGAAACCATCTTAGTCGTCTCTGCCCTTTTCAAGTTGAATGAACTTCCCACGATGAGTTTGCTATCTCCATAGATGGTACAATAATAATTATAAATAATAATATTTTGTTTATTCAACTGAATATTTTATATTATATAATATATTTGAAATTTGATCAAACATGTTTCCTCTTCAGTAAAGCCATTCTGCTCCTTGCACAGTACAGCTTCTCTCATCCATAATCTTCACTTCCAGAGATAGATTGGTAGTTAGATGTCTGTTTTTGTACCATTCTTGTACAATGAAACTATTATACATTCTTTACATTTCTTTGGGATCCTTCTTGAGCTGAGACATAATTTATATAAACATGTCTTCTGCCTGACTCTTTTTTCTAAACATTTCTTTAGTGTATGTGCTCCTATTGCTAAATTCTTATCTAGTTATGCAACAGCTCTTGTCATTCAGTATTGTTGCTCTTTGTCTCAACCTCCTTCTAATGCACCTATATAGTAGGTTAGAAGTAGTAGGTTGAGAAGGAGAGCAACCTATTTCTCATGCAGCTCGATGGAGTCATTCAATGTAGTGGTAGTGCTGTGCACCATGTTACATATACCAGGTTAATAGATCTTAGCAAAGCAAAGGCTCATTATATCAATAATCATTTGCTTCTGTTACAGGGATACTATCTGCTTTCATTAAGGTAATTCTTTCACAGTCATTCTTTCTTTTACTTACAGTATAATGATAGAATTCTTTTGAGTTGCCTTTAGTCTGCACAGCGAATTTCTTTTCATACAGTACTGTGCTTGTAAATTTTCTGGCCTGCCCTTTATATAATTCGTGACTCTTGCCATCTTCATTTTGATGATATTCTTTCCACATCAGCTTCTTATGGATGTCCTCTTTTGGGGTAGGTAATCAGTGCCATCCACAATGGGATGTAATGGCACATTCTGTTTATGGATTTTTGGTAGTCTGTATATTCAGGGGGGGGGGAGAGATTCTAGAGTTAAAAGGTTTTAGTTTGTTAGTCACTTCCACAGGCCAAGAAGTAACCTTCTTAAGGAGCCTATGCAGTGTTGCATCCCATTATGTGCCATTGTGGATGGCATTGATTC
Organism: Typopeltis vanoorti; assembly: GCF_054136105.1. NCBI lineage: Eukaryota > Metazoa > Arthropoda > Arachnida > Uropygi > Thelyphonidae > Typopeltis > Typopeltis vanoorti. The sequence continues at coordinate 98,163,413 of NC_143570.1, read as the reverse complement.
TCCCACATACAAATTAGCCAAACATTTAGCCAAAGTGCTCACACAATATACTGGCAACACACATAAAAAATTCAGTCCACTTTAAAGTCAGTATAGAAAACCTCTCACTCCAACACACTGACATAATGGTCAGTTTTGTAACAACTTGTTACAAACCATATATAAAATTGGCATTTCTTATCTGCTCCACCCCAGGATCCAGTTTACCTTGGAAAAGGAAAACCATAACAATTAAAACAAGATATCATTCCTTGAATTTCTCAGTGATTTGACTGGTAATACAGGCAATTCAGACTGTACCCAAGAATCTAAGAATAGTCTGTCAGGTTGTCTTAAAATGTGGACTGTTCAAAGACCAGCCACTTCCCCTAGAGCTACCTTGAGTATACCAGGTCCCTTGTACTTACAAACTGTCCTGCTATAGCCAAACAGGCAGGACAGTTAATATCAGGATATCTTAACATAAGGACTATATCCATAAGGACAAAATACGCTGGAAGAAAGCCACTTTACTACACCGCAGCAAAGTATAAATATGAGAGATTATTCCTGGAATCAGCCTCAGCTCTAAAAAAAAAAAAAAAAAAAACTCCCCAAGCCTCAACAACTTTAGATGCATGCTACTGCCCCAAATATGAGAAGCTTGCATTCTAAGAACATCAGCCCAGCAGCCAAGACTACTACCCAATTTAGCCCACTAGGGGGCATCTTTAGGACTCTACAACCGACTTCAGGTGTTTTCTTCAGCCATATTTGTTTAGTGTTAGTGCCTGCATGCACATATCATTATTTTGTGTTCCCTGAAGATGGTAATATAACATTACTGAAATATAGGAAGTATTAATTAAAGTTTTTAATTAATATTCTAGTATACGTTGTCTTTCCCTAAAATCTGAATAATGATCTTTTCTTCTTTCCCTCACTGTATTCTAACTGCAAAATGCCTCAGAGGAAACATGATTTCATCATGCTTTTCTCTTATGCTGCCTCCATACAAAATTTTCTCCTTACTATTCCTCTTTCATTCTTTGCTTTCTCTTCCCTTGTATCTCTCTTTTTTTGCTTCTATAACCAGGCTATGCTTTTCTCGAATTTTTCTAACCATTGTTTTTTTTTTTTGGGGGGGGTTTCCACATAATTCATAAATAATCAGTCATACCCCTCTTTTTCATTCCCATTCTTGCTATCTTCCCTAAATGTACTGTATGCTTCACATTTTATGGACATATCATTCTCTTTCAGATAATTCTCACTATATGAATAACTTTTGGCAGTGTAGAACTAGTCATTGTCAAAAATGTCTCCTTAGTCATATTCTGGATGCTTCTGACATTAGCATTCATAATTCCTTGGGCCCACAACTAGGTTATGCTATTATTGTTGCTGTTGTCTATCCCTTTGAGATTTGTTACCCAAGAAACTTATATTCAGCATTTTTTTATTCTATTCAGACTTGCTTGTGAGGATGTGTGCAGGCACCACCTCACCTGCATCCTCTAATACATCTGGTTTCCCTGAAATGTATGTCCAATTCCCATCAGTTATACTTTTCCAGATGCCTAACTCCAAATCTGTTCTAGTTCAATCTATCACTTATGAGTTCTTTTATTATTATATTCACACAGTTGCTACACAATCAAAACAAGATATCATTCCTTGAATTTCTCAGTAATTTGACTGGTAATACGGGCAATTCAGACTGTACCCAAGAATCTAAGAATAGTCTGTCAGGTAGTGTCTTAAAATATGGACTGTTCCAAGTAATGCCATTTTTTGTAGATCATATGTGGTCACTTTGTTGATGTTTAATTCTTGTAAATAGTTGAAAGCTTTTTTGAAATTGCACCAAGTGCACCTATAACTATTGAGATGATTTGGGTGTGTTCAAGCCACAGCCGGCTAACTTTGATTGCTAAATCGATATTTAGTGATTTTTTCCAATTCTTTGTTGTTGATGTTGTTATCGGTGGGTACTGCAATGTCAATCCAAACTTCTCTATGTTCAATAATTGTGATGTCAGGTCTGTTGTGTTCCAAATGCTGATCAGTTTGTATTCTAAGGTCTCAGAGAATTTTTGCTGTTTTGTTTTCAAATATTGTTTTTATTTTATGCTGCCACCAGTTATCAGAAGTAGAAAAACCATATACTTCTTTTCCATACATGCCAATGAATTATTTTGGCCACTTGATCACGGTGGTATTTATACTTAGTTTGAGCTTTGAGCTATCTTGCTGCAAGCACTGATTAGATGTTCGGCAGTCTCATCTTTCTGATCACATAATCTGCATTTGCTGTTATTATTTATGCTCAAAATTTTTGCTTTGATTGCATTAGTTTGTAATGCCTGTTTTTGAGCGGCTAGAATAAATCATCTTTTTTTTTTAATATATCCATATTGTAGCCATTGCCACGTCTTGGTAACGTCGACTTTTTTCCATGGTATCTCAAAGAATTTGGCCATGCAAGGGTTCCAGAGCACATATCAGTTATTTTGCTGTAACTGTTTGTAATTGGATTTGTTTCCTATTGCTTTTAGAAGGCCCTTTTGTGAAATGGTTTGAAGCATATGTTCAGAGCTGTTGTTGATGTAATTTTTTAAACTAATTTCTTCTGCTTCCACAGTCTGTCTCAGTTGCAGACCCCATCCACCTATTCTTCTTGGTAGGTACAACTGGTCAACATCACTTCGTGGATATAATGCATGACGCAAAGTCATTAATTTTCTAGTTTTGCAGTCCAATTTGACCAGGTCTTCTTTTGTCCAGTCTATTATGCCAGCTGTGTATCAGATCACCAGAATAGATCAAGAGTTCATTGCTATAATTGTGTTTAATCCATTGAGTTTTGTTTTCAGAGTATTTCTAACTCTTGGTGTATTCTGCTGCTTTCTATGGTTTAACGTTCGAGTAGAGAATATCATAAATCTTAATTCTGTGGCTTACTCTCTTTGAGAGGGTTGCAGCTGATTACTAGGGAGATAATGATGCAAGGTGGTTTCCTGTTGCATTCCTTGCCATAAGTATTTATTACTGTAGCCACATGTGTGTTCATGGGACCAGTTTGCCTGTTTTGAGGGATAAAAAACCCGAATTACTGGGAGAAAAAACTCTCTACCTCTGTATTGAGACTGGTTAACTAACCTTTAGTCTAAAGAGACCAGATAAAGGTTCCTCATGTCATAGATGGGAATCGAACCCAGGTCTTTCCGACCAAAGGGTTTCGTCTATACTGACTGAGCTACATAGGCTCAGAATATCAATCCTAATATTCCTAGGTATTGCTAGTATTCGTTAGCTGAAATTGCTTTTACATATTTCTCTTGATGAAAATTAAAATAAAATTGCGCATTTATCTAAACCAAATTCCATTTTGATGTCCACTGAAAATATGAACTGTGTTCAGTAAAGAGTATATTTGCTTTGCTGATTTTCTATATAACTTCAAGTCATCTATATACAACAGATAGGAATTTTTAATATTATATTTAGGAATTTCATATCCAAGTTTTGTTTTCTTCATAATCATAAACAAAAATATCAAAGAAATGTTGAAGAACAATGGTGACAAGGAATTATCTTGGAAAAAACACGTTTAATGCTAATATCTCTGAATCCTTTCTTTTAGTGTTCCACGGTAATCAGCATTCATTTTAGAAATTATGGACTTTACAGCTGTGTTATAAATAGCTATTTTAATTTCCCGATGTTTCGACCTTCATATTAAGGTCATCATCTGGAGTATATACAAATATATGAGGACAAGCTGAGTTACATTTCCCACAGCTAAAGAAACAATGATTTGATTACCAGTTATTGTATTGGCATGACTTCTGGTGAAAAAAAATACAGGTAAAATTACAAATTAATTTATTATTTAGAAACTACATCAAAGCTAAATTCTGTTTAAGATAACATGAGAGAAACATTCTTTCTTATAGATAGTTTTCTTACAGTAACAATAATGTCCTATTTTTAACATTACAATTGTTATATTAGATTCAGGATTCTGGATTATCTACAGTCCTGTTCATAGTTAATTCTTAGGGAGAAAGGTTCCATGGGTAGAATATGTGCATTCCATATGCTTGAGATTTTTGGGCCATCATTATTGTTCAGATTGGGGTGGTTGATAAGAATCTTAGGCTTCTTTAAATTTGCGTTCATACCATATTTTGGTGTGATGTAAACAACTGGTGCTTTTCCAGTCAATTCTATGTAAAGTGTTCAGGGCATGATCAGAAAGACCAGCTTCACCATAGTTATTATATTTAATGTGTTGTTTATATTTCTTTTGTTCTGATAGGAATTGTGCATCCTGTTTCTCCTAGTGAATGCCTCAGAGTTCTGCTAGTTAAAACTATTCTTTAATTTTTATATTGGTGATAGAGAGAATGATTTAAAGGGAAATATCCAGTTGTTTGCTGATGATTAGGGAAGGCAACAGTTGATAATGGTGATGTAAATATCCTGCAAGATGATTTGAATAAATTAGCAGTGTGGGCAGAGGACAACAGTCAGGGCCGGCTCTACTGCTGATGCAACATGTGCATCAGCAGTAGAGCATTTGCATGGTGCGAAAAGTTTTAAGGGGTGCCAAAATTGGCCTAAACTATACAAAAAATAAATCATAAAAAAGTAATTTATTCCTTGTCTGTTGAAACCAGACTTCAGGATGTCAGTAGTTAAATTTTTACATAATAAAACTTCATTGTACTGTATATTTTTTAAAATATCATAATCATTTAAAATAATATAGTACTATGTTGTGTTTAATATCGCACTGTAAAGCCAGAATTTGGGTTTTAAAGGAGAGGAATCTAGAGCATGTTGCTCAAAATGTTCCATATAAAAATTAGCAATGGGGGGAGGGGATAGCAGCGAGCCCATGGCTATACCTTCTTTTTGTAGGTAGAAAGAGTTTTGCCATACACGCGCAAAGAGCACTGTGATATCTGGAGGAAATTTGTTTTGTAAAAGAAGGATTGTTTCATTGATTGGGACGTTCGTAAAGAGGGCAGAGACGTCAAAACTGACTAATAAATCATCTTTTTCGAATGTAATGTCTTTGATTATGTTTATGAAGTGTTGTGTGTTTCTGATATAGGAGGGGGAATGACCTACCAATTCCTTGAGTGTTGCTGTGGCTCGCTGTTATCCCCCACCCCCTTATTGCTAACTTTTATATGGAACATGTTGAGCAACATGCTCTAGATTCCTCTCCTTTAAAACCCAAAGTCTGGCTTAGATATGTTGATGATGTTTTCGCAATATGGCCCCATGGCTGCCCGACACTTTCCTTAGCCACCTAAACAAACAACACAAATGCATAAGAAAACAATAACAAGCAACTTAATGAAACATAAATTAACATAAATTAACAAATCATTAAAATCAAATCTGAACATCGTAATAACTAGAGCCGATAAAGGAACTGCCACTGTTATTCTAAACCGAACCACTTATTTAGAAAAAATGACTCTGCTAGTCTCGTACAATAGTACATACCAACTTGTTAACTACAACCCAATCAATAGAATAAAAAACAAAACAGAGAAACTACTTAAAGATACAGTCAAAAAATTACTTCAACACTACGCTCATTCCCCCAAGAATTTACGGTCTACCAAAGATACACAAACAAAACACACCACTCCAGCTGATAGTCAGAGGTATAGACAGCCCAAATTATCACCTAGCCAAGAAATTAGCGGCAACACTCAAGGAGTTGGTAGGTCATTTCCTCCTCCTATATCAGAAACATACAACACTTCATAAATGTAATCAAAGATATTACATTAGAAAAAGATGATTTATTAGTCAGTTTTGACACTCTTTACGAATGTCCCAATCAATGACACAATCCTTCTTTTACAGAACAAATTCCCTCCAGATATCACGGTGCTCTTTGCGCATGTATTACGTTCTGGTTATTTTGTATGGCAAAAACGCTTTCTACTACAAAAAGAAGGCACAGTCATGGGCTCACCATTATCCCCCCCCCCCATTGCTTACTTTTATATGGAACATTTTGAGCAACATGCTCTAGATTCCTGTCCTTTAAAACCCAAAGTCTGGCTTAGATATGTTGACAATGTTTTCGCAATCTGGCTTATGACCGCCAGACACTAGACACTTTCCATAGCCACCTAAACAAACAACACAAACAGTTCACAATTGAGATTGAAAAACAGAATGCACTTCTGTTTCTAGATTACACTTGTCACATGTCTTCCTTTTGGCAGTCTTTCCTTCACTGTTTACTGGAAACCGACAGATACTGACCAATATATACACATGAACTCCTATCACCACCCAACCAAAAACTAGGGGTCATTAATACACTTAAAAACAGGGCTTTGAAGATTTGCTCCAATGAACAAACTCTGAAAGACGAATTTAAAGTTATCAGCAATACTTTTCTAAAAAATGGTTACAGCCAAAACATTATTAACAAAATTCTCTACAAGACCTCAATAAAAAACAAAGATAAACCAGACTTCAATAACCATTCCTTACATTAAAGGGACAGCAGATAAAATAAACAGAATACTACAGAAATACAACCTCAAAGCCACCAATAAACCTCCTGCAAAATTAAAAAGCTTACTCAACTCATCCAAAGACCCACTCCCTCTGCTGGCCTACCCTGGAGTATACCATATTTATTGCACCTGTAATCTGCCATATATAATCTTGCACCTGTAATCATGCCATAATCTGCGCTATGTATTTCTTCATTTAGGATGTCTTTTGTGTCAGAAGTTTCTTCTGGGTTGAAGGTGTCTTGATCTATGTTTTCTTCAGCTGTGAATGTTTCTTTAAAATGATAAGTTCATATTTCTTTTATTGTTTTATTGTTATCTCTTTAACTGTTTCATAAATGGTCTTGGAGTCATATTTTTTTGTATGCTTCTTCACACATGCTGGCTTTTCCTTCTAAATATGGGATTTTTGCTAATCTGCATTTTTTGTCTATTTCTTTTTTCAAATGTTTGTATAATATTCTATTTTCTTCATTAACTTCTTCTGAGAGGTTAGTTTTGGATATTCTTTTCTCTCCCATAAGCCCAAAATCTCTGATGTATGCCTGGTAGCCCAGGTGTTTTGTTGCTGTTTCTTTAACCCTGCAGAGCTCACGGCTGATCTGATAGATACAAACAAATTATTTTAATATAAATATTCTTACACATATCCAGTGTATAGTGTTATATCCCCGTTTTGTTAGTTTTATCTTTAATCTTTAATTGCCTTTTACTTTACCTTAACTTTTAACTTACTAGTTAACATTAAACTTTGTATCTCTTATTCTCAGATTTCTGTTGCCGACAAATTTGTATAGATTAAAGACTGCGCCAGCCAGCAACTAAATTCTGATGCACTATCTAAAATACTTAAAGAAAATTGTAGGGATCAAGATATATGCAGTCGTGGTCCCTATTCTCATATCACTATTGGTTTCCCCTTTAAATGCGAGGTACGAAATTTTCCAAACGGTAATTCAAATCCGCAGAAGATATGACAAACTCAATTGATTGTGTAAAAAGAAACACATTTATTATTTCACAAAGACAAGTATACATGTTATTTAAATTCTTAACCTTAAAAGAGTCTGGGTTCCCCTTTCTTAATTAAACACATTTAAACTTCTGCACTGTGATCTCTTACTGGGCATAAATTCCTCACTTCTGTACATATATCTATCCTCAGACTCTCACAATTAAGTTACCTGATAATATCATACATGAAACATAACATATAAACACTAGACAATTCAATAAATCTGACATGTAATTCTCTAGGACAATAGTACTTATTTCTACTTAATTCTCTCCCCCAGAATATCTGTTAACACTTAATCACTTTCTGATCATATGACATTACTTTTCTTAAATCACTTAAACAGTTCGGAGCTCGGCCTCCTGTTCGGCTGGAACCTAATATGTTTTCTTCTTAACAGTAGACACAAGTGTCCAAATTGCAGACTGTTCTTGTGGCACAACACGTAAATAGCGTGTGTTCTTAACTTCTGTTTCTTTACTCCACGGATACTTTAATCCTACATTAATATAAGAAAATCTTCGCTTACCGTTCTTGCTTTGACTAGGTATTCTGACCTGTTCATTGTACCTCCTCTTATGGCGGGCTTCGTTGTTCCTTTGTTCTACACAAACCGAAAGCACTCATGCATAGATTTGTACGCTGACGTAGATTTCATCAGCGGCTCTTTCTCCTTATGTGCCTGAGCACATTGTAGTTGCAGCTTTGACCGATATAACACGCATAGCAATGGGAGATTCTTGCTACACGTGGTGGCAAGCTCTACATAGCTCTCCTACAGGAAACTTGGTGCTGACGAATCTTGGGGACGAGAGACAAGCGATGAGAGACAAGAGATAAGAGAGCGATTCGAACTCCTGCCGAAACTTTTATACTTCGAAACAGCTCCCTCACTCGGCGGTGTCGTCACGCATACGGCGGCTGCCGATTGGACGCCGTGGCTACGAACTGTCTTCACATGTCTTAAAACTTGTACTTAGCTTATACATATTTACTTGTTAATATTACATAACTTTCTACTTTAATTCATTCACAATTACTATCTCAATAAACACATGGGCTATCTTAACAGTGTTTAGAATTTACACATCTGGTTATTTACATTTTCATGGGACATTATTCGGTACATTTCCCATCAGGAGACATAAGCATGTCCTTATCCCTTCCTTTTGAGGTAACATTAATGTTGGGTGGGAAAAAGGATGACTCATCACTTTTTCTGACACAACAATAGCTTGGAGGTCTTGACTAGTTGCACATGCATATATTTCAAGTGATATTCTGCACTATTTATGCCATCAATTTGGTTTAATTGCCAAACTGATGGCAATATCACATACCTATACATAACACATGTTATGTAAAGGTATGTGATATTTGATGGTAAATTGTATCTGGGAGATACTACGAACTCTGATGTCATTATAGTATTGGTTTAGTTTTTATTTATTTATTTATTTATTTATTTATTGTTGAAAATGGCTGGAAAAATATGTCAGTTGGATAATCCATCAGATGTTGAAGAGATTCAGTGAATGTTACTCGAGTCCGATGATGAGAATGATAGAGTTGAATGTGAAGATGAAAGTGATTTAGAAGATGATGATTATGTGAAAGTTTGTTCAGAAGATTTGGATACCAAACAAGATATTTCTAGTGAAGAAAGTGAAGATGAATTAGACATGAACGAAGAGTATTTTCTTGCAAGGGATGAAGAATCAAAATAGAGGAAAAATCCAATAAGAAGACAAATTAGAAGACAGCCGCAGAATATTTTGTGTCAACTTCCATTTAGCCAAATGCAAAAAATGCAAGACACAGCTTGAAACTTGGAATTGCTTTATCACAGATAATATTTTAGATTTAATCTTATTATATACAAATAAATACATTGATTCTATTTCGAACTAGTATTCAAGAGAAAGAGATGATAAATGAATTGACAAAACAGAATTGAAAGCATTTTTAGGCCTCTCATATAGCTGGTTTACATCACAACAATCGGCTAAATCTGCAGGATTTATGAGCTACAGATGGTAGTGGGATTGAACTTTTTAGACTTACAATGTTGGAAGTTTATTTTTCACTTGGTTAGACTATAATAAATTTAGTTTAATCCTTTATCCAAGTGTAAGCAAACAAAATTTGCGCCTGAAAATATCTTCAGGACTGAGGTAAGGTGGTGCAAGCAACTCGGAGCAAAGGTGGACCAAGCTTTCATCACTCCTTGTCTCAGTATGCAAAGCACATCTCCTTGCAAACATGTATACTGCTATGCATTAAGGGAAGGGCCACTACCCAGACCGGTTTTGACCTTTATTGAGGTCTCAATAAAGATGAGACCTCAATAAAGGTCGAAAAAGGAAGGGGGAGTGCTATTGATGATAGAGAAAGAGTTATGTCCATACAAAGTATAGATGCAAGAGGGAAATAGTGGTTTTGAGGCAGTATGGGGTGTGAGATAGAGGTGAATGGAATCAAATACTTTGTTGGATGTTGTTATAGACCAGGTAATGTGGATGGTGGTGATAATAAAATGTATAATCAAATTAGCCAAGCAAATAAGAAAAGGGGTGATCATTATGGGCGATTTTAATTATGACAATATAGATTGGAATGATGAGATAGCAACTGAAAGTAAAGAAAACACGTTTCTTCAGTTTTTGAGGGATAACTACCTTACACAGTATGTAACAGAGGGCACGTGAGGATTGAGGGTCTTGGATTTGGTCACCTCATCAGAGGATGTAATTATAAATGAGGTGTCAAATCATCCACCAATTGGTGAGAGTGTCCATGAGGTGATTACCTGGGTGGTTGCCAGTAGTGTGAGGACCTCTGTGAGAAAATGGTATATGTGGAACTACAAGGGGGGGGGGGATGATTATGAAGAGCTCAGGAGACAGCTTGCTGGTGTAGCATGGAATGAGGAGTTAGCTGGAAAAGAGATCAGTGCGGCTTGGGGTGATTTTCAAAAACTATCTAGTAGATGCAATGTCTAAGTGTATTCCAAGGGTGAGAAGGTTAAATAAGGTAGGTGAGATGGATGAATAAAGAGATTAAGCATGCAATACAGAGAAAGAGGGCATTGTGGAGGCAGTGTAAGAGAAGTGTAAATAACCAATTCCATGAGGTATACAAAGACCAGGCAAGGAGGGTGACTTGGTTGGTGAGGATAGCTAAAGAGAGGTATGAACAGCAGTTAGCTAATGAAGCCAAAAAGAATCCTGAGGAGTTCTTTCGATATGTAGCCAGCAAAAGAAAGAATGATTATGGAAGGATGACATTAATAGGAGAAAATGGTATAAATACAGCTGTTGCAGAATGTGTGTTGGAGATACTTCATGAGCAGTTCATAATGGTCTTTCAATCTTGTGAATGTGATTTTGATGGAGAGATTGAGAGCAGTTGATGAGGAGGAGGAGGAGAGACTGACTGTAAGTGAGCAAGAGGTGTTTGGGGAGTTGAGTAAACTAGATGTTAATAAGGCTTTGGGACTTGATATGTCACCACGTATTCTGAAGGAATGTGCCATGGAGTTGACACCTACCTTGACATATTTTTTTAATAGTCGAGTCTTGCACTCAGTCAAGTCCATAAGGAGTGGAAGGAGGGCAAGATTGTGCCACTTCATAAAGGAGGTGATCGAACTCAAGCATCAAACTATAGGCATATCCGTGTGTCAAGTGTTGTGGTTAAGTTGTTGGAGAAGCTTGTGAGAACTGGGATTCAGAGTTGGGTTGACAACAATGGTATTATTTTTGATGGACACCATGGATTTGCTAAAGGGAGGTCATGTTTTAGTAATCTGCTTACTTATTACAATAAAGTGACTGCTTCCTTGGAATCTAAGTAATATACTTAGATTTCGCAAATGCTTTTGATAGAGTACCTCATGATAAATTGATAGTCAAACTAGAGCAGATGGGGTTGGATATTAGATTAGAGCATTGAATTGGAGACTGGCTATCTGATAGGTATCAACAAGTTGTGTATGGGGGTGCGATATCCAGGAAAAGGAAAGTCACTAGTGGAGTGCCTCAGGGGTTTGTTTTGGGGCCATTACTGTTTAACTTATATATTAATGATATAGGTGAAGATTTGAATGGAGATATTCAGTTGTTTGCAGATGATGCAAAGTTGAGACGAACCATGAAGAGTAGTGAAGATGTTCTGGCCTTACAAGAAGACTTGAATAAATTGAGTGATTGGGCATGGAAATGGAGATGTGAGTTCAGTGTTGCAAAATGTAAGGTTTTAAAATTTGGAAAACAAAGATGGGATGCAGAATTTATGCTTGGTGAGGATATATTGTTTGAGGTGGAAGAAATAAGAGATCTGGGAGTGATAGTGGATAAGGATCTGAAATTTATGGGACACATAGCCAGAATTGTGAAGACAACACAAAGGCTTCTGGGAATGATGCAGAGGACACTGATGCGTAGAAGTAGGGAGATTCTTGTTCCGTTGTATAAGGCTTTGATTAGGCCACACATGGACTATTGTGCCCAGATTTGGTCACCTGGTTTTTAGAAGGATGAAGAAATGTTGGAAAGGGTCCAAAGGCGATTGGCTAAGGTAGTTTCTGACCTCTGGAATGTCGAGTATGAGGAAAGATTGAGAAGATGTAATTTGCAGAGTCTGGTGGACAGGAGGAAGGGGGGGGGAGATATGATGGAGACCTACAAGTTGGTAAGAGGTTGTTATAGGATCAATGCTGGAGAAGTTCTACAGAAAATAGTGGGAGATCGGGGAGAACCAGAGGTCATCCCTGGAAACTGTATAAAGGGGGTGTTTGTAGGGGAGTGAGAGGCAGGTTTTTTTCGTGCAGAGTTGTAAATAATTGGAATGCCTTGCCTGGGAGTGTAGTGTCTGCAAGGAGTTTGAATGTGTTCAAGGCATGGTATGATGAGCTGTGTGTGTGTGTGTGTGTGTGTGTGTGTGTGTGTGTGTGTGTGTGTGTGTGATAAAAGGACCTCCCAGATGAGTCTTTGACTCCATGAGGTCTTGGGGTAATAATAATACTAGTAATGACTGTGTCTGTTGGATACATGCGGCCTAAGCTGCAATTTTTTTGTACTGCGAACTCTGCAGTGTTAATAATTTCTTTACCTTTTTTCCAAGAATCTGAGACTGTATCTAAAGCAAGATTATTTAATTTTTCTTTCAATATTCTCTGATATTTAGATCTGGTCAAGCCATCTTTGAGTTTTGAGATGTCTATAATTGGAATTGGAATGCCTTGAGAAGAGGCATTCCAATTCCAATTCCAATCTTCTTTTGTTTTTGGTGGTTTATTCTCTTTCTTTTGAAGCTGATGTTTAGTTTGGCCGATAGTAGTTCATGGTTTGTATCCATGTTAATCTTATTTAATGTTTTAACATTTTGGAACGAATGTTTCCATTTCTTACTAACGATTATATAATCTATGCAGTTTTGGATTTCATTGTTTGGCGATGTCCAGGTGTATTTGTGCTGTGGTAGAATAAGTTATTTGTGATTAACAGTTGATTTATTTTGCAAGAATTAATCAAGTCTCTCCTCTCCTCTCTCATTCATCTCTCCATGATCGAATTTTCCCATTACTTCTGCTTTATCTTAAGAGTACTGATTGATCTTTGCGTTGAAATCTACAATAATAATCAGGGTATCTCTTGTATTTGTTTGACTGATTTCTTCTTGCAGTTGTTCAAGAAATTGAAGATTTCTTGAACTTTCTTTGTGAACAATTCAGGATGTCGGTTTTTCCCTCACCTGTCCAGTGGGTCTTTGCAACTCCCACTATTTCCCATTTAAACAGTTCAAGTTCTCTCTCTATCAGCTTTAATTTGCCAGGTTTGTATCTATCTCAATTCTAACATCAGTCTGTCACATCAGTAACTGCAAAATCTCCACATGGATACACCTTGGCAACATGATCACTGTGCAACTCAACTATTTCTTTTTGCCTCTGCCACTTTCCTACCCTTACCATTGATTAAAGTCATCCTTACATAGTCATTCTTCTTCTTACTTGCTATGCAACGAAAAACCTCTTTTGGATTTACTTTGGCTTGCTTAGCTAATTTCTCTCATAATCAGATATGCCCTTTCTTACCATATGTCACCCTTCTTGCTTGCACTTTATACTGCTAATGAGCATTCTGATCACTTTTTTGTTTATATTCTCTCCACAGTGCATTTTTTTTTTTTTTTTTTTTTTTGCGGCTCCTGTTTTATATCACTGCTTATTCATTCGGCCCCTATTCGATTTATCCTCATGACCATGGATATACAGTCAGTACTGCCTCCCAAATAATCCCCAGCCACTTCTGTGAATTACCAAAATTATTCATCAAACTCATTTTATGCGTTCACAATCTGCACACAGTCTTTCGTCCTGCACAACTTGCACATTGATTTATTTGCATTCTCAGCCCTCCTTGTGAGCTTACCTCTATCATTCTATGAATAGGTGCTATGTCTTTTACTTTTTCACTCTTTTTTTCATACCTCCATACTTGTCACCTTTCAGATCAATGTTTACCTTTTTGCATCCTTTATTGCTTCACTAATATTATGAATTTTTACACATCTGGAAAAGAGTCATCATATGCTTCTCTTATCATAGAAACATGATACAAATTTTTTTTCTTGAGTTGTCAAACTTTCCTTTCTCTTTCCTCACACTTTCTTTTTCCTCTCAGCAGTACCATTCACTAGATGTCCACGCGGTTAGCCTAGTGGCTTTGCACTTCGCAACCATATGACTGGGGATGGAGTGTCCCAGGTTCGATTCCCATCAAAGACGTGAGGAATTTGAGGATCTCTCTCAGCCATAGCCAAGTTAGCCAGTCTTGGGCACGGGAAGTAGGGTTTTTCCCGCCAGTTTATCTGGCGTTTTTTTCATCCTGCAAGCAGACAAACTGGCCCTGTGAACATACGCTGCTACAGTCAAAAATATATCCCCCCAGTGGCAGGCTAGGTGACAGGTCGGTTGGGAGTGGTACTAACAAGAATTCGCATCTAAGTGACACGCAGACCCTGCACAGGAAGTGGGAATAACTCGTAGTGAAAGAAGTACCATTCACTAGATGTGTCTCCAGTTTTTTTATGCTTGTGCAGAAAAGTGCACTATCTCTTGCATCACTCTACCTCATCATTTTCCGTAATCCATGCTGGCTTGTTTACATTTAATGATGATTACTTTTATTCATCCTTTCATTCCTGCGTTTTATGCCTGTGTCCCGTTATGTCTACTACTCTTTTGACATGATCTTCACTTCTAGCACTTGCTTTCAAAGCACTTTTCTTTCAGACTACACATTCCTGGTAGAGTACATTTCACAGACACTGCACAAAATCTTTCATGCTTAACTTCTTAAATAAAGATTGCTGGGACACCATTGCTCTATTCATTGGAGCCAGTGTGCTGTACTATGAAGCATTATGCCATACAATAATCAGAATGTAATTATTAAAACTAAATTGAACTAAATTTACATCTAAACTTAATTCTGACACTATAAACACTATTGCTGTTGTTTTTATGAATAACTTATCTTTCCCATGTACTCCAGTCATGAATTTGTAGCAGAAGTTTGAAAACTATTTCTTTGATCCTCTCTCTCTCTCTCTTGCCACGATTCTATAGTCCATGGATTTACCTTACTCTCCACCATTTTTTCAGCTACTGTCTCTATGGAATCCAGGTACTCGGATCTGAACATAATACTTCACATTGTATCCCCTCTGGATACAAGTTCTAATCAGCCCTCCAATATCTTAATGGAACTCCAGAGGGTACTGATTGCTCTATAATAAGTTGCATGGGTCCTAGCTCCTCCTTTATATAATGGAATCATTTGCCCTCCTCCCATTCATTAGGAATTTTGCCTGTGCTGAGACTCAAACTGAACAACCAGGTCAGGGTATTGTTATTTTTACATAATTCCCTAGTACCCATGCTGCTGTCTCTCATAAATGTGGATTTGAGCCTTCAGTCATCAGATTCAAGAGCAGAGACACCATGGATTTGATCAACAAGACTGACAGTTAAAAATGCCTGCAGAAAATAAACACCTCTGTAGTACAGTTGAAAGGATGATGGGATGATGCACCCTTCAATTTGAAAATTTGAATTCTTTTTGTGTTGAAAGAATTCTTTATATGGGATTTTCAGATAATACTGAAAACTAGCAAAACTCATAGAGAGGTGGCGGGTTTCTCCCTCAGAAAACTGATTTTTCATCCTGTTGAAAAGCGAATCAAACATAGAATATACTTAACAGACAGAAATTGATTAGTGAGTGATGGATGATGTAGTTTGGGTATGGTGGATTATAGAGTATATTAGTGACTAGTAGGTGGTGCAGTGTAGGTTAAGTAGTTTTAGATGGTGGGTTGTGTTTATAGAAGACCCTCCCTTGATGAGTCCTTGGATTCCATGGAGGTGTCACATAATAAAATTGGATTATTGTTGTTGTAGAGTCCATTTAAGAGCTTGTAGATATGACCGTGAGCCTGTAGAACTGCTTTGGCAATCTGTTGAACTTTGATGGAGTACAGCTATTCTTTTGGATTATTGTTAATTTTCTATAGCGCAGCAGCAATTTCTGGGATAGAATAGATATGGGCAGGTGTTAGTTCAATTGCTGGACAGTTCTTCTTGCATATTACATAGCTTCTAGTACCGTCCAGCTGAATTTTCATGCCTTTAAAATGTTCCATCCTTAGTCTGGTGATGATTGTGGTTAATACTCTATTTTCATTAATTTCACTGATTTTATGTTTCTTCTTAATAGTTTGTTTTAACAGTCTTATTTTTGCGACAGAATTATCATCAGTTAGTGATATTGGGTGTAAGTTTTGAGGTGGGTATATTGCTAGTTGGTCTATTCTCTCATTGCCTTCAATATTTATATGGGCTCATATCCATTGCAGTATACAGTTCTTATTTTTCGAATTTAAAGTTGTTAGATGTTCATGAATTTCCTGTGAGTTTTGTTTTCCCATTATTTAATGCTTCGAGTGCAGATTTAAGTCTGGATTAGAGAGATAGAACTTTAGAGCTGCTTGGGTGGGCAGTTAATTCACAGGTGAAGTTTGAAGCTATTTTGCCCACTGTAGCTTTGTTTTGCATTTCCAACCTCCATTTAGAATTAATAAAACCCCTGCTCCTCCTTGATTAAGTGCTTCATCTTAAATGATTAAATGATCCATCAATGTAGGTGATGACATGGTTGGGTTTATTTAAGTGATGCATGAGGGTGGTCTGAAAAGTTCTTGGCCTAACAATGAAAAAACTAATTTATAATTTCAAAATTTTTTTTTTTTTCAACATAATCTCCCTTAAGACTAATACATGTATTCCAGTAATGCTAAAGCACCATTATCCCATCCCTTTAGTGGTTCTAAGTAAGATCTGTAAAATACCCCTCTACAGCTGCAACTACCTCTTGGTTCGAAGAAAAATACTGACCAGCAAGGAAGAGTTTTAGTTTTGGGAAGAGATAGAAGTCATAGGGAGCCAAATCTGGGGAATAGAATGGATGTTCCACCAATTCATAGTGCAGATCCTTAATTTTCCCATTGCCAAAACATCTTTGTCGGCAGGTGCATTGTCCTGATGAAAGATTATTTTTTTCTTCTGCAAACCAGGTATTTTCTAATAAATTTTTTAGTCTAGTCTGGTTAAAAGATTGGAATGTTATTCTCCGGTTATTGTTTTACCCTTTTCAAGATAATTAATAAACAAAATGAATTTAGCATCCCAAAACACTGATGCCATGACCTTTCCTGCTAATGGAACCCCCTTAGTCTTTTTTGATGCTGAACAACCGACTTCTGTCCATTGTTTTGACTGCTATTTGGATACTGGCATGCAGTGGTGAATCCATGTCTCATCCATAGTAAAAAATCAATGCACAAAATCAGTTTTATTCTTGTTAAAACGCTCCAAGCACTGTTCAGAGATTTTCATGCGAGAGCGTGTTTTTTGATCTGCTGGGAGCAAGTGCGGCACCCATCTTGCGCAAAGCTTTTTCATTTGTAATTCTTCATGCAAAATATATCCTAGATGTTCTTTTGAAATGCTTATAGTCTCAGCAATTTCACTCGCTTTGATTCGCCAGTTATCCAGTACCATATCGTGCACTTCATCAATAATTTCGTGTCGTTATACTTTTTGGACGTCCTTCACATGGATCATCTTCAAGGCTGGTACGGCCAGGTTTAAACTCGGCAGCCCATTTCTTAATTGTGGAAAATGAAGGAGAAGAGTGCCCATAAACGTTTATGAACTTCGAATGAATTTCTTTTGGTTTGTTGAACCTTCTTTTACAAAGAATTTTATAACTGCATGATACTCAATTTTATCCATTTCAAGAGATTCAGACAACACTTTTGCTTCAGACAGCTGTATAAAACAAACTACTTGATTGAATAACTTGCAATTTCACATGAATGCTTATGTCAGATGTACCAAATTTTGTAGATGTTTTGTAGGAAAAAAAAATCTTGCCGATAGTGTTGACATCTATGGTCGATGCCGATAACGTTTCAGATCACCCTCATAGTCTCAAGTCCTTTTCTTTTATTTTCATGTTGTGAATCCTTTTTTGAACAAGGATTTTATGTTGTTTGTGGATGAGACTGCACCTATAATAATTTTTGCAGCTCTTGAATATACTCTGTCAAGTTTTACTTTTGAGCTAGTAGAAGCTGGAGCCCAGATGGATGAGGCATATTCCTGGGTCTTATGAGTGCTGTATATATAGTTTTGAGTGTCTTCAGTTTTGCTCCCCACTTTGTTCCACAAAGCTTTTTAATGATATTAAGCTTTTTAAGTTTTATTAGATATATTTATTTTATTTTTATTTATAATAAAATTGGATTCTTTCATTAAATTAATTCATTCATTAAATAGCATATTAGTTTTTGTATCTTCAGATGCCATTTTTGCTTTTTCTATTGTAGTTTGTGATACAAAGGTAATTGTGTGGTTTCATTTCAGTTATGTTGTTTCTTTTCCCATTATTATTATTTATAAGGGTTCAACAAATTATGCAGAAACATACTTTTTTTTTTAATAGTTTTTACTTTTTTTAAAAAAATAGTATGTCCCAGTAGGTCAGTAGAATCTGATAAAGTGATAAATGGTGCTGTATTGTATTGAAGAAAGAATATTTTTTATTTCATTAAAAAAAAAAAAACTGTTTCATCATTCTGCAGCTACTTGCCAGCAGGCAAAATCTACTCGCCATGGACATCGGCAAGTGTTTGAGCATATTTGTCAAACTGATTATCATATCAGGCCTCTATATTCAGACTCATTGTGGAAATCCTTCTGTCACTTCCCAAACAGTACCTCATAATCACCGTCACCAACTGTTGGTAATATTGCAACCAGTTAGTGAGAGTGATCGCATTAACATATAGCTCATTACTAACTGCATCTTGTGAAGTTATCACCAAATTGAAAACACTAAAGCCTCTAGTTGCTTCAGTCCCATGATGCTTAAGATCTTTATCCCTCAGAAATTCAACAAACTCACTCTACTTGTTCCCATATGCTATCTCTTCCTTTCATTCTATATTCCTATAATTAGTCTCCCATCAGGGTCACCTTCTTTTTACATGCCTAACTAATTTGTCTAAACATTTCACAATCAGTATTCTCTACATTCCCTGGCCTATAACAGCATCCTATCAGATATACTAGCCTGTTCATTTCAATTTCACACCACACAGGTTCAAATGTGCATGTACTATCAATTTCCACACTTTATGGACACAGTTCCTCTGTAATCATTAACAGCACTTTCCCCTCCTCTTTTCACATTCCTATCCTTGAAAATTTTATATCCTTCCATTTCTGTTACTGACATCACATCATCCTCAGACACCCAAGTTTCCCTTATACCAGTTATCTTTGGGTATACTGACTCAATCACTGCGACAAACTCAGCTCTCTTATTTAGAATACTCCTTATATTTTTATACAAACATAGCAATCCCTGTGTATTTGAGGCTATTCTACTAGCACCAAACATTCTCTATTCTAGTTGCTATACCACACCTCTCTTCAGTCTCATTTCACTGATCCTGAATCTGATTACTATTCACTCATGTTTCATCTTCACCTTTATGCATTCCATCACTTTGTGCTACTACATCTTCAGTCTCGTATCCATCTTCCTCTTGTCATACAACCAGGTTAGCTATGCTCTCCTACTTCACTACTACCATTGGATTGTTAGGTATGTTAACTTCTTGATTCTGTTCCTTCTTAGCAAACAGTATCTTTTCTAAATGGTCAACACCAAACCTATTTAGATGCAATCCATGAATTTGAAGCAAAGCAATCAACTTTGCTTCAAATTCACTCCATAGATTCACAAGCAAATTATTTGCTCCACATAACTCGGCTATCTTGCTATTTATTATCTCTGCTGTCAGTTTGAATGCGCTATTGTAATATCTTGGCAACACATTGACTTTTCCAACAATACTATTATCCTTTATCTGCCGCAACAACTTTCTTAAATCTCTATCGACATCCTTTTTTCATGAACTATTTGTGCCTACAATTACCAGTAATTCAGATGCTCACTCTTTACTTGTCTGCAAAGCATCAGTTATTTGTTTCATTGTTCCACCAGGAAAGCATGTTTTTTGTACGTTATTAATCATGACACATCTAACGACACATCTGATCAAGTCCCCATACAATGTATATGATTATCCTTTGTCTCTTTCTTCATAACACTAATTTTCTCCTTCTCATTCACATTAGCCAATAGCTTGTTGGTGTTTAATCACATCTTCCAGATGTTTCATTTCACTAACTCTTGCTGAAGCTTTTCTACTACTATCCTGACTCTAGCTCCCATTTCTAATTGCTCTAACCTATCAGTACGCTTTTCACATACGTTAATGCTTTCCTTCTTTTTCTTCACCCCTTAGACATCTTTCACATTTTTTGGTGCATACATGAAGCAATTTTTGCATTGCATCCACTGGGAAAAATCCAGGGCAGGACTTGACCTTTATGCCAGAACTTTGCATGCCACTGACTTATGCACTTTTTTACAGATCCCATTTTCAAAAGCAGAAGCAGTAGGAATAAGTATCAAAAATATATAATAAACAAACAAAACAAACACACTACTGAAGGACACTTGCATCTAACATGAGTTAATGTAGCACAGTTTAAGATAAAAAGCCACACTATAGCACTATTTAAAAACAGTTTTCTTCGCACAGCTCAAATATACCTCTACGTTCACTTATAACACTGATTTCTCTAATACGATTTCTCTTCATGAGTCTCATGATCTTCCTTAGAAATAAAAGTCAAAAGTAAATCCAGCCAGAATATTATCTTATTGTTAGACAAGGCATATGTTACAGTTAGACTTGTCAAAAGTAAGATTTGTGAATGTATTAAAAAAAAAATAATAAAAAAATCAACTTCTGAAATTTTTGGCAAATTCACTTTTTTAGAAACCTCATTATTACTAAACCAGAAACTTGATACTAGATACCTTGATCTTTATTAATGAGAATGTACTATAAACTTGTTTTATTGAAACCTAAATGGAAATCCCATTTTGTTTAATTCTACAAAAAATATTTATCTCTTTAAGAAAATTGGTCTTACTTCTCTATGAATTATATTATATGAATATGAATTATATTATATGAAATTTTTATTTCATATGCAGGCCTAAAGATTTCCTATACAATCCACCATACACACCCTACACCATCTATCACCCACTAATTTGTCTGTTAATTGAGTGTATTCTGTCTTGTTTGCCTGTATATGTGATAAAAAATCAGAATTGGTGGTAGATTTTTTTAAATGCAATGCATTAGAGAAAGCTAATTTTTTTTTTTTTTTTTCGTTCTCTAACTATATTCAATGTGTTTTACTTCTGTATTGTTATTAATGTAATTATATATTAATGTAGTTTAGGGATAGAACTGTTCTGATTGTATATTATATTTTAGCTTCAGAAATACTGAATGGTATCAAGTGGTCACAGGATTTAAACAACACATTTCATAATAACATGGGTTTTGATCCTTCACTATCCTTCCAATTTTTTGGAAGTAGTACAGGATTTCTTCGTATTCATCCAGGTATGCATCTTCATTACTTTAAATATTTTAAATATTTATTAAATAGGGTTCATTGTTTGAATTTTAGTATGAATTCAAAAAATATTAATTTCATCAGTCTTATTATTTTCATTATTATATATTACTTCTACTATGACTTCTCGGTATCTTCATAAAGTTATCATAAAAAGGCCTTACACAGACTTTTACCACATTAACACAATGCCTATCATGCAAGTAGTTTGCACTGCAAAATTCAGAAGACATGGTCAGAAAGTTGAATTCAAGCTCATATAGTATCCACCTAAAAAAAAAGAGAATAAAACTGGATGTAAGAAATGAGTATTTCCCTACTCAGTGTTCCTGGTAAGATTTATGCAAACATACTTGAGACTAAGTAAAATAGTGGGAAAATAAATTTGAGAAAGAAAAAGAATGCTTGGTTGAGATCATCAAATAGAGTTGTTTGAATCAGATATTTATTTTTAAGACACTATATTAAAGATCTGTATTTAAGTCTTGTCGAGCTGGAAAGGGCATATGAAAAAAAATGTTACAATTATGAGGTGAATAGGACATTATACGTACAGTATACATAGACTATATTTAAGCTGCAGTTGGAATTGAAGGAGGTATAGGAAGATGTGTAATCTGAAATTAGATGTAAGACAAGGGTGCACAATATCTCCAGTCTTATTTATCATCTCTGTAAGTCACATTTTGAAGAGAAGTATGGCATTAAACCAGATAGCTAATTTGAAACAGAAATCATCAGTTAAAAAAAAAAGCTAAGAAACATTGGAAACATCACCTACCTTAATGGAGAACTTGTAAAAACATTTTAGGCAAAATTCTTAGTGAAGATGACAAATTATATATGGAAGTAGACAGAATAAGCAAACTAGGTATGGTGAGGAGTCAGTTGAATACATTTATATAGAAGAATTTGAGAGACATTAGCCAACAAAAACACACTTAAATACCAGTGTACAAGATTATTATTATGATTTTTGCATGGGTACCTGCATGGAGTCTGAAGACTCATTGTGGGAGATGCAAACTATCCACACAATCTATTATACCTCTCCTTCAACCCATTAACAGACATTATTATTATTATTATTATTATTATTATTATTATTATTTTGACACCTCCAGGGAGTCCAAAGACTCATCGAGGGAGAGTGTGCTGACAGCATCGAACAATTGGTCCCATTCCAACTACTAACTGCGCTCAAACTTACTTAACTGAGCCATTAGTAGCAGAGGCTCTACCAATAGCACTCATACCTGATTCTAGCAACCCATTTCACTCATTCACAAGTTTCAAAGTTTCAAAAAAAATCTAGTCCTCACACCCTTACTAACCACACCTTTATTTAACATCTAGGGATGACCCTTTGTTCTAGCCCCTCCAGCCAAGTATTGAAACGTCTCCCCTGCATCACTCCTATAAAACCCTTTAAGCAACTTAAATGTTTCTTTCATGTCCCCTCTTTTTCTCCATCAACCAACTTCTGCAATTCACACACCCTCAACTAACTTCATAGTGAACATTCCACAGATCACTTATCATCTTAGTCACTTGCCTTGAAATCTTCTCCACTGCTTCCTCATCTGAAAAAAAACTCAGGAGACCAGACTTGAGCACAGCAATCCAGATGTGGACATATCAAGGCCCTATAAAGAAGAATAACAACTTCCTTATCTCTACTTGTTAATGTGTTCTTCAATAGCCAAGTAATTTTATGAACTACCTTAGCAATATATTCTCTAAACTTTAACTCTCTGTTTACCACCACAGTGGTCAAAATAGTTTTCACTTATGGATTTGAGTTTGGAATTAAAACAGGTGATCAATGGCTAGAGTTCGTGAGAAGGATTAAGGGCATGAACAGATGGCATCAATAGCAGAATCATAAGAAAAATGAAGATATTAGAGAAGGTCTTCATGCTAACATTCAAGAAGCTGTGTTATTTTAAGTCATAATGATTGCATGAATAGAATGAAAAAGAAAAAATTAGCAAAATAGACATTTGATGCCAGAATGACCATGAGGAAGACCACACTCAAGATGGATAGATGCAATAAGAAGTGCCTTAGAAGACAAAAATATAATAATAATTATAATTATGATTCAGGCCTCTATGGAGTTACAAGAATCATTCTGGGAGACCCATACTAGAAAATACAGTTTATCATACTACTCCTTAAACTCACTGGCCGTTCGTGCTCTCACCAATTTATCAGGCAATGCATTCCCTGGGTTACCTTCACCACCTTTTCAATATGTTCTCTGAATTTCAGGTCTCTATCAGTCAACAACAGTATGCAGAGTATGCAGCCTCCCATCGATGTATCCCAGACTTCGACTTTACATTTTGCTGCATTAAATTGATACCCCCCCCCCCATTCATTTGCTCATCTATCCAGTTTACTCAAATCCTCTTGCTAGGCTACCACATCTGCACTATTACTAATAACCCAGCTTCACATCATCTGCAAACAACTGAATATCCTCCTGCAATCCATTGATAATGTCATTGATGTAAAGGTTAAACAATACAGAGCCCAGTATTGAGTCCTGTGGGACCCCACTTGTAACCTTCTGCATCTTTGATACTGCTCCCCCATACACAACTCTCTGATACCTATCGTATAGCCAATCCCAAACAGTTCACTAATCTGACATCTAAACCCATGTGCTGCAACTTAAATATCAGCTTATCATGTGGTAAACTTCAAATGCCTTTGTAAAATCCAAAAAAATGGCAGAATATGCTTTTCCCCTCATCAACAACGCTTGTCACTTTATTATATAAAAGCCAGTCATATTACTAAAACAAGAATGTTCCTTAACAAATCCATGTTGACTCTCACAGATAACATTATCCTCATCTGCCTAACACTCACTAATGGTTCCTCACTAATTTCTCCAAGATCTTAGCAACTACTGATGAAATACAAACTGGTCTGTATATTGACACTTCCAGTCTGCTACCACCATTATGAATTACCAATGAAATTCAGTGGTCAGAATTTTTGTCAGTTCTTTAGCACATTCTCTCAAAACCTGTGGCAAAATTCCATCCAGTTCCACTGCTTTATTGAACATCCAGAGTACTCAGTTGAAACACACTCTCCTATTGCATTTCTAAACCTAAAACCTGCCCTATCCCTCTAGTATTAAAACCTACTTCTCCAGGATGAAATACCCCAATTAAGTGTTCATTGAACAACACTGCTATGCTCTTTGCATCAGTTGCTGTATTCTCATTTTTATCCACTAATGTAATTCTTCCACAATCATTTCTCCTACTGGCCACATAGCAAAAAAATTCCTGAGCATTTTCTTTGGATCTCAGGGCAGATCTCTTGTCATAGTCCAGTTTTACCTTCTTTATACTAGTCATTCTCCTGATGTGAGTCTTATATTCTTCATTCATCTGCCCTCCAGCCCACTCCTTATATCTCTTCCATAACCTATTTTTCACCTGCAGTTCCTGTTTGATGTTGTTTGTCATCCACTTTACACAATATTGTGTCCTCTTCTTCACTCGTAGAATACAGCTGGCTATTGCCCCAAGCACTTGCCCTTCCAATCCCTCCTTCCATGGAACTACCCCAAGTTGATATCTAGGACTGTTATAATCACCTGCCTTAGTAGGGGTGTGGGGACTAGATTTTTTGCTTGGAGAGTTCTGAATAAGTAGAATTGATTGCGAGAGCAGTTGTGAGTGCTTTGTTTGTTAATGGGTTCAAGGAGAGGTATGATAGATTGTGTGGATAATGTGGTCTTGAGCGATGAGTCTTTGGAACTCCATGGAGTTGCCGTGTAATAATAATTCCATGTACATTCCTTTAAGATCTGATAGTATTGACATCTTGACAAATAAAACTCATTTGGAGGATTAGATTAGTTGATAGGATTTTAGGAATAATGAACCTTAATCATCTAGTACTATCATTAGCATTTTTTTCTTTTCGAGTTTATTTTAGCATTTTTCTTTAATGGTTGTTCAGTTGTGATTTGCTGTGTGGAATGTTTTTATTCATTTTTAACAGAGAGCTATTTAAAGTATTTGAGAAAGTAATCACACATCAACTTCTTCACCTTATGCCAAAATTATGGTGTCCAACTGTGGTGGGATAATAACTTTATTTTGAAATAAACGAAACTGTTTATTTGGAATTTACATATACAAAAAGATGCAAAATGCATTTTAATTCACTACAACATTTGTAATTGGTCAAACCATTTACCCAAGCTTTGATGAAGAAAATATACATAAAACTGCCTCATTAGTTTTTGCCTGAAATTTAATTATCTACAGGTCTTATTTTTGGATCATTGGAGATAACATCTTTATGTTCCTGCAGTTGCAGTTTCAGGACAGCAGTTTAGTGATAGTATTTAGTGACAGTTCAGTATGTTGGCTGAGTTATACTATTTAGCACCTACATTCTTGAAATTGCAGATTTCAGAAGAAAAGTGTGTATTCATTTTATTTGTCATCCAGATTAATTACTTCAAGTTCTATTATTTAAATTAAGCTGTGTTGTTTATCTCTTGATGAGCAGATATTATATGAATGGGCATACATATTTATGATGGTGGGGTGACTGAAACAGATAAATTAATTGAATTATTGAGTGATCACTTTACCAGAGTATCATTCTTGTGATGATATTGGTGTAACAAGTGTGGCAGGAAACTTGGAGGTGCATAGGATATTACAGACCTTTTATCTGAATATAGCTTGCAGATTAGTTGATAGATAAATTGTGTGCTATGAGAATGTACTAGGAAATTGGCAATGCCCTCTACTAGATTGTTTAAGTCACATCTCTAGGTTGGTCACAAGGCAGTAGAAAGAGCAGAAAATAGTTCACTTGCATATACTCCAAAACCGAAGTAGCAAATTACTGACTGATCAGAATCTCAGGATAGTGATCAAGGTATTTGAGAATCCTTTCCTTCATGCTTACACGGTGATCAGAATACATCTTAGAAGTTATGGGAACAACTACAGTGTTAGACTAAAACTTCAGTTTAATATAAACCAAAATAATCACTCGATGTTTTGACCTTCGAATTAATGTCATCATCTGAAGTATACATATATACAAAGAAACAAGCTGCACTACAATCTACATGGTATGTCGAAAAAAGTTACTCATATAAGTATACATATAAATTAAAACACATCAGGATGGATGGTGGCCAAAAAAATTTATTGGCTACCATTCATACTGGTGTGTTTTAATTTATATGTATACTTCTATGAGTAACTTTTTTTTTTCCTTCAGAGGTCAGGCCAATAGTTCTAAAGTTGACCAGTAACTTTAGCATGCCATGTAGATTGTAGTGCAGTTTGTTTCTTTATATATACAGTCAACCCTCCTGTACCGCGTTATATGGAAACCATGTTATAAGAAACTCAGATTTAATGTGCAAACCAGGTTAATTCGTGCCGCGTTATATGGAAACCGTATACTGCGTTATATGGAAACCGCGCTATAAGAAACTCAGAATTAGTACGAGTCAGATTGATTCGTACTGCGTTATATGGGAACCACCCTTTAAACGATTTAAAATTTGGATTTTGTCCTCAAGAGATATAAACTTTCTTTTTAACTGTTTTCTTGTTTCTTTTGTAGTAACGATTATTTTATTATTATTATATTACAACAAATAAAAAATATTACCTACAGTAGTGTGTAATGTTGTCCAATTACGATAACACAAATTAAGCGAGCAAAAGGCACTTTATTGAACACTAATCGTGATATGTACGTCTGCACGGATTTACAGACAGTTTCCTGCTAAGTTGCACTTAAAATTGATGACAAAGTGGGTGGTTGCAACAGCGAAAGTTCGGCAGCGCTATTGGATAAAAAAATTTAGGCAAATGCGCAACAACCAATCATACGGTCTATTTTTAGCATTAAAACAGAGCACTGTGAACAATCTCGCATCGTTTCTTCACTTATGGGGAATTCCCTGATAACTGAAATTGGAAAATGGTGATGTACCTTCACCAAAAAGAAGGGAATTCCCCGTTAATTTCAACTGTAAAAATTTAACACATAGATAAATTCATGCAATAGAGAATCTTCTTAAACCAATTAAGTTGATGGAATGTTGTTGAACGGAAACCATGTTATAAGAGTACCGCGTTATAGGAGGGTTGACTGTATGTGAATACTCCAGATGACGACCTTAATGTGAAGGTCAAAATGGGGAGTGGTTATTTTGTTTACATTGAACTGAAGTTTTACTCTAACATGACTGGTAGTTGTTTCCATAATTTCTAAGATGTAAGGTATTTGAGAAATTGGTTAAAGGAAAAATCCAGGATTTTTGGATAGAATTGAGATACTATATTGGAGATCTTCAGAGCCCTGTTTTTTAAAGTATCTAAACAGGGCTTTGAAGTTCTGCTCCAATGAACAAGCTCTGAAAGACGAATTTATAGTTATCAGCAATATGTTTCAAAAAAATGGTTACAGCCAAAACACTATAACACTATTAACAAAATTCTCTACTAGACCTCAATAAAAAACAAAGATAAACCAGACTACAATAAAACTATAACCTTCTGCCTTGGTATCTCCACTTGGGCCTGGCTCCCACTGAAGAGACCTCAATAAAGGTCGAAACTAGCCTGGGTAGTTGCCCTTCCCTTAATGCATAACATTATACAAATCCGCAAGGAGATGTGTTTTGCATTATGGGAGATACTGAGATAGGAGTGTTGGTAGCTTGCTCCACCTTTGCAAGGAGTCGCCCGGTGTTGTACCACTTTACCCCAGTCCTGAAGATACTTTCAGGCGTAAACTTTGTTTGCACACACTTGGATAAAGGATTAAACTAAATTTATTATAAACTATAACCAAATTTAGTTTAATCCTTTATCCAAGTGTGAGCAAACAAAGTTTGCACCTGAAAGTATCTTCAGGACTGGGGTAAGGTAGTACAACTCGTTGCAAAGGTGGAGCAAGCTAACATCACTACATCACTCCTATCTCAGTATCTCCCATAATGCAAAACACATCTCCTTGTGGATATGTATAATGTTATACATTAAGAGAAGGGCCACTACCCAGACTAGTTTCGACCTTTATTGAGGTCTCTTCAGTGGAAGCCAGGCCCAAGTGGAGATACAGGCAGAAGCATTAGCAAGGTCATCTCTACCTATAGGAGTTGCCAAATGGTGTGCTACCTTTTTATTAAATTACTCTGGATTTAGAGAAAGATGTTGAAAGTTTATTTTTCACTTGGTTAGATTATAATAAATTTAGTTTAATTCTTTATCCAAGTGTGAGCAAACAAAGTTTATGCCTGAAAGTATCTTCAGGACTGGGGTAAGGAAGTACAACACCAGGCAACTCGTTGCAAAGGTGGAGCAAGATAACATCACTCCTATCTCAGTATCTATCATAATGCAAAACGCATCTCCTTGTGGATATGTATAATGTTATGCATTAAGAGAAGGGCAGAGATGACCTTGCTAATGCTTCTGCCTGGTATCTCCACTTGGGCCTGGCTCCCACTGAAGAGACCTCAGTAAAGGTCGAAACTAGTCTGGGTAGTGGCCCTTCTCTTAATGCATAACATTATACATATCCGCAAGGAGATGTGCTTTGTATTATGGTAGATACTGAGATAGGAGTGATGTTAACTTGCTCCACCTTTGCAACGAGTTGTCCAGTGTTGTACTACCTTATCCCAGTCCTGAAGATACTTTCAGGTGCAAACTTTGTTTGCTCACACTTGGATAAAGGATTAAACTAAATTTATTATAGTCTAACCAAGTGAAAAATAAACTTTCAAAAACTATAACCATTCCTTACATTAAAGGGACAGCAGATAAAATAAACAGAATACTACAGAAATACAACCTCAAAGACACCTTTAAACCTCCTGCAAAATTAAAAAGCTTACTCAACTCATCCAAAGACCCACTCCCTCTGCTGGCCCACCCTAGAGTATACTGTATTTATTGCACCTGTAATCTACATATATAGGGGAAACAGGATGCACAATTTCTATCAGATAAAAGGAACATAAACGACACATTAAATAGAATACTACAGTAAAGCTGGCCTTTCTGATCATGCCCTGAACACTTGCCATAGAATTGACTGGAAAAGCACTCAGTTGTTTACATCACACCAAACCATGGTATGAATGCAAATTTAAGGAAGCCTGTAAGATTCTTATCAACCACCCCAATCTGAACAATAATGATGGTCTAAAAATATCAAGCATATGGAAGGCACATTTTCTACCCACTGAACCTTTCTCCCTCAGAGTTAACTATAAACCCTAGCTGATATCCCGTCTAATCCCACAGCTGTATTTACATAGAGATTCTGCAATATCCTGAGAACCTTCAATTCATTCACCTTTGTTCCCACATCAGTGTCTGTCGCATATGTTAAAGCAGTAACCTCACTAGGATGATATGCCCTTGCAAAGTGGTCACTCAGTAACTCGACTATTTTATCTGCTTATGTCTCCTCGTGACCATCAATACTCAGTAAAGTTAATCTTCCATAGGAATTCTTTCTCTTACTTGCCATGTAATGAAAGAACTCTTTTGCATTTCCTTTGGTCTGCTTGGCTAGATTCTTCTCATAATCTGATTTTGCAGTCCTTACCATGCTGCTCACCTTTCTTGCATAAGCCTTGTACTGTTCATGAGTTTGTTGTATTCAGGCATTTACTCATTTCTCATTATATACCCTCCACAGAATTTTCTTCTTCTTCTACACTTGCTCCACCTTTGCAATGAGTTTCCCAGTGTTGTACTACCTTACCCCAGTCCTGAAGATACTTTCAGGCGCAAACTTTGTTTGCTCACACTAAATTTGGTTATAGTTTTATTGTAGTCTGGTTTATCTTTGTTTTTTATTGAGGTCTAGTAGAGAATTTTGTTAATAGTGTTCTATTCTTATTGACTTAAACCAGTATACAAAATGATGGTGCAACATGACAAAATTTCATGCCGGCTGGGGCATCGTTCAGTTAAACAAGGCCCTTGTTGTTTTTGCCAGGGAACCAGGGCGAACAGTGAAAAGTCAGCTACTGGAACAAATCTGAAATCACACCCCAACTGAACATCACTAGAATTAAAGATTGATACTATCAACATAAGAAGCCTCAATGGCAAAGAAATGGAGCTATCTGAGGAATTAGATAAGTACCAGATCGACATAATAGGGATGACCGAAACAAAAGAGACAATAATTGGTGAGATCTTTCTGAGCAATAAATACAAAATGTTATATTCAGGCAATTACAATCAAGGAAAAGAAAGAGTAGCCATAGTATTCAACACTAAATATGAGGCTAATCTTCTTGAATGGCAGACAGTGTCAAGTAGAGTAATGTGGGCAAATATCAGAATGCGGAACTGGACAATGAGACTTATTTGTGCCTATGGTCCCACAGAAGGTTCTACTAAGGTAGAAGTGGAGGAATTTTTTGAGGCTCTAGAGAAAGCTACTGACACAATGAAAAAGGAAAAGTTGGTCCTTGTTGGAGATCTAAATAGCAGAGTAGGAAGTGATTGTCAGCCATACAAAAATATTTTGGGAAAATTTGGAGAAAGGTGCAAAGCTTACAATAATGGCAAATACCTGTTGGATTTCTGCTCAGAACATGGACTGGTTATTACTAACACCATGTTCCAACGCAAAAATGTGCACAAATTCACATGGAGAGAGGCAAGGAATAAGAAAAGTCTCAATGACTCTGTTATTGTTGATAGTGATATTTTTTTTCTTCCTGGTGTGCAGGACACTAGAGTGTACAGAGGATTTGAAATTTGAAGTGATCACTATTTAATCTTGAGCAGGATAAAATTGAATTTCATATTGAAAAGAATGACATATAAGAAAGTATTAAATCGAATAAGAGTTGAGCAGCTTTCAGATGTGAACTGTAGAAAAATACACAAAGATTATTGAAGAAAAAATGAAAGAGTTTGAGAACAAGAACCAAACCTTGGAGATTCAGTGGCAAACCATGAAGAAAAACCTGATTGATTCAGCCAGAGAGGCATGTGGTGAGGTTGTGTAAAATAAACTAAACAAAAGTCATGGGAGGACTTTGGCAAGAACATAGAAAATAAATATCAAGAAGGTAGCAAAATATTCTGGAGGTTGCTGAAGAAGCTTAGAAATGGAGGAGAGAGTGCAGTAAAAGGAGTTAGAGATGATAAAGGTGACATGAAAACGGGAGAAAAAGATATCCTTGAAGTATGGAGTAATTACTTCGAAAAATTGCTAAGTGAAACAAGCAGTGATAGCATAGTGGTAAAAAACACCGACCAGACATGCAGTCAGGAATACATATCCATACTTGAAGTAGAAAAAGCCATCAAAGGCTTGAAATGTGGAAAGGCAGCAGGAGTAGATGATATTATTATTATTATTATTATGAAAACAAGACCTCATGGAGTCAAAGACTCATCTAGGAGGTCCTTTTATCTTACACACACATCTCATCATACCGTGTCTTAAACACATTCAAACTACTTGCAGACACCACGCTCTCAGGCAGGGCATTCCAATCACTCACAACTCTGCACGAAAAAAACCTGCCTCTCACTCCCTTACTCACACCCTCCTTATACAGTTTCCAGGGATGACCTCTGGTTCTCCCCTGATCTCCCACTATTCTCTGTAGAACTTCTCCACCATTGATCCTATAACAACCCCTTACCAACTTGTAGGTCTCTATCATATCTCCCCTCTTCCTTCTCTCCACAAGACTCTGCAAATTACATCTTTTCAATCTTTCCTCATACTCAACATTCCAGAGGTCAGAAACTACCTTAGTCATTCGCCTTTGGACCCTTTCCAACATCTCTTCATCCTTCTGAAAACCCGGTGACCAAATCTGGGCACAATAGTCTAAGTGTGGCCTAATCAAAGCCTTATACATTGGAACAAGTATCTCCCTACTTCTACATGGGAGGACTTTGGACCAGATATTCGACCAGAAATGCTGATGTATGGTGATATAAGGGTCTTACAGTGGCTGCACTGCATAGTTCAGAAAGCCTGGACAGAGGGACGAATTCCTGATTATTGGAGTAGAGCTCTAATAGTACCCATATATAAAAAGGGAAATAAAACAGAATGTGAGAATTACAGAGGTATTTCCCTATTGAGTGTTCTGGGCAAGATTTATGCCAGTATACTTGACAGTCACTTGAGAAACGGTTGAGAAGAATTGTGGAAGAAAAGCTTGGTGAAAAACAAGCTGGATTCAGGCCAAATAGAGGCTGTCAGGATCAGATCTTCACATTACGACAAATAGTTGAGAAAGCATGGCAATATAACAAATATCTGTATTTAAGTTTTGTCGATCTGGAAAAGGCATATGACAAGGTGCCAAGAGAGAAGCTATTCAACGCTACAGTTATATGGTGTCAATGGGGCATTATATCAAGCAATGCTTAGTCTTTATTTGAGTTGCAAGTCAGCAGTTAGAATTGAAGAAAGTATAGGAAGATGGTTTAATATTAAATCTGATGTGAGACAAGGATGTACATTATCCCCTCTGTTATTCTTTATCTATATGGATCACATTATGAAGGAAAGTGGTATTAAACATGATATCAAAATTGGAGATGTTAATGTCAGCTCTTTGCTTTATGCAGACGATATTATACTTCTAAATAAATCTGTTACAAGTCTGCAAGATTCCCTGACTAAATTGAATAACTGTTGTAATAGATATGGCATGAAGGTCAGCAATTAAAAGTCAAAGACAATGAAAATAGGCAGAATCATTGAAAATGTCAACTGTGTTGTGAATATAGAACCTGTGGAACAAGTAAAACATTTCAGCTACTTAGGCACAATTTTTAGTGAAGATGGTAAATTAAATATAGAAATAGACAACAGAATCAGCAAAGCTGGTATTGTCGGAAGTCAATTGAATAAATTCATATGGAATAAGAGAGAAATTAGTCGGAACACTAAATTAGCTGTATACAAGACAGTGTTCAAACCAGTTTTAACTTATGGATCTGAGAGCTGGGTCAGAAGTAAAACACTTGACCAAAGACTAGAGACCACAGATATGAGAGTCCTGAGAAAGATTAGATGGCATGAACAGATGGCATCAATGGCAATATCATATTAAAAAGGAGGATGTTAGGAAAGAACTTGACATTGTC
The DNA here is from genome assembly GCF_054136105.1 of Typopeltis vanoorti. Classification (NCBI taxonomy): domain Eukaryota; kingdom Metazoa; phylum Arthropoda; class Arachnida; order Uropygi; family Thelyphonidae; genus Typopeltis; species Typopeltis vanoorti. Next base: position 98,129,549 of record NC_143570.1, on the reverse strand, counting down.
AGCATCCAGGAATGCATTAGCAGAGCTAATCTCAGGTGGTATGGTCACTTAAACAGAATGGGTGAGGAAAGATTAGCAAAACAAGTGTTCTCTGCCAGGTTGGCAGGAAAACGACCCAGAGGAAGAGCAAGATATAGGTGGATTGATACGGTACAAAGTGCCTTAGACAATAGAAATATAAGATCTGATAATGTTGGAGTCTTGACAAGTAACAGACTGATTTGGAGGAAAATTGTAGATAGGAAATTAGTAATGATTTAAATTTTTCATGTGGTACTATCATATCCTGTACATCCCTCGAGGGTACATGGCAAGAATTTGATGATGATGATGAATTTAAAGCTTTCATCGCCTTCTTTTTTATGTTGGAATTTTCATCAGTAGTATTACTTCTCTTACTGGACATGATAGGGTTTTGACAAGATACAAAAATTGCAATGAGATAAATGAACACATCGACTGCCGATTATCAACAAACCTACCAAAGCCTGTGATAAGTTAGAAGTGGTTCAATCATAGCAGCAGCTATTGCATATTGGTGATAGGCTTTGTTTGTCGACTAATGGCAAGACTGCAATGCATATGCAAAAGTGATGTGATGTATATAGTTGAATATATATATATATATATATATATATATATATATTCAACTTTGCCACCAGCATATATATGTATATGCTGGTGGCAAAGTTGAATTATTTTTAATAATAATTCTTTGTCGTTGTACGTCGAGTCGTCGTAAGTCGAGGACTACCTATCTCTCTCTCTCTCTCTCTCTCTCTATATATATATGTATATATATATATATATATATATATATATCTATCGAGGACTACCTGTATGTATGTATATACACACACACACACACATACAGGTAGTCCTCGACTCGACGTACGACTATTCGAACTTACGACGGCCAAGAATTATTACTAAAAATTCTCTAATTTAATATATATATATATATATATATATATATATATATATATATTAAATTAGAGAATATTATTAATATATATATATATATATATATTGGAAGTTTATTTTGCACTTGGTTAGACTATAATAAATTTAGTTTAATCCTTTATCCAAGTGTAAGCAAACAAAGTTTGCACCTTAAAAATATCTTCAGGACTGAGGTGAGGTGGTACATCCCTTGGCAACTCGCAGCAAAGGTGGACCAATCTCTCATGACTCTTTGTTTCAGTATCTCCCATAATGCAAAGCACATCTCCTTGTGGATATGTATACTGCCATGCATTAAGGGAAGGGCCACAACCCAGACCGGTTTCGACCTTTATTTAGATCTCGTCAGTGGGAGTCAGACCCAGAGTAGTGATACTAAGGCAAAAGCAATGGAGGGGTCATATTTACCTATATGAGTTGTCAACCGGTGTGCCACCTTATTATTAAATTACTCTGGATTTAGAGAAAGATATTGGAAGTTTATTTAATAATAATAAGGTGGTACACTGGTTCACAACTAATATAGGTATATATGACCTCTCCATTGCTTTTGCCTTAGTATCACCACTCTGAGTCTGACTCCCACTGACGAGACCTCAATAAAGGTCGAAACCGGTCTGGGTAGTGGCCCTTCCCTTAATGCGTGGCAGTATACATATACATCTCCCAAAGGAGATGTGCTTTGCATTATGGGAGATACTGAGAGAAAGAGTGATGAGAGCTTGGTCCATCTTTGCTATGAGTTACCAAGGGATGTACCACCTTATCTCAGTCCTGAAGATATTTTCAGGTTCAAACTTTGTTTGCTTACACTTGGATAAAAGATTAAACTAAATTTATTATATATATATATATATATATGTGTGTCGACTATCACATTTAACAAACGAAACCAACATTTAAAATCACAATTCCACTAGACAAACTCCATATCCAGGTCTGGCTATTACATCAAAGTACTATTAGAAAAAAGTTATACAGTATAATTTCATAACACTTTTCTTATTGGCATTCAAATACATCGCTACCACTTTTGACACTAGCAGCACACGTTCTTCGGTTTCTTATTAAATAGAATTAAATTACAGGTCTGGTATGAGCAGGCAAGAAGGAAAGAGAAGCAGAGGGACCATAATTATATTGGAATAAACTCTAGAACTGGAATCACTTTTCATTAAATATTGTAATGCTTAATTTATAATTCATAATTAATAATTTAATAATTTTACTACATTTAATAGGTAATTGTTTTGGCATAATGCAAAATATGTTATTTATTAGAATACAAGTAAAACAACAGGTTCTGCTTTGTTACTTTATGTGTTATGTTTGTTTTTCTTTTAGCACTGAAATGGAAAGTACCAGAAGGCCCAGATATGTATGATTGTCGTATGAGACAGTGGTAAGTTTTTATTATCATTATTATTATTTATACCAGACCTCCATAGAATCAGACTCGTTGTGGGAGGTACATGCTGTTGTGCAAAAAAACCTATCAAGCCATGCTTTAAACTCATTCAATGTATCTACATTCACTACAATATCAAACAATGCATTCCACTTTCCAATTACTCTCCATGCAAAGAACCTGCTCGTTATGCCCCTGCTGACACCCTCCTTATACAGCTTCCATGGAAGTCCCCTTGTTCTACCCCTTCTCCCGTTCTATAAAAAAAGTTCTATTTCTTCCACATCAGTCCATTAACAACACATTTACCAATTTAAATGTCTCAATTACACATGCTTCCATAAACATTCTACACTAAATCATTCCTGTTCACAAGGCTTTGCAAACCACATTCCTTAATCTGTCTTCACTTGTGATGACTTCATAACATTGTGCAATGTGACCTCTGAACTTCAGATCCTTTTCCATCACCACTGAAATATTTCTTGCCACCAAGTGGAGAAATTTTGTAGGAAGGTGAGGAGACAAACTTTACATCCAGTTGTTGCCTGCTAGATTTCAGAACCTTACATGTTGCAACATTGAACTGATAATGCCATGCTATTGCCCACTCACACAATCTGTTCAAGCCCTCCTAAGGCCACAACATCTTGATACCCTATTACTCTCCCCAGTTTTGCACCATCAGCAAATAGTTGTATATCACCGGTTAAACCCATCTCAGTATCATTGATATACAAAATAACTTTCACGACTTACACATATAATAAAAATTATATAGAATTTATTCAAAAACTCCAATATATTTCATCGAGTATTATATGGACTTCATTAGGGAGATCGATAATTTTGGTCTATTAACTACATTCAAAAGATGAATCACAATAATGAGTCATAAATCATGTGGATATTAGTTCCTGTCTCGGTCACAGCTGAAATATGATATTACACTACTAAAGTTCAAGGGAACAATTATAGTAAGTTGTGTAGATAAAAATAATTTAAAATAATTAATTAATTTAAAAAAGTATGAACAATCAATAGCAATAACTTCCCAAAACTTGGATATTGGCATACAGACTGATTGGTTCAGGTTTGGATGATGTCATAGTATTTCACATGTTTCAAGGAAAAGATGATTGAATTTGAACTTGCTAGAATGAAGAAGTTTTGTCTGGTTCCACAGAACTCTGTGCCTAGTGTGAGAAAGCCAGACTTTTTTTGGATTTCAAAAATGTAATATTTTCTTAATGTTCTTCAATTCTAATCAAGACAGAATGGCCAGTCTGTCCAAAATAGAAAAGGTGCCAGAAAAAGGGTCACAATAGTGACCTTTGCCTATGCATACACACATAGCTTAAAATATTGGGTCTCTTCTGGCATTAAATATAAAATATCAGCAAAGGTAGAAATTAAGATATTTTGGTCAGAGACTTAAACAGATATAACAGAGAACAGAACTTGACTATCTTGTTCTGGAAAAATCAAGACAAATGTTCTTCATCAATCCTCAAGCTTGCTAAAGGAAACAGCGGCAACAAATTTTCTTGCATACAATTGCACGAGAAATTATATAAATTAAAGATTACAAGAAATTATATACTTCGTTTAATCCTTTATTCAAGGATACGTGCTTTGCATTATGGGATACTAAGGCAAGTGATGTGAAGTCATTAGCTTCTAAATATGAGTTACCCCAGTCCTGAAAATATTTCAGGTGCAAACTTTGTTCGCTTACACTTGGATAAAGGATTAAACCAAGTATATAATTTCTTGGTATTTTTAATTTAATTTATAGTATAACCAATTGGAAAAACTTCCAACAACTATCTCTAATCCAGAGTATTTTAATAATAATGTGTGACACCTTTTTGCTACTCATATATGAAAATATGACTTCTGCATTACTTCAACTTGATATCACCAGAAGATGAAAAAAGATGGACAACGATATGTGATTGGGAATGCTTGTATACTATATAGTCTTTTGCTGAGATATAGTAAAATGTGATTTAAGAAGTTTTTTGATTAGTTAATTTACTAGTAGTTAATTGTTTTGCTACCATAAATAGACGGTTTATTTTTCAAAGAGGTTTACCCAGGTAAGTCAACTGAATTTACAACAAGGGCGATACGCTAGGCCTACTGCCATTAGTATCGGCATTGTTTCATATACTGTACTTGATAAGCAACTGTCTATTTATTATTGTGATAAGGGCAAGGCATGTCCTGCCCCACAGAACAAAGTTTGGGGCTAACCATGGAGGCACCATATGAAGAACTTAATTTCAAAGAACTTCTGGCTATCTTAAAGCATGTAGGCAATCTACTGCATGCTAAATAGCCAGGAAAAGTCATGATTCATCAAATAAAAGAGATTGATACAGATGACACTCAATTCTCAGAACTTCTTTCCAGCATCCCCCAAGACAGCACAGAACAAAGTTTAGGGCTAGCCATGGAGGCACCATATGAAGGACTTAATTTCAAAGAACTTCTGGCTATCTTCAAGCATGTAGGCAATCTACTGCACACTAAATAGCCAGGAAAAGTCATGATTCATCAAATAAAAGAGATTGATACAGATGATCCTCAACTCTCAGAACTTCTTTCCAGCATCCCTCAAGACAGCACCAGCGAAATAGCAACAACAGATGATGATAATTCCCTTGCAGATCACAGTGATTATCAGGAGGTTTGTGCTTGCAAAAAAATGCAAAACTGCAGCCTCTGAACCACCCAAAGCAGATCGAATGGAAGAAGACGGTCCTGTCCTGGACTCTCCTACCTCCTCAAGGGAAAAGATACCTCCGATTATTCTGCGAGAAAAGAAAAAAAATGGATGTCCAATCTACAAATTTCATACAGTCAAGCGAAGAATGGTATTAAAATCCAACCCAGGTCTGTGATGGATTATCGAAGGTTAACTGGTGAATTAAATGCCAAAGGTATACAGTACCACATCTTTTCACTAGGATCAGAGAAAAACCTGAAGGTAGTGTTTAGAGGTGTTTTGGAAGACGTGTCCACAGAAGAAGTGGCTGCGGGTCTACACCAGCAAGACCTACCACCCGTTAAGGTCAGCAGAATGACCAAAAAAGACAAGACTCCAATGCCACTGGTTCTAGTAGAGATCAGCCAAGCTTATAAGCACATATATGACTGACATCCATCTGTGGATTGAAAATTACTATAGAACCATTAAGAAAAAGGGCTTCAACAAGGCAGTGCCATAGATGTCAAAGGTTTGGTCATGCCCAGAAAATGTGCAAGGCTGAATTCAAATGTTTAAAATGTGGGATCGGCCACCCAACAGATACATGCACTAAACCAAGATCTACCCTGGCTAAATGTGCCAATTGTGGCGGTCCTCACACTGCCAACTACAAAGGATGCGCTCACAATCCAAGAAATAGAAAAACAGAAGTAGAAACATTTTCTTCCTCACTCAGCACACCTACGTCAGAGATTACTTCACAGCCTCTGAAGATCAACACAAAGGGTCAGGTGCCCATCTGCCGAAGCCAGAGATTTCCAAAAGAAGTAACTCTGCAACAACAGTCTAGGACATATGCGGATGTAACTTGTCCTAAACAGTCATCCCGGGAACAGTCAACACCACATATAAACTGCTATCATTACCTCTTCTCTCGTAAATATGCTGTAGGATTTTAGCAGATCCATCCCTTCACCAAGTTCTACTAATAGATTTCTAAAGGATACACAAGCCATTATCTCAGTGCTCACCAATGAGCAGAAATGAATTAAAACCAGATTCTTTGCAGATCATAGCATGGAATACGAACGGCCTAAGGGGTAAGGTCTTGGAGCTCCAGGAGTTTGCCCAAAGACATCGGCCATATCTACTCTTGCTACATGAAACCCATCTGCGACCATCAGATAATCCCAAAATTAGTGGATACTAGCTGTACAGAACAGACAGATTATCCTGCAGAGGCAGTGGCACTGCTATTTACATAAAGAATTACATCAGTCATCACTCTATAAATGTTCCATCCACCACTAATCTTGAGATTACAGGCATTGAAATTCCTACGTGTTCGGCGAGTAATCTAAAAATCTTCGCAGTTTACAATCCTCTGCAAAAAAAACATTCCTGTTCTCAGATCTGAACACCGTACTCGACAACAGGGAGCCTGTCATCATGGCCGGCGACTTTAACTCTAAGCATCCTGACTGGAACAGCCGTTCTATCCATAAAAATGGACAAATACTAGCCAACTACTCAGAATCCAACAACATGGTTGTGGCAGACCCACCGAGCCTACCCATCACAACACATACAGCTGGGCTGATGTTTTAGAGCCGCTACTGAGGGTTCCTCTCTGTGACAGATGGGCCTGTCACTGAGTGGAACCACCGCTGAGTAAAATGATCCTTTGGGTCACTTGCACTTGCTGAGTTTAGAGTGATCTGGGGGATTGCCTGAGTTTTTGGAAACCTCCCTTCACTTATATAGTGAAACCAGTCTGGGTGGCAGACCCACCGAGCCTACCCATCACAACACATACAGCTGGGCTGATGTTTTAGAGCTGCTGCTGAGGGTTCCTCTCTGTGACAGATGGGCCTGTCACTGAGTGGAACCACCGCTGAGTAAAATGATCCTTTGGGTCACTTGCACTTGCTGAGTTTAGAGTGATCTGGGGGATTGCCTGAGTTTTTGGAAACCTCCCTTCACTTATATAGTGAAACCAGTCTGGGTAGTGACCCTTCCCATAACGCATAGCATTATACATGTCTGGAAGGATATGTGCTTTGCATTATGGGATATTAAGGCAACCGATGTGAAGTCATTAACTTCTATATATGAGTTGTCCTAGTTCTGAAAATACTTCAGATGCAAACTTTGTTTGCTTTCACTTGGATAATGGATTAAACCAAGTATATAATTTCTTATTATCTTTAATTTATAGTATATATACCAAGTGGAAAAACTTCCAACAACTCCCCCTTATAGTCGTTTATTTGTTATAATTTTTTTTTGTCTTTCTATATATATATAAACATAGAGAGACAAAATGATACCTGGTTGTCATGACATTTTATATCACAGAAGAACATATGATCTACTGTATATATGATGTCATGACAACCAGGTATCACAAACAGCAAAGAGAAGTTCTTTTCAATAATTGCAGGTTGAATATGTTTATTTACAGTGTGATGAAGTTTCTTTTCCACTTGATTATGATTTCATTGCACTCAGTATAAAAAAAAAAAACATCCACAGGTATTTTATTCCATCAGCACTGGAGGATTTGTATTATATCTTGCTGATTCTTCATGCTGCTGAATGATAAGCTTTTTCTACCAATAACATAGCTAGGAGGCATGTTTCCAAAAAGAAACATGCCTCCTAGCTATGTTTTAATGGCCTCATCAGTCAACCACTAAGAGCAAAACTACAAACACTGCTGCTATATTTTTCTTACAGTAAAATATCGTTTTAACACATATTTTATCAACATAACAATATTTTATGCATTTTTCATTTCATTTTCAATTATGTAAACTGATAATAATATTTTCCATAAACAAAATCATGTTAAGATATTTAAATATATTAACAGAATACAATGGTTGGCCGAGTGGTTAGCATATCTGCTCTCCAGCCAAGATGCTGTGGATTTGAATCCCACCAGGAGAATGGATGATTTTGATTGTCCTACTCTTTGTGAAAAGGCATCTGTGACCTTCACTTCTAGCTTCACTCCAAAACCCACTGAGGTACAGGAGTGACCATATGGGGTGCTGAAGGGTCAAAGCTGGATAACTGGGAGGTCTCCTCCCAGTTATCCAGCTTTTGGAGAATGCAGAGAACTAATGTCCAATTCTCACCCTCTTGTGGTGCACCCCTTTTGGGTATCTATCTGGATACTGAACAAATGAGGATGAACTGGCAGTGTATGATTTAGCTGACCAAATTGTATTATTATTGGCTTAAACCATAACTCAAAATGATGGAGTTTCATGCCAGCTCGAGTGTTGCCTGGTTAAACAGGGCCACCATTGTTTTCATCAGGGAACCAGGGTGAACAGTGAAAGTCATCTACTGGAACAAACCCAAACTCAACATCAGCAGAGATCAAGATTGGCACCATCAACATAAGATGCATCAATGGAAAAGAAATGGAACTAGCAGAAGAATTGGATAAGTACCACATAGATACAATAGGTATTACCGAAACAAAGAAGACAAAAACATGTAAGATAGTCTACATTCAGGAAATAACAATCAGGGAAAAGAGTAGCTATATATTAAACACTAAATGTCTTCTTGAGTGGCAGGCAATAAGAAAAAAGGAAAAGTTGGTCCTTGTTGGAGATCTAAACAGCAGAGTAGTAAATGATTCAAGTAGAGTGATGTGGGCTAATATCAAAATGGAGAACTGGACAATGAGACTTATTTGTGCTTATGGTCCCACAGAACATTCTATTAAGGTAGAAATGAAGAAATTTTTTGAGGCATTAGAGAAGGTAACTGACACAACAAAAAAAGGAAAAGTTGGTCCTTGTTGGAGATCTAAACAGCAGAGTGGTAATTGATTACCAGACATATAAGAATGAATGTTTTAAGAAATTTTGGAGAAAAGAGTAAAGCTAATCATAATGATAAGCACCCTGCTAGATTTCTGCTCAGGACATGGACTAGTTATTACTAACACCATGTTCCAACATAAAAATGTACACAAATTCACATGGAAAGAAGATGCAAGGAATAAGAAAAGTCTTATTGACTATGTTGTTGTCAACACCAATGTTTTCTCACTGGTTCAGGACATGAATATGCAGAGGATTTGAAATGGGAAGTGATCACCATTTAGTGTTGAGCAGCATAAAATTGACCTTCACATTGAAAAGAAGGGTGTGTACGAAAGTTTCAAAACAAATCAAAGTTGAACAGCTGTTAGATGTGAACTGTAGACTCAGGTACACAAACATTATTCAAGAAAAACTTAGCGTTTGAAACATGATGAGGTAGTCTGCATGGATAGAATAATCATAACCTTCATGGAGGACTCAGGAAGTTAAAGACTCAGTCAAGAAAATAAGAAAGCATATCAAATGTTCCTAGCAAATAAGTCACCTTGTGCTCCTAGGAAATACAGAGAAACATGTGTGTACAATTAGCTAAACAAAAGTAATGGGAAGAATGGTAGGAACATTGAAAATAAATATCAGTAAAATATTCTAGAGGCTGTTGAAAAAGCTCAGAAATGGAGGAAAGATTACTGTAAAAGGAATTAGAGATAATAAAGGGGACATGAAAATTGAGGATAAAGATATTCTTGATTCGAATTTTGAATTACTTTGAAAGATGGCTAAATGAAAGGAGCACTGACAGCATAGTGGTAATAAATACTCAACGGGAATGCCATCTGAAATATCTATCTATCTATGTATATATACATATATATATATCTGTACATGAAGTAGAAAGCTATCACAACCTGAAATGTGTAAAGGCAGCTGGAGTAGATGATATTTGACCAGAAATGCTAAAATATGGCATTATAAAAGTTTATTTTACAATTGGTTAGACTATAATAAATTTAGTTTAATCCTTTATCCGAGTGCAAGCACGCAAAGTTTGCGCCTGAAAATATCTTCAGGACTGAGGTAAGGTGGTACATCCCTTGGCAACTTGTAGCAAAGGTGGACCACTTCTGTCTTAGAACCATGTTTTAGAAGTGGTACTGCTTTGCCTTCTTTCCACTCCTTAGGAAACCTATCCACTGCAAAACTTTCATTAAATAACCAGATCAAAGGCATAACCAACTGTGGTGCACATTCCTTAAGAATACGTGGTGATATGTCATCCATTCCCACAGACTTATTCACATCTAACCCAACCAACATCTGATACACCTCTATTTCTTTCACTTCCAATACTCCTAGTACTTGCCTCTCTTCTACATATTGTATTGGATCATTTATACCAGTATGATATTTGCTGATAAAGTGTTCATTCAATAATTCCACTATATCCTTTGCAGTTGTTAGTCTGCTGCCATGACTGTCCACCAATGTCCACCAATATTAGTCTGCCGTAATTATTCTTCCTCTTGCTTGTCATGTAGCGGAAAAATTCCTTTGAGTTAACCTTGGCTTGACCAGCCAATCTCCTCTCATACTGAACATTTTCTTTGAACATTGACGATGTTTTTGCGATCTGGCCCCATGGCCGCCAGACACTAGACACATTCCTTAGTCACCTAAACAAACAACACAAATGCATACAATTGAAATTGAAAAACACAACATACTTCCATTTCTGGATACACTTGTCACACATCTTCCCTCTGGCAATCTTTCCTTCACTGTTTACCGAAAACCGACACATACGGGACAATATATACATATAAACTCCTACCACCACCCAACACCAAAACTAGGTGTCATCAACACACTAAAAAACAGGACTCAGACGATCTGTTCCAACGAACAGGCACTGAAAGATGAATTTAAAATTATCATTAATACTTTACAAAAAAATGGATACAGCCAAAACACTATTAACAAAATTCTCGACAAAACTAAATAAGAAACAAAGACAAACCAGACTACAGTAAAACTATAACCATTCCCTACATTAAAGGAACATCAGACAAAATAAACAGAGTACTACAAAAATACAACCTCAAAGCCACCTTTAAACCTCCTACCAAATTATAAAGCTTACTCAACTCATCCAAAGACCCACTCCCTCCACTAGGCCACCCTGGAGTATACCGGATTTATTGTACCTGCAACATACCATATATAGGAGAAACAGGACGCACAATTCCTATCAGACAAAAAAGAACATAAACGACACATTAAATATAATAATTATGGTGAAGCTGACCTTTCTGATCATGCCCTGAATACCTTACACAGAATTGACTGGAAAAACACTAACTGTCTACATTGCACTAAAACATGGTATGAACGGAAATTTAAGGAAGCATGTGAGATTATTATCAACCACCCCAATCTGAACAATAATGATGGTCTAAAAATCCCAAACATATGGAAGGTATATATTCAACCCATGGAACATTCCTCACTAAGAACAACTATAAACAGGACTGTAGAAAATCTAGTATCTTAAAAGAAAAAATAAGAATTGTAATACAAAAAATAGGACATCATTGTTTCTGAAAGAAAACCATCTGAAAGAATGTTTATTCCTGTCATCGTAAATAGAATATACCTTGATGTAATTTTTTTTTTTTCACTAGAGGTCATGCCAGTAGAATAACATGTGATCAAATCGTTGTTTCTTTAGCTTACAGTTAATAATGTAACTCAGCTTGTCTTGTATATGCTGAGTTGATGTATGCTCCAGATGATGATCTTGATGTGAAGATCGAAACGTCGGGATAATAAAAAAGTTTTTTAACACGGTTGTAAAGTCCATAAATTTTTAAAATGAATACTGATCACTGTGTAACTCTAAAAGGAAGGTGAACATTTTCTTTCTTTATCATGCTTGTCATTTTTCTAGCCTAAACTTTATACACTTCATGGATCTGATCACCATCAACTTTCTTGTACCTCCTCCATAACATTTTCTTTTCCAGCACAGCTTGCTTGATTTCACTGTTCATCCATTTCACTTCCACTCTATTTACTCGCTTATTCTTTGGTATGCAGTCATACATTGCTTTTGTCAGATACTGCCTTGTGAGTTTCTATGCATTGTCAACATCTTTTCTGCTCAGCTTATATACCCAGCATACTGATGCTGACTGCCTACAGAGCTTCTTATAATCATCTGCTTTATACTTCCACATGTATCCATTTTTGGCAGTAATCTTTTCTTGTTTCATCCTTTCCCATACAAGTACCCTCATGATCACTCTCACCCTTATCCATGTTCTTGTACCAGAAATCAAGTAGCTAAATGTTAGACTGGTTTGTTCACCAATGTAGAAAGGATGTCCCTGCTTGATACACATGTGCTATTCAAAACCTTGCATGAATGTGTTAATGATATTATATAATAAACAAAGAAATATTTTATCATCACCACTATATTGTTGATGTACCTTCAAGGGATATTCAGGATGCTATGTGAAAATGCTACATGATAAGTTTGTATTATTGTGAGCTTTTATTAATAAATTTTCTTTTAAATTATTTTGTTATTTGTCAGGTGTTGAATATGGTCACATCGAATTCTTCTAAAGCACTTTTATCTTCATCAGTCCATCTAGACCTTGGTTATCCTCTGTCTTGGTTTTCCTCTATTTATCTTGGTTATCCCATTAATAAAAATATCAAGTTCCTTTCTAAAATCTTCAGTTTTCATATGATTCTTACATTGATGCAGTGTTCACTCCAATAATTTTTTTTCAGGACTTTCATATCTGCAGTTTTTTTACAGATGAGAAATTAAATGTCATCTTCTCTAAAAAATTATATCTAAGTAATTTAGCTGACGTAGATATTTTACTTATTCTGTAGGTTCTCTATCAAAAGACTGCAGGTAATTGGTCTCAATGTTCGATCCAATTTGCATAGTCGCTTTATTTTTATTGCTGATTTTCTTACCAAACTTGTAACAGCAGTTATTCAATTTATTTAAAGGATTCTGAAGTCTTTTACTGGATTTATTTAGGAGTATAAATCTTCTCCACTGAAGTAAGGAGATGAGTTGAATATTTATAATTTTATTATCAGGTTTAATTCCACTTTCTGTCATCATGTGTATATTTGGTTAAGTATTTAGGTTGCATAGTAGGGTAATTTCTGTGTGTTCCTTAATCACTGAAACAAGATGAAATGGCATTGAGAGTGGGGTATTACATAGATTGGTTTTATTATACAATGAAACCTGTGGAGAATTCATGACTAAACAAATACACATAATAACCACAGTAATAAGTTTCAATAAGTAAATATTTCATCCTAAGTATCTTAGGACATTGTCATTACAGTTAATTCAAACAATACTAGGAATAACATACAGTTAGGGCACGTGATTACAATGGAATCCCAATATGCGTGCAGTAGCGTGTTATAGAATTAAATTAAAATATATCAGGAAAAAAAAAATTACATTAAAATAAGATAACATATATAAAAAATTATTTTACACAAATTTTGTATGACAATTTCCCATACTTTAGGAATAGCATGAACGTCATTATGGTTTAGATTTGGTCTGTGAAGTAGGGCTTCAGCACTTTCTTTATATAAACGTTCATGTTTATGTAAAGATCTATGTAAAAGTTTGGTCTTTTCCCAATGGATCCTATGGTTTGGGTTTTCAACTCAGTGTTGTGCGAAGCCAGATTTCTGCAGTTTGATAAGACTGATACGGTCTTGATGTTCCGATATGCATTTATGAACAAATCTACCTGTCTGTCCATAGTAAGACAATTTACAGGAGCATGGAACCTCGTACACACCAGATAGCATCAGAGGTGAGAGTTTGTCTTTAGGAGAAGGTAACAAGCTATAGATCTGGTTGATGGGTTTGTAGGTAGTAGCAAGTTCATCCCATTAATAAATAAATCTATTTATTAATGGGATGTCTTTTGTATTTCTTCATAATTTTTGAAGGACGTTCGGAGATGCCTTTGACATGAGGTATGGGAATCCTATGGGCTTTGTTACCTTCTCCTAAAGACAAACTCTCACCTCTGATGCTACCTGGCATGTATGAGGTTCCATGCTCCTGTAAATTGTCTTACTATGGACAGGTAGGTTCATAAATCATAGATCTGTTCATAAACACATTTCAGAACATTGAGACCATATCCGTCTTATCAAACTGCAGAAATCTGGCCTTGCACAACACATAGTTGAAAACCCATACCATAGGATCCATTGGGAAAAGACGAAACTTTTACATAGATCTTTACTACCTACAAACCCATCAACCAGATCTATAACTTGTTACCTTCTCCTAAAGACAAACTCTCACCTCTGATGCTATCTGGTGTGTACAAGGTTCCATGCTCCTGTAAATTGTCTTACTATGGACAGACAGGTAGATCTGTTCATAAATGCATATCGGAACATCAAGACCATATCAGTCTTATCAAACCGAAATCTGGCCTCGCACAACACTGAGTTGAAAACCCATACCATAGGATCCATTGGGAAAAGACCAAACTTTTACATAGATCTTTACATAAACATGAACGTTTATATAAAGAAAGTGCTGAAGCCCTACTTCACAGACCAAATCTAAACCGTAATGACGTTCATGCTATTCCTAAAGTATGGGAAATTGTCATACAAAATTGTGTAAAATAATTTTTATATATGTTATCTTATTTTAATGAAATTTTTAAAAAAAAATTCCTGATATATTTTAATTTAATTCTATAACACGCTACTGCACACACACAAATTGGGATTCCATTGTAATCATGCGCCCTAACTGTGTGTTATTCCTAGTATTGTTTGAATTAACTGTACTGACAATGTCCTAAGATACTTAGGATGAAATATTTACTTACTAAAACTTTACTGTTTTTATTAGATGTGTTTGTTTAATCATAGATTGATTAGTTAAATAATGTGAGTGGTGTGAATTTTTCAAGGATGATACATTTCTCTGAATGCAGTATGTGTGGAGAGATGCTGCAGATGTCTGTTTGGAGAGATTGAATAAGAGAGAGATGTGTAAGTAATGGTATGCAGCGAGTGTGATGTGCTACTAGACTGTGAGGTCTCTTTGAATCAATAGATAGCTTGGAGTAAGCACTCTTGAACAAAATTGCAAAAGGCAGTATGGAGTGTAAGAATGTGAGACATAGTGGAGAGAGTATGATATCATGGAAGAGGGCATTACAGGACTAAGTGAGACTGGCAGCAAGAAAGAATGTGACTGATGGTAAGATAGCAAATGAAAAAGAGTGCAATTAACAGTTGGGTAGCATGTGATAAAGAGTAATGGTAAGAGAGGGTGACTAACAGTAGAATAATGATCAGGCGAACATCTGAATGACAACAAACAAGGGATGCAGGGTTCAAAGTGGAGTTGAAGATAAGGTAACAAATAAAGTATATGAAGAGTGAAATGAGGAAAATTGTGATAAGTATGGAAATGTGAAGAAGAAAAAAATTTAAATATGGAAGAGTGAAGGAAATAAAGAATAATATGAGAGTCACATTCTCTAGAAACTAGATTATTTAAGTAATATATTTGAGGATTATTATCATTTTTACACCCTACATGGAGTCAGCAGATTCATTGTGGGAGGTTCATTCAACTGACAACATATTTATTATATTAATCTTAAAATTCTTAACACTCCCTGCAATAAACAACATACTCTGGTAATGCATTTCATTTACCCACAGTTGTAAAAAAAATACATGCAAAAAATGTACTCCTCACACTCCTCTTCACCACATCCTTACATAACTTCCAGGAATAGCCCCAGGGTCTAAACCTCTCAACTTTTTTTCTTTTTATATTTGCTTCTGGATTAATCCAATAAAATTATTATTATTATTATTTCGGGTGACTCCAGGAGTCCTTAGACTAATCGAGGGAGGCCCTAAACATCATGTCCACACAACTATGCGATTACATTCTCACAGTATCTATCATACCTTGTCTTGAACTTGTTCACCGTCATAGCACCCACAACAGACTCTGTCAGCTTATTCCACTCATTTACCACTCTAAAAGTAAAGAACCCAGCTCTAACACCCCTGCTAACCACACTCTTGCCCAGCTTCCATAGGTGTCCCCTAGTTCTCCCACCACCAGTCCTGATCTCAAAAATATCCTCTGAATTAATCCTAAGAATCCCTTTAGCAATTTGAATGTCTCAATCATATCTCCCCTCCTCCGCCTATCAACTAGTTTCTGCAACCCACAAATCTTCAACCTGTTCTCATATGGTTCATTCCATAGACCTGTTATCATCTTAGTCACTCGCCTCTGGACCCTCTCCACCTCCTCCCCATCAAGAAGGAACCGAGGTGACCAAATCTGGGCACAGTAATCGAGATGAGATCTTATCAAGGCTCGGTACAGAGGTACAATAACTTGCTTGTCTCTGCTCGTCAAGGTATTTTTCAACAACCAAGTGAGTTGATGAGCTGATTTAGCTACTTTTGCAGTGTTCCCCCTAAACTTCATCTCCTTATCCACCAACACTCCCAAGTCCCTGGCCTCATCAATCTCTTGGAGTACAGTTCCACCAATGTGGTATACTGCTGCTAATCTTTTCACCCTAAAATGCATAACCTTACATTTTGTCACATTAAATTGACATCCATTCTCCTTAGCCCAGAACTCCAATCTATCTAAGTCATCCTGCAAGACTTTGACATCCTGTGCACTCACTATTGCTCTACCCAACTTTGCATCATCAGCGAACAAATGAATTGTTCCACTTAGATCCTTCCCTATATCGTTAATGAACAGATTAAACAGCAGTGGTCCAAGAACAGAACCCTGCAGCACACCACTAGTCACAGGCCGCCTTTTGGACTCTACTCCTGAATAAACTACTCTTTGATATCTCTCCATCAACCAACCACCTATCCATCTCACCAACCCTATATCCATTCCCATATGTTGTAGTTTACGGATTAGTATTCCATGTGGTATCCTGTCAAACGCCTTTGCCAGGTCCAGCAGTATCACTGTAAATCCATTTCCCTTATCCAGTTCAGCCGTCACCTTGTTATAAAACTTGAGCAAGTTACTGAAGCATGATCTACCCTTCACAAAGCCATGCTGTCCCCTGTACAGTATCTCGTTTTCAAAATCCCTTCACTAACCTAAACGTTTCTAACATATTACTTCCTATCCACCAAACTGTGCAATCCACATCCCTTCAACCTCTCTCTATAGCCAACTCTGGACCCTCTTCAATGTTTCCAGATCACAGTAAAACCAGGTGACCAAATATGAGCACAGCAGTCCAGGTGTGGTCTGACCAGTGCTTTATACAGGGGCACAACCACCAAAGAAGCATGTTAGTGTACTTCTTATCATAGCAACAATACAATGTGCAGCCTTTGCAACACTTGCAATATGACAACCAAACTTCAGTATACTATAAACATCATTCCCAGATCTCATATCTCATCAACTACCTGCAATAAGCACCTTATATTTCTGCACTCGAAAATGCAACACCTTGAACTTTTTTGATATTAAAACTAGAGTCTCACTCCTTTGTCCAATCCAAAAGTCCATTAAAGTCTTCCTGAAGAAAATTAACATCAGCACTAGTCCTGATAATTCTCAGCTTTGCATCATCAGCAAATAACTAAGGATCCCTAGTCAATCCATGTGATATATCATTTACAGATAAGTTAAACAGTAGTAGCTCAAGAACCCTTGGGCATACTACTGATTACCCTTCTTTTTTGAGACACTGCTCCATCATATGCAACTTGCTGGTATCATTCAGACAGCAATCTCCAATCCATCTAACCAATTTACTATTCATTCTCATTCTCTGCAGCTTTAACACCTACTTATCATATGATAATCTATCAAATGCTTTTG
This sequence comes from Typopeltis vanoorti, assembly GCF_054136105.1. Lineage (NCBI taxonomy): Eukaryota > Metazoa > Arthropoda > Arachnida > Uropygi > Thelyphonidae > Typopeltis > Typopeltis vanoorti. The sequence continues at coordinate 98,111,679 of NC_143570.1, read as the reverse complement.
CTGAATCCAAGAATATCACTGTGTATGATTCTTGCTTATCTAATGTACTCATCAGCTGCTCATAAAATGCAAATAAATTGCTAAAACAAGACCAACTCTTTACAAATCCATGCTGACCATCATAAAGAATCCTATGTCAATCAACCACATCTTGTATTCCATTCTTAACCAAACTCTCCAACACCTTGACTACAACTGCACTTATACAGATTGGTCTGTAACTGAAAATTACGGTCCTAGAACCATGCTTGTGGAGTGGTACTATTTTGCCTTCATTCCACTTCTTAGGAAACATACCACTACAAAACTTTTGTTAAAAGACTGCAAGACTTTTGTTTGCTAACTTTTTTGCACATTCCTTAAAAATACATGGTAATATATCATCCATTCCTACAGCTTTATTAACATCTAACTCAAGCAACATTTGATACACCTCTGATTTTTTCCCTTTAATTCTCCTATTCCTTGACTCCCTTTGCATGTTGCACAGCATCATCATTCACTCCACTATCATATACTCTGATGAAGTGCTCATTCAATAATTTCACTATATCCTTGGCCTGACCTGCCAATCTCTTCTCGTACTGCACATTTTCATTCTTTACTATGCTCATCACCTTCCTAGGCTGAACTTTATATTCCTCTCAGATCTGATCGCCCTATCTGCCTTGTACCTCCTCCATAAAATTTTCTTTTCCAACTGCTTGCTTAATTTCACTGTTCGTCCATCACTCCTACTCTGTTTACTTGCTTAACTCTTGCTCTGTAGCTAGGCATTACTTGTGTCAGATACTGCCTTATGAATTTCCATGCACTGTCAACATCTTTTCTGCACAGCTCATTTACCCTATGTGTTCATGCTTGTTGACGACACTACAGAGCTTTCCATAATCACCCACCTTATACTCCGCATGTATCCATTTTTGGCAGTATTCTTTTTTGTTTCACCATTTCCCAAACAAGTACCTCATGATCACTTTCACCAAATGGCTGCAATGTCAATAGCTCATTAAAAACTAACCTTGTGAAGTTATTGGGAAATTCCAAACATTAAAACCTCTAGTTGCTTCAGATGCTGATTAAGATATTTATTCCTCAAAAATTGAACCACCTCATTCTCCTTGTTCCTGTATACTATCTTCCCCTTTCATTCTATATTCCTGTAATTCTATCATCTATATTCCCATCAGTCAACTTTTTTTTTTTTTCATGCCCATCCAATTTCCCTAAACATTTTGCAATCACTATTCTCAGCATTCTATCTAATAATACTAGTCTTGTTAACTTCAGCATCCCATCACACAGATTCAAAACCTGTGTATGTACTGCCAGTTTCCAAACTTTGTGGACATATAATACCTCTGCAATCATTAACAGCACCCCCATCTTTTCACTATCTTATACTTCCAGAAAATTGTGTATCCTTTAATTGCTATTCCTGATATCACATCATCCTGTTACAAAGTTCCTGATATCAGTTATCTTTGAGCATATTGACTCAATCAATGCAACATACTCAGCTCTCTTCTTCTTATTATTATTACTTGCAGCATCTCCATGGAGTCCAGAGACTCACCATGGGAGACCCAAATCAGCCATCATACACACAAATCTTATCATACCTCTCCTTGAACCCATTCACTGTCAGGGAACTAGCAACCAGTTCTGGCAATCCATTCCACTCACTCATCACTCTCCATGCAAAAAATCTGGTCCACACACACTCCTACTAACCACACAATTACACAACTTCCATGGATCACCCCTAGTCCTCCATTTGTCATATATTGAAAATTTTTACTTGCATCAATTTTATAAAAACCCTTTAATATCTTAAAAGTTCCTATAATGTCCCTCTTTCCTGCCTATCGACTAAACTTTGTAACCCACAAACCTTCAATCTATCCTCGTTGGGAGTATATTCCACAGACCTGTTACCATCTTGGTCACTCATCTCTGAATCTTTTTGACCACCTCCTGGTTCCTAAGAAATGCAGGTGACCAAATCTGTGCTAAAAGGAAAAAAAAAAATCTCTGCTCTTATTTTGAATACTCCTCACGTTAGTATACAATCATAGCAATCCCTGTATGTTTGAGGTTATTCTACCAGCAACATCATTCTCTATTCTAGTTGCTACCTTCTCTGTTCGGTCTGACCACTACTGTTTCCCTTATCCTGATTTCCTTATCCTTACTCTGATTTCCATTCATACCTGTCTCATTGTTGCCTTTATGCATTCCATCACATTCTACTGCTGCAGCCATATCTTGAACCTCATATTCATCTTTTGCCTGACATACAACCAGTTTTGCTGTGCTAACCTGCTTCACTAGTACTCTTACATCATTTGCTACATTGTCCGTGCAGTTAGCCTAGTGGCTTTGCACTTCGTAACCATATGCCTGGGGAAGGAGTGTCCTAGGTTTGATTCCCATTGATGACGTGAGGAACTTAAGGATCTTCCTCAGCCATAGCCAAGTTAGCCAGTCTTGGGCATGGACAGCAGGGTTTTTCCTGCCAGTTTATCTGGGGTTTTTCATCTCGTAAGCAGGCAAAGTCTTCGGAACACATGGATTACAGCCAGGAATATTGACCCAGCCATAGGCTTGATTCATCAGCCAATGCTGGTTCCGGAGCCCGGATAAAATTTGGGGGGACTCGGATGGTGCTGTACACTCTCGTAAAAAGGGGGGGTACTGTACCATCACACGGAAAAGGAAAGGATGTGCTACATTGACCTCTTGATTCTGTGCCTTCCTTGCAAAGAATAGCCTTTCTAAATGCCCAGCCCACCACCAACCGTTTTCAAATACAATCTGTTAACTTCAAACCATTCCAACTTTACTTCAAATTCACTCCACAGATTCAGAAACTGAACTCTCTTTGTTCATCTCTGCTCCCCTCAACTCACTATTGTGATATCTGGGCAACATGCTAATGACTTTGCCAACAACACTCCTATCCTTTACCTCTCAAAATAGCTTCTTCAAATCTCTATCTACATTCCTTTCTTCACCAACTATGTCATTCATGCCCACAATTATCAGTAATTCTGATTCCTGCTCTTTCCTTCTCTGCAAAGCATCAGTTATTTGTTTCATTTTTCTACTAGGAAAGCATGTTTTGTGTTCTTTATTAGTTATCACACCTCTAATGATCGAGTCCTATATAGTGATATACAACTATCCTTTGACTCTTTCTTCATAATACTAACTTCTTCCTTCTCATTCCATTCTGCTAATCTCTTCTTTAGGTGTTTATTCTCATCTTCCAGGTGGTTCATTTCACTTTGCATTTTCATGAACTCTTGCCTAAGCCGTACTACTACAGTCATGACTACTGACTATCTCCCATATCTAATTGCTGTAACCTATGAATATACTTTTCACATACATTAATGTTTTCCTTCTTTTTGTTCCCTCTAAGTCCACAGATCTTTCATGTTTTTTGATGCATAAATGAAGCAATTTTTGCAGGTGCATCCACTGGGAAAAATCCTGGGCAAAACTCAACCTTCCTTCTGAAGCTTTCCATGCCGCTGATGTGTGCTTCTTTACGGATGCCATTTTCAGAAGCAGTGGGAACAGAGCAGAAGGAATTAAGCAGTGAGAACAAGCAGCAAAAACACAATAAACAAACAAACAAAACATACACTATTGAAGGACTTATATCCAGCATTTAAAATTATAATATAATTTACAATAAAAAGTGCACTATAACACTATTTAAAAATAGTTTTCTTAGTACAGATCAAATATACTGGTATATTCACTAGCAGCACTGAGAGAGACAGTTCTCTGTCAGCTGGATTATTTGAAGTATAGTGAATAAGAGAGTGCACAAGATTTGTTTTCCAGGAGGAATGGAGAATAAGTGATTGAGGCATGGATGTGAGTAGTAAGTGATCAAAGTTACCAGTAGGAAGAAATGATTTAGTTCACTTGTTGATCTTTAGAGCAGAAAACACACATTTAGAAATAATAATTAACTAAATTTACTTAGCTATTAAATTATTACCCCAAAAAAATTCATCTTAATCATTAAGCAGTCTTAGAAATATACTAAGCGCATGCATGCAGGCATTCCAGCAGGAAGGCTAACACAAACTGAGTGTACAAAAGCAGGTTTCTACAGTGCTAACTGGTGTACAGTATAAGCGCATTGATCGGAAGTTGCTGACGGTCTCATTTAATACACTAATACACGAATTTACATTAATCAAAGAAGATCTAAATATAACTAAAATGATCATGAAATAAAGAAGTTCTTATTAAAACAATAGTAACTTCACAGTAGAGTATACTCAGTGCAGTTAAATTCTTAACATATAGATTTCTACCCTTCTTAGAGTTATAAGCTTCTAAGCACAACTTTTAGACAAATGTTATCTATTCAATATACTTCAATTGTCAACTCTGCTTAGCCGTTCAGGATATATAAAGCACATATCGCTAAATACACACCAAGGAATTCTAAAGTCCTGTCAATCTATTAGAGTAAATCTTAGTAAGTCAGTTTCTAACTTATATCACGTTCCCTTGGAACAAGCTTCAAGATATCACACATTCAAACTTGAACGCAATACACTTCTCCTTTATTGTAATTACATTCACAAAAGACATAGAAAGGATTACCTTACCGGGACGGTTGATATACTTTACCTATTATCACATGTTCTGGAAAACACTTCCTTGATTCTCAATAGCTTTCTCTCTTAGGTCACTTAAGTTCGATAGGATCCAGATTCACCTTAATGCTCTTGTTGGCTCGGAAATTTATGCTTGATTTGCTCTAAAAATCCATCCTTCAGGTTTCCTTGGCAATCCCTGTCATGCCTCTTGTCTTTCACAATTACAAGACAAGGGAATTCGAATTAGGATAAGAATAAGAGCCCACAAAAGAATAAGAGAAAAACAGAGAGCTCCCTTGTCTTTTCAACCCCGGTTATCTCCTTCGCGCCACCTTTCTCCTCTTATTCAACAGTGCATGTCTCCTCCTTCCTTCTTCGTGCCAAAATCCGCCTTGTGGATCTCCGTTAGCTCGGTATAATAACTAGCGCCAAAATGTGCACTGGCGGGTAATTTCATACAGCACTTAATTTCTGTTATACTGGCTATGTGCTTGACAATGGTTTATATAAACGGACTAAGTTCCGAGATTCTGTGCACAGTTCACATAGGATATATATACTCTACAAAGAATTAGTACAGGATAAATAATTAACAACTATTAGAACATACAATTATTTTATAATTATGGAATATACATCAGTAAGTGAATAATTTACTATTTGTCTGATGAGCAAATTTAGCTCAGGGAATGGCAGACTATGTTAAATCCTGAATGAAACACTATTATATTATAATTCCTTTCAGCAGAAAGGCTAACACAAACCGAGTGTACAAAAGCAGGTTTCTACATGCTAACTGGTGTCCAGTATAAGTGCATTGATCGCATGTTGCTGATGGTCTCAAAAGATATTCTCCCATATTTTGGGTAATATAATGCAGCTGAATTTTTGTAGATTTGGAGAATGTTGTGTTATGGAAGATTCTAGAAATCTCTCAGATTTATATCTGTTTCTGTAAATGGGGGAGTTCTCCCCATTGCATGTGAGGATCTGTATCCATGACCTGGTCTCTGCCACTTCAGAATAGCTATCATGCAGATAATGAATGCATTGTGTGTTTTTTCCAGATGGATATTAGCCATTTTTCTAGTTTGTCCAATGTATGTTAGCTTGCAGGAGCAAGGATACTTTTGACAGAAGAAATCTTGATGATGGAAAGGATTTTTTGGTGAACAGATAAGAGCAATTAATTTTTAGTATTGCTTAAAGGAGCTCTGTATGTTATACCTTTTTAAGAAAGGGTACAATTTTTTTCAGAGGGGTCTGGATATCAGGGATGACATATGTAAAGAAAGGCTAAGGTGCCATCCATTATTCATAATAATGCTTACTGGTATAAACAACACCAAGAGTAAGAAAAAAATATATACATTTATTAAACTCACTAATATTTTGCTGGTTTTCTTCCCAACATCATCAGAGCACAGTGATAAATATGACAGGTACAGCATTAAACAAAGTAATTGTAGAAACAATTTAAATTGTTACCAGCCTGGTTGACTGAGTGGTTAGCATATCTGCTTTCCAGCCAAAAGGCTGCAGGTTCAAATCCTGCCACTGGCATGGATGTTTGTGATTGTCTGCTAAAATTCTAGTGGTGGTAGTGGTGGTGGAGAACAGTAGATTGCGTTTGTGTAGATGATGATGATGGTAGTTGCAGTTTGCTGTAGTTTATGGATTGAGTGGTGGAGATGGAGAGTTGTAGTGTAGGTGCCCTCCCTCGAGAGTCTTCTGACTCCTTGGAGGTGTCATATAATAATAATGTCCTTATATGGCAGTTTTCTATGCTCTGGATTTCGATTCCCCCCCCCTTCCCCACCAGTTGTGTGTGGGTGGGTTAGGCAGAGAGCTCTGATTTTATTATTATTATTATTATTATTCAGGCCTCCAAGGAGTCAAAAGACTCATCGAGGGAGGTCCTTTCTAAGACATAAAGTCTGTCAAGACTCATCGAGGGGAGGTCCCCCCCTGAGAAACACAAAGTTTATCATACCACTCCTTAAACCCACTGACCGTTCTCGCTCCCACCACTCCATCAGGCAATGCATTCCACGGCTCAACCACCCTCCACACAAAGAAACCACTCCTTACCCTCTTGCTCACAGTTTCCTTTCGTAACTTCCAGGGATGGCCTCTTGTCATCACTCCTTCCCGCTGATCAACCAAGCGAAAGAACTCCCCAGTGTCAACCCTGTAACCACCTCTCAACAGTTTAAAAGTCTCAATCATATCACCTCTCCTTCTATCCACCAAACTCTGCAGTCCACATTCTCTCAGCCGATCCTCATAACTATCCTTGTACAGTCCTGAAACCATCTTTGTCATCCGTCTTTGTATCCTTTCCACAGTTAATTTATCCCCTTCAAATCCTGGGGACCAAATCTGAGAACAATAGTCCTCCAAGTGTGGTCTGATCAGAGACTTATACAACGGAATGATAACCCTCTTATCTCTGCAGGTCAGTGTCCTTCTCATAATAGCAGCAATCCTCTGTGTTACCTTCACCACCTTTGCAATATGTCCCCTAAACTTCAGGTTTCTATCAATCATCAACCCCAGATCTCTTGTCTCCCCTACTTCCTCCAGTATAACTCCTCCCATAGAGTATGCAGCATCCCATCGTTGTTCCCCAAACCTCAAGACCTTACATTTTGCTGCATTAAAGTGGCATCCCCATTCATTTGCCCATCTATCTAGCTTATTTAAATCCTCTTGCAGGGCTACCACATCTGCACTATTACTAATAATCCTTCCAAGCTTCGCATCATCCGCAAACAACTGAATATCCCCCTGCAATCCACTGGCTATGTCATTGATATAAAGGTTAAACAATATAGGTCCTAGTACTGAGCCCTGTGGGACCCCACTTGTAACCCTCTGCCTCCTGGAAACTGCTCCACCATACACAACTCTCTGATACCTATCAGACAGCCAATCCTGAATCCAGTTGACCAATCTGACATCCAGATCCATGTGCTGCAACTTTGTGAAGGGAATACTAGCCATTGGCTAAAAAAAGTGTCTTTTGCATGAGTATGAATGTAGTGAAATGACTAGCATCGGCAGAGCAAATTGTTTTAGGTCTTTTTTGTGAAGGTTTTAATAACATGATATTTCTCAAATGGAGAGAAATGGTAATGTGAGAGATGGATGTGCTTATACTATCCAGCGTAGGTAGGTTTTCTATATACAGAAAATTATAATCTTGTTTAGCCAGGTGACTAGAGCATGAAGGAAGAATAGGCATTACATCACCAAATAGAGACGATGAGTGCAAAAAGAGTAATCATAATGGGAAGCTTTAATTATCCAAACATTGATTAGGTAGCAGTAAAATCTCATGAGAAGAATGAAAATTAATTTATTAAGCTATTGTGAGACAACTTCCTCAAGCAGCATGTGACAAAAAGGAACTAGAGGTCAAAGAGTGCTGTATTGTGTTAAGTATATAAGGTTATATGCTGAACTACAAAGCAGGAAATTATGACCAACCGAGAAGTATACTGAGTTCAGTGCAGTGTTATCTGTTGCTGAATGGGAGGAATATCGACAGTGCATGGGAAGCATTTAAAAATACTTAAATGATGCGATATCAGAATGTGTCCTGAGAGTTCAAAGAATAAATAGGGTAGGAATCAAATGGATGTGTAATATTATTAAGCAAGAAATTCCTAAGAAAAGGATAATGTGGAAGGAATACCGTGTGCATAAGGATGATATCTTTTATGAAAATTATAAGCAGCAGACCAGAAGAGTTGCAAATGTTGTACAGAAAGCTAAGTCTGAGTATGAAAAGAAACTAAAAGCAAGCTAAAGACAACCCACGAGAATTATATTGATATGCTGCAAGTAAAAGAAAGAATGAACATGAAAGTATAACTCTACTGAGTGCAGAAGATGTGAGTGACAGGTGCAAAAGAGGTTGTTTAACTAATGAATGCCCATTTTGCTAAAAGCTATCAACCCAGTGTATGCAACATTGAGTTCACTGTTACCTCTTCACTGGATGAAGAAACTCAGGTGTATGAAGAGGAGGTATTAGAGCTGTTGCATAAACTGAATAAGAATTCAGCAGTGGGGGGCTGATGGGATATCAGCACAGGTGCTAAAAGAGTGTGCAGCTGAACAGGCTATTCCTTTGACCAAGCTATATAATTTAAGTCTCAGAACAGGGAAGATTTCTCAGGAATGAAAAGAATGTATGGTAATCCCATTGCACAAGGGTTGTGTAAAGACCATTGTATCCAGCTATCCACCAATCGGCATCTCAGGTGTGGTGGTGAATTTTGGAAAAATTGGTTAGGGCTCGCATTCGGAAATGGGTTAGTTGACAGTGAATTACTGCTTTGCAAGGAACAGCGTGTTTACTAAGGGAAGGTCATGTTTTAGCACCTTGCTCACATTCTATAATAATGTTACCATTGAACTAGACAAGGAGAATGAATACATCATGATACTTTTGAATTTTGCTGATTTTGCTAAGGCTTTGACAGAATACAGCATGGTAGACATGGTAGACATTATTGCATAAATTGGAGAATACAGGTTTGAATTATTAAATATTAGCATGGATAAGAGGATAGCTGACTGACAGATATTAAAAAGTGGTATGTGGGACATGTGAGTCTGTAAGATTTAAGATAACCATCAATGTACCACAAGGATCAGTCCTTGGTCCACTGTTGTTTAATCTATACATTAATGACATCGAGAAAGAATTGACAGTGACATGCAGCTATTTGCTGATGATGCAAAGATAGGCAGGATAATCTGGAATGCTGCTGATATGCAGTTCTTGCATATTGATTTGAATAGGCTTTAATTTTTGCATGAGAAAATGAATGTCAGTTCAACATCTATAAATGGAAAGTCATGCACTTTGGCATGAATAGATATTCGATGTTGTATTATATTGGTGGAACTATGCTAAAAGAAACTGATCAGAGTAGGGATCTTGGAGTGTTAGTAGATAAGTAGTTGAAGTTCAGGGGCCATCTAGAAAAGATTGCGAATACAACTCAAAACATAATTTTAATGCAGAAACAAACTTGCATGTGTAAGAATAATGATGTCGTTTTGCCTTTTTACAAGACCTCACTTGGACTATTTTGTGCAGGTCTGGTCTCCTGGTTTCTGTTGTTATTCTGATACAGTGGAGAGAGTGCAAAGGAGAGTGTTTAAAATGATATCAGGATTCTGGAATACTATGGATCGATGATATGATTTAGACTTACAAACTTCTGAACGACTCATATAGGATTTCAACTGATGGAATTTTTCAATTTATGTAGAGTGGGGAAAGTAAAAGAGGGCATCCTCGGAATCTGAGAATGAATGCCGCTGATAAGGGGGGGGTAGGGCTAGATTTTTCTCTCCTGGAGTTTTTGAGATTGGAATGGATTGCCATTGGATGTTGTGAGTACAACCAGTATGAATGAATTCAAGAATAAGTATGATAGATTGTGAGTATAGTATGTGGCCACCCTCAATGAGTCTAACTTCCTGGAGGTCTCTCTTGATAATAACAATAATAACAGAAAACACATAATTGTAAACATAGCATAGCTATAGCGTTGGTTTTAAAGGAACAGAGTTTTAGGACATGCTAGGGTGGTCTGAAAAGTTCTTGGCCTCAACCATAGATGGCAACACTATCGGCAAGATTTTTTTTTTTTCTAAGTTGGCACATTTGTCATAAGCATCCATGTGAAATTGCAAGTCATTCTATCAAGTAGTTTGTTTTATACCGTTGTCTGAAGTAAATGTGTTTTGTGCATCCCTTGAAATGGATAAAATCGTGCAGTTATAAAATTCTTTGTAAAAGAAGGTTTAACGGCAAAAGAAATTCATTCGAAGTTCACAAAAGTTTATGGGCGTTTTTCTCCTTCATTTTCGACAATTAAGAAATGAGTTGCTGAGTTTAAATGTGGCTGTAACAGCCTTGAAGATCATCCATGTGAAGGACATCCAAAAAGTGTAACACCAGAAATCATTGATCAAGTGCACGATATGGTATTGGATGATCGGCAAGTTAAAGTGCGTGAAATTGCTGAGACTATAGGTATTTCAAAAGAATGTGTAGACTATATTTTGCATGAAGAATCGTAAATGAAAAAGCTTTGCACAAGATGGGTACAGTGCTTGCTCACTGCAGATTAAAAATGCACTCGCATGAAAATCTCTGAACAGTGCTTGGAGTGTTTTAAGAAGAATAAAACTGATTTTGTGCATCGATTTATTAGGAGGACACCCCAGAAGTGGAATATTGGGATATGCACAGTTAAAAACATGTCTCGACAATGCTCAACTAGTAGACATATTTAGGATTCACAATCCTAATCTCCAGGCACACATGTACATGAATCAAGGTATTTGTATTGATCGAATTTATATCTCTTCTTCCCTTATAAATAGGATAATTTAGATAAAACATCTTGATATCAACATGTTAGATCATAATCCAGTTTTACTAAGTTCCACTGCATGGAAAAAAGTAGAGATATCTTCTGGGCCATGGAGACTTCCACCAAATTTTCTGTTGATCTTTTCAACTAAATTCCAGACCTTCTGTTCAAATTGGAATAATATTACCTGGAATTGGGATATGTGCTTAAAATTCAAACAAGCAGTAAAACAGAATATGATGGAATGGGGAAAGGAAAAGATTTTTCTCAAATGAAAAAAGTTGAAAGACCTGTGTAAAGAGAGAAGCTGGTTTGTAACAAACCAACACAATGGTATAGAGTGTAGCAACATAATTAGAAACATTAACATAGAGGTAGAAGTGGAAAGGCAGAAACAAGTAGATGAAAGAAATTTTAAGATAAGAATACAGCAGCACTTAGCAGATAACCCTTCAGCTGCATTCTTCAATAGACAATTCACAAAATTTTGCAAAGAAAGGACTATCACCCAAATCTGCGTTGATGTAGAAGACATGTCTACTACTCAAGACATTCTTGACTCCTTTCTAAAACACTACAAGAATCTGTTTGAAGACAATAGTACTGTTGGAAATTATAACTCTTAGAACATTAATTGCTTTCCTGTTCATATCCAAGATGGGCTTGACAGATCCATTACAGCATCTGTAGTTACCACAGCCTATAAAGAATGCCAAACAAGAAAATCCCCAGGCCTGATGGTCTAGGGATAGGACTTTATCACGAGGCCTGTGATTTTATTCTTCTCATTCTAGTTACACTATTTAATTCCTTTCTCTCATCAGGACACATACCAAGTGAATTTGTAGCAAGCAGTACTGTCCTCATTCCTAAACCTAATAGAGATCACACCTTAATCAGCAGCTGGAGACCTATTTCTGTATCTAATACTGACTACAAGATATTTTTCCGCATTGTCAATAACAGGCTCAACTGTTGGAATGAGATATATAATTAAAAGTACACAGATGTATGGAGTACCAGGTCGAGCAGTAGAATTTAATCTATTTCTGCTACATGATCTAATCCGCTTGGTTAATACGAAAAAGCAATTGATAGCAGTGCTATCAGTAGCCCTCACTCAAGCATTTGATGTCTGGCATCTCTTTCTATTCCACATCCTACACCAATTTGCTGAAAATAAAAAGCTGCTATCCATTATCAAAGGAGTGTATGCCAATTCAACCACCTGCCTCCTGGTTAATGGGTTCCTGTCAGACCCGGTAAAAATTTGAAAATGAGTCAAGCAGGGTTGCCCTCTTAGTCTACTGTTCTCTGCATTAGTTCTTGAACCTTTCTTACATGATTACCAATACAAATGTTGTGCAAGAAGTAACAGTTCTTTCAACTATAAAGGAAAATAAGATATTAATATATGCCGATGATGTAGTGGGAACTTTGAAGAATAATGATTCCATATATATATTTTTTCAATATTTTGGAAAAATTTAGCAAAAGTAGTGGATTAATTATTAATCAGACAAGTAAAAATTAAAAGTTTATGGAAAATGGGATCTTTGAGGCATTCCTTTTGGACTAACCCCTAAGAGAGAACTCCTCATTATACTTGGAATTCCCTTCTCCACTTATCCAATATTACCAGTTCAAGAACTTATATACATTGAAACCTTAGAATACTGGAAAATTGGGCCACTTTCATTTTCTTCTAAAGCCATAGTATTCAAAACCATAATCTTTCCTGCTCAGTTGTACATAATAAATATTACAGACATCAGAGAAGCTGAAGAAAATCAATTATATAGTAAACATGTGCAATTTTTTTCGTCTAGGATTTGGACTTCCAGTCTTAAAATTCTGCTATTTAAGCAATACAGCTTTTAAAATCCATAAAATATTGCAGACCAATCACACATGTGCAGATTTTCTCCAGTACTACTTGGGTTTTCATCTTCCCCTGTTTGGAATTAATGATTATAAAGGTCCAAAAACTAAGATTGTTCCTGAATACTACAACACTGTGCTTAATTCTAAGACTGCTAAAACACTATGGAATTGAGATTCTTTCCATTAAAAAAAAGTAAAGTAAAATTTGGTATAAAGAAATCTTTAATCTCTTTTGTTGCGAAGTTCCACAGTTAGGTACTGACAACAGTATTTTGTTTCATAACTTGATGAAGTTCCAAGGATATCCTTACAGGAGGGATCTTACTTGGAGAATTGCATATAGCTGCCTTCCAGTCAATACCATCAAATGAAGGTACTTTAACATCGGAGATCTAATCTGTGACATATGTTACTGATTGGAAACAGTAGAATATGTATTCTACAGCTGCCCTCTTGCCCTGCGTACTTGAAACAGATTATGTAATGTTTTGGACATTCCATTACTTACAACAGAACAGGTTATTTTTTTGCAATACCCACCACCTGCCGGCATTGGGAAGAGAATTTTGATTTTTATAATTAATGAATTAAAATACCATTTATGGAAGGTTAGAAAGAAACATGGATTTGAAAACAAGCAATATGACATCGAAATTCTTTATAATATTGTATTGTGGAAGTTTTATTGTTCAATCAGACAATTTTTGTATTTAGAAAGTAGCATTCTAGGAGATATCAAATTTATGACTAGATGGTGTGGACTACCCATATTATGCAATATTCACCATGGGGAGATAAAATTCTGTCTGTTCTTGCTATGAGAGATTTTTAAATAGTTCCATCCTCTTAATTCAATGTGGTCTTATAGTCACTTGCAGGGATGACTGGAGAGCAATCCCAGGCAGAGAAGGCCAACTCAAGGCAGCTAACCCAATTGGGGCTGACCACCTGGGTATCAGTCATCTTTGCACTTTAGTTTCAATTGGTCTTTTGGTTGTTCATCTATATGAGATTGGTGAAAAATGAAAACTGATAGCCTTTGGCTATATGATGATATAAAAGAGCTAAGGCTTTTTCTCTGTATGTTGTCTGTCTTATCTTTTCTTTTCTTTCTCCGAATACTATCAGGCTCTCTTGCACCTCTATACAAAGTACTCTATGCCTATGATGAGCAACCCTTTATTTTTACACCTCAATAAAGGTTGAAACCTGTGTGGGTAGTGTCCCTTCAGATAATGCATAGTATTATACTTGCCCATAAGGATATGTGCTTTGCATTATGGGATACTAAGGTAAGTGATGAATTCATTAACCTCTGTATATATAAAAGTAGCCCAGTCATGAAGTTATTTCACATGCAAACTTTGCTTACGCTCAGAGAAAGGATGAAACCAAAAATAAAATTTCTTGGCATCTTTATCTAACTCGTATGTTAATGACATTGGGACTCTCTTAATTGGAGATGTGCAGCTGTTTGCCGATAATGAAAAGTTTTGAAGGGCTTTGAAAAGTAGAGCAGATATTGTGGCCTTGCAAGAGTATCTGAATAGGCTATGTTAGCAGACAAATGATTGGCACTATCAGTTTAATGTTGCAAAGTGCAAGGTCTTGAAATTTGGTTGGCAATGTTGGGATTCAGAATATACAGTTAATGGAGAAATTTTGAATAATGCAGAGGAGAGAGAGATCTCGAAGTGATGATGGGCAGAGACTTAAGATTCAGGGGTCACATTACTAAAATTGTAAGAACATTAGAATAGATTATGGTAATAATGAAGAGGACATTGATATATAAAAAGGTTATGGATCCCTTGTATTATATGGTTGCCAGCACTTCTCTTTTATAGAGAATATGTTCTCTTTTTTTTTGGATCTTTTGTTCTTTTTTTTCAATCAACATCGATGCGCAGGCAACCCCAGCAACATTGTCGAGGAACGGCAGCACCACAGTTCAAGGGACAGCCATATGTCATGCTTGTGGCATAACGGCCGTGTTGACTATACAGTGCTTTTGTTGATATCAATGAGCATAAAATAAATCGAAATTGGTTGGGAGCCCATATGCTTGAAAATAATTGCAAACGAAAATGGATCAAATATTAAAAGATATGCAGTTATTTTTTCAGTAGAGGAGTTTAAAAAATTGTTATTTTGCAAACATCTTCCATTCTTATTATTATTATGTCACACCTCCATGGAGTCCAAAGACTCATCGAGGGAGAGCACCTACTCTCTATCTGCACCACTCAATATGGCAACTACAACGAACCGCAACTACCATCATAATCTACACCAACGCCATCTACCGCCCATCACCACCACTAGTATTTTCACAGACAATCACAAACATCCATGCTCACGGCGGGATTCAACCCCGTAGCCTTTTGGCTGGAGAGCAGATACGCTAACCACTCAGCCAACAGGCTGGCAACATTCTTTCTATCTCTTCATTGCTTATTATCTAGTGTGAAGAGAAATCTTTACACACTACTTTTTGCTGATAAATCTCATTTCCTCTTGCATTTTGTCTGTAAGTACATAAATAGAAGTACATAAATTTTTCTGTGAAAAATTGTTATCCTATTAAAAAAATATTATTATTATTATTATTACAGGCAACTCCAAGTAGTCCTTAGACTCATCGAGGGAGGCCCTAACATTATGACAAGAACAACTATTCGACATTCACACAGTATCTATCATACCTCGCCTTGAACTCATTCACAGTCATGGCACCCACAACAGACTCTGGCAGCTTATTCCACTCATTCACCACTCTCCAAGTAAAAAACCTAGCTCTAACACCCTTGCTAGCCACACTCTTGCCCAGCTTCCATGTATGGCCCCTAGTCCTCCCATCACCAGTCCTATTCTCAAAAATATCTTCTGAATTAATCTTATAGAAACCCTTCAGTAATTTGAATGTCACAATCATATCACCCCTTTTCCACCTATCAATCAATTTCTGCAACTCACAAATCTTCAAATTGTTCTCATAAGGTTCATTCCATAGACCTGCTATCATCTTGGTCACTTGCCTCTGGATCCTCTCCACCTCCTCCCAATCAAGAAGAAACTCTGGCACCGAAATCTGGGCACAGTAGTCAAGATGGAGTCTTATCAAGGCTTGATTCAGAGCAATAACTTGCTTGTCTCTGCTCGTCAAAGTATTCTTCAGTAACCAAGTGATTTGATGAGCTGATTTAGCCACTTTTGCGATGTACCCCCTAAACTTCAACTTCCTCTCCACCAACACTCCCAAATCCCTGGCCTCGTCAATCTCCTGGAGTACGGTTCCACCAATGTGGTATGTTACTGCTAATCTTTTCACCCCAAAATGCATAACCTTACACTTTGCCACATTAAATTGACATCCATTCTCCTTTGCCCAGTCCTCCAAACTATCCAAATCATCTTGTAAAATTTTGACATCCTGTGCACTCACTATTGCTCTACCCAACTTTGCATCATCAGCAAACAAATGATCACTTCATTTCAGATCCTTTCCTATATCGTTAATGAAAAAATTGAAAAGTAATGGTCCAAGAACAGAACCCTGCGGCACACCACTAGTCAAAGGCCATCTTTTGGACTCTACTCCTGAATAAACCACTCTCTGATATCTCTCCATCAACCATCCTCCTGTCCATCTCACCAACCCTATATCCATCCCCATATGCTGCAGTTTACTGATTAGAATTCCATGTGGTATCCTGTTAAAGGCCTTAGCAAGGTCCAGTGGAATCACTGTAAACCCATTACCCTTATCCAGTTCAGCCGTCACTGTGTTTTAAAACGTGAGCAAGTTAGTGAGGCATGATCTACCCTTCACAAAACCATGCTGTCTCCCATACAGTATCCCATTTTCATCTATCCAATCCTGTATTTTTCTCTTGACTATTTTCTCCAAGACCTTGACAACGATTCCTGATATGCTGATGGATCGGTAATTTACATCAACAGGCTTGGAATCTCCTTTATACAGTGGAACTATTTTCCCCTCTTTCCATCCCCTTGGGACTAACCCAGACCCGAGTTAATTCAAATTAAACAAAATGGTCAAGGGCACTGACAATTGTTTAGCCACTTCACGTATGACACGAGCTGGCATACCATCCAATCCCACAGATGTATTGACATTGAGGTTTTGTAATAGACCATTCACCACAGTTCCCGTATAAGCTCTTGGTTTATTGATTCCTGCAATGTCACCACCTGGATGATATACTCTTGTAAATTTTCTTTATACCCTCTTTTACCTTGAGGTGTCGAGGGTTTATTAATCATCAGACCTCAAGACCTTACACCGGGGCATAAGGTCAGCCTTATGCCCCGGTGTATCCTATGTCCTGTAGCATTGAGTTCTCAAGGCCAGTTTGCCTGTTTACCAGGATGGAAAACACTCCAGGATAAACTTGAGAAAAAACCCAACTGTTCATGCCCAAGACCGGCTATATGGCTGAGGAAGATCTTTCAGCTCCTCATTTCACTGACAGGAATTGAACCTAGGACACTCCTTCCCCAGGCATATGGTTGCGAAGCGCACAGCCACTAGGCTAACCGGGTGGACTGTGAGGAATATATATATATATAAAACTCTGTTCCTCTAAAACCAACACTATAGCTATGCTATGTTCACAATTATGTGTGTTCTGTTTAGATACAGGGAAATAATAATAACAATAATAATAATATTATTATTATTAAGAGAAATCTCCAGGAAGTTAGAGACTCATCAAGGGAGGCCACATACTACACTCACCATCTATCGTACTTATTCTTGAATTCATTCACACTGTTTGTACTGACAACATCCAATGGCAATCCATTCCAATCCCAAAAACTCTGTGAGAGAAAAATCTAGCCCTCACCTCCCTTCTTAGCAACATTCATTCTCAGCTTCCAAGAATGAGTTCAAACTCGGCAACCCATTTCTTAATCATTGAAAACGAAGAAGAAGAGTACCCGTAAACCTTTATGAACTTTGAACGAATTTCTTTTGGCGTTAAACCTTCTTTTACAAAGAGATACTCAATTTTATCTATTTCAAGGGATACAGTCTACACTTTTGCTTCAGACAGTGGTATAAAATAAACTATTTGATAGAATGGCTTGCAATTTCACTCAGATGCTTATGAGAGATGTACGAACTCAGAAAAAAAAAATCTTGCCGATAGTGTTGCCATCTTTGGTTGAGTCCGAGAACCTATGAGACCACCCTCATATTTTTTTGTAATTTTTTATTTATTTTTAAATAGTCTGGAAACCCTACTCTAGAGACAAAACACGGAGCTTTTTCAGCCACTTCAGGCCTTCAACTTTCTGATGTGCCTGAATGGCAACAAGATGTAAATATAATAATATATATTAATTCAAAAATTGTGAATTGTACTTGGTCAAAGTCAATGCCATAATAAGTAATATATTTAAGCCATCCCTAGTACAAAAACACACTAGAATCAGACTATATGATGTCCTGTCAAAACCAACTCTACTATACGGAAGCGAAACATGGACCATAAAAAGGAAAGATGAAAAACGAATTTAAACAGCAGATATGAAGTATCTCAGAAAAACAGCTGGCTATACCAAGTGGGACCATAAAACAAATGAAGAAATTTTACAATCCCTGAAAATAAAACCAATTAATTACTACATAAGACCGTATAAAAAAAATGGCTAGAACATTTAAATTGAATAAATAACAGCAGACTACCAAAAATATTATACAGATACAAAATAAGTGGAAAAAGAAGAATCGGGAGACCCAAAAAAAGAGATGGCATGAGTCTGGAATATGTCACTTGGCCTAAAATCCATGTTAGGAAGAAGTGAACTGTATGGATGATGTGAAGTGTTTTGATCAATACTATAATCTCAAACTCTTTTGTTGAAAAACATGTTGATAAAGATGAAAAAGAAATGTCATCAAATTTGAAATGGCACAGATATTTTGAACAGGCAAATAATTCAGAATTTTATTTTTGAAATATTGAAAATATGTCAATATTATTTTTCAGTATCTAGACAATGGAAATGTTGAAAGATTATTTTCAATGACTAAAGCACAGTGGACTAAAGAAAGGAATCACCTCAACTAGAGAGTGGAAGTTAGGCAAAGTGGTTCCGTGGTTCCTTTGCATAAAGGTGGCTCTAAAACTGCAGTAGTTAATTACAGACCAATCACCATCTCAGGAGTAGTGGTAAAAGAAGATTGGAAAAGTTGGTTCAAGACAAAATTCAAGAATGGGTGGATCACGATATGATACTCTATAGAGGCCAACATGGTTTTGTTAAAGGTAGATCCTGCCTTAGCAATCTATTAACTTTTTATAATAGAACTAGGGGACCCCCGACGCCTATGTGGTGATCAGCATGGATGATCAGCACTATGATGATCAGCATGGATTTGTAAAGGGCAGGTCCTGTTTTAGTAATTTACTTGCATTTTATGATAAGGTGACGAGTGTGTTAGATAAGGGAGAATCATATACAGTGAGATTAAAATTTGATATTTTAAGGATACTTGTGACATAAAGATTGAATAACATAAGCACGTAAACACAAGGAAGATATTTAATTAACCAAATATTTCAGACCGAAATATTTGGCTAATTAAATATCTTCCTTGTGTTTACGTGCTTATATTATTCAATCTTTATGTCACAAGTATCCTTAAAATATCAACTTTTAATCCTTCACAGGGAAAATGCCACCAAAATAACTGGTAAATTAGGAAAACTTTCAGTTTTATACAAGGTAAGGTTACGAGCTAAGATCAATTTTAAAAAAAAAAATGCTGCGCCAACAAGATTATTCCCAATTTCGCTAAGATTCAAAAAACTATAAAATCTCCTGGAGCTCATAATATTTACCAGTCATCATATTTCTGATCTTTGCACCTATATTTCCACAAACTCGGATCCACATCTTTCACACATAGTTCTAAATGTGGCTAAACGTTCTACTCAACTAGCATATAATAAACTAAGTCAACATCTAAACCGCAAATATGAAGCTCTTTCTTCTAAACAATTCAAGCCCTTCAAAACTCCAGATAATTGGATTGTCAATATATCCGGATGTCCTCTAACTGATAGATAGCAAAACCCTCATCCTGTCAAAAGGACATGATTTTTCTATTGTTCCTAATAAGATACCATATCTAGATTTCCTAGTTAACATTGAACGGAATCTCAATCATCTAGTGATAAAGCTAATGCTCTTCGCCTAGAAGTCGCTTCTTCTCTACTTAAGGCCAAACTTCCTCCTTCCAGCATATCTCTTTCTGAAATGAAATCTTTACAGTCCTTGAGAAAAAACAATCGCCTCATTATCACCAAAGCTGACAAGGGGAAAGCAACAGTAGTTATGGACTCTGCAAATTACAGAAGAAAACTTTCTCTTTTGCTTGGAGATCGCTCCACATGTCAAGAAATTGATTATGATCCAACCAACAGACAACTAAAGAAATTAAATTCTCTCCTAGATGAAGTCATCAGTTTAGATATAGAGACACAATTGAAAGACTTAAAACTCATTTTGCAAGACCTCCTAGATTTTATGGTCCTAAAATACATAAGATTGACTTTCCTCTTCGTCCAATAGTAGATTGTATTGATTCTCCTACTTACTGTATAGCCAAATATCTAGCTAAATTATTGAAATCTCACAAGCAACTCTAGTTCCTTTCTTAAAAACTCCTCAGATTTCTTAGAAAAATTGAAAAATATCTTATGGTGAGCTTTGATATAGAATCTTTATATACAAACGTACCTCTCAAGGAGACTTTAAAATTACTGGCTGACATCCTTCCAGAAGACATTATAAAACTATTCGATTTCCTAATACACTCTGGATATTTCTTATGTCAAAACAAATTTTACAGCCAAGTAGAAGGAACGGCCATGGGAAGTCTTCTCTCTCCTGCTTTAGCCAACTTTTATTTAGAATATCTAGAAGAAGTCCCCTTCTCATCTATTTTCCCTCAACCATCCTTTTGGGTAAGATATATAGATGACATTTTTACTATGTGGCCTCACAACAAAGACTCCTTACCTTCTTTTTTAAACAGTATCAATTCCTTACATCATCGTAAAAGTTTACTATGGAAATGGGAAAAAACAACCAGTTATCATTTTTAGACATTCTCCTTGTTCGGTCACCTTCAAATACTCTTACAACTACAGTTTACAGGAAACCAACGTTCACAGGTCGTTTTATTCTTAAAGAATCAGCTCATCATCCTTGTCAAAAAAACAGGAATCATAAAATGTCTAATCAGAAGAGCCCAAACTAATTGTTCTACTTCTAATTTTCTACAGAAAGAACTTTCTACTATCCAACAACAGATGAAACTCGATGGCTTTTCTGAAAAGAGTACACGACATCTTCTTGATTCTTATAATCCACCACTAAACAGCAAAGATTCAATATGTCGAGTTCCAATTCCATACATCTCTGGGATTTCAGAACCTATCTCAAGAATTCTGAAGAAATATGAGTTAACAGCGACGTATTCACTATTAACAAATTATCTTCCCATTTTCTTTCTCCTAAAGACAAATGCTCAACTATGTCTCTTCCTGGAGTTTATCAAATTCCCTGCAGCTGTGATCTCTCCTATTTTGGACAAACTGGATGCTCTCTTGAAAAAAGAATCCAAGAACATCAATCCTCCATTTTCACAACAAACCTGAAAAATCTGGATTGGCTCAGCACGGGATTGAAACTAACCATAACATCCTTTGGTCAAAAACTCGCCTCTTATATAGATCCCGCTATAAATTTGAACGTTTATTCAAAGAAAGCATAGAGGCATTACTCCATCGTCCTAACCTGAATCGGAATGACTGTATATCTGTATCAAAAATCTGGGAAAGTCTAATCAGAATAACTCATTAATTCATATTAATTTTATGTTATTTAATATTATTAATCATCATCATGCGTTTCAAGGATTTAGGCCTAGCATGGCCTGTTCTGGCCTTAGAAGTCATCGTTAAATCGTTTAAGAGGACGTCCTGGTTTTCTCATTTAGATCTAAAATAGCTTTCTGTAAGTTATCTTCAGAATTTGTAATTATTATTTGGTCATCGGCAAAGAGGAGAGTGTTTAAGTTTACTGTAGGAGAAAGTTTAATTCCTTGATGTAAATTTTTATTCCATTTGATTATTATTTCATTTAAGTAGATATTAAAAAGAGTTGCTGAGAGGGGACATCCCTGTCAGACCCCTTGGTTTATCTCTCTCATATATGATAGCTCATGATTTAATCTTATTTGTATTTGATTATTTTCATATATATTTGTGATAGCTTTTAGGATATTATTTGGTATTTGTCTTTTAATATGTTAAATAATATGTTTCTTTTAACTTTGTCAAATGCTTTTTCAAAGTCAATAAATGCAATATGTGTTTCTAAATTGTATTCTCTTCTTTTCTCTATTATTAATTTTAGGCAAAAGGCCAGGTCTATACATGATCGTTTTTTTCTAAATGCATTCTGTACTTCTAAAATAAAGTTTTTGGAATATTTCATTAGTTTGCTATTTAAGATTCTGCTATATATTTTGTAACAGGAATTTAGTATACTGATACCTTTGTAGTTTTCAGGGTCATCTCTATTACCTTTTTTAAAGACAGGCATCACAATTGCTTTTTTCCATTCTATTGGAGGGATACCAGTTGAGTAAATTTTATTTAAAAATAATAAGAGTCTTTCTTTGAATCTTGTTCCTGTGTATTTATATAGTTCTGAACCTAGCTTATCTTCTCCAGGTGATTTTCCATTTCTTGTTTCTTTCAGGCTGATTTCTAATTCTTCTTTAGTTATTTCCTTTTCATTTTCATTAATTGTTTGCCAGTTGTCTTTTTTAAAATATTTGTCTGTCCACAGTTCTGTGTAGTAATTTAGAAATTCTTCTAATTTCAATTCAGTGTTTAATTTTATGTTTTCTTTGGTATCTGCATTTAAGTTTTTCAAAATCTTATATACGTTGGATCTTATTTTATATAAATCATGTTCTGGATTAGAAACAAATTTGTTCTTGATTCTCTGTCTTTTTCTGACTTCTCTTTTAGCTATGGCTCTTATTAATGATTAATTAATATCTATTAATAATTAAAAATTAATATCTATTAATAATTAAAAATTAATATCTATTAATAATTAAAAATTAATATCTATTAATAATGAATAATTAAAAAACTTCTCTTTTAGCTATGGCTCTTATTAATTATTAATTAATATCTCTTAATAATTAATATTATTAATTAATATCTTTATTTCAATCATGTCTCTGCTTAATAATATTCCCTTTAATACTTAGTGATATAATATCACGCAGCTTGTTCTATTTTTAAACGATTAGTATTCCACCTTGTATTTTTTAAAACTGTTCTTGTAGTGTCACTGAAGATGGTCTGCAATTTTCAGTGAAGGTGAGATGGGATGAACCAGAGGTCATTCCTGGAAGTTATGTAAAAGTGTGGTGAAGAAGGGTGTAAGGAGTAGATTTTTTACATGGAGAATTGTCAGTGAATGGAATGTTAATGGGTTTTAAGATTCTATATGATAAATATATTGTCAGTTGAATGAACCTCCAACGATGAGTCTGTTGACTCCATGGAAGGTGTAATAATAATAATAATAACACTTTGATCTGGCCATATATGAACTACTGTGCACAGATTTGGTTATCTGTTTTTCAGGGGGATGAGGAATGTTAAAAAAAGGCTCAGAGAAAGTTTACTAAGTTAGTATCAGGTCTATGGAATGTCATATATGAGGGGAGATTGAGGGAATGCAACTCACAAAGAATTGTGAATAGAAGAGTGGGTGTGATTGTGACATATTGGTTAGTGAGGGATTGTTACCAGTTTAATGTGGAGAAGATATTTCATAGAATAGAGAGACCAGTGTAGAACCAAAGGCTACCCATGGAAGCCGTATAAAGTGGGTGTGAGCAGGGGAGTGAGACAGCAGGTTCTTTGCATGGTGAGTGGAATGCATTGTCTGAAAGTGTGGTGAGTATAGAAACTAGGAAGTTCCAGGCATGGCTTGACCTTTTGGCATGAGAGTGTATAGATTTCTTGTGATGAGTCCTTTGATTCCATGGAGGTCAGATAATAATAATAATAAAATAATTATTGCAAGTCTCATTTTACCAAATACTTTAAAACAATAATTTGCAAGAAAATTACTCTTTTGATGAATTATAAAAGGAATTCACAGAAAAATTACTGAACTCTTTCAATTCACTGTTTTCAATGAATTTCCATGGAACTCATTTTGTGGTGGCAGACAATGCCTTGAATACAGATTATTGGATCTAATGGGGAAACCTCCCTTTTTTATAATCTCAGAGGTAATAAATTTGAGAGGCTATTCCTAAAATCTGTCTTGGCTTAAAAACATTTTCCAAATCTGCACAAATTAGGCTGCTTCACATTGCCAAAAGTCTGAGAGGCTGTTTTCTTAAGATCTTCAGCAAAGTAAAGGTGCAGCCATCGCTGCACCTTTACTGGGCATTCTTTGTTTGCTAGTGTGCTTGCATGCATGTGCTTAGTGTATTTCTTTGTGCTTGGTGCCCAAGGCAAAAGATTAAACATAATAATTGAATAGCTAAATAAAATTTAAAAAAATAGGTCTTTGGGGTGTGGAATATGAGGACAGATTGAGGGAATGTGGTTTTCAAAGACTTGGGAATAGGAGGAAGAGAGGTGAAGGATTGTTAACGGGTTAATATGGAAAGAAATCTTTCATGAATTGGGGGAAGGGGTAGAACAAGGGGGACATACCCAGAAGTTGTATAAGGAGGGTGTGAGCAGAGACATAAGGAGTAGGTTCTTTGCTTGGAGAGTGGTTGGTTAGTGCAGTGATTTACCTGACATTCTGGTGAATGCAGAAACATTGAATGAGTTTAAATAACCATTTGATGGGCTTGTGTGTAACAGTCTTTGCCTCCTGCGATGAGTCTTTTGACTTCGTGTAGGTCCTGTGTTAATAATAAATTGAGTTATTATTGCTAAATGCGAGTTTTTTTCTCTGTGAACATTAACATGAGTGATAATCACAATCTAAGCATCCATACTAAATAAGTGATTTGGCTTTGCATGTATACTTTGACAATCACAAGCTAAGTTATGCCTTACTATTACTTGAACCCTCTTATTTTACACCCTTGTTTCTTTGATAGCATCAAAGCTATTGTTGCAATTTTTTTCATTGCTTTGGTTAAAAATGAGTCTGTTGCTCCTTCCTGGAACACTATGCCGTTCTTATTCTTTTTCCTCTCTACTTTGGTATGTCGTTGCCATTTCTAAATTATACTTGTGAGGAAATTATATTCATGTTTAATCCTTTATCCAAGTATAAGTAAACAAAGTTTGCATGCAAAAAGTATCTTCACAATTAGTATACTATCCGACTACACATGCAAGAACCCTGGCTGGCATAGTTCCAAAAAGAGTAATTTCATATCGAAGGGGAGAAAGGAATAAGGCGGTGTACGAATTTGTCACCAACACACAAAATCATGTACTTTATATGTAAAATTATCCAACTGTTTTACAAGCAGAATATTTACCACTTTAAAAACTAGAATTTTCATAAAAGAAAAGCTAATTTTCCGACATATAATAATATTAAACACTCATCATTAATTACCCTATTATCAGAACGGATTCGCCTTCTTCTACCATCCGTAGAAGTGTCGATGGTGAGGGTCTCGCATCTGTGGTTGGACAGTACTTATCTATTGAGGCTGGTGACTTCATCAATTGCCTTAGTATCCCTTAATGCAGAGCATACATACTTGTGACAGGCATAACACTATGCATTAAGGGAAGGTCACTACTCAGACTAGTTTCGACCTTTATTGAGGTCTCATCAGTGGGAGCTAGACCCAGGAAGATAGAGATTAAATTAATGCAGATTCATATTTCTCATATGCAAGTAACAAAAGGTGCATAGTGCACAAACTTTGTTTGCTTTCACTTGGATAAAGGATTAAACAGGAATATAATTTCTTAGCGAGTAATTTACTTACTTAATCAAGTTGTTTGTGAGAAATGTGACTTCTGCATTAATTAAACCTTGATATCTTCTTTGGTTTGGCTCACACTGATGAGTCCTCAATATAGGTCAAAACTAGTCTGGATCCTACCTTAATATGTAGTATTATGCACATCCAAAAGGGTATGTGCTTTGCATTATTGGACATTAAGGCATTGAATATTTGAATAACTGAATATTTAACTGAAATTCCAGACTTGTGGTCTTAATTCTGCTTCAATCATAGGCTGTGATTGAATTTTCATTGTAATAGAACTAAAAACTGAATCTCACAGTCTAAACCAGAGGTGTAATGGAAATGTCCTGTTTTGTTGGTTTTGCTTAAAAAATCCTGAATATGTACATTCACTTTTAAACATTCCTCTTTTATTTATTTAATTAGTTATTTCTAATGATTATCAGTAAAAATCAAATCCTGTAAAATTTTCTATAGCTTTTTTTTTATTATCATAGGTATATACAGGCTGCTGCTTCACCTAAAGATATTGTAATACTTTTGGATGGAAGTGGCTCTATGTCAGGTTTGAGAAAAGAGATTGCTCGCAATGTGGTGCTTAATATTCTTGAAACACTTACAGATAATGATTACGTTACTATTCTTCGGGTATGAATACAAAATTTTTTCCTATAAAATTATTAAAACCTTAGTAAGATTAATCACTATTTTTATTCATATTATTTTATTATTATTACCTGATATGTCCAGGGAGTCCAAAGACTCATCGAGAGAGAGAGAGAGGGAGAGAGCACCTTCCCTACTTTCTGTCTCTACCACTCGCAATCCACCAACTACAATGAACTGCAGCCACCATAATCATCTACACCAACGGTATCTACTGTCCACCACCACCACTACTACATACACGGACAAAGAAAAATTATCACACCAAGAAAGAAGCATAGGATTCAACTGAAATTTTTTGGTGTAATGATACAGGTGAGTGATGCACATGATGGCAAAAACAGAGCTGAAGGACAGTTACAAAGGGATCTGTGGTATGCAATCCAGTCATCATCAATAGCGTGTTGCACCGTTGATGATGGTGTTACATGCTGCAATAGGGTCCAGCATGGTGACGAACAGACACCTGATATTGTCCTGCGGCAGACTGGCCCACATGTGTTGGACGCTGTGCTCCAAATCCTGGATATTGTGGCACGGTGGGAGCTGGCGTTTCAGCTACTCCCAAACATGCTCGATAGGGGAAAAGTCCAGGGAGCGGGCAGGCCATGGAAGTGTCTGTACATGACGTAGGAAGGCCTGGGCAACCCGAGCCGTGTGCAGACGGGCATTATCCTGCTGGTATAGGGCTCCTGGTATCCCGGCCAGGAATGGGAGAATGTGGGGGCCGTAGGATGTCGTTCACATACCGTTGCCCCGTCAATGTGCCACGTACCACCACGAGGGGTGATTGGTTATCGTAGGCTATGGCTCCGCAGACCATAATGCCTGCAGTGTGGGAGGTGTGGTGCTCGATAGTGAGGTCGGGATTGTGTCCTTGACTAGGGGTCCTCCACACCTGGATACGATGATCATCTGTCTCCAAGATGAAGCGGCACTCATCGCTGAAGACCACACGTCGCCAGTCTGTGGCATTCCACATCGCTCTTGCCTGGCACCACTGCAAACAGAGTCAGTGATGTTGCGGTGTTAATGGGAGCACACGTAAGGGGCGCTGGGATCGTAGATTCACCTCCACGAGGGGTGTTGGGAAATGGTTCGTGGGCACACAGGAGTCCCTACATCCGCCTGTATAGTGGACCGGATCAATGTGGGATCCCTCTGTGCTTGCTGCACGATCCGTCGATCCTCTCTAGTGTTGGTCCTCTTGATCCGACCGGTGCCACTCTGCCATGTGGCAGTGCCGGAACATGTCCACAGCTCCCAACACTGTCGGACGGTATGGTCAGAATGGTTCATGTGCACGCCTATATGGCGCATCGATGATCATGCCTCTGTCAAAGTCCGTAATTTGCTTAAATCAACATCTCTGGCATCTGTCCGGCATTATGGTTACTTTGTACTCTAGCTTGCGTTGGCCGGTGTTTTTCGCTTTAATCGGCTATCGACTACACGCCAGCTTTATAAGGCTGCCAGTTCGTGCTTGCAGTGCCACCGAAGGGTGTGTGGGCATGCGCAATCACACCAAACTTGGATCACTTGCATACCACCCTGCACTCTAGCTATTTGCTTAGTTTTGCCATTGTACCATGTTTTCTTCCAGGTGCGCTAATTTCTTTGTCCTGTGTGTATTTTCACAGACAATCATGTAGAAAATTATAGATCTGGTTGATTGGTTTGTAGGTAGCAGCAAGTTTGTATTTCTTCATAAATTTTGACAGATGTTCGTAAATGCCTTTGACATACGGTTTGGGAATCCTATGGGCTTGTTCTTGTCTAGGTGACTAATGATTTTTTGAGTTGTTTTTGGAAAAGAATAAGCAAATGGGATTCCCATACCATATGTCAAAGGCATCTCCAAACATCTGTCAAAAATTATGAATAAATACAAACTTTCTGTTACCTACAAACCACTCAACCAGATCTATAATTTTCTACATTCTCCTAAAGACAAACTCTCATGTTTGATTCTACCTGACATATATGAAGTTCCATGTTCCTGTAAGATGCCATAGTATGGACAGACAGGAAGATCTATTAGTAAATGCATCTCTGAAAAGACTATATCCGTCTTATCAAACCACACATATCTGGCCTCGCACAACATGGAGTTGAAAACCCAAACCATAGGAGCCAGTAGAAAAACACCAAACTTCTACATAGATCCTTATAGAAACATGAGTGTTTATATAAAGAAATTGCTGAAGCCTACATCACAGACCCAATTTAAACTGTAATGATGTTCTTACTATCCCTAAAGTCGGAGAAATTGTCGTCCTTAATGGTGTAAAATAAATTTATGTATTATAACATAGAATAAAAACCAAAAGGCTATTTTTCTGGAAACCTTAATAATAATGAAGGGGATACAAATCCTTTGATGTTTATCTGCCAGTAAGCGAAACTCTAAGAACTAGGACTAAGATCTATGAGTTTCATACTGAAAAACTATTGGCAAATCCAAGTGTAAGTAACCACTTGGTAGTACAACACCAAGGCAACTCGTATCAAAGGTGGAGCAAGCTCCCTCACTATCCTTGATATTTTTTCATAATGTAAAAACATAGCCCTTACGGGATGTAATACTGTAATTACATTATGAGGAGAGGTCACTACCCAGACCGGTTTCACCCTTTTTTGAGGTCTCATCAAGAGTAGGTAGACCTGGAAGATAACAAGGTTTAAGTGAAAAGAACTTGCATACATACCTTCACTATACTAATGCCATAAACGTGTGCCTGTGTATTATAACATAGAATAAAAGTCAAAAATAACCTTTTGGCTTTTATTCTATGTTATATATATTATATTCTATGTATATGTTATATTCTATGTTATATATAAAAGCCAAAAATAGCCTTTTGGCTTTTATTCTATGTTATAATACACAGGCACACCTTTATGGCATTCGTATAGTGAAGGTATGTAAGTTCTTTTCACTTAAACCTTGTTATCTTCCAGGTCTACCTACTCTTGATGAGACCTCAAAAAAGGTTGAAACTGGTCTGGGTAGTGATCTCTTCTCATAATGTAATTACAGTATTACATCCCGTAGGGGCTGTGTTTTTACATTATGAGAAAATATCAAGGATAGTGAGGGAGCTTGCTCCACCTTTGATACGAGTTGCCTTGGTGTTGTACTACCAAGTGGTTACTTACACTTGGATTTGCCGATAGTTTTTCGGTATGAAACTCGTAGATCTTGGTCCTAGTTCTTAGAGTTTTGCTTACTGGCAGATAAACATCAAAGGATTTGTATCCCCTTCATTATTAAATTTATGTATGTCATTTTATTTTAATTTAATTCTATAACATTCTATTGCATGCATAGTGGGATTCCACTGTAAGCATGCGCCCTGACTCTATATTATTCCTAGTATTGTTCTTTGTATTCTGTTAACTACCTTGGTATGTCATTATCATCCAAACGTGTTTTACTTATGTCAATTAAGGCATTTAAATCATATCACCTTGCTTATTGGAGGCCTGAAGGAATTCATGTTTGGTCTTTAGATAGTTTGTTGTTTATGTAGCTCCTAGCCCCACCCTTGGTATTAATGTACAACTGTAGTAGGAGAGATTCACATCAGGTGAAAAAAAAATTCATAACATTGTGCTTCTCCTTTTAAGATTACTCTGTGTAGTACTTCAGTATGGATAATCTGCCTATTGTCTTTTTGGTATGCCAATTGTTCTTTGTATTTGGTTTCCACCTTCTTGCTAATTTAACTATTCTTTTCTATCCTTTCTGATAACTTTTTTTATCCATTCATTCATTTATGAGTTGGAACTCACATTCTTATATTTATTTTCACTTATTATTCTGTTAAATTTTGTTCCTTCTGATCCTCATGTTCTCTCTAAGTGTTGCCTGAGGCATCTGTCCCTCAAGAATTCCAGAAATTCCATTCCCTTACTACTATATACTGTTATCTCTTCCCATTTTCTACTATTATAGTTAAAATCTGCCATAATGATCATTTGTTTTGCACTTGCCAAACTCAACTGCCTAAACATTTCCTGCTCTTCAACCTCTGTATTCCCTGGCCTATAGCATCATAAATATCCTGTCCTGCCCACCCCACATCATATGCTGTTATGTTGAGCACATACATGAGAGGTTGGATGAGTTGGGAAAGGAGAAACTTGTTTACATTTGATTTAAAAGCCTGTATATTGTATTCCTTGGGAAACACATAGGGGGGAAGACTGTTCCACAATACCTCAGTATTTTGGAACATTGCCACTAATTCATCTTCTTTATTGCTGGTATCCCTGGCATTTGTTTAAAGAAGTATCAAGACATTGTCAGTATTTCTTTACCTGTTATTATTCTATTCAGACTCCATTTAATCTGTTCAATTCAGACTCCATATATTCCCACAACAGGCCACCCTGACAAAACCCAGTTTCCCTGCATTAATACTCTTACTTGTCACACAGCTCAACATTTTTTCCAGATGCTTACATCCTTCTATATTAAAATGCAGTTTGTCTCTCACACACAACTCTCTTCTATCCTCAAATGCATTCTAAGCATCCACATAATCCAAGCTTCTCTTTCGAAACATTCTCGCTATCATGCCATGCCATGCATTATTGATGCCCTTCTACTCAAATGTTCATTATCATATCTGGGTAACATGTTTACTGTGTCCCTCACACACTTCTGCCATATACAACCTCAAGCATAGTGAGATATGAAGCATAAACTTCATATCTCACTACCTGATTCACATGACCTCTCAGGTCATTTGTACCCATCATCACAATCCTTTCATCTACACTTTTAGATTGCTTAATTGCCATAGTCACACTCTCTATTTTCCTGCCAGGCAAAGCAATCCTGTAACATTGTTTTACACTCCATGAATCATTGAATCTCTATACCTGTATCCCTCATTCTCTTCCTTGTGACTCTTCCTTGCTCTCTTTCCTTACACTTACCTGTATTCCTGTAATCTCTCCATCCTTAGCTCCTGCACTATATCACCTTTCTCTCATTCCATCTCATCACCTGGTTCTTTTATTCCCTCTTTCTCTCTCTCTCTCATTATTCTCATAACTCTATCACTCCCACTCTTGTTCACTTCACATCACTTAGCCTTTCCAGTCTCCAAATCTCTTCTTTCACACCTCTGAACTAATTTTTTCACACATTCTACTTCTTTTCTCACATTTCTTCTATCTCTCTCATAGTGACCTACTCTGGTTCGACATCTACCTAGACAATTGTTACCCTCCTTAAAATCTGCTACACTCTATGATGCAATATCCATTTTCACATGACTCATCTTCATCACCCTCAATCATGCTACTCATCTCTTACTGCTGACATACTGCAACTGCAGCCACTTAAATCAATACTGATATCTATTTCACTGAGCTGTTCCCATTTCCTACATTTTGTGCAGGCATGCACTCCCCATTCTTGTATCTGCCATACCTCTAACTGCCAGAATGCAAACATGCTGCAAGCACTACATGCCACAAAATCTTGGGATATATGGTTCAAAATGGTGAGCTTGGCAACAATGCATCAGAAAAGACTTGCACCAGCCACCATTATTGAAACAAAGTACAAAGGTGACAGCCAGTCACATTTACCACCACAACTCCAGATATACAAATTGGCCTGTAATTGAAGCTACAGCCTTACACCACCTTTATGCAATGGAATTGTCTTACTCTCCTTCCACTCCCTTGCTGCCTGTGCTGTTGTAAGACACTTATTAAACAGACATGCCAATGCTACTGCCAGTTTCCTGGAACATTCCCTCAAGATGCATAGTGATATGTCATCAAATCTTACTGATATCATGGTTATTTATTTCTTGAAATACATCCTTCTCACTCACGATTAAGCCATCCTCTCCTAAGTTCCTCTTGATTCCACCTTGATCAGAATGAAACATCTTTATAAATTGATCACTGAATACCTCAATGTCTTCTGCAGAAGTTACTATTCTACCATTTTCATCCATTAACATCATATTACCATGATCATTCTTCCTTCTACTTGCCACATATAAAAAAAAAACTGTGTAGGGTTTTTCTTTGCCTAATTTGCCAAAATCTGCTCATTCTGCACTTTTGTTTTCCTTGCTGAGTCACTTTCCTGGCTTGTTCTTTATATCCTTCATGTAACTGATTATTACCATTATTCATCTTGTACTGCCTCCAAAGTACCTTCTTTAGGATTTCATGCTTAAGCTCCTCATCCATCCATTTTGAAATACATTCACACATTGATGCTGATATGTATTTCTTTGTCAGTTCCCAAGCAGCATTTATTTCCTTAGCACTCATCTCCTCATTCCATGCTATAACACAAAAAAGAGCAGGGGTGCTTAAGGGTCAAAGCTATATAATTGAGAGGAGACCTCCACATAGCCTTCAAAGGAATGAGGAGAACCAACCAGGACTTCTGACCTAATGTCCAATCCTCACTTTCTCATGGTGCACCCTGTTAAGTATCTACCTGGATACTGAATGGAGGAGGATAGGCTGGCAATTTGGGATTTACCTGACCAAATTGTATTCTTATTCACTTAAACCAAAATTTCAAATGATGGTACAGCATAACAGAACTTCTTGCTGGTTGGGGTGTTGCCCAGTTAAACAAGGGTCTCCGTTGTTTTTACTAGGGCACCGGGGCAAACAGTGAAAAGTTAGCTACTGAAACAAATCCTAGAACCCACCCCAACTCAACATCACCACAGTTAAAGATTGGTTCTATCAACACAAGAAGCCTGAATGACAAAGAAATGGAGCTAGCTGAGGAATTAGATCGACATAATAGGGGTGATTGAAACAAAAAAGACAAAAACTGGTGAGATTTTTCTGAGCAATAAATACAAAACGTTATATTCAGGCAATGACAATCAAGGAAAAGAAGGATTCATAGTATTCAACACTAAATATGAGGCTAATCTTCTTGAATGGCAGGCAGTCTCAAGTAGAGTGATGTGGGCAAATACGAGAATGGGGAACTGGACAATGAGACTTATTTGTGCCTGTGGTTCCACAGAAGGTACTACTAAGATAGAAGTGGAGGAATTTTTCAAGGCTTTAGAGAAAGTAACTGAAACAATGAAAAAGGAAAAGTTGATCTTTCTTGGGGATCTAAATACCAGAGCAGGAAATGATTGTCAGACATACAAAAAGATTTTGGGAAAATTTGAAGAAGAGAGAAAAGCTAATAATAATGGCAAATACCTGTTGAATTTAAACTCAGGACATGGACTGGTTATTACTAATACCGTGTTCCAAATAAAAATGTGCACAAATTCACATGGAGAGAAGAGGCGAGGCATAAGAAAAGTCTCATTGACTATGTTATTGTTGATAGTGTTGTTTTCCCACTGGTGCAGGACACCAGAGTGTACAGAGGATTTGAAATTGGAAGTTATCACCATTTAGTCTTGAGCAGGATAAAATTGAATTTCATATCGAAACGAATAACATGTAAGAAAGTTTTAAAGTGAATAAAAGTTGAGCAGCTCTCAGATGTGAACTGTAGACTAAAATACACAAAGATTATTGAAGAAAAAATGAAAGAGTTTGAGAACAGGAATCAAACCTTGGAGAGTCAGTGGCAAGTCCTGAAGAAAACACTAATTGATTCAGCCAGAGAGGCATGTGATGAGGTTGTCTGCAAGGTTAGAAAAATCAGAACTCCATGGTGGACACAGGAAGTTAAAGAGGAGTGAAGGAAAAGAAGAAAGCATATCAAAAGCCCCTGGCAAATAAGTCAGCTTGTGCTCATAGAGAATACAGAGACAAATATAAGAAAGCTAAACACTGAGTAAAACTAGCTAAACAAAAGTCATGGAAGGACTTTGGCAAGAACATAGAAAATAAATATCAAGAAGGTGGCAAGATATTCTTGAGGTTGTTGAAGAAGCTCAGAAATGGAGGAAAGAGTGCTGTAAAAGGAATTAGTGATGATAAAGGGGACATGAAATCAGGAGAAAAAGATATCCTTGAAGTATGGAGTAATTACTTCGAGAAATTGCTAAATGAAACATTGAGTGATGACAGCACAGTGGTAAAAAACACTGACAGGCATGCAGTCAAGTCATATCCATACTTGCAGTAGAAAAAGCCATCAAAAGCCTGAAATGTGGAAAGGCAGCAGGAGTAGATGATATTCGACCAGAAATGCTCAAGTATAGAGGTATAAAAGTCTTACGGTGGCTGCACTGCATAGTTCAGAAGGCTTGGACAGAGGGACGAATTCCAGATGATTGGAATAGAGCTCTCATAGTACCCATATATAAAAAGGGAAATAAAACTGAATGTGAGAATTACAGAGGTATTTCCCTACTGAGTGTTCCTGGTAAGATATATGCAAGTATACTTGAGAAACAGTTGAGAAGAATTGTGGAAGAAAAGCTTGGTGAAGAACAAGCTGGATTCAGGTCAAATAGTGGTTGTCAGAATCAGATCTTCACTTTATGACAGAGAGTTGAGAAATCATGGGAATATAACAAAGATCTGTATTTATGTTTTGTAGATTTGGAAAAGGCATATGACAAGGGCCAAGAGAGAAGCCATTCGAAACGCTACAGTTATATGGTGTCAATGGGGCATTATATCAAGCAATAATTAGTCTTTATTTGAGTTGTAAGTCAGCAGTTAGAATTGAAGGAAGTACAGGAAGATGGTTTAATGTTAAATCTGGTGTGAGACAAGGATGTCCATTATCCCCACTGTTATTCATTATCTATATGGATCACATTATGAAGGAAAGGGTATTAAACCTGATATGAAAATTGGATATGTTAATCTGAGCTCTTTGCTTTATGCAGATGATGTTATACTTCTAAATAAATCTGCTACAAGTCTGCGAGATTCTCTGACTAAATTGAATAGCTGTTGTAATAGGTATGGTATGAAGGTTAGCAATAAAAAGACAAAGACAATGAAAATAGGCAGAATCATTGAAAATGTCAACTGTGTTATGAATGGAGAACCTGTGGAACAAGTAAAACATTTCAGATACTTAGGCATGATTTTTAGTGAAGATGGTAAATTAAATATGGAAATAGACAACAGAATCAGCAAGGCTGGTATGGTGGGAAGTCAATTGAATAAATTCATATGGAATAAGAGAGAAATTAGTCGGAACACTAAATTAGCTGTATACAAGACAGTGTTCAAACCAGTTTTAACTTATCGATCTGAGAGCTAGGTCAGAAGTAAAACACTTGACCAAAGACTAGAGACTGCAGATATGAGATCCTGAGAAAGATTATGGGCATGAACAGATGGCATCAATGGCAATATCATATTAAAAATGAGCATATTAGGAAGGAACTTTAAATTGTCAGCAACCAGGAATGCATTAGCAGAGCTAATCTCAGGTGGTATGGTCACTTAAACAGAATGGGTGAGGAAAGATTAGCAAAACAAGTGTTCTCTGCCAGGTTGGCAGGAAAACGACCCAGAGGAAGAGCAAGATATAGGTGGATTGATACAGTAAAAAGTGCCTTCAAAGTGTCACAGAAATATAAGAGCTGATAATATTGGAGTCTTGACAGGTAACAGACTGATTTGGAGGAAATTTGTAGATAGGAAGTTAGTAATGGTGTAAATTTTTCATGTAGTACTATCATATCCTGTACACCCATTGAAGGTATGTATATCAGGAATTTGCTGATGATGATGAGTTCAAAAAAGATCAATAAATCAGCTGTTCTTCCAATCTCCTGACTTCTCTTAACATACAGACTACGGTAATGCTGCTGCTATTCCCTATACCCAGGGCACCTCAGAAAAACAGTTAGAACTTTAAAGAAATATAATCTCTGTACTGCTTTCAAACTTCATTTTAAGCTGGCCTCACTTCTCTGCTCTCCAAAGCATTCACTTCCTTCCCTCTATGTTCCAGGCGGGCCCAGCTGGCGGTGTGTGTGAAGTGTGCAATATACACAAGTGCTGCAGAAGAAAAGGCTCCTAAAAGATGTCAAACAATATGAGATAAGAGTTTAAATGAACAATGAATGGTACATATAATTATGAATGTACGTCGTCTTCATTCTTGTCCCTTCAGATCTTCCTGGAAAAGAACAAATAAATTCTGAAATTGTATCCTGGACCCGATTATATCACTGTAATTTTTGATTAAAATTTACGAAAAAATACCTGAAATAGTTCTTCTTTATTTTTTGATGTATCATAAATCAACTTATGATTAATTGTTGAGTTTCGTGTAAGGGCCATATCCTAATTTTCATCAGATCGGAATTATGTGGTCTGGCTCTAAAAGTTGGCTTACTACTGATAACTCATTCTTCTCGACATTCGAGCCTGTTATATTAGTGGGTTGTTAGGGCGGTGTCATCGACACAAAATAATCAGCAACCTTGAAGAACTCTTTTCAGAATCACTGATTGCATTGAGAATACTATAGACTTTGCCCGTTTCAGTTGCTAAGGGAGAGAGAACATTTTCTAAATTACAATTAATAAAGAACTATCTGCGATCAAGCATGAGTCAAGAAAAACTAAATGGTTTGGCACTAATTTCAATAGAAAATAATATTGCTCAGTCTATCAACATTGATGTACTGCGACAGGATTTTGCTAAAATGAAAGCCAGATGAGTCCCTTTTAGCAAAATTAATGTAAAGAATATTTGAATAAATCTCTTAACTTTATATTATTATTTTATATTATTTTGAAAATTTATATAACTTGAAAAAATGTGTATAAGCAAGACTGATTCGTAGGTAACATTATACTGTAAAGCGGTTTTCATTTGTTTTTCATTTCCTGTTCGTTTTATTGACACTTTATTCAAAAAAAAACTTTTTTGGAAAGGCACTGAACATTAATCGCACACACAAGAAAAATACTATGCGCCGGTCCTGGTTCCAGGTGTTTACAGAGTTTCTTACAACTTATCATATTATAGTCAAACAGGGAGATCTGCAAACAACTGCCTTGGTGAACACAAGAAATACAACTGCCACCACGACTATGGGTAGTGATGTCTTTCTCTCCATACCTTTGGATACCGTCGGATCAGATGAGAAATAAACTGCTATGCATCATCACAGCATATATAATATAAACATAAAAGACTTTTAAAAGCAGCAGAAGATTAAAAAACTAGCTTAATCTAAATAAATATAGTTGTGTTAAACTTAGGCCACCTGCCCCAGCTATGACTAGCCAACAGCACCCATAGAGGGTTTCCCCCTCATAGGGTTTTGGGCTCAAAATATTCTAATTTCTTCCACTTATTGTTTTGTTTGTTTTTATGTGATTACAATATTAATATTGTAGTCCTGCTGATGTCTCTGTGATAGAGATAAAATATCGGAAAGGTTAAACCTGTTGTTCAGTTTTTTTAATTTAATTTTTAATTTTTTTGCTTTAAGTATTCTATTAAATTTAAAGTATGATCACAAACCAGCACCTATTTGTAGTACATGTTTACCCGAAAAGACGAGTGTGTTTTGAATACTAAGTACTCTAGATGTCAATAAGGCAACAAGACTGGATTGGATTTCATCATTGTTTTAAGGAAATATGGTAAGGAGCTGACAGCTCAATTGACTGCTTTTCAGTGAGAATCTGACTATGGGAAAGGTGTCTGAGTGAAAGGAAGGAAGGATAGCGAATTGACATTGCATAGAGGGTGTGAAAGAATGGACACATAATGGACTATAGACTAGATGTTTTCTTCTGTAGTTAAGATTTTGGAGAAATTGGTGAGATTGTATACAGCATTGGGCAGATGACAGTAATATTATCTCTGATAGTCATTGTGGATTTGTTAAGGGACACTCTTCTTTTAGTAATCTAATTGTTTCTTTTATAATAAATTAACAGGAGAAGTTGATGAGGGAAAGGAATATACTGCCTTTTGATTTTACAAATGCATTTGACAAGTGTGACATTGATAAGCTGATATTTAAGTCACAGCATGTGGGTGTGGATATTAGGTTAGTGAATTGGATTGGGGATTGGCTGTCTGATAAATATCAGAGTTGTGTACGAAGGGTAGCATCAAGTAAGCAGAAGGTTATAAGTGTGATCTCTCAGGGCTCAGTATTGGGACCTGTATTGTTTATTTATATAGAAATCCTTGGAATAGATCTGTGTAACATCAGTGTTTTCTCAGTATATAAACCACCTAGTATAACCTTTGCCTTTGAAATGTCCCGGTATTTGATACAAAGGAAAGTTTCTACTATTATAGGTGACTTCAACAGTCATAGCACACAGTGGGGTTATAGTGAAACAAATGGGGATGGAGAGTTAGTTGAACGGTGGACTGAAAGTAATCAAATGAATCTTATACACGATCCTAAACAGCCATCATCATTTAACAGTGGAAGATGGAAAAGAGGTTATAACCCAGACCTTGGATTTGTTAGTAATAGAATGGCTAATATATGCATTAAACAGGTACTTGCACCGATCCCAACTTCACAACATAGAACAATAATACTGCAAGCCACCAGTCCAACTTAAGGAGATCCCACTTAGAAGATGCTTTAATTAAAAAAAAAAAAAAACTAACTGGGAACAGTTCTGAAGAGAATTAGATATAAACCTGACCAACATATCACCCAGACAAGAAAATTATGGAAAGTTCATCAAAGCTATTAGACAGTCTTCTACCAGGCACATCCCAAGAGGTTGTAGAACCTGTTACATTGCAGGTTTTACAGAACACTACGTGGAAATATATGAAAGATATTGTGACCTATATGATAAAGATCCATTTTCATCAGAAACAATTGATGCAGGAGAGGAACGTATAGCGGCACTGTCTGAAAAAAGAAGTCAACAATGAGCAGAGAAATTAAAAGCTTAGATATGAAGCACAGTAGCAGGAAAGCCTGTCTCTTACACAAAAAATTATCTGGTGACCCTGCAACAGCAGTAACCGAAGTTAATATAAATGCAAACCAAATTGCAACTCAGCTATCTTTGAATGGTAAGCCAAGTACCAAAGGAAAAATACCTAAGGATTATATTAAAAAAGTTAGGAATTCAGAAAATAATCTCTTCGAAGCACTGTTTACTAAAGAGGAACTAGAAAAATGCCCTAAAAGCCTTAAAACCAGGAAAAGCTGCCAGTATAGATATCAGAAACAAGATACTAAGGAATCTGGGAGAAAAGACAACAGAGTAGTTGTTAGAATTTTTCAACTTTTGTTGGAAATTTGCTAAAATACCCAGAATATGGAGGCAAATGAAAGTAATACCTATCCTGAAACCGGGTAATCTTGCTGAGGATCCAAAGAGTACAGGCTATAGCTCTCCTATGCACAATACTGAAGCTGTATGAGAGGTTAATCTTGAACAGACTAAGTCCAGAAATAGAGAAAGTGCTGATAAAAGAACAGGCAGGATTTAGACCAGAAGATCATGCACTGGACAAGTATTAAACTTAACACAGTTTATTGAGGATGGCTTTGAAATGGAGTTAGCAACAGGAGCTGTATTTATAGATTTAACAGCAGTATTGACACACTAAATCTTAGAAAGCTTATAGTCAAAATTTACAGCATGACAAACAGCTATCGGTTAATGGAGATATTTAGGTCACTGCTGTTCGGTAGGAGATTCTTTGTTGATTTTCAAGAAAAAAAGAGCAGATGGTGTATCCAAAAAAATGGTCTACCTCAGGGAAGTGTGCTTTCTCCCCTCCTCTTCAATATATATACTAATGACCAACCTATAAACCCATGGTCAAGAACCTTCTTATATGCAGATGACTGGGCAATAGCTTATCAAGCAAAATTCTTTGATGACATTGAGAAGCAGCTCACACTAGAGCTAGAAACCCTTACAGTTTACTATAAGGAAAACCAACTGAAACCAAATCCCAGTAAAACTGAAATGTGTCTTCCATCTCAATAATAGGTAGGCGAGGAGAGAGTTGAATATAGAATGGAATGGTATGAAACTGGTCAATTATCCAAATCCAACTTACATAGGTGTTACATTAGATAGGACTTTAAATTATAAGCGACACATAGAAAAGACATCAGCTAAAACTCACATGCAATAATATTCTGCGGCGACTAACATCATCTTGGTGGGGTGCAAATCCACTGTGCACCTCTGCTCTGGCACTCTTCTTTTCGACAGCCAAGTATGCTAGCCCTGTTTGGGAAAGATCATCACATGTCAAAATTATTGATAAGGTTCTTAATGAAACATGTCGGCACGTTACTGGCTGCCTTAAGCCTACAAAAATTGACCATCTATACACACTGTCTGGTATTGCACCTCCTCACATCAGAAGGACTACACAGAGTAGATATGAGCCAAAACAACAACTAAATGATGAACAGCATCCTTTGTATGGACGTGTTGCAGTACATAAGAGGCTAAGATCAAGGAAAAGTTTTATTCACTCATTGGAACCGTTGGTTGATTCCCAGAAGCGGCACTAGGGTCTTTAGCGCCTGCATGCAATTTCTATCTAAGTGCCCCTG
Source organism: Typopeltis vanoorti (assembly GCF_054136105.1). Classification (NCBI taxonomy): domain Eukaryota; kingdom Metazoa; phylum Arthropoda; class Arachnida; order Uropygi; family Thelyphonidae; genus Typopeltis; species Typopeltis vanoorti. Next base: position 98,070,594 of record NC_143570.1, on the reverse strand, counting down.
TAACGATCTGGACGTGTGTGGTTCTGCAGGCACGAAGGGGTGGTGGCACCCCTTCGTAGCGGCACCCGCATGCTCTGAACGCCCACTTCCACTGGCTCTGTTGATTCCATAAAAGCTACAAAGTCAACAATGTTGCAAGAACAATTTCCAGAGGCTCTGAACTTAAACGAATCTCTTCCTTCCGGCTTACATCTTGACTGGCAAAGATGGAAGACATTGAATCGACTTCGTTCTGGAATGGGCAGATCAAAGCAAAATATGGCCAGATGGGACTACACAGACAATGACTGCTGCTCGTGTGGTGAAACACAAACCATGGATCATCTTCTGCAGTGCTGCTTAATAGACATTAATAATATATGTACCCAAGAAGATTTAATGCAGTGTAATGAAACAGCTTTAAAGTATATTAGTCACTGGATGAGTGAAATTTGACATTTCATGTTTTTTGCTTAATATTTTATGCAAGTGGCATTTTTGTCTTTTAATGTATGCTTTTAATCCCTATTCTTTTAACCACGCTACCGGCCAAGACGTCTATAGACCTCAAGGTTATCATAGATGCGAAGTACATATTAAAATTGTAATACCATTGATATTACATTGAAATATATGATCAATACAAAGCGTATGAGGATGCGTGTTTGATCCATAATGGACGGTAAGGTGGTTAATGTCTATTTCTTTAAATGTATGGTTTTAATAATTTATATGTATGCTCTTACATTTTCTGTAGTTTACAACGAAATAAATAATAAATATCAATGACATTGTCAGTGGACTTCAGGGTGATATGTGGTTGTTTGCAGTGATGTGGAGCTGATAAGGGATATTAGTAATAGCACTGATATGGTGGCCTTTCAAGTGGATTTGAATAAGCTGGACAGATGGAAAGTTGAATGGAGGTTTCTTTTAATGCAACTAAATGTAAGGTCTTAAAGTTTCAGATTCATTGATGGGCAACTACATACTCTGTTGGAGGAACTAACTAGAGGAAGTGGAGGAGGCCCAGGAATTTGGGGCAAGGATTGATTAAAAAAAAAAACTTGAAGCTTAGGGGACGTATTGCAGAAATGGTGGTTACCAATAGGATTGCTGCAATACTGAGAAGGAGGCTGAACAGCAGAGATAGAAGAGTTGTAGTTCCATCTTATAAAGCCCTGATCAGACCATGTGGTCTGATCAGGGCTTTATAAGATGGAAAATTAGCCTTGCAAGGGATGCATATCTAATTTATAAGATGATAAATTAGCCTTGCAAGGGATGCATAGGTAGATAACAAAAATGATATCAGGTCTGTACATTGTTAGCTATGAGGATAGACTGAAGACATGTGGACTGCAGAGTTTAGTCAATAGAGGGGAGGTGATACAGATTGAGACATTTAATCTGTTGAGGGATATTTACGAGGTTGAAAATAATGAGTTCTTTCATATAGTAGATTAAGAGGAAGGAGCAAGAAAATGGCTATCATTGGCAGTTATGTGAGAGTGGGGTTTTATCATGGAGGATGTTTGGAACCTTGGAATGCATTGCCTGAAAGGGTAGCGAGAGCTTGAATGGCGAATGAGTGTCAAGAATGGTGTGATAGACTTTGTGCTGTTTAAAATTGGCCTCCCATGGTCTCATGACTCCAATAAGGTCCTGAATAATAATATATTAGTTTGACTTGTGATTTCTAGATTCCTACATTTGCTTCTTATGTTAATCTTTATTCTTTTTTTTTTTTTCATATGACTGAATGTAATCATCCTGATATTTTATTAGCCTTCTAGAAGTGTTCTTTTACTTCACTTTGTAATATATTTTCACTGTTACTGTTATTCCTTTCTATTTAAATTGCATTACTTGCTCCAGTATTTTTAGTGTTTTATGCCAAGTGTATTATTTCTAACCCCACTCTCATATCCCTTTGTCAAAGTTGATTTGAGCATTCTTGTACATAGCTAGTTTAGTGTTAACTAATTTCTCTCTTCTTCCGTATAAATTTGATAGAAATTAGTCAAAATGCTAAACTAGCTATATATAAGTCGGTATTCAAACCACTTTAAGTAAGGAATCTGAGAGCTGGGTCAGAAGTAAACCACTTGATCAGTGACTGGGGACCACAGATATGAGAGTTATGAAAAATTAGGAGAATGAATGGATAACATCAATGACAGTATCATATTAAAAATGAGATTATTAGGAAGCAACTCGATATTGTTAGCATTCAGGCATTTGTACTGAGCTAATCTCAGGTGGTATGGACATCTAAACAGAATGATATAAGAACTAAGATGACCAAAATATAAGATATGAAAATATTGGTGGTATGAGATAGATATGAGATTAATTTGGAGGAAAATGGTCAGTAGGAAGTTAGTCATAATGTAAACTTTTCATATGATACCATCAAAATATTCTGTATTGCTCTTAAGTGTATGTGTATGTATATCTATCAAGAAGTTAATTATGTTCCAGTATTTTCTTTATATACTTTGAGTTTATATAGTATTAGTTCTTTTGCATTTACTATTGTTTTTCATTTTTCTGTTGATTTCCTGCAAGTAATACTGCACATCATCTTGCTTGTCTAATGAAGTTTAATTTTTATTCCATTTAATTTCTGTTACTTCATCTATAATTATATTAAGGATGAACTTAAGGGATCTCCTTGTCTGATCCTTCCCCTTATAGGAATTTTCTACACATTTGTGTTGTGTAGAAAAACACATTTGTGTTTCAGAAGTATCTGAAAATTTTAAGAGTAGAAGAAGGCAGTGGTAGAATTAGAGGCCATCCCTGGAAGCTGTTCAAAGAGGGTATGAACAGAGGAATAAGAATCATGTTCTTTGCATTGAGAGTGATTGGTGAGTGGAATGTACAGCGTGAAAGTGTAAGTGCAGAAACTGTGAATGCGTTTAAGGCATGGTTCGATGATCTTTTTTTGCATGGGAGGGTATAGACACCTGTGATGAGTCCTTAGACTCTATAAAGATCAGATGTTAATAATAATAATAATATTTTATTATACATTAATTTTTTGTGCATATATCCTTAATCATTTCAATAATTTGCATTTGCGTGCTTATCAATGCTTGCACTGTAAGGATGTCCTATATTCTGATTTTATTGAAAGCCTTCTCTAATTCAATGAAACACTTATGTACTGGTTTGTTTATTCTATTGTTTTTTTCTGCTATTTGTTTGGTTTGTTGTTCATCATTATAGTTTTGTGTTGATTCTAATTTTTTTTTTTGTTAATTTCTGCACATATTTTTAATATAGCGCATAGTGTTTATTCTTTCATAGGTTTTGGGTTCAGAATCTTTATTTCCTTCTTCAGTACTGGTACTGTAATGTTCATCATCCATTTGTTGAGAATTATATCTTTTCTACGTTTATTTCTTTAACACTACATTTCTTATAAATTCAGTTGATTTCAATAAGGCATGTCCAAAAAGTAATGTCCATTCAGCATTTACCCGCAAATGAGATATGGTATGGGGAGGCTCTCACCTGCATGGTAGCATAGTATCACTCATTACCTAGTTATTGATAATTTTACTTTCATTCCATTGTTGTTTGTTGACTCTTATGAATAATTTATAATGAGTACTGTGATTAAAAAAAAAAAAAATCCTGCCAGTTACAAGGTTGTTGACAGAAAACAATAGTGTTTTCCATCAACAAAAATTGTGATGAACTGTGCAAGATTTATGCGACTAACATATGAATGTGTTTCTGGCAATAAGAAAAGTTTATCAAAAAAGGACAACATGAGTCCCTTTTTGAGGACAACTTTGTCATTCAAAAATGCAAGCTATCAAGCATGTTGTGCTCCAAACAAAGTCAGTATGTTAATGCAGGGAAACTAGAATTATCAGGGTGGATGGTAGCAGAGGTGGCTTGGACTAAGGGAGAACACATCATGTAATACTGAATCCAGTGGAGTCTGGAGGGGATAATGCTATGTATAGAAACAATGCAGATGGATTGATACAGTAAAAATCATCTTAAAAGGCAGAAATACAAGATGTGATAATACTGGAATCTTGACAGATAACAGATTAATTTGGAGGAAATTGCTGATGGGAAGTTATGGTGTGACCTTTTCATGTAGTACTATCATAATTATCCTGTACACCCCTGAGGGTACGTTTCTTACTCCCTTGTGCAGCAACTATCAGGAATGATTCTTTGTCCTTGGTATTTCTTTTGTTCTTCCCAGAAAATCTTGCTATATTCTGGGTAAGTATTCCTCAGCAGCATATGTCTCAATCACACTGCCTGTTTTCAAACAAATTCTGTAAATTTAATTACCTGAGTCTGTCTTCATAGGAGACATTGAAATTCAAAAGTTCTGATATGTTTGTGATCTGCCTGCTTGTTTGCCTCTGTATACGTCTGGTCATCTGATTTCAAAGGAAATCAGACGACTTTCCTCTGAACTTCCCCCTCCCCCACATCCTCGATCCATTGCAGTATGTAGTTTCACTGGCATAATACACAGGTTTTCTTCTTGGAATCCTCAGTTTTAAACCTTCTACTTAATTACACTATGAAGTCCCTATTCATTTATACATTTGAAAATCTATCTGAATAGCTGTCAAGATATAAATATAGCAGACAGCAGATGAGATAAAATGTTTGTACTGGACATCTTATAATCCAGATTTGCATAAGTATAATCTTATTATTATATGGGTATCTCCATGGAATAAAAAAAAAATGCATCACAGAAGGCCCACACTAACCATTATTCACACAGTACCTGTCATACTTCTCCTTAACTCTGAACTGACAACTACTTTTACCAATCCATTTAACTTGTTCACCACTCTTCAAGCAAAAAATTTAATCAACACACCTTCACTAACCACACTTACACAACTTCCGGAGATGATGCCTAGTTCTCTCTCTCTACTTGTTATGTATTAAAAAAATTCTTTTATGTCAATCACACATAGAATCCCTTTGCTAACTTATGAGTTTTTATCATGTTCCCCCCCCCACATTCCTCCTGTTAACTAAACTCTGCAACTCGCATGCCTACAATCTATTTCACGAATGTTTCACAAATCTGTAACGAGCTTGGTTAATCGTCTCTGAATATTTTCTATGACATTCTGATCCTCAAGAAACCTAGGTGACCAAATTTGTGCACAGTTCTCAAGATGTGGCCAAATTATAACCTTATAAAGAGGGATAATAACTCCTTCATCTTTACTTGTCATTGTGTTTTTCATTATCTAAGAAATCCTTTCAGCTATTTTTCAAACTTTTGCAATATGCTCTCTGTCCACCATTATCCCCAGATCCCCTAGCTTTATAAATCTTCTGCAATCCAGTCAGTACCATCAGTATAACATACAGTATGCAATCTTTTCATCAACTCTACATTTTGTAACATTAAACGGACAACCATCCTTTTTTGATATTGCCAACTTATTTAAATCATTGTGCAGGATTTCTTCATCACCTTGATCAACTGTTGTCCGTTCCACAGTATAAAAATTGAAGAGTAATGGTACCAGTACAGCACCTTGAGATGCTCCATCAGTCATACTTATTCACTTAGATTCCATTCCACCATATTCTGTTCTCTGGTTTCTTTATCCATTCTTATTTTCTTTTCATGTGGTATTCTGCCAAATGCCTTTGCAAAGTTCAGCAACATCATGGTATAATCATTTCCTTTATCTGATTGTGTTGTCAGATTTATTATGAGATGTGATTATATTGCTAAAGGAGGATCTACCTTTTACAAAACTTTTGCTGCCCACGGTAGGATGCAATATTCTTATCTGCCCATTCCTGAATTTTACCTTTATCCAACTTTAGCAATACTGGAACCACCACTCCTGAGATACTATTTGATTTGAAATTTGCTGTTTGTGTTGCAACCTCTTTATTTACATAAAGAAGTTTCCAACACTACTAGTTCTCTTGCATATTGTCATAGTACATGATTCAAAATGCAATCCCACTGCCTGTATTCACATTGATATATTGTTGAGCAGCTACAGTTCACTTATCCCACTTTTCACTCTAGTCTGTCACATCCACAACTGCAAAGTTACCATCTGGATGATACAACCTAGCAACGCGATCACTTAATAACTCAGCTATTACACCTGCTTCTGTCATTTTTCTCCCCTCACCATATATTCTCTCCACATGATATTTGACTCACATTATAGGAAACTTGTAGAGAATGGACAAACTTTCTGTGGAGCTTTAGTTAGCACCTTTTTTGGTAGTTAATTATAGCAAATAAATTCTGTATAGCAGTATTTACTAGAGTAAGCTGTTGTATATCACGTACTTTATAAATTGCACTGAAAATTTACTCTTGCAGGTCACAACATTAATCACCCAAATGGCCATACAGATAAAGTATATCAGAATTGTAAGCTTCGTATCCATGTTATTTCAAAGAACATGTCAAAGAACTTCAAAGAACACTCCACATCCATGTAATTACGGATGTGTCAACAAGTCAAGGTAGAAAAGAGAGTATATTATAGAAATATACAAATTACTAAAGGTTACATTACATTTCGTATGGGTTGGATTTGTGCAAATAGAAAGATAAAAACAGAATATATATATACTAAAAATCACAAATTTAAGTTCAGATTGTCTCTAATCCATTAGACTGCATCTGGGGCAGCCTGGAACAGGTCTGTCAATGTGCCCTTAAAATTCTGCAGTGTGCAGTCCTGGATAATATGATTGACGGTCTGTTGATCAGCATCACAGTCACATGTTGGGGATTGATGCAAGCCTCACTTGTACATCATGGTAGCACATCTGGCATGGCCTGTCCTCAGGTGGTTGAGTGTGCTCCATTGTTGCCTGGGCAGGTCATAGCCAGGGGCCTCTGTTGTGGGGTCTGTAATGAGGTGTCCATTTTTTTATTGTTGAAGTAAGTTAGCAATTCTTCCATTCAGTTTCAGGAGAATATGTATCTGGTTGCTGAGTTTTCCAGATTGGGTTGTGGGACTTTAAGCGAATAGGTGATAGATTTTGGAGGTCCTCATGAATGGGTAAGTTATTTCCCATACATTTTATCCACTCCCTGTTAGCAGCAGCTTTCCTCCTTATGTCTGGTGGTATGATGTTAGAGAGTGTTGGTGGCCATTCAACGGGTATAGACTTTATGCAACATGTGATAATTCTCATGGTATTGTTAAGTTGCACATCGACCTTGCTGACATGGTGACTCGAATACCACACTGGAGCACAGTATTCTGCACAAGAGTACACTAAGGCATGGGCAGCAGATTTTAAAGTGTTGGCTCTTACCTCCAGCCTGAACACACAAACTTCCTGATGATATTATTCCTAGTTTTTAGCTTTTGGCAGACATTTTCCAGGTGTTTTCTGAAGGTTAAAGAGTGATTTAAGGTGACTCTGAGATATTTTGGGTTGGGGTTGTGCTTCAAAGTTTCTCCTTTGAATGAGACCTTCAGCTGTTTATCAAGTGAAATGTGCAAACTTCAGTTTTAGAGGGATTTGGACAGAGATGCTATTTGGTGTAATAGTTGTACAGAACTTCAAGGTCAGAATTGAGCAGAGTCTGGCCTTTTTCTTGTGTACAGTCTGAATTGCCAATGCTAGATTGTCTGCATATGCAAACTTTCGGGATGAGGTTTGTGGCATGTCACTAATATACAAATTAAAAAGGAGTGAAGCTAGCACAGAGCCCTGTGGTAGTCCATTTTTTAGTACTTTAAAGGGACTATTTTTACCATCCAGTTGTACCTTGAATTTGTGCTTTGATGTCATGTGCTTTAGGATGTTAATCATCTTTCGGTCTTGCACTATAGTTGCAAATTTCAGTATGAGTCCATTCACCCAAACTGTGTCATATGTAGTGGACAGATCTATAAATGCTACTGAGGTTTTAAGGCCTTTTTGAAAACCAGCATCTATATGTGTAGTAAGGACAAGGACTTGATCGCAGCAGCTGCTAGAGTTTCTGAATCTGACTTGTTCATTTGGTACTATGGCATTAATCAATGGGTAAATTCGATTATAGAATAATCATTCAAAAAGTTTATAGGGAATATTTAGTAAAGACATTGGTCGATAGTTTGCTGCATCAGCGGGCTCATTTCCAGGTTTTAGGATGCTTATAACTTTGCTCCTCAGGAATTCCTTTGGGATGTTCCCGCTTTCTAGAATTTTACAGAAAAACTGCAAAAGCCACTTACGAGTTACTTCCAAGATGTTTAATGAACTCAGGGTATATACCGTCCAGGCCTGCTGCCTTATTTTTCAGTGATTTAATTGCTTGAATCAGTTCATTTTCAGTAAGTGGCATTGAGAGGTGGTTATTTTGTTTGACGCTTCTATAAACATGCATATATTTGGTCCTAATTTCTTTAGAATAGGATGCACTAATCTTTATGTTGTTAGATGTTTGCTGGATTCTAGTTGCTATCTCTTTAGGAGGATCTCCGTGACTTCTTTCTGCTTGGAAACTGATGCAGTTCTGAGTTTTTGTAGTAAGGCCCAAGCCTTGAGGCTAGAGTGGGTGAAGTCTAAATTTTTGGTTGTAGTTTTCCAACGTTGCTAAATTGTCATGAAATTCCTCCTTGCGATGCACTTGGGCGATGTCTTTGGCAGCTAAACTTTCACGACTATTGGAAGCCAAACCTGTCATTTTTTTGATGCCCAGACAATATGTGCAAATTGAAAGGAAATTACTAAAGGTGATTTACAGAGTTGATGCCAGAGAAATGTTCCAATACATATCATTTGCTCCTGTTGAGTCACCTATGGAAGTCATGCGAAATGGCTAACAAGATCTTTTCATGTACATTTGTTTTTTGGGGTTGGAGAGGAGGGAGTGAAAGAATGAAATGGTTTTGCCACAGGTGGTCATGCCTTTCCAATGAATGAGTTTAAGAGAGCTGTGAGAACACCGTATTGTACTACTAATGGGTAGCTTGGGCATCCTGCAAGGAATCATCAGACTCCAGGAGTGGATTTTGAATAACAGACTGTAAACTAACTTATAAACGTCAGTCACTCCTCTCTATCATATGTTAGTTAATTTTGATATAACCACTGCTATTAATGAATTCTCTGAATCCTTTCAAGCATTAGCATTCATAGATGTCTAACATGCAGAAGAACACACACACACACACACACACACACACACACACACACACATGAACAAACATAATACCCGTTGGTGGCTGATTATAGTTGAACCATAATCTAATATTAGCATAAAAGTAGCTTACATTATCATATGCATTTTTGAAAATTATGGAGAGACAACTACCGTATTTGAATAAAAACTTTAGTTTAATATAACTAAAACCTACATTCGACGTTTCGACCTTTATGTCAAGGTCATCTTCTGGAGCATATAAATATACACAGAAAACAAGCTACACTACAATCAAACTGGTTTGTTAAAGTTACTGACCAACTGCTACAACAATTGTTGGCCTGACCTCTGGTGGAAAAAAAAAATTATACATCAACGCTAGAGAGTCCTATTATTAGTGTTATCTGTTGGTTGTAGACATACATTGGGCGCAACAACAAGTCTATGTATCTATCTATATACATATATTTACATCATGATTTTACATGTACATTCCAGCCAGTTGGTATGGAATGGTTTCTAATACTAGCTGAAGATTGGCTAGAGTCCTGACTTATGCTGGATCTTATATATTAGGTGGGCTGAATGTGTGCCATCCAGATCCTTGGAATTTTCATGCCATCTTTGTTGTTGATATTTGGGTGGTTTATCAGGATTTCACAGGCTTCCTTAAATTTCCTTTGATACCAGGTTTTTGTGTGGTGTAAAGAGTGGGTGCTTTTCCAGTTGATTTGGTCTGAGGTGTTGAGCGCATGATCTGAGAGGCCTGCTTCACCATAATGGTTATATTTAATGTGTCTAATGTGTTCTTTCTTGCGTATAAGGATTGTCCATCCTGTTTCTCCAATGTACAGTAAGTTACAGGTGCAGCAGATGCAATAGACTCCAGGATGTGCCAATGGGAGGAGAGGATCCTTAGAGGAGCTGAATATGGTTTTAAGTTTAGTGGGTGGTTTAAAGGTGGCATTGAGGTTATAATGTTGTAGGATTCTGTTGATTTTTTCTGATAACCCTTTAATGTATGGATGGCTATGGTTTTACTATAATCTAGATTCGTTTTTGTTGTTGTTTTATGGAGTATTTTATTAATAGTATTTTTGTTATATCCATTATTTATGAATGTGTCTTTGATGATTTTTATTTCTTGTTTCAAGGCTTGCTGGTTAGAGCAAATTGTTGTAGCTCTGTTTTTAAGGGTGTTAATGACTCCATATTTTTGTGATGGGTGGTGGTATGAATTAGCATGTATGTATTGGCCAGTGTGTGTCGGTTTTCGGTAGACCGTGAAGGATAGACTGTCTGAAGGAAGACGTGTGACTAGTGTGTCTAGGAACAGGAGCGAGTTTTGATTTTCTATTTCGATGGTAAATTGTATGCATTCGTGTTGTTTGTTCAGGTGGATAAGGAATGTGTTTAGCGTTTGTCACCTGTGCGGCCAGATCGCGAACATGTCATCGCCGTATCTAAGCCAGACTGTCGGTCTTAGTGTGGCAGAATCTAGAGCCCTTTGCTCAAAGGTTTCCATGTAGAAGTTAGCGATGGGGGGGGGATAGTGGTGAGCCCAATTTGTTTTGCCACACAAAGTAACCCAACTGTAGTACATGGGCAAAGAGGGCTGTAATGTTGGGCGAAAATTTGTTCTGTAGTAGGAGAATTGTGTCATTGATGGGGACATTAGTGAAAAGGGCAGAAACGTTGAAACGGACTAATAAGTCGTCTTTGTCGGGTGTTATGTTTTTAATTTTGTTTATAAACTGTTATGTGTTCTTTACGTAGGAGGGGGAATGACCTACCAACTCCTTGAGTGTTGATGCTAATTTCTTAATTGACGTCGAATGTAGATTTTAGTTATATTAAACTAAAGTTTTTATTCAAACACGGTAGTTGTCTCCATAATTTTCAAAAATGCATTTGGATCACCGTGTAAGCTTAAAGGAAAGGACATTATCATACTTCTTATAACTCTAGCTTCTTTTAATTAAATTAATTTAATTTTTAATATAATAATATTTGTAATATAATATAAATTAAATTTATATAATAATAAGAAGAATTAATTTATATAATAAATATTTAATTTAATAGTTGAATTTAATTTACTTCAGTTTAATTTTTAATTTACCTGTATTCAAATTTGGTCCCCATGGTTTGAAGGGGATAAATTAACCATAGAAAGAGGTCAGAGGTGGATAACAAAGATGCTATCAGGGCTATACAATGTTAGTTATGAGGCTGAGTTAGTTATAGGCTGAGGGAATGTGAACTGCAGAGTTTGGTGATAGAAGGAGAGTAATATGACTAAGGTATTGAAACTGCTTAGAGGTAGTTACAGGGTGTTAATCCTGTAACTACCTCCATTCCACCAAAAGGAAGTCCTTTCTTTTGGTGGAATGGAGGGAAGGGGGCAAGGACAAGGGGGCCCTCCCTGGAAGTTCTGAAAGGAAGTTGTGAGCAAGAAAGTAAGGAGCAGTTTCTTTGTTTGAGGGTGGTTAAACCATGGAATGCATTGCCTGATAGAGTGGTGAGAGCACGAACGGTCAGTGGATTCAAGGAGTGGTATGATAGACTGTGTTTTCTAGGGTGGGCCTCCCACGATGAGTTTTGTGATGCCTGAATTATCATAACAATAATAATTAAAACAATAGTTTTCTGTACCGTACTGTCCTAATTGTCTTTCCCAAATACCCAGATCCAGATATTTAGTAACTCTTTCTAGGGCACCATTCAGATTGCACCAAACTTTACCTTGTTACCAGCTTCCATATAGTTAAATTTCTCTTTCCAAGGCACCTTTCTATTCAGATTGTACCAAAGTCTACCTTGTTACCAGCTTCTATATGGTTAAGTTTCTCTTTCTAATAAATTTTTACTTCTGATGGAACTCTGAAAATTTTCTACCTATTTTAGGACTGATACCTCAGCCCATTGTATCACTGATCATAAAATGGCTGTTTTTCATTTTCTTAATTGTTTTGCAGGAGGAATTGAAAGTGCTCATTAAGGAGGTTAAGGATATTAAAACCGAGTTAAATGTGTTGAATAGAGAAATTAGGACTATGGAGATTATTTTAGCTGAAGTAACTAGAACAGGCTTAAGTAAGGGAGAGACTTTGGTGAATGATGAAGTAATGAATAGTATGGAAGTGATTGGGAGTCAACAGAATGAAAGCACAAGAGGTCTGTAAGAAATGAGATGTTGTGAAATTGAGGGAGTAATAAAAGAGTGTTGAGGGAAAGTAATGAAACTGGGAGAGTCATGCTGAATAGTGTAGAAAATAAGGCCGTGAGTGAGTGACGTTTGTTTGGGTTTGAATGAAGTTATGATTGGCATAATATATTGATTCAGTGATTAAGGGTATGGAGAGCAGTATGTCTGAGGAGTGCTTGTCTGCCAGAACAATAGAAAGAGTGACTTTAGCAATAAAGAGAGAGCTTTCTTTATTGTTTCTTTATTTCTTTATTCCAGGCCTCTTGAACTATGAAGTGCAGCCACTGTAAGACTTTTATACCTCCATTCTTGAACATTTCTGGTCGAATATCACCTTCTCATGCTGCCTTTCCACATTTCAGGCTTTTGATGGCATTTTATACTTCCAGAATAAATATGTATTCCCGATTGCATGTCTTTTGAGTGTTTTTTGCTACTGTGCTGTCATCACTGCTTCTGCCATTTAGCAATTTTTCAAAGTAATTACTCGATACTTCAAGCATATCTTTTTTTTTCCTTCAGTTTTCGTGTTACCTTTATCATCTCTAATTCCTTTTACAGCACTCTTTCCTCTATTTCTGAGCTTTTTTCTACAGCCTGCAGAATATTTTGCCACCTTCTTGATATCTATTTTCTATTTTCTTACTAAAGTTTTCCCATGACTTTTGTTTAGCTAGTTTTACTCAGTGTTTTGCTTTCTTATATTTGTCTCTGTATTCTCTATGAGCACAAGCGGACTTATTTTCCAGGAAAACTTTTGATATGCTTTCTTTTTTTCCTTCACTGTCTCTTTAACTTCCTGTGTCCACCATGGAGTTCTGATTTTTCTATCCTTGCAGACAACCTCACCACATGCTTATCTGACTGAGTCAATCAATGTTTTCTTCAGGGCTTGCCATTGAATTTCTGAGGTTTGGTTTCTGTTCTCAAACTCTTTCATTTTTTCTTGAATAATGTTTGTGTATTTTAGCCTCTGGTTTACATCTGAAAGCTGCCCAACTTTTATTTGCTTTAAAACTTTCTTACATGTTCTTCTTTTCAATATGAAATTCAATTTTATCCTGCTTAAGACTAAATGGTGATCACTTTCAGTTTCAAATCCTGTGTACACTCTGGTGTCTTGCACCAGGGAGAATACATCACTATCAACAATAACATAGTCAATGAGACTTTTCTTATTCCTTGCCTCTTCTCTCCATGTGAATTTGTGTTCATTTTTATGTTGGAACATTGTGTTGATAATAACCAGTCCATGTCCTGAGCAGAAATCCAACAGGTATTTGCCATTATTTTTAGCTTTGCTCTTTTTCACTATTATTCTGTTTGATTTTGTATCAGCAAACAACTAAATATTTTCTTTCAGGTTATTTCCTATATTATTTATGTACAAATTAAATAGTAGTTGTTCTAACATGAAACCTTACTTCACTTCACTAGTCCCCAGCTTTTGCGTGGATTCTGCTCCTCTGTATCCACCTCTTATATCTGTCCAGCAGCCACTCTCATATCCACATAACCAGTGTCATATCCATCCCCATTTGTTCTGATTTTTGTAGCAGAGTTCCAATGATATTTGGTCAAATGCCTTTGAAAAATCTAGCAGAATTATCGTGTAGCCATTTCCCTTATCCAACTCAGCGATTACTCCAGTAAAGAAAGTTAGTAAATTACTAAGACATGACTGACCCTTAACAAAGCCATGTTGCCTATCACAGAGTATCATATTCGTATCCACCGATTCCTGAATTCTCTTTTTGACCAATTTTTCCAGTACTTTTACCGCCATTCCTGAGACACTGATTGGTCTATAATTTGCTATGCAGATATAGAACCTCCCTTATTCAAGGGAATTATTTTGCCTTCTTTCCATCCCTTGGAACTCTACCAGAGATCTCACTAGGCTAAATTAAAGAGCCTAGTGAGAGGCATTGCTGGTTCCTTTGTGCATTCTCACAACATCATAGCTGATATCCCATTCAATAGAACCTCCAATTCATCCACCTCTGTTCCCACCTCGCTCTCTGTCACATATGTCAAAGCAGTAACCTCACTAGATCCTAGATATATCCTCGCAAAGTGGTCACTCAGTAACTCAACCATTTTATCTGTTTCTGTCACCTCACGACCATCACCACTCATTAAGGTTATTCTTCCATAGTAATATTCCTACTTGCCACGCAAAATAACTCTTTGTGGTTTCCCTTGGCCTGCTTGGCTAGTTTCTTGTAATTTGATTTTGCCTTCCAAACTTCTAAATTATGGCATTCTAGTCTGCACAGAGTTCCAACAGAGGAAGTTCTCCTTGCTCAGCTCCACATAAGTCGTAGTCCTCTCACACACTCTTTTCTGAGTGGTGCTAACATGTCTTTGTGGAAGTTTGTAATGCTGGGTTTGCCATTAGTTATTTTGATTGTCATGAATTGAATTTCATGAAAGAACCAGTCATGATTTTAGCCATCGTCACTACCTGTCTTAGTCCTATACACTTGGACAGTTTTTATATACATTTTTATTACCTCTTGCCTTTTATTTGTTTTATGAACTTTTTTCTTACACTTTGTGTGCTCTTTATTGGTTGGTTTACACCTAATTTTTATCCATATTTTATATACTTGTGTTTGTACACCTTTCTTTCTAGAACTATATTGATATACATTTTTATCTATACGAGTTGGTTTCAAAAAGTTTCGAGACTAGGTTTGTAACATGCCAACAGATGGCAGCACAAGGCTGCACGCACAGTCACAGGGAGCACCTAAGTCAGTGTGCCAAAAGACATCATCCTGTGCACATTGGGAGCTGTGCAACTGATGCTATTCTGACCACCTGCATTACCACATCTGCGATTTCATCATGGACATTCTCGTAGACAGGCTTATACGTTGGTTATGCATTATTAAAACACTTAAGGAATTGAACAACGTAGTTAAGAATATAAATTAAATTAAACTTTAATAAATATTTCCGATATTTCGGCAACGTCATGTTGCCATCTTCTAATGGGACTTGCAAAAAAAGCAGTGCACGTAGGCACTACAACACAGTAACTGGGAATGAAGTGATGAAGCTATTGTTCTCCTAAATGTCCTGATGGTGCCCTCTAGTGGGCTAAGTAGGTGTTTTAGGCCGTTGTTCTTCAGCCCAGCTGCCAAGAACACCTACTTAGCCCGCTAGAGGGCACCATCGGGACTTTTAGGAGAACAATAGCTTCATCAATTCATTCCCAGTTACTGTGTTGTAGTGCCTATGTGCACGTGCTTTTTTTGTAAGTCCCTTTAGAAGATGGCAACGTGACGTTGTCGAAATATCGGAAATATTTATTAAAGTTTAATTTAATTTATATTCTTAACTACGTTGTTCAATTCCTTAAGTGTTTTAATAATTCATCATGAACAGCAAGTTAGAACAAAGAGCAAATGTGAAATTCTGCATGAAACTGGGTAAATCTGCTGCAGAGACGTTTGACATGATTTGGCAAGTTTACCGTTTTGCTGCAATGAGTCGTTCGAGGTGTTTTGAGTGGCACGCGTGCCACTCAAAATTCCTGAGAGATCAGGAAGACCTTCAACGAGTTCAACCTGCAAAAATGTCAAAACCATTCGGCAACTTGTGCATGAGGATCATCGGAGAGCACTCCACAACATTGCTGCCATTGTCGGTGTATCATACGGAACAGTTCAGGCAATCCTCACATGTGATTCAAACATGCGCCGTGTTTGGTGCCAAGTTCGTCCCCAGGCTGCTGACCCAGGAGCAGAAGGAACACCACGTCGAAGTCTGCCAAGAACTCCGTCACATGCCATGGATGACCCATCTTTCATGTCGAGGATCATTACCGGTGACGAAACTTGGGTGTGCGGGTACGACACTGAGACAAAGCAACAGTCTTCACAGTGGAAGAGCCCATCATCTCCATGACCGAAAAAGGCGAGGCAGGTCTGCAGCTTGACCAAATGCATGCTCATCATCTTTTTCAACATTTGCGACATTGTGCATCAAGAATTCATCCTCAGGAGCCAGACAGTCAATAGCGAGTTCTACTGCCAGGTTTTAAGGTGTCTGAGGGAGGACATTCAGCGAAAGCGACCAGATCTGTGGCTCGCGAAAAACTGGATGCTCCACGACGACAATGCACCCTGTCACTGAGCTCTCTTCACACGTGAGTTTCTCGCCAGTAACAACATGAACTTCCGCACCCACCCTACTCGCCAGATTTGACTCCTTCAGACTGACTTCGCCCTCTTCCCGAAGATGAAGATCCAGCTCAAAGATCATCGTTTTGACACCTTTACGGAGATCCAGCGTGAATCGCAGAAGGTGCTTAACATGCTTCGAAAAGAAGACTTCCAGGACACATTCCAGAAGAGGCAAGAATGCTGGGAGTGCTGTATTGATATGCAAGGGGACTATTTTGAAGGTGTGCAAACGTAGATAAATAAAGTAATTTCTCAAAAACAGAGCTAGTCTTGAAACATTTTGATACCACCTTGTATCTGTTTGTCATATTTTATTACTTTTTAGCTTGTCTATTGCTGTGATCATTTGCTGGTTAAGTATAATCATAGTCCTCCTTGTTCTATAAAACGCCAAACAAATAAACAATCAATCACCCTCACATGGTACATGTATCTACAAGTAAGCACTCACCTGTTTCTGACATGCTACCTCCATAGCAGCTAAAGCCTGAGATGGTAACACTCAAGTTACCCAGCACTTCCCACTGGTTGCATTTATTGTACACATACACATTCCCTTTTCTCACCTGCCACATTTTTTTCTGTGGGATGTGAATGTGCCACATGTATAGCAAGCCACAAATATTATCTTTTAATGGTATTCGTGGGCTGAGCAATATTTTAACTCTATCTGCCAATATGATAAATATATGAGCCCAGTTAGACCCTAGACAGAGATAATAAATTTGTACAAAACAAACAACTACACAAATCATGTATAAAGAGTGAAAGTCAATAGAACAAACTCCAGTACTGGTGAAGATGCACAAAAATTCTCTCTTAATGGTGAAATTTATCACTTTAAGGCTTTGCATCGACCATCTACTTCTGCCTAGTATCTCATATCTTCTTTTTGGTTTCTTGCTAATGACTCAGTTTTTTCCATTATGTGCTACTTTAGTTTGATTTCTCTTTCCATCATCTTGCCTGCCTTCTGTTGTCACCCATGAACATCTGGAAACGGGGAATCCTGGTGGTCTTGCACTATTTTGGCCTCTGCTTCGGCAAAATGGGCAGTCCTGGATGGCATGGGCAAGATCAATCAGTCAAGCCCACTAGCTAATCAAGGATCAGCAGTGTTGTAGTAAGTCTCTCACCCTATGGTCTGGGATTGGGATCCTAGACTTGCTATAGTGCGGTATAGCATCCAGAGTAGCCCAGGCGTTCCACTCCTGAGTGCAGTCATTGCTTGCCGGTCAGTGGGTGTCCATGTGTGGGGAACTCTGCTGCCGAACCAAAAACTGCTTGAGCATGAATTTTTATCCACAAAAGTTTCAGGGGCCCTAACAAAGTCCCAACGAAGAACTGATACCATAAATACAGCATTTGGTAACAGAAGTAAGAAACAAAAGATATGTGATACTAGTATAAATGTAATAAATGTACCAGTTTTTTTTATCATTCATGCAACAGGTGAAAAGCTAATAGGAAAGATGTCACTCTTCTTTATTCAAAAGGCTTTAGAATGACTGGCAGGACCTCCCAAAACTTAAGAAATGATATTCTGGTGATATTCTTGTGGAAACATTGTGTCAGCAATATTCCGAGAAACTACTGGGTGCAACATCAATGGTTGGAATACCAGTCACAGTAACACCTTATAAAACACTCAATTCCTATAGAGGAGCGATATCAGAATGGGATCTCCTTGATGTTCCTGATGACAAGCTATGTTTAGAGCTTAAAGATCAGGGAGTGATGGATGTAATGGGCATCCTGATACCCTATGTATCAGGATGCCCATTGTCCTTACTTTTGATACACCTAAGCCTCCAACATCTGTAAAAGCAGGGTATCTCAGCTGTCCTGTTAGAGTATACATCCCTAATCTGCTAAGATGCTTTAAATGGCAGAAATATGGGCATGCCCAAACTGCCTGTAGTGGTTCTACCACCTGTGCCCAATGTGATAGTAAAGAGCATGATAACAAAATCGTACTCTGCAAAAAAAAAAGCTAAATGTGTCAACTGTCAGAGGGATAATCCAGCTTATTCTCATGGATGTCAGGAGTGGAAAGATGAAAAAGAAATACAAAAAATGAAAACAGAACAAAGCATATTATATCAGGATGCAGAAAGAAAGCTAGCCACCACCACACCTGCTCTGAGATCCTCGTATGCTGAGAATGTAACTATTAAGAAAATGGCAACAGCAACTCAAACTCGTATGTCTGTTCCACCATCTGATAATTTCACCATACCTGAACTTTATGATCGTGACTGCTTCTCTGATGAGCACATCAATCACATGACCTATGCTCTTACTCCAGAGACAACTCCAAAAATGGTCCCATTTGATGAGAACCCACTTCTCAAAAAAATTATGGCAAGGATATCACTTAAAGATAAACCACCAGACATCCTTACAGAAAAAATAGATACTTAGGTATCCACCAAAAGTAAATTAAGATTCCTGACCATTTTTCTGAATGGACATTTTTTCGAATGTGTATTTTTCCGAATGTTCAATTCCAAATAACAGAATCTAAAATATTGATAAAAGTCATGGTAAAATAGGTAAGCTTTTTAATAAAATAAACTTAGACTTGGAATACATGAATTTATTGACTCACTAAAAAGTGAAATCATATCCAACATACCAGAGGTAGTCAAGTTGTCGGCCCTCTTCCTTGTACCTTTGATATGATAGGACAGTGGTTTTAATCCTCTTCTGAACAACCAACCACTTCCTTTTTGGTGCTGCCTTTACTATTCTACCCATTCTGAACTCACATATCATTGTTTCAGAGTCAGCTTGTTCTTTTTGTAACTCTGTTATAGCTGAATACAAACTGGGGTGGTGCTTTCCAACTACTTGCAGGAAGCTGTTATGAAACCCTTTGCTCAGGTTGTTCGTCTGTTGTTGATTATGAATAGTGGACTCATATTGGTTCCACAGAGTACATTGATAACGAGGGGGTATTGAACGCCTTCTTTCCTGTACTCTTCGGCCAGATATATAATTCAAATCGAAGTAATCAAAAATTGTTAAGATATCATCGCATATCTTCTCTCAGTTCCTTGAAGGCATCGACAATGTCATCAACAGGGACAAACGCTAAAGCCAATAGCATATGTAATTCGTCCTTTAGTCGATGATCTTCAGGATTGTTATATAGTTTTTGTAGCCCCCTCAACCTGAATCCTTCCGTACAAAGATTGGGATAAGTGGAAAAGACAGCAAGATATTGTTGAATTTGGGAACAGAGCACTTACGCTATTTATGATGATCAATTTGAAGTCGCACATTATTCAAGTTGGATCCATAACGTCAATTGCAAAATCATGGGCTGAAGACAAAATGCTATGCAAAATCTTAGTGTAGTTTGTTCTTTATTTGCTAATAAGGCATACATCAATTGAATACATAGTACACTGTTGTCATCTTCTGGATTTACTCCAGTCCTTCTTAGTACTCCCAGAACAGTAAACATTTGCACAAAAATACTGGGACAGACTTTGAATGTACTATCAAGAAACCGCTCTTGACTGCGCATTAAAATCTGTAGATTTTCTTTAGTGTTCCAAACACAATAACCCTGTTTTCATGACTTTCTTCGTCAGTATAGGAATCATACAGAAGAAACTTTTCACCCTGAACAGTTTTAGTGTATCTGTCTGGAATATGGAATAATCCCTGAAGTGATGCAGGATTGGCTGGTTGATCATGTAATCTTTTCCTTCTAATGGATTTTTAAAAATATTTTCATTGAGGTAAAAAGCTTAAAATACCTGAGGGCAATTTGTTTCCCCTCTGCAATACCCTCTGCAATTTGTTTTACAGTATCTGAGCTGGTTGAAGCTCTGGATATTCTTGGGCAATACGTTATAAATTTTTTCTTACATTCTCTGCCTCTGCTTCTTCTCTATTTGGCCGATGGGAGTGAGATGATAGATCGTCCTCCCTTTCAACTGATATATTTTGACCATCCATAGTTGTAATAGCTCGTGCCGAACTTTCTTTCGTTCTAAGTTTTTTTACACTCCCAATATATTTTATCCTGTGGACCAGATTTACTCTTGTAGTAAATATATCCATTTAGGAGTAGTTTCAACCCTCCTTGTCCCAATGAAATTACCTTAGGTTCATCTTGCATTTTCTCCATGAATTTTAATTAATTTTCTGGCCAACTATTACTTTGCGATGGTGAAACGATTCTTGACATATATCAATGATTATCAATCATGATTCTGTACATTACTTCAGGCTACGCTTGGTCTTAAGAAAGTAAAAACTATAAATTTTCATAAAAATATACTCTCATAAAAAGATACATTTGGAAAAATATATTCCATAAAAATATACATTTGGAAAAATATACATTCAGAAAAATGGTCAGGAATGCTTATTACACTATGTTCAATTTTTTTTTACCACTGAGTGCTGAGTTAAATGAAATTGATCTTGATAATCTCATCTTGCAACTGCCTGAACCAGTACTTTTGATGGGTGACTTTAATGATCACAATACTCTTTGGGGTAACACCAACACTAATAGACAAGGTCGAATCATTGAAAGAATCCTTGATAACAATGACCTCTCCTTTTTGAATAATAGACTCAATACATTCTTTTCATATGCCTACTTACTCATATTCTGCAATTGTTCTTACAATCTGCTCCCCTTCCATTCTTCCACTGTTCACGTGGGATGTTGAAGAGAACATATATGGAAGAGATCACTTTCCTGTTCTTTTTCACAGGAACCATGTTCAACTAAGCAGATGCCCATATGTAAAATGGACCATGCTGATGTAACACTTTTTCTCATCTTGCAATATTTAAGCAGTAAAGTATATAACAGAGTGCACTGTCCAGGCAGCAACAGCCTCCATCCTGAATACATCATATTGATTTCCACTTTATCCAAAGCCTTGGTGGAATCCAGAATGTCAGATAGCCAAAAACGATCAGCACAGAGCATGGGGGTATATTTTGTAGATATTCCACAACATCAAACTTAATAGCTTTTATGCGTGCTTGGTCCAAAGCACATTATATGCCCTGAAGATAAAGTCTCTTCCAGATCATCCTATGTGGACTACTCTTTTCTATGCATTGGGAAGCTCAATATCACACATCAGACTGCCATACATCCTTTTGGTGTAGACAACATTGCCTGCACCAAGCATAACAGCATCCCTCCATGGTAGGTTTTCACTCCATTCTGCAACTGCTCACATGAGCAGTTGCAGCCCACTCTGATTTCTTGCCCATCTATACTGATGTCTCAGGAACTGACACCTATGTTGCTGTGTTTCCGGACATGACTATCTCCACCAGATCCCAACTGATTGCAGTAATTATACAGTAGAGTTGCACGACATTCAGCTTGCACTTGTGCATATAAAAAGAAAACTACTACCAAAAATGTGTAATTTATACAGACTGATTGAGCTCTTTAAGGCAATCTCCTCTCTTTTGTATAATCCACATCCAGTGCTGTATGAGATGTTTACACCTGTTGTACAAAATGAAAATCTTTAATTTTGATGTTCATTTGTGCTGGATTTCCTACCACATTGCAATTAAGGGAAATGAGACTGCAGATGCAGCTGCTAAATCAGCTCATACTTTCTCCATGTACCGTTTGACAGTACCATTTTCAGTCTACAGACAGTTTATAAGAGCAAAGCTAATTGCTCAATGGCAGGAAGCATTGACAAACAAATTAAGCTTAATTAAGCCTGAAATTAAATTGGAATTCTACTCAATGTGTAGAAAGAAGAGGAAGTTGTTTTTGCTAGGCTCTGCATACATCACAGTCATCTTACACATTCTTATTTACTGATGGCTGATGACCCTCCCATGTGTGAAAAATGCAATACATCTCACTATTTGTCACTTTACATGAGAGAAAAATGAAATTTTTACCTATCTAGCCAAGTCATATACACTCAGACAGATTGCATATTTTTAATTTTCTACGAAGAATTGATTTGTAAACACATTTAATTGTAATTTTGTTTATATGTACCGCATTTCTTAACTTAACTTTTCTACATACATATTATTTACTAGTTTATTTTTTGATCAATTATGCATTGCTGTAGCCTTTGACTTTGTGTATTTGTGCAACTTTGCTGTAATTTTGTTTATATGTAGATACTGCATTGCTAAACTTAATTTTTATGCAAGCATATTGTATATTAATTACTTTTTGACTATATATGTACTGTTGTAATAACATTTGCTGTAATTTTATTTATATGTAATACTGCATTCCCTGGCTTGGTTTTTGTACATGCATTTTGTTTATCAGTTTGTACTTTTGACTATGTACTACTATAACTTTTGACCTTGTGTGTTGCTGTGACTGTGAAGTAATTTCGTTCATATGTAGATACTGCATTGTGGAACTTAATTTTTGTGCATGCATATTATTTACTAATTTCTCTTTGACTGTTCTTCTATAGCCTTTCTTGTAATTTTGCTTATAGGCTAATATTTTGCATATATGCTGCATTGTTTGGCTTGGTTTTGGTACATGCATATTGACCTGCATATTTTGCACATGCAATTTTTCTTTGGCACTTGTTGTATAGCTATAACCTTTGACTTTTTGTATAGCTGTAACCTTTACTATGATGCAGTATGACCTTTGTTGTTTTTGTGCCAATAAACTATAAACCAACCAATCTGTTCTCTCCATAGTGATGGCCATTGTATCTCTGAAAGTATATATGTCAGTTCAGTCTTCAGAATCCAGGTCTTTAACAACACTTAACTATATTTTGTTCCTATTAACCTCTGTATGACAACCATTCCCTGTATTATTCATCACCATTCTGTATTTCTGCTTTAGTTGTATATGGTCTGTCTGTAATCATTTTAGCAATACTTCTCTGCCCATTATTTCCTTTCCCTTTTCCCTGAATTCACCATCTATTATGTACTATAATGGTACATTCCATAATATTAATACACCATCTATTATATACAGTAAAACCCTGAAGTTACGCGGTAGGTGGGACCAACAAAAATCACGTAAGTCTAATTTGCGTAACTCGGGTTATAATTTTGCATGTAATTTATATATACAAACATACAATTGGGACACCAAAGGTTTACAAAAACACCTATATTTTTTAAGAAATATAATCATAATTGTAGTTTTTTGTACATAAAAAAAAGAAAGTTATTTCGATGTCGGTGGTTTCATAAAATCTAATAGATTCGTCTGACGGCATAATGTCTTTTTCTTGTCACGCAAAATTTCTTCATAGCAAGCTAATGATTTTTTTATTCCTTGCCTTGTGGCTACAATTCGTTCCTCGCTAGAATCTATGTCCTCCAAAATCTGTAAACTTTTCTTTTATGATTGTTCTTACTGTGGATTCCTGTAGATCGAACTTCTTTGCTAGCTCACAAATTTTGATTCCACCTTCAAAATCCTTAATAATGTTGAGTTTTGTTTCCAAAGTCAATGTTTTTCTTTTCTTGCTAGCTGTAGAAGAATCGGACTTGCTTCTTTTGGATGACATTATTATTTTTTATGTGATAAAATTTTTATCAAGAACATAACATTAAACAATTGTAAGGTTTGTAGACTAAAAATCGTGTACAAATGGAGACCACGCAAAACACGTTAGTGCTTGTTCACAGCATGTGCGACACTGGCGAATGCAGCCAGCACCTGAAAGATATGGCTAGTAGTGAGGCGTGAAGTGGGATGGGAATATGTACATATAAGAAACCGCGTAACTCCGGATTCGTGTAAGTCGAGGTATGACTGTACTATAATTGCAAGAATACCTTCTCCTGTTGTCTCGCTAATTCCAATAATTTTTGGTCCATTTGAATTCACCAGTGTAAGAAATCTTAATTATCATTCCTGATTCTTCTGACATTTTATTTTCCTGATCTCCATGGAATCACAAGACTCATTGCAGGAGATCAACACTAGTCAACACAAAGTCTATCATATCACTCCTTAAAATCATCCACAGTCTGCACGTTCATCACTACCCTCTCAAGCAAAGCATTCCATGCTCCTACCGCTCTCCATGCAAAAAACTTACTTCTTACCATTTTATACACCAGCTCCTTTTGCAACTTCCAGGGTTGGTTCCTTATCTTTGTTCTTTTCTCTCATTCTACCATATGAATAATATTTTCAATGTTAATATGATAATAACCCTTCAACAGCTTAAATCTCTTGATCATATTCTCTCTTTGCCTCCTATCCACCAAACCCTGCAGTCTGCATGCCCTCAGTCTATCCTCATTAATTAAAGTTGTACAGTCCAGACATCATTTTGTGTTATCCGTCTCTGCACCCTCTCCAATGTTACTTCATTCCCTTCAAATTCCAGTGATCAGATCTGAGGCACATTAATCCAGGTGTAGTCTGATAAAAGCTTTAGGACAGCACAGTTTTATCTCTCTTGGTGTCAATTTCCACCTTAGCATTGCTGCAGTTCTCTGTGATGTCTTCATAACCCTTGCAATGTGTCCTTGGAACTTCAAATTTGTATTCACAATCACCCCAAGATCCCTTTCTTCCTCCACTTCTTCCAGTTTAACTCCACCAAGTGAGTATGAAGCATCCCATCTGTGGATCCCAAATTTTAAAATCTTATGTTTAGTTGCATTAAACTGATATTCCCATTAATTTGACTACCTTTCCAGCTTATTCAAATCCTGTCGAAGAGCGAAGGCATCAGCACTGTTATTAACACGTTTGCTGCTAACTACGAGTATACTCGTAGTTGGTATATGAGCATCACAAGCCAACTACGAATATACTTATATGTCGATTACCGACCTCCAATGCCAAGCATGAGTTAACTCATAGTATAAGCACGATAATTTAGACCTTTGGCTTGTGAATATAGCAGAGAGCACGTCTGGGGGCTTGGTAGAAGGAAAATAATTTCAGCAAAAATATAGTATATTATAAGCGATATTGTTGTGTCATCCTTCCTCTAGTAATAGTACATCCTGGCTTCGAGTCCGCCATCTTGTTTTAATGTTGTTCTTATCAAGGTTAATTAATTGTATGTTAATTACTAATCCAAATATAGGGAAATTTCTATTATACTATGCTGCCCTATATTCAGATTAGTTTATGCAAAATAGTGTAATCAAATATTAATTAACTTTTGCAGTCTAATGTTTATATATATAGGCCGAATTTTACATTAACATTTAAGGTTCCCGCTAGATCCGATAATTTTATGAATGGTGTGCAGAGGAAAAGAATCAGGCAAACAACAAATTGAAATCAATAAAAGAAAACATTTAATGCAGGGTTATATAATATAAACATAAGCATACTTTTGGATACAGGATAATACAAAATAAACTCTGTTCAACAACTCATAACATTTACTCAACTCTTGGTATCAAACATTGAAACTTTAAAATCTGATTTCTCCCTAGCAAACAAAGATAGTTCTAAAGTTCAATATCACTGAAATTCACAGCAAATATTTTAATAATTGTATTCTCTAATTATCCTTTAGTCAGAAATCACATAGTTCAGTCAAGAGGTGGTTATTACTTTAAGGGGCAAAGACTATTAATCTTCTAGCTTCAGTTAAATTCAGCATAAGCACCACATTTAAAGTTAAGATTTAACAGGAGGTATTAATTCTTATAACTTCACTCTAAAATGCTATATAGTATGACTGTTCTTACCAGAATAAATTCTTGGCTATATTATTCACTGAGGCAGACTTAAAACTTTAGTTAACTATCACACTGGAGCAACATATTTCAAAAGTAATCTTCTTTAAAATAACTTAATCATTAATCTCAGGCTCATCACAAATGTGGACACACTTTCACTAGAAAAATCACTTGTTCCTCATTTACTACTTTGCAATAAAAAGCAGCTTTTCACTAACCTTCCTTAAAAGCTCTGGAATTCGTCATAACTTTAGAATTCCTTATCAATATTCTGAGTTGCCAATTTACATCCCGATCCTTCGTAATCTAATTACAGCGCTTAATTCCTATTACTACAGCCTCTTACTTTATTCAGTGTTGCCATGAGTGCTCCCTGCTTCCCGCACTCTCTTGAGTGCTTCCCCACCTCTCTCTTCACTGCACTGTCGTGAATCTTCTGGTCTACTGATCTCCTGTATGCTCTCGCTTTTTGCTTATATACCTTCAGTTTTTGAAAGTTTATTTTATTTTATTTTATTTTATTTTATTTTTTTATTTTTTTATTTTTTGGGTGGCACACCATTTGGCAACTCCTATAGGTGGAGATGACCTGCTAATGCTTCTGCCTGGTATTTCCACTAGGGCCTGGCTCCCACTGAAGAGACCTCAATAAAGGTCGAAACTAGTCTGGGCAGTGGCCCTTCCTTTAATGCATAACATTAGACATATCCGCAAGGAGATGTGTTTTGCATTATAGGAGATACTGAGTTAGGAGTGTTGGTAGCCTTCTCCACCTTTGCAACGAGTTGCCCTGGTGTTGTATCACTTTACCCTAGTCCTGAAAATACTTCAGGCGCAAACTTTGTTTGCTCACACTTGGATAAAGGATTAAACTAATTTTATTATACCTTCAGTTTCTTTCCCACCAAAACTTGTTCTCACAGTCTCTCTCATATCAATTCCATCTCCCTTTGAATACCATAGCTCATGCACCACCACGCTTGTGCTATCTAGTTTTAACTCCGTCTCCATGACAACAATTAGAGCAGTACGTAAGCATTATATAACATTATACCTTTACACACAGAAATAAAATAAAAAGATATTTTTCAATTCAAATAATATATAATTAAATGTGATGAACACAAATTCTTTTACTATTAATATAGGAATAAATAAAATAATCTGAACGTTATTTTTATACAGAGTCCTTTCTATTATTAATACATATCCTAGATTAAATAATTAAATAAAAAAACTCAAAGGTAATTATATGAATAATAGTTTATAACAAGAGATTCACATTAAATAACATCTACAAATGTAATCTTTGATATGGCGGATTATGTTGGATTCTGACAACAATTAGAGCAGTACATAAGCATTACATAACATTATACCTTTACATACAGAAATAAAATAAAAAGATATTTTTCAATTCAAATAATATATAATTAAATATGATGAACACAAAAAATTCTTTTACTATTAATATAGGAATAAATAAAATAATCTGAACGTTATTTTTATACGGAGTCCTTTCTATTATTAATACATATCCTAGATTAAATAATTAAATAAAAAAAACTCAAAGGTAATTATATGAATAATAGTTTATAACAAGAGATTCACATTAAATAATATCTACAAATGTAGTCTTTGGTATGGCAAATTATGTTGGATTCTGAAAGAAATACCAATAACTTTAATTTCTCTTCATTCAGAATCCAACAGTATTGTTGCGTAAACTGTATTTATTAATGCAAATAAAACAATTTTTTGAAGTTTTCAACATATACATATATTTATACACGATATATCATCATCTGAGTCATCGCTAGAGTCGTCTGTAGGATTATAATCAGCTTCAGAATCGGAACCAAATAATTCATTCCATTCATCATCTCTTATATTAGCATAAGCTTCTAATTCTTCATCAGTAAGCTTTTTTTTACTGACCATGGCATAATTGAAGGTTTTTATTTAGATAATTTTAAATAATTGTAAGACTAGATGCATTAAACCTTATTGCACTGAATGCTGAAACTCACTGACTCTAAACTCAAGTTACACAGTCATCAGCACATGTAAGACAATGGTGGGGGGGTGATACGAGATTACTCATAGTTGGCATATGAAACAAAATTCTGTCTGATAAGCCAGCTACGAGATATCTCGTCCTGACCTTGTAGAAGTGAAAGTGCTTGGCGTGCGGTAACAAACTATGCTCGAGGAGCGTGACAGCGAACGTGTTAATAACCCTCCCAAGCTTCATATCATCTGCAAACAACTGAACGCCTCTCTGTAGTCCTCTAACAATATCATTGACATAAAGGCTGAACAGGAATGAACCCTGTGGAACTCAACTTGTAACCTTTCTACTCACTAATACTGCTCCCCTATATACAACTCTCTGATATCTGTCAGAGACCCAATCACCAATCTAGTCCATTAACTTGATATCCAAACTCATACGATGCAACTTAAAAATCAACATATCATGCAGCACCCTGTCAGATGCCTTGGAAAAATTAAAAAAAATCATGCCTTACTTTCATCCACTGCTCTCATTACTCTGTTGTAAAAGATAACCAGATTACTAAAATAAGATTGTGCTTTGACAAATCTATACTTACCTGTATGAATAATATTACCCTCATCTGCCCAATTCTGTATATGATTTTTCACCAATTTCTTTAAAATCTTAACAACAACAACGGAAGAAATACAAACAGGCCTATAGTTAGATACCTCCATTTTATACCACCCTTATGCAATCGTACTATCTTACTCTTCTTCAACTCTACAGGAACCTGCCGTATTGCATGACTTTCATCTCTGTGCTATATTTGGTCACTTATTAAATATTAAACTGGAACTTTATATTGGCTTTATTAGTTGACAGTGTTTTTTTTGAAAAATATATGCAATTGTCTACAAGTTTCACCAGCAGTTCTATCTGTCTTCTTCAGGACATGTATAACGGTACATAGAACTCCATGTTTGCTAGTAAAAATGATGAAATAAATTAAACCGATGCGTAACATCATAAGCATGGAACGTGGTGTATCAGTCATTGTTTTTGAGTGAGTTATATAGTTTTTAGTGAAATTAA
Source organism: Typopeltis vanoorti (assembly GCF_054136105.1). Lineage (NCBI taxonomy): Eukaryota > Metazoa > Arthropoda > Arachnida > Uropygi > Thelyphonidae > Typopeltis > Typopeltis vanoorti. The sequence goes on along the minus strand of NC_143570.1, from coordinate 98,041,309 downwards.
ATTCTGGTAAGCTGAGCGAACTTATTAGGCTTTTCCAGATGTCTTTCAGAATCATTCCTTGATTTCTGTTTAGATTTTCTCCAGAGCAGAGTACCACAGCAGCTTCTTTAAAGTTTCTACATCGAAAATTCACTTCTATGTAGGGCATGGAGCTTTTATCCCAATCGATGGTGTTGTTAGTGATCGAGAAGTGATGAACTAATCATGAAGTATCTGTTCTGTTGTTGTTCACGTCTTCTACGTGTTCTTTTTTTCGAATTTTCAGGCTTCTCGATGTTTGTCGTATGTAATTTAATCCACAGGAACACGGAATGTTGTACACACCTGCGTATTTGAAGACGGCATTAATGTCCTTTGGTGATCTTAAAATCTGGCAGTCTTAAAGTCTTGACCTGTTTAAGAGCAACTCCTACGTTGAAGGACTTGAGGAGTTTTACAATTTTTGTTGACACTGTGCCTGCAAAAGGAATGATGATGGACGATGTATATTGCATGATCGAAGGTTGCTGTTGTGGAGGGCTTCTATGAAGAATCTTTTTGAATGTATTTCTTGGGTAACCGTTGTTTACCAGGGTCTGAGATATGAAAGTGAGTTCATCAAGGAGATCTTTTTCTTTTGAGATAATGTTGGTCACTCTATTCTAAAGCATATGAATTATGCTGAGTTTCTGTGCAATATGGTGAGTTGATTTGAAGTGCAGATAACATGCAGTGTGTGTTGGTTTGTGGTAGATTGCGAGCTGGATTTGTCCATCCTCTTCTTTCTTGATTAGTGTATCTAGATTAGTGTTGAACATCATTCCTAAGTTTTTAACTATTAAAGAACAATTACAATCAAAAAGAGCGAAACACGTTTACTTTAAGGCATCTTTGTCTTTACTCCATGAAAGAATTCAACACGTTAGATTTTTACTTAGCAAGATAGACCTAAGATGCTTAGATCTTTTTGAAGACATCTCTAACAGCATAGATAGCAACCTATGGAGTTTTCTTGACTGCATGGTACAAAACAGTTTTGACAAGGTTTTTCTAACCAGTAAAAAAATCTCAAATCAAAAAATTCGATAGACTTTATGAAAGAAAATACAACTCAAGACTGAGTCTCCCTGATGAAAAAGTTATTTTCAATCTTTCAGACCATACATTATCAAAACCAGAAATCAACATACTAAGGAAAGGTTTCAACTTTGCTATCACTCCAGATCACATCCCAAAGATGATATTATTAGCATTGATATTAGCAATTGATATTATTAGCAACATAGAAAAAGCACTTTCTTCATTTCCAGAAACAATAGCAAATGATATCCGATTAAAAATGCACTATTATTCTTTCAACTTCAAAACCATCCAACCTCAATATAACTCTTGAAAAGCGAGCTCTCTCAAACCTAACAAACAAAGATATAATCATCCTAAAAGCAGAGACAAGGGTAACTCGACGGTCATCTTGAACACCAAAGACTACATAACAAAGATCACAGAATTAGCTTCAGACACGTCAACCTATCGCTTATTAGATTTTGATCCAACTTTAAAAAATCAAAAAGAGACTAATAACCTATTATGGAATATGACAAGTTGGTCTTTAGACTTACAACGAAGTCTGAAATCTCTACACCCACTGATGCCACGCTTATATGGTGCCCCAAAATTGCACAAAATTGGAGTTCCGCTCTGCCCGATCGTTGACAGAAGAAATTCTCCTATATATCTATCAGCTAAACATCTACCCCGTCTATTGAAAAAAAACATAAAAAAATCGGATTCCTTCATAAAGAATTCCGGAAAAATTAAAAGGCATCTCCATCTTAAAAACAGACATCCTCACAAGCTTAGACGTGATTTCTTTATTTACTAACGTACCAGTTGAAGAAGTTATCAATATCCTGGACAATTTCTATCCACATGACACAGCTCAACTTTTTCGTCATTGTCTCAAATCGAATTATTTCAAAGTGAATGACATAATATATGAACAACTTGATGGCTTAGCCATGGGCAGTCCCTTATCACCTCCCTGTGCTGATCTGTTCATGGAAAAATTAGAAGCTGACATCCTTTCCAAATTAATCCTAAAGCAGTTGGTTTGGTGGAGATATGTAGATGATGTTTTCATAATTTGTAGAGGCACAAAAACAACTCTATTTGAATTTCTTGCAAAAATAAATTCCTTCCACCAAAAAATACAGTTCACATTAGAGCTTGAAAAGAATAGCCAATTGCCATTTCTAGATACACTAATCAAGAAATAAGAGGATGGACAAATCCATCTCACAATCTACCTCAAACCAACACACACACTGGACGTTATCTGCACTTCAAATCGATTCAGCATAATTCATATGCTTAAGAATAGAGCGACCAACATTATCTCTAAAGCAAAAGATCTCCTTGATGAAATCAGTTTCATATCTCAGACCCTGGTAAACAATGGTTACCCAAGAAATATAATCAAAAAGATTCTTCATAGAAACCCTCCACAACAGCAACCTTCGGGCATGCAAGATACATCGTCTATCGTCATCGCTCAGTGTCAACAAAAATTGCAAAACTCCTTAAGTCCTTCAACGTCAGAGTTGCTCTTAAACCAGTGAAGACAATACGCCAGATTTTAAGATCACCAAAGGACATTAATGCCTTCTTCAAATACACAGTTGTGTACAACATTCCATGTTCCTGTGGATTAAATTACATAGGGCAAACATCAAGAAGCCTGGAAATTCGAAAAAAAGAACATGTAGGAGACATGAACAACAACAGAACAGATACTTCAGGATTAGCCCATCACTTCTCGATCACTAACCACACCATCGATTGGGATAAAAGCTCCATGCCCTACATAGAAGTGAATTTTCGATGTAGAAACTTTAAAGAAGCTGCTGTGGTACTCCGCTCTGGAGAAAATCTAAACAGAAATGAAGGAATGATTCTGAAAGACATCTGGGAAAGCCTAATAAGTTCGCTCAGCTTACCAGAATTTCAGTTTGCTAAAAACTATATAACTCGCTCAAAAATAATGACTGATACACCATGTTCCATGCTTATGATGTTACGTATCGGTTTAATTTATTTCATCTTTTTTACTAGCAAATGTTGAGTTCTATGTACCATTACACATGTCCTGAAGAAGCCAGACAGAACCACTGGTGAAATTTGTAGACAATGTATATATATTTTAAAAAATCTCTGGTCAGCTAATAAAGTCAATATAAAGTTCAAGTTTAATATGCATGACTTTCGTTAAACAGCTAAATTAATGGCACATTCAGTGACATAGCATGTTCCCTTAAAACATATAAAATTCCATCTAGTCTCTATGCCTTTTGGCATTTAGCATACTCAGTATTTGGTATACATCCTCCTCATGCACTTCTAACACCTCATCATTCATTATCCTTTTAGTAATAAAGCCTGCAGTATCAGGATGGAACTTTAATAAAGTGATCATTGAATAGCTCAACTATGTTATTTGCTTTGGTCATCTATTTCCATCTCCACCCAATAAGATAATTTGTCCACTATAATTTTTCCTGCTACTTGACACATAGCAAAAAAACTCCTTGGGATTCTCTTTGGATTGCAGCTCCAGTCTCCTCTCATATTTTAATTTTTCTCTTACAGTAATAGGCACTTTCCTAACCTGAGACTTATATTAATCATACAACTGTTCTCCACCTGTCTCTTTATATGAATTCCGTAATCTCTTTTTCTTCTACAATTCCCCATTAATTCCTTTTGTCATCCATTTGATTCCAAATTGCTCTTTCTTCTCTTAAGGTATACAATCTGTCATTGCTGTCAACAATTTTTTCATAAGTATCTTGTATGCCCTAATGACCCCCTTTTCCTTCAAACTCTTTCATCCGTTGTACTGCTATAACTGGTTTCTAAGTCTATTGATAGTTGCTTGCTTAATAATTCCACATAACATTCTATTTGTTTTAATACTTCTCTGCCGATTCACCCCCAAGTCAGGACTACACGTAGCGCTCATCAGCAGGGACAAGTATGTCATCTCAGTTACAATCGGATCCTCTGATGTTGTGACCAAATCCAAAACTCTTGATCCTCATGTTCCCTCCACCACATGCTGCCTAAGACAGTTGTTCCTCAAGAAATTCATTTTTCTTATTACTGCTTGCTGTCTCCTCTGCCCACTTTATATATCACTGTTATTGAAATTCCCCATAATGATTGTTTGCTTTGCACTTGCCAATCTAATTTGCATAAACATTTTCTGCTTATCACTATCTGTATTTCCTCATCTGTAGCAACATCCCACTAAATATTTTGTCTTATAAACATCTATCTCACACCATGTACTCTCAATGATATTAGTGTTAATTCTACTGAGATTCCTCACTCTGAGAGCACACAGTTCATCTCTTATCATGCATAAAACTCCACCACCACTTTTACCTTTCCTATCCTGTCAAAATATTCTATACCCTTCAATTCTTAATCCTGTTAGAACATCCTTCTCAGTTAACAAAGTTTCACTGTTACCAACAACTGTTGGAGAGGCTGACTCAATCAATGCCACAAACTCATTCATTTATTCTTAATGCTCCCAGCATTTGTGTACAGAAAATGAACATGCATAACTGTGAGGTTGGTTGTATTCAAGTAAGTTTTAAAACCTGTACAGTTCAAATATGTATCTTGAGTTGCTTAATTTATTATTTTATTATTAAGTTATTAATTGAGGAATATCTTTGCTTTTTAGTTTTCTGATATTATTGAGCCTGTTGTGCCATGCTTTAAAAATGTATTGGTTCATGCCAATGAACAGAATCTCAGAGTAAGTATATTGATTTTTAGTATAGTTATTCATGTTTTTTATTCAATATATTTATTAAATGAAATGTTTTTGTTTCTAGTTTCATACTTTTATGGAATATATTTTGTTCTTATTAATTTTATTAATATATTGTTCAGAAGAGATAACAGAAATAACAAAAAATAAAAAAATAAAAAAAAAAAGAGAGAAAAAAAATCTTTCTTTCCTCAATTTTTTTATTATCGGTAAATTTCCTCATTGTATGGGATATGAGCATGTGAAAAAAATAAATCTTTGATCACAGTATTAATTGGAATGTGGTCATTCAATCCTGTCTACTGTCACTTCCCAGATTGAGGAAATGTAATCAAATTTTGTTAAATAGATGGAAGAGAGAAAACATGATGAGAACACTGGGGGTGGGGTGGGAATCATGGAATGTGCCTGATAAGGTGATAAAACTGGAAAAATTGGACGAATTTAAGGAGCGTTGCGATAGTCTTTGTGTTGTCTAAATTGGACTTCACAATGAATATTAGAACTCCATAGAGGTCAAAAAAATAATCCAACTTTCAACGTAATCCTTTCTTCAAGCTTTATCTACTTTGATGTCCTGGAGTGTATAATATTTGGTGTTACTGCATCTTGGTCACTTTAAACAGATAATTTATGACTGCTTCATGTATTAACAACACCAAAGAAAAATAATTTATCAAATTTATTATGACCTTCGAAGTGACTACTTATGTGATCTTCAAAACAACACTACCCTTTCTGCTGGTCAATGACTTATGCATTCAAGAAGTAAGAAACAGATGATGCTATACTTTTAAATAAATCCAGTAGAAGTCTGCAAGATTCCCTGACTAAATTCAAGGCTAGTAGGAAAAAATCCAGATGGAGATCAAGATACAGGTGTATTGTAGCAGTAAAAAGTGCCTTAGAAGACAGAAATATAAAATCAGATAATGTTCTAGTCTTGACAGGTAACAGATTGATTTGGTTGATAGGAAGTTAGTAATGATGTAAGTTCTTCATGTAGTGCTATTGTAATATCCTTTACACAGCTTGTAGTGCTATTATGATGTAGTGCTATTATAATATCCTTTACATTCCTGACATGTACCCTTAAGGGGTACATGTCAGGAATCTGATGATCATAATGACATGCATTTTTTTTTGTGTTCATTTTAATGTGCATCTTCCATCACATATTGAAGTCAAAGCACAAACCTAAATATTTGAGGTTTGCAAAATCCTGTACACCCCATGAGGGTACATAACAGAAATTTGATGATTATGTTGATGAGCTTTCTGAATTGTTGTGCAAATGGTAGGTTTTGGTTTTTGTTCTCTTTGGGCAATAGGAGCATTTGAGGTAATATTAGGTTATGGCATTTCAAATGATATGCATTAGAGCTCTGTGGCCATCTAAGGGTTTCTAAATATGATAAACTGAGATTTGTTACTATTTAATATGATAATATTACACATAAGCCAATCATTGATTATATTAAAGTCTGTCTGTGAATGCTACAAGGCTATTGATAGTCCTTAGTGAATGGATATGAGTAGTGTGCCATCGTCATTTACAAAAAATACTGAAAATGCATGGTGAGAGAATCTTCCCCTTGTGAAATTCTACAGTTAATCTCAGTTTGGTTTTGCTCTAAGTGCCATTTATTTTTATAATGTTGTTTAGTTTATCAGAAAGTCTTCCAACTAGTTGCAGAGTTTCTCTTGTATGCCAGATACTGTTTTTTTATTTTTATTTTTAAATAATTGTTGTGGTTTTATGTTGTGCACTTCTCAAAAGCTTTAGAGACATCAAGAGCTAGGGAAAACACAAAGTAGTTTTTGTCCAGAAATAAGTTGACTGTGCCACATAGATCATCCAATAAGATACTGGTTCCTTTATTTTTATGAAATCTGTATTGTATATTGGATATTACACTGAATTTCTCTAGATGTTCAGAAATTTTTTCATTGACTATTTTTTCCCATGAATTTTTGTTATTATTGACAGGGAGAATATGCTAATAATGATTAACTTCATTGTGTTTACCTGTTTTATGTAATGGTGTTATCAGTGCACTTTTTACACCTAGGGTATTTTAAATTGGTGAAAAAGCAGATTTAGAAATTTCAGTATAATGGTGATAAATCAGAGTATTGCATTTTTATATCTCTTGTTCATATGTGATCAAATCCAGGGGTTATTTTAAAACTGATTTTTGAGATTGCCATGTGAAAATCATTTTGTGTTATCTGGGGAAACCAAAATATTGCGTCTCAACAATGTAACTTTGTTTGTAAATGATGCTAGTTGCTCGTTATTTAAACTATGTTTAGCAAAGTTCAGGGTAACAGTTGTTAATACAGAGAAAGGTGGTGGTTTATTAAATGTTTCATTTATAAATTTTCTGTTCCTTTAATTTTTCCTCTTGTCCAGACAATTCTTCACCGATAATTCATCATGGGAAAATTGATTGCCGACAATTCATCGCAGAGACTATACATCGCTGAGGAAAATTCATCGCAGGAAAATTAATCACATGAAAATTCATCGTGGATATATGTGAAAAAAAAATTCCCATATAAAAATATTTAAGAAATATTTTAAAGAATTAAGAAATATTTTTTAAAATATGTAAGGAATATTTTTTTAAAAAATGTAAGAAATATTTTATATATTATTTAATATTTTGATTATATTTAGGTTTTTGAAAATTTTTATTTGGTATAAAGTTATTCATCAATGGATATATGCTAAAGAAAAGAAATATTTCCCATCTAAGAAATATTTTAAAAAATATTTTAAAAAAATTAAAAAATTTAAGAAATATTTTTAAAAATTTCAAAAATATTTTTAAAAAAATGTAAGACATATTTTTAAAAAAATTTAAGAAATAGCCGCCATAGTTGGCAGAGTGGATAGCATATCTGCTCTCCTGCCAAACGGCTGTGGTTCCAATTCCGCCATGGACATGGATATTTGTGATTGTCTGTGGAAATCCGAGTGGTGGTCAGAGGTATATGGCGATGGTGTATTTGCAGTCAGTTGGTGATTGAATGCTGAAAACCGAGTTATAGAGCAGGTACTTTCCCTCGATTAGTGTTTTGACTCCCTGGAGGTGTCAAATAATAATAATAATATTTCGATTATACCAGGATGGTCTGAAAAGTTCTCGGCCTTGACCGTAGATGGCAACACTATTGACAAGATTTTTTTCTAAGTTAGTACATCTGTCATAAGCATCTATGTGAAATTGCAAGTCATTCTATCAAGTAGTTTGTTTTATACAGCTGTCTGAAGCAAAACTGTTGTCTGTATCCTTTGAAATGGATAAAATTGAGTATCGTGCAGTTTATAAAGTTCTTTGTAAAAGTAGGTTTAATGCCAAAGAAATTAATTCGAAGTCCATAAAAGTTGATGGGCACTTTTCTCCTTCATTTTCAACATTAAGAAATGGGCTGCCAAGTTTAAACATGGCCGTACCAGCCTTGAAGATGAATCACGTGGTGGATGCCCAAAAAGTGTAACAAGACCAGAAATCATTGATCAAGTGCACACCAATACCACCCAATACCACCATATGGTATTGGATGACCGACAAGTCAAAGTGCGTGAAATTGCTGTGACTATAGGCATTTCAAAAGAATGTGTACGATGTATTTTGCATGAAGAATTGCAAATGAAAAAGCTTTGCACAAGATGGGTGCTGTGTTTGCTCACAGCAGATCAAAAACGCACTCGCATGAAAATATCTGAACACTGCTTGGAGTTTTAACAAGAATAAAATTGATTTTGTGTGTCAATTTATTACTATGGATGAGACTTGGATTCACCATTACACACCAGAATCCAAACAGCAGTCAAAACAATGGACAGAAGCCAGTTGTTCAGCACCAAAGAAGACAGTTGGTTCCATCAGCAGGAAAGGTCATGGCATCACTGTTTTGGGATGCTAAAGGCATTTTGTTTATTAATTATCTTGAAAAGGGTAAAACAATAACCGGAGAATATTATGCCAATCTTTTAACCAGGCTAGAAGAAAAAATTCGTGAGAAAAGACCCGGTTTGCAGAAGAAAAGAATCATCTTTCATCAGGACAATGCACATGCCCAAAAAAGGTGTTTTGGTAATGGGAAAATTAAGGGATCTGCAGTATGAATTGTTGGAACATCCAGCCTATTCTCCAGATTTGGCTCCCTCTGACTTCTGTGTCTTCCCAAAACTAAAAATCTTCCTCGCTGGTCAGAGTTTTTCTTCAAAGCAAGAGGTGATTGCAGCTGTAAAGGGGAGGGGTATTTTGCAGATCTTACTGAGAACCACTACAGGGATGGGATAATGGTGCTGGAGCATCACTGGAATAAATGTATTAGTCTTAAGGTGATTATGTTGAAAAATAAAAATAGTTTTGAAATTATAAATTCGTTTTTTCATTGTTAGGCAGAGAAAGTTTCAGACCACCCTCATATATATATCACATCTGGATGGGTGTCTAAGTGCGCAGAAATATAACGAACAGTTCACAGAATAAATATTCTTAAATATGATGACCTTTCTCTCTATACCTATTCCAGTTTTGTAAATATTAATATTCCATCAGCAGAACCTGCAGTATTTAAGTAATAAAAAAATATTTACAATGTTTTAAGAGGTAACAGAAATTAGGCAACTCACCAATTAATAATATATTACTTTCATTGCATAAGATAAAAATATTATGAAAATCTAATTAAAATCTAAACAAATAATACATATATGCATAAAAACTTATATTTCGTGAAATTTATCTTGCACTGCATTTACTTTTCATATATCAGTATCAATGCAATATCATTTTAATGTTCTAGCGACTAATGCTTTCAGTGAATTTTTTTCCTGCAATGAATTTTCCCAGCGATAAGTTTTCCTCTCAATTAATTTTCCTCTGCGATAAATTTTCCTGCAATTGTCCGTGCCACGATGAATTGTCCATGAACCATTTTTCCTTCATTCAATTTTATTTTTACTGTGTATTTTTGTTTAATACAAATAATAAATTTCCCCTACCTTCCCTCTCTTTTATTTATTTTTTTTTCTTCCCATTATAGTAACTATACATTTTGAAGGTTTTTATGTTGTACAGTGGAAGCTATTTTGCTGGTTAGGGAAGTTTTTGTTAATATTATGCTATGAGGTGGGTTCCAAAAGTTTCCAGCCTGATATACAAAATTTATGCCAATTTTAAATCTCAATGTGTGACAGAATACACCATCTATAGGGAATTTTTGTGTACCGGTTTCAATTCTCTACCTGCATCATTCAGTTGCAGGCACTCGTTTGGTTAACACATGGCATACTAAAGACTGTAATGTTAAAAATAGAATACTGTGCTGTGATAGTTTTTCACCAAAGAAGGACTTTCTCCAAGTGCTATGAAACAGTGATTGGATCGTGTTTATGGGGAAGCTTCTCCTTCCTATTCCACCTTGAAGGAATGGACTAAACAGTTTCATCTAGGAAGAGAGAGCATCGAAGATGATCCTCGTGATTGTTGGCCTGTGGAAGTGATGACTGAGGAAAATGTCTCTGTTGTTGAGAAGGAACTGCTCAATAACAAACAGCTGAAGCTCACAGAAATCTCAGCAAGGTTGGGGCTTTCTACAACAACAGTCTTTCACATCATTCATGAGAAGCTTCATGACGAAGGTCAGTGCAAAGTGGGTGACCTGACTTCTTCTGACTCTCTTCAGTTCAGAAGGAGCAACCTGTGATCTGTTCCCACAAGGTTTTAGAGCTTTGCCAAGGGGAATCAGAGAGAAGTGCTGGAATCCATTGTCACTAGGGATGAAACCACAATCCTTTATTATGATCCTCTTTCCAAAAGGGAATCCATGGAGTGGAACAAACCAGGCAAATCACTGCCGAGAAAATCCAAGGTCACTCAATCCACCAAGAAGGTCATGTCAACAATCTTTTAGAATTGCTGGGAAATTCTGTTGACTTCAAGGAAAGGAGAATACCACTGTGAATGCAGAATATTATGCTTTACTCTTGCACAAACTGTTCAATGACATGAAGGAGAAGAGATAAGGAATGCTGAGTCATGGTATCTGCCTGCTTCATGACAATGCTCCAGTCCATAAGGCTACTGTTGCGAAGACTGCAGTGAAAGAATTTGGCTTCCAGGAGATTGAACACCCACCCTACAGCCCAGATCTAGCACCAACTGACTGCTACTACTGCTTCTTGAAACTGAAGAAAGACCTTATGAGGAAGAAAATTTACTGATGTCAATGAGGTGAAAGATGCAGTTTTAGGCCATTTTGCAAACAAAAGTACAGACTATTTTTTCGAGTGCATAGAAATGCTAATTCAAAGGTGCAAAAAGTGTGTTGAAGTAAAGGGAGATTATGTTGATAAGTGACACAGTTGTTTTCTTTCTATCACCTGCAAAAGTTAGTCAGGCCGGAAAATTATGGAACTACCCCCGTATCTACATAAGTTATATGTTAACTGAGATGTGCCTGAAGTAATGGCCAATATTTTTTACACTTCATATATTAATAAATAGTACAGTATATATCCATTTAAATGCATGAATTCTTTTTCCAATCTTCAAATGCATTACATACAACATGGATTACTTGGAATTCTGTATTATGATCAAATTATTGCGACAGAATTGGAATATTATTGTGCTGACAAGCAAGAAAATAATTTTGCAATTTTTTCAGATCACTTGTTATTGATGGGCAGTTGTCATGATGTCTGTTTTTATAATGTTTATTTCTGAGGTTCTGAACAAACGTATTTGTAGTTTGTGTCTTGTTTTTCTTTCCTGGAAATGTACCACAGGTTCTTGTAATAGTGTATCAGGTAACTGTTCACGTATAATGGACTCTCTTTCCAAAAACAATTTATATTTATATTTGCTGTCATTGGCCTAATTTTTTTTTTTGCTGAATTTGATTAAACTTTCTTTAGCTTGTCATGATGCCAGATGGTCAGTGATATGTGCAAGATGATATTTTCTTCTGTTTGTGATCCACTGACTAGATTTTATTTTTTTCATGAGAAGTTCAGTTTCCTGCATCCCACTAAATTTTGAACTACAACAGTTAAGTTCTCTATGTTGTCTTCCTAAATGCCTTCAATTTGTAAAGTTTGGTAAAGTTTGATTCTTCAACTTTTGTCTTTGATTTGGCTAGTTCAGCTCTTAGTTTGTTATTTTCTTTCCTTAGATGTGTTTGCATTTCTATAAGTGATTTTATGTTTTTTTTTTTTTCATTTCTTTAAGCAAGTTTAGCGCTTCTTGCATGTTTTCATTATTGAATTTTAGGAATTCTGTATTATTATTATTATTATTATTATTATTAGCATCTGACCTTGAGGTACACACTATCACACAAAAAGCTCATCCAACTGTGCCTTAAACTGATTCAATGTGTCTAAATTCACAAAACACTCAGGCAATGTATTTCACTAACCAACCACTCTACATGTAAAGAACCTTCTCCCCACTCCTCTGCTCACACCCTTCTTAGCAGTTTACAGGGATGGCCTCTTGTTCTACCTCCCTCTTCAATTCTATGAAAAATCTTTTCCACATCAACCTGATAAATCCTTGACTAGCTTATATGTCTCAATCTTATTCCCCCTCCCTCCTCCTATTCACGAGACTTTGCAATTTACATTCTCTCAATCTATCCTCATACTCTACATTCCAAAAACTACCTTTGTGAATCTTCTCTGCACCCTTTCCAACATATCCTCATCACCATGAAAACCAGGTGACCAAATCTGTGCACAATAATCCATATGAGGCCTGATCAAGGCCTTTTTCAATGGCATCATAGCCTCTTTATTTCTGCATGTCAGGATCCTACTACCACTCCCAGATCTCTCATCTCCTCTGTCCCCTTTAACCACGCTACAGGCCAGGACATATATATACGTCCACATATCCATGGATGCGAAGTGCATATTAAAATTGTAATACCATTGATATTACATTGAAATTTATGATGAATACGAAGCTTTTGAGGATGCGTATTTGATCTTTAATGGTTGGTAAGGTGGTTAAAGTTTCTTCACCAAGTGTATACTTTGCATTCCATTGTTTGACTCTGTACTGCTTTTTGCAATTTTGCATCATCTGCAAACAGCTGCATATCACCAGTAAAATCCATCCCAATATGATTAATATGCAAATTGAACAACAGTGGTCCCAAAAACTAAAACCTGTGGCACATCAGCTTTATGCATCACCAACTGTTCTATTTCTTGTTATTGCAAATTGACAACTTTATGTTTCAATTTCTTTAGATGTTGTCTGCGTGAATTCTATGAGGAGAGATCTGATTAAGCTTAATCCTTTATGGGATATTTCAGTTATATGCAGTGTTTCAGAAGAGTTGCTTTTATTCAGTGATTTTTGGACACTAGTTTGGGACTTATTCTGCTTTGCTAGTTTTGTTCATTTTCAGCAGGAGTTACAGTGCAACTGAAAGTTGACTTTTAGAGATTTCACCTTCCATGCAGTTTCAAAGACCCTGGAGCAGTTCTAATACAACTTGATTTTTCAACAAGACAATGCACATAATTGCCATGAATAGGCAGGTTCTTTTCACAGCAACTGCATAGTAGTACTTCCAGTTCATAAGGAATACTTGCACACTTTGACAAAGATAGTTGTAATATTATCCATCCAGCCAATTCTCAACTATCCAAGACAGGATGAGTCCCCTAATTAGGAGTTTTAGGCAATTGATGCAGCTGACTTGCCATTCCTCCTGTATCCCTTAAGGGCAAGTATTTATGGCTATAGATCTATGTGTTCACAGGGACAGATTACCTGTTTAGAGGGATGAAAAACTAGAATTACTGGGAGAAAAAATCTCCACCTGGATGAGACTGGCTAACTCACATTTTGATTGACAACATCCAACAAAAAAATCTCATCTATACCAACTGAGCTATGAAGACTCGTATACTATTATGGAGAAAGAAATCTCAACAGAGAGAGAGCAACAGTAGAAAGGAAACTGTACCAGAAGTTACCTGTTTCTTAATCCTCGAATGCATGCTAAGTCACTGCCGAGCAGAAAGGGTAGTGTTGTTTCGAAACATTGTTTTGAAGATCACATAAGTAGTCACTTCAAAGATCATAATATTGGGATTTAATACTGCTTTCCTTCATAATATGATCCATATAGATAATGAATAATAGAGGGGATGATGTACATCCCTGTCTGACACCAGATTTAACATCAGACCATCTTCCTGTACTTTCTTCAATTCTGACCACTGACTTACAACTCAAATAGAGACTTCAGTATTGCTTGATATAATGCCTCGTTAACACAAATATAACTATAACATTTTGAATAGCTTTTCTCTTGGCACCTTGTGATATGCCTTTTGCAGGTCTACAAAACTTAAATACAGATCTTTATTATATTTCCATGATTTCTCAACTATTTGTCGTAAAGTGAAAATCTGATCCTGAAAGCCTCTATTTGGCCTAAATCCAGCTTGTTCTTCACTAAGCTTCCCTTCCACAATCCTTCTCAACTTTTCTCAAGTATACTTGCATAAATCTATCCAGGAGCACTTAGTAAGGAAATACCTCTGTAATTCTCACATTCAGTTTTATTTCCTTTTTTATATGTGGGTACTATGAGAGCTCTACTCCAATTATCTGGAATTTGTCCTCTGTCCAGGCCTTCTGAACTATGCAGTGCAGCTACTCCAAGACTTTTATACCTCCAAACTTTAGCATTTCTCATTGAATATCATATACTACCAATGCCTTTCCACATTTCAGGCTTTTGATACCTTTTTCTGCTTCAAGTATGCATATATATTCCTGACTGCATGCTTGTTGAGTGTTTTTTACCACTGTGCTCTCACTGCTTGCTTCATTTAGCAATTTTTCGAAGTAATTACTCCATACATCAAGGATATCTTTTTCTTCAAATTTTCATGTCACCTTTATCATCTCTGATTCCTTTTACAGCACTCTTTCCTCCATTTCTGAGATTTTTCAACAGCCTCCAGAATATTTTGCTACCTTCCTGATATTTATTTTCTGTGTTCTTACCAAAGACTTTCCATGACTTTTGTTTAGCTACTTTTACAAATTGTTTAGCTTTTTTAGATTTGTCTCTGTATTCTCTAAGAGCACAAGCTTATAAGAGCACAATTTTGTGGAAAAATTGAGACAATTTTCCACAAAATACTGAAAAACAGTAATTATCCCATATCAAATTAGCCCTTGGCATATATCACACATTACAATTATAATAATGCATGTGGAAAAGCATCCAGTTGATTTTATTTACCAGACCTGCTAAATAAACTTACTAGATTATAAAAAAAACCTAAATTCATATGCTGCCTTATAGTGAGCTTTCTAGTCTCTATACTCAGGCAATATTAATGCCCCATATTTAAACAGTTGCAAAAAGAAAGAAAAAGTAATTTCATTGGACAAGTGAAATTACTCTTACTATTTAAAATCCTTCCCTTTCATGTTTTACAGTGATCAGTTTTCATTTCAGTAAAATTATGGAGAGTACATTGCACCTATAATTTGCCCTATATGAATGAAACAGAACACCATAACAGGAAAAAGGGGAAATTTAAGATTGTCAAGGCCATGACTGTATACTGAGAACTCTGAAATTTACTTACCTACTTAAACTAGATAAAGTATTACTTGATTTCTGAGAAGGTTTCTCTGGATAAGAATTTCTATCCTGGAGCTCTGGCTGGTGCAGCAGAAACAAATAAATTTTGTCAGAGCTCAAAATGGGAAATGGCCCCAGAAGGTCAGTTTAGAGGTTATATCTCAGTAGACACAAAGGTGAACAATGGAGTTGAATTGTAGGAGGAAAAAGAAGATATAACAATGGCGCAGCAGCTGGCAGGATGTGTTTGATCCAAAGAAATAAAAGAACTGGATCAAATACCGTGAGTTGGTCTTCGATCTCATACTCGGCAATCAGGATTTTGTGAAAATTTTGGAAAAGGAAAAAGGGAGGGAACTTTTAAGTTTAAATTTTGTATAAAAGTGTAAACCAAGCGTGCAAGAATGTCTCTTCCATCTAGTTTGGATCTGAGCAAATCAGAAATTTATAAAGCAGAAAAAAAAAAAAAAAAACAGCAGATTTTTCAGAAAGGAGAGGGAAAACTGAAAGTTGAATTTTCTTTTGAAAATTTTTTTAGAAAAGGAAGGGGCCTTTGTTAGATCTTGAATGATGGTTCTATCAAGAATAGAACTGCACCATTCAAGATTTAACAAGAACAACAATATCAAGCAAAAGCACACTTGTATTCTTGGCAAAACAGACATAATATGTGAAAATGCAGATGTTAAATTTGCTTAAGAAGGGGATTAAAATATAAAGGAAGAAATTGAATCCTAAATTAAAATGAAATCGAAGAAGGAAATAAGTATTAGATTGTACTATGTTTAAAGTATTGTCAAAAATAGATGGAAATATTTAAACTTTCAAAAACATCAATATTAAACTATGCCATGTAAAGAAATCGCGTATTGTCGTGCGAACAAAAGTTCAACAGTTGCAGTTTGACCACCAAAGATGATGTAACGAACGATGAGTAGGCATTCGTGGAAGGTGCTTGAATTTTGCGTTCCCTGAAGAGAGTGGTCCTCGTTCAGCAAGGAAGTGACAGCAAATAGGAAAGCATCATAGACAAGCTTGGAGTATGGAAGAGGGCGCTATAGAAGAGTTTAAAAACAAACGCACAAGGCTCGAGACTCTCTCTCCTGGCTCCTTCTACGTTTCTGGTTTTGGTTCCTGTGGTGTTCCCTGGTCGTGTGTGCCCCCCCCCCCCACGTGGGTTACAGGCTCGTAGTTCCGAGGTGGGTCAGCATGGCTGATATCTGATAAGATAGCATAGCGGCAACGTGTTTCCAGTTGCTGAGTGGCGCAAATCGAAGAAGTTTAGCATGAGCTGACGGCAGTGTTTCGAGTTTCGGCCATCGGTCTGGTTCTAACCGATGAGAAGGCAGCAAAGGATTCCCCTTGAAGGTAAATTATGTTAAAGGCAGCGTTACGAAAAGTTTGTAAGCTCGGAAGAAAGAAGGGGCAAATTTGGGACGACCATGTGACTCCACGTGGCGGCAGATCACTGTACAGAGGGACAATCCATAACAAAGAACAGACGGAAGGATCGAGAAATTGTCTAACAAGGTGTTAGCGTACAAAATCTTCACTTTATGTATTATCTGTTAGTGACGAATGTGTAAAATAGACAGAGATTAGAAAAGAAGATAGTGAGAATTTAGAGACAACTTCCTTTGTTAAGTTGATTGAATTGGACTGGTAGTCTACGTTCATAGATTGTCTAAACCCAAGTTAATGTGTATGGGCCGTTAGTAGCAGTAATTAAGTTTGATATCAAGAGCCATGTTTGTGATTTAGATGAATCATGAGTGTGTATAAATATAATGTGTATAATAATAACTTGCGTGTTTGATTACCTCTGCCTTGCTTTACCTGTATTTTAGTATTGATCTTGATTAGCTTTGAATATACGTCTTGGTCATATTGGACTAGTGGTCTGAAAGCATGAGAGCATGCAATGCTTAGTTGAATGTGAATTGATCTTTGTTAGCAAGTTTTATTTAGAATTTTGAACTAGTGATTTATGATGAATGTGCTTATTTAACCTAGAGATGTAAGATTAGAGTATTTTCATAATTCGATTGTTCCTTATTGTTTAGCTAGTGAATTAGAATTTTGATATGACATACCTTGGATGTGTGGAAGCTTATTGTATGTAATTTTGATAATTAATAAACATGTTTTTGCTATGTAAGTCTGAGTCTATCTGAGCATGAGACTGAAATTACCACTCACGAAAATATCGAACCTATGTTTAGAGGAAAAAGGGGAAATTTAAGATTGTCAAGGCCATGACTGTATACAGAGAACTCTGAAATTTACTTACCTACTTAAACTAGATAAAGTATTACTTGATTTCTGAGAAGGTTTCTCTGGATAACAATTTCTATCCTAGAGCTCTGGCTGGTGCAGCAGAAACAAATAAATTTTGTCAGAGCTCAAAATGGGAAATGGCCCCAGAAGGTCAGTTTAGAGGTTATGTCTCAGTAGACACAAAGGAGAACAATGGAGTTGAATTGTAGGAGAAAACCAAAATATAACAGTACTACCAACACTTTTGTTAATTTATGGCTTAGGCCACCACTTTTGCTGTATTAAAACTATCTATATGAATTTGTTCTCTGATGATGTTATAAATAGAATATAGCTTCAATGTAGTTTTTTTTTTTTCACTAGAAGTCAGGCCAGTAGAATAAAGGTTGATTTGGCTTACTGTTTGATATGAAATATATTATTATTATTATTCAGGCCTCCAAGGAGTCAAAAGACTCATCGAGGGAGGTCCTTCCTAAGACATACAGTCTGTCAAGATTCATCGAGGGGAAGTCCCCCCCTGAGAAACACAAAGTCTATCATACCACTCTTTAAACTCACTGACCGTTCTCGCTCCCACCACTCCATCAGGCAATGCATTCCACGGCTCAACCACCCTCCACACAAAGAAACCACTCCTTATCCTCTTGCTCACAGTTTCCTTTCGTAACTGCCAGGGATGGCCTCTTGTCATCACTCCTTCCCGCTGTTCAACCAAGCAAAAGAACTCCCCAGTGTCAACCCTGTAACCACCTCTCAACAGTTTAAAAGTCTCAATCATATCACCTCTCCTTCTTCTATCCACCAAACTCTGCAGTCCACATTCTCTCAGCCGATCCTCATAACTATCCTTGTACAGTCCTGAAACCATCTTTGTTATCCGTCTTTGCATCCTTTCCACAGTTAATTTATCCCATTCAAATCCTGGGAACCAAATCTGAGAACAATAGTCCAAGTGTGGTCTGATCAGAGACTTATACAACGGAATGATAACCCTCTTATCTCTGCAGGTCAGTGTCCTTCTCATAATAGCAGCAATCCTCTGTGTTACCTTCACCACCTTTGCAATATGTCCCCTAAACTTCAGGTTTCTATCAATCATCAACCCCAGATCTCTTGTCTCCCCTACTTCCTCCAGTATAACTCCTCCCATAGAGTATACAGCATCCCATTGATGTTTCCCAAACCTCAAGACCTTACATTTTGCTGCATTAAACTGACACCCACCCATTCATTTGGCCATCTATCTAGCTTATTTAAATCCTCTTGCAGGGCTACCACATCTGCACTATTACTAATAATCCTTCCCAGCTTCGCATCATCCGCAAACAACTGAATATCCCCCTACAATCCACTGGCTATGTCATTGATATAAAGGTTAAACAATATAGGTCCCAGTACTGAGCCCTGTGGGACCTCACTTGTAACCCTCTGCCTCCTGCAAAAACTGCTCCACCATACACAACTCTCTGATACCTATCAGACAGCCAATCCTGAATCCAGTTGACCAATCTGACATTCAGACCCATGTGTTGCAACTTAAATATCAGCTTATCATGTGGCACCCTGTCAAATGCCTTCGCCAAGTCTAAGAAAATTGCAGTCTCAGCAGATAGTTGAAGGTATCAACAGTCTCAATTATCATCTAGCCAATAAACTAGCATCAACACTCAAGGAGTTGGAAGGTCATCCCCCCCCTCCCATATTAAAAACACATAACACTTTGTAAACAAAATTAAATACATCACACTAGAAAACAGTGATCTATTAGTCGGTTTTAATGTCTCTGCCCTTTTCACCAGTATCACAAACAGTGACAGAATTCTTCTTTTACAGGACAAATACCCATCCTATATCTCAGCGCTCTTTGTCCGTGTACTACGTTCTGTCTATTTTGTGTAGCAAAATACTTTTTTCCTACAGAAAGAAAGCACATGCATGGACTCATCAATATCCCCCCCCCCCCCCCCCCCAATTGCTAACTTTTGTATGGAAGCTGTTGAGCAACATGCTCTAGATTCCTTTACTTCAAAACCGCAAGTCTGGCTTATGAGGTTGGTCTGTAAAGTTCTCGGCCTCGAACACAGATGGTAACACTATCGGCAAGATTTTTTTTTTCTCAGTTGGTACATCTGTCATAAACATCCATGTGAAATTGCAAGTCATTCTATCAAATAGTTATACAGCTGTCTGAAGCAAAAGTATTGTCTATATCCCTTGAAATGACTAAAATTGAGTATCGTGCATTTATAAAATTCTTTGTAAAAGTTTAATGGCAAAAGAAATTCATTTGAAGTTCATAAAAGTTTATGGGCACTATTCTTCTATGTTTTTCACAATTAAGAAATGGGTTGCTGAGTTTAAATGACTGTACCAGCCTTGAAGATGATCCCCTGTCCAAAAAATGTAACAACACCAGAAATCATTGATCAAGTAAACGATGAACAAGTATTGGATGACTGGCGAGTCAAAGTGCACGAAATTGCTGAGACTATAAGCATTTCAAAAGAATGTGTAGGATATATTTTGAATGAAGAATTGCATATGAAAAAGCTTTGCGCAAGATGGGTGCTGCACTTGCTCACAGCAGATCAAAAACGCACTCGCATGAAAATATCTGAACACTGATTGGAGTTTTAACAAGAATAAAATTGATTTTGTGTGTCAATTTATTATTATGGATGAGACTTGGATTCACCATTACACATCAGAATCCAAACAGCAGTCAAAACAATGGACAGAAGTCAGTTGTTCAGCACCAAAGAAGACAAGTCGGTTCTATCAGAAGGAAAGGTCATGGCATCGTTGTTTTGGGATGCTAAAGGCATTTTGTTTATTAATTATCTTGAAATGGGTAAAGCAATAATCAAGGAATATTATTCTGCTCTTTTAACCAGACCAGACAAAAAAATTCGTGAGAAAAGACCCGGTTTTCAGAAGAAAAAAAATCATCTTTCATCAGGACTATGCACCTGCCCACAAAGGTGTTTTGGCAATGGGAAAATTAAGGGATCTGCAGTATGATTTGTTTGAACATCCAGCCTATTCTCCAGATTTGACTCCCTCTGACTTCTATCTCTTCCTAAAACGAAACCTCTTCCTCCTGGTCAGCGTTTTTCTTTGAAGCAAGAGGTGATTGCAGCTGTAGAGTGGTATTTTGAAGATCTTACGTAGAACCACTACAGGGATGGGATAATGGTGCTGGAGCATCACTGGAATAAATGTACATAGGCTGTTCAATAAGTAATAAGACTGTATTTATACAGAAAATAGATTACCTTTATTCGTCATCATTTACATAGTCTTTTTCGAAGTAACTACTGTGAGACACGATGCATTTGTCCCAACGTTGCGTCCACTTCTTAAACACATGTGAGAGTCCGTTTTTTGAGAGTTCTTTCAAAACTGCCTCCGCAGCTTTTACACATGCTTTGTTGCTTTTTCGAAATGGCAGCCTCTTAGTGGTTTCTTGAGCTGAGGAAACAGCCAGAAATCGCACGGTGCAAGATCAGGACTGTATGGAGGGCGTGGTAGGATATCTGTGTTGTTCTTCTGCAAAACGTTCACTACACAACCACCAATATGTGGCCTTGCATTATCGTGGTGCAATAAGAAGCCATTCTTCAGCAATGGACGCTTCCTTTTGATGTGCTTGATGATAATCGCTGCTGTGTTGATCATTGTCTCTGTGATGGACGTTGAAGGTCTTCCCTCATGTTCAAGATCTTCCACATTTTGCCTTCCTTCCTTAAACGTTTTATGACAGCAAAAAACACTTGCTCTCGACATTGCTTCATCGTGGAAAGCTTCGCGTATCATGTTAAAAGTGTCCGATGCCGATTTTTGCAAATGCACACAAAATTTAATCGCATAATGCTGTTCCAAGAATGGTTCCATTTTGAAGACTGGTCACACCTCGTAGGTGTGCCGATGAGCACTTGCATTTAGTCACGTGACACTCTGGCACATCAGCCCATATATGCCATCTATCAACCTTTATTGTTAATATATATACAGCAGCATTTCTTTATTCTGCAGAAATTAATATTGTGATGAGTGGTTTTGCCACAGTAAAATTAATCGTATTACTTATTGAACAGCCCACGTATTAGTGTTAAGGGAGATTATGTTAAAAAATAAAAATAATTTTGAAATTATAAATTCGTTTTTTCATTGTTAGGCAGAGAACTTTTCAGACCACCCCTGTAGATACATAGAAAATGCTTTTGTTATCTGGTCCCATGGCTACCAGATATTAGACACTTTCCTCGGCCACCTAAACAAGCAACAAAAATGCATGCAATTCACAACTGAAACTGAAAGACAGAATTTGCTTTCCTTTCTAGATACACTTGTCACACATCTTCCTTCTGGCACAAGTCTTTCCTTCACTGTTTACTGTAAGTTTACACATGCTGGCCAATATATACATATAAACTCTAACTGCCACCACCCAGATCAAAAACTAGATGGCATTAACACACAAAAAAACAGGGCTTTGAAGGTTTGCTCCAGTGAACAAGTACTTAAACAAGAATTAAAAGTTATCAGCAATATCTTTCTGAAAGATGGCTACAGCAAAAGTACTATCAACACAATTCCTCACAAGACTCTACTTTAAAACAAAAATAAACTAGATTACAATGAAACTTTAGCCATTCCATACATTAAAGGTATATCAGATAAAATAAACAGAATACTACAGAAATACAACCTTAATGCCACCTTTTAATCTTCTGCAAAATTAAAGAACTTATTCAACTCATCCTAGGATCCATTAGCTCTCCCTGGGGTGTACTGTATTTATTGTGCCTGTAATTTGCCTATATAGGTGAAATAGGGCACTCAATTCCTATCTGAAAAAGGAACATAAAGGGCATGTTAAATTTAATAACTGTGGTAAATCTGGATTAGGACCTCCATAAAGGATTAGGCAACCACTTTTGCTGTATTAAAATTATCTATATGAATTTGTTCTCAGATGATGATGACGATGTAAATAGAATATAGCTTTGATGTAGTTTTTTTTTTCTTTTTTACTAAGAGGTTAGGCCGGCAGAATAATGGTTGATCAAATCATTGTCACTTTGGCTTACTGTTTGAAATATAATATAGCTTGTCTTTGTGTGTGTGTATATATTGCCTGGTTGGCTGAGTGGTTAGTGTATCTGCTCTCCAGCCAAAAGACTGCGGGTTCGAATCCCACCATGGACATGGATGTTTGTGATAGTCTGCGAAAATAAGAGTGGTGGACAGTAGATGGCGTTGGTATAGATCAGTGCTTCCCAAACTGTGGGCTGCAGGTTTCGTTGAGGGGGACCGTGAAATAATGAAAACAAATTTAAAATGTTTTAAGACTAAGTAGATTTTTTTATCTTAAAAGAAACGTATTTAATTTTATTTATTATTTCTCTTTTGTTATTTTTTATATTTTAATGGAAAAAAATCATACAATAGTGGGGATTCACAAATTTTGCTTCTTGCGTATTTCAGCACTTAATGAATATTAGTAAATATATGCTTATTCATATAAGTTTCATTTCAAAGCAGTAATCAAAGAATTGCAGTTTCAAATATTTCACCTGAAATTGACTTTTTGTGTAGCAGTATTGAAACACATCCGTCACATTAAATTTTGTTCTTTCTTTATTACTAATCGTTTTACGTTTCATGTGCTTGTACTGCAAATGTACAATAACAATATATTTGTCTATATAAAAATATGAGATAATGCACCATGTCAAATGTGTATGCAAGATGCTAAAAATGTAATATTTGCATTTTATTTTTGCAATATTCGCTGTGTATGTTTTGTATTGAATATAAATACAATAAATATTATAATAATATATGTCTATATTACAATTTTTTTCCGAGGGGGGGCGTGAAATATTGGCATCCAGAAGTTTGAGAAGCACTGGTATAGATGATGTGGTTGATGGATGACAGGTGGATGAGGTTGAGTGGTGGAGACAGAGAGTTGTAGAGTAGGTGCCCTCCCTCAGTGAATCTTTAGACTCCCTGGAGGTGTCAGGTAATAATAATATATATATAAAATTTTGGCAACTCCTATGGGTAAAGATGACCTCGCTATTGCTTCTGCTTGGTATCTCCACGTCTGGGCCTGGCTCCCACTGAAGAGACCTCAATAAAGGCCGAAACTAGTTGGAGTAGTGGCCTTTCCCTTAATGTATAACCTTACATATCTGCAAGGAGATGTGTTTGCATTATGGGAGATACTGAGATAGGAGTGATATTAGCTTGGTCCACCTTTGCAACGAGTTGTCCAGTGTTGTACTACCTTGCCCCAGTCCTGAAGATACTTTCAGGTGCAAACTTTGTTTGCTCACACTTGGATAAAGGATTAAACTAAATTTATTATAGTCTAACCAAGTGAAAAATAAATTTTCAACATCTTTCTCTAAATCCAGAGTAATTTAATAAAAAAAGTGGTACACCCTTTGGCAACTCCTATGGGTAAAAATGACCTCGCTATTGCTTCTGCCTGGTATCTCCATGTCTGGGCCTGGCTCCCATTGAAAAGACCTCAATAAAAGTTATTCACAGAAGTTATTCATTAAAGTTACCTTTAATTAATATACTTTATATGCGTTGTTAATTCCGTAAACTAATTACCAGTTACCTCAATAAAGGTCGAAACTAATCTGGGTAGTGGCCCATCCCTTAATGCATAACATTATACATATCTGCAAGGAGATGTGTTTTGCATTATGGGAGATAATGAGATAGGAGTGATATTTGCTTGGTCCACCTTTGCAACGAGTTTCCCAGTGTTGTACTACCTTACCCCAGTCCTGAAGATACTTTCAGGCGCAAACTTTGTTTGCTCACACGTGGATAAAGGATTAAACTAAATTTATTATAATATATATATATATATAATTTTTTTTAAAAATTGAATGACATAAAATGGGAGAAAAGGAAAAAGGTTTAATAGTATCACACGACTAGTTTCGGCTTTTTACAGCCTTCTTCAGGTGTTTTAATAAAAAAAGAAAAAACATTAAACATTGAAGATAAAAACTGTGAACAGCACAGGAAAGTCACTATACATATTTAACGTGAAAATGTAGTGAACATATTCAAAGCTGTTCCTTTGTTGGCCACATTGTTGGGTGAGTGCGTGCGTATAGCATCTCGTGAGCACCAGTATTTAATCACAGCAGAATGACAGTCTGGGAGGTTGTAGCTTAAATTATTATTTAAATGTACATGGTTGAGGATGATTTCTCTAGATTCTACAATTTTTCTCTCCAATTCGTCATGGCAACGGAAAATGTTGTTAGATCTATCCTAAAGGATTGTATGACTATGGTTTTCATCATCAGAAGCAGCCGAAAAAAGGATATGGCTGGATAAAGCACTGGCCTGTGTTCTCTTGTAAGCGATGTCCCTTCCGTGATCCTCCATACACAATTCAATAGACTTGTCCATCTGGCCAAAGTAAGGAATGTCGCAGTCACACCATATCTTGTACACACTGGGATGTTTTAGATTGTGATGGCTAGGCTTTGGACGGCTCACTAGAGAGCTGTCCAAAGCATATAATCCTTTATTCCCTGTACTTGCCAATGTTTATCTGGAAGATTTTGAAATTAAAGCTATCTCTTCCTATTCCTTAGCACCTAGAATTCGGAAACAGTATGCGGACAACATTTTCCTCATTTGGAGACATGGACGTGATTCTCTCCTGCATTTCCTTTAACATCTCAATAGTTAACACCCGAATATCCAATTCACGACTCAGTTTGAAACTAATAGGTCCCTTAGTAGAATATTTTAGATTGTGATGGCTAGGCTTTGAATGGCTCACTAGAGAGTCATCCAAAGCATATAATCCTTTATTTCCTCTACTTGCCAACATTTATCTGGAAGATTTTGAAGTTAAAGCTATCTCTTCCTATTCCTTAGCACCTAGAATTTGGAAATGATATGTGGACAACATTTTCCTCATTTGGAGTCATGGACGTGATTCTCTCCTGGTTTTCCTTTAACATCTCAATAGGCAACACCCGAATATCCAATTCACGGCTCAGTTTGCAACTAATAGTTTCCTGTCTTTCCTGGATGTGAAACTGACCCGTTCTTCTGAAAAACACTTAAAATTTTGATGTACAGAAAACCCACACACACCAATAGATATCTCCATAGTCAGTCCCATCGTTCCCCTCTCAGAAACTTGGAATTATTTCTACTTTGGGACATAGAGCTCGCTCTCTTCTTGACGACCCAGAGGAACTTTGTAAAGAAATCAATTTTCTTAGATCTACTTTCAGACTGAATGGTTATCTCAAAAAAATTACTAAAAAATACCTTTTTAATCCTCCTAGTCGACATTCTGAAGAAATGAATAATGTTAAAGGCAATATATCTATACCATACATAAGCTCAGTCTCTCAAAAATTAGCCAAGGTTCTCAAAAAATATAACATTAGAACTTTATTAACTCCGGTCTCTAGCGAGCCATCCAAAGCCTAGCCATCACAATCTAAAATATCCCAGTGTGTACAAGATATGGTGTGACTGCGACATTCCTTACTTTGGCCAAACGGACAAGTCTATTGAATTGCGTATGGAGGAGCACAGGAGGGACATCGCTTACAAGAGAGCACGTGCCAGTGCTTTATACAGCCATATCCTTTTTTCTGCCAATTCTGATGATGAAAACCATAGTCATATAGTTGGGATAGATCTAAGAACATTTTCCATTGCCATCACGAATTGGAGAGAAAAATTGTAGAATCTCAAGAAATCATCCTCAACCCTGTACATTTAAATAATAATTTAAGCTACAACCTCCCAGACTGTCATTCTGCTGTGATTAAATACTGGTGCTCATGAGCTGCTATATGCACACACTTACCCAACAGTGTGGCCAACAAAGGAATAGCTTTGAATATGTTCACTACAAACATTAAATATGTATAGTGACTTTCCTGTGCTGTTCACAGTTTTTATCTTCAATGTTTAATGTTTTTTCTTTTTTTATTAAAACTCCGTGAAGAAGGCTGTAAAAAGCCGAAACTAGTCGTGTAATACTATTAAACCTTTTTCCTTTTCTCTCAGTTAATGTCATTCAATTTTTTAAAAAATATGTTTAACAACCGAGTAAATGAACCTCCATGTGTGTGTGTGTGTGTGTGTGTGTGTGTGTGTGTGTGTGTGTATTCCACATCATTATTATTATTCAACCCACCAGATCTCATGGAATCAAAGACTCATTTAGGATGAGTCTTTGATTCCTTTTCTCATACACACAGCTCATCATACCATGCCTTAAACACACTCAAATTCTCTGCAGACACCACCCTCTCAGGCAAGGCATTCCAATCATTCACAACTTTGCATGCAAAAAACCTGCTTCTAACTCCGATGCTCACACCCTCCTTATACAGCTTCCAGAGAGGACCTCTGGTTCTTCCCTGATCTCCCACCATTTTCTGTAAAACCTCTCCAATATTGATCCTATAACAATCCCTTACTAACTTGTAGGTCTCTATCATATAACTCCTCTTCCTCCTATCCACTAAACTCTGTAAATTTGATCTTCTCAAACGTTCCTCATATTCAACATTCCAGAGATCAGAAACTACCTTAGTCAGTTGCACCTGGACCCTTTCCAACATCACTTCATCCTTTTGAAAACCAAATGACCAAATCTGTGCACAGTAGTCCATGTGTGGCCTAATGAAACAAGAACTTCTTTACTTCTTCAAGTCAGTGGCCTCCTCATTATTCCCAGAATTCTTTCTGTTGTCCTCACAATTTTGGCAATGTGTCTTCTAAATTTCAGATCCTTATCCACTATCACCCCAAGATCTATTCCTCCGACAATATATCTCTACTAAGTGTAAATTCTACATCCCATCTTTGTTTCCCAAATTTTAAAATCTCGCATTTTGCAATATTGAACCTGCATCCCTTCACGTGATCCTAAAACAGACCCCTGAGGCACACCATTAGTGACTTTCCTCTTCCTGGATATTGCTCTCCATACACAACTTGCTGATACCTATCAGATAGCCAGTCTCTGATCCAGTGCACTAATCTAATATCCAAACCCATCTGCTCTAGTTGGACTATCAACTTATCATGTGGTAATCTATTTGGTAATAGCCTTTGCGAAATCATTTGGTAATAGCCTTTGCGAAATCTAAGTATATTACTGTGTATCCTTCTTTTCTGTCCAAGGAAGCCGTCAACATATTGTAATAAGTAATTAGATTATTAAAAGATGATTTCTTTAGGAAATCCATCAATTCTGATCCTAATTCTCATCAACTTCTCCAACAACGTAAGCACAATACCTGACACACACGTTGGTCTATAATCTGATGCTCGAGTTCTTTCATCTCTCTTATGCAATGGCCCAATCTTGTCCTCCTTCCATTCCTTTGGAACTCAACTAAGTGCAAAATTCTTATTAAAAAAATATGTCAAGGCAGATGCCAACTCCCTGGCACGGCACATTCCCTCAGAATATGTGGTGATTTTTTATCAAGTCCCATAGCCTTATTAACATCAAGTTTGCTTAATTCCACATATACCTCTTGCACACTTATAGCAGTCCCCCCTCCTCATCGTCAACTACTCTCAAATTCTCCATGATGTCACATTTACAAGAATTATTATTATTAATGAAAGATCTTTATGAACTACTCATTAAGTATCTCCACTATATCTTCTGCAGCAGTTGTTCTTATACCATTTTCTCCAGTCAATGTCATCCTTGCATAATTATTCTTTTTTTTTGCTGGCTACATATCGAAAGAACTCCCTAGGATTCTTTTTGGCTTCATTAGCTAGCTGTTGCTCATACTTCACTTGCTTATGCTACCTTTAACAACCAAGTCACCCTCCTTGCCTGTTCTTTGTCATCCTCATGGAAATGATTATTACTACTTCTCTTATGCTGCCTTTTTACTCTGTATCGCATGCTTAATCTCTTCATTCATCCATTTCATTCCTACCTTATTTAACTTTCTGACCTTTGGAATCGATTTAGAGTTTGCTTCTACTAGATAGTTCTTGAATATTCTGCAGATCTCTTTTCCAGTTTGCTCCTCATTCCATGCTACACCTGTAAACTGAGCTCCTCGTAATCACCAGCCTTGTTGTTTCATATATACCCTTTTCTCACAGAGGTCCTCACACTGCTGGCAACCACCCAGGTAATCACTTCATGGTTACTCTCACCAACTGGAGGGTGATTTGACACCTCATTTATAATTACATCCTCTGATGAGATGATCCAATCCAAGACACTCAATCCTCGTGTGTCATCTATTACATACTGTCTGAGGTAGTTGTCCCTCAAAAACTGATAAAACTCATTTTATTTTTTTTTAATTTCCAGTTGCTATCTCATCATTCCAATCTATATTGCCATGATTAAAATAGCTCATGATGATCACTCTTTTCTTATTTGCTTTGTTAATTTTATTATACATTTCATAGTCACTACCATCCACATTACTTGGTCTATAACAACATCCAACCAAGTGTTTCATTCTATTCATCTCTATCTGACACCTTATTGCCTCAAAATCACTGGCACTATTTCCCTCTTGCATCTCTGCTTTGTATGGGCTCATCAATAGTACTCCCCTTCCCTTTTTGTCCTTTCTGTCCTCATGAAACACATCATACCCTTCCATCTTTATACCTGTTAGGATATCATATCATCCAAACATATCTCACTTATTCCAAAATTTTGGGTGAACAGACTCAACTAATGCAACATTTCATTTGCCTTCTTTTTTACACTTCTAGCATTTGTATACTAACACAGCAGCTTATTCCTGGATCCATAGATAGTTTCACTGATAACACTCATTTGATGTGGCTACTCCATGCTTAACTTGAGCCATTTCTTTTTCTCCTTATTCATCTTAGAACCTTCTTCAAATCTAATTATTTTCCCTTGTTCTCAGGTCATCCCCTTCCCTTTTTGTCTACACATGCATTCACATCCTCTAGGAGCATCCAGCTTTCTTACACTGTGTTCCTCTGTCCACCCTTAGTCTCCCCATTTCCCTGTCTGTCTTACACACCTGTTCTCTCATTCTCTATACTCATGCTGCTCACTTCTTCATTCATAACCAGCTCTTAAATCTCTCCTGTCTTATTCTCCCATGCTCCCACATTGTCTTCTACTTGATCAGATTAGTTCTCACTATGCTTACTTCTCTACCTTCCAGCAGCAGTCTCTCCAAGCAACTTACAGCAAAACAACTCAAATGCAGTCCATTGCTCCTTTACAGTTTACTTTGTCCTTCAAGCTCATTTCACACATTAAAAAAACTTCACTCCTTTCTCCTTGCACATTTCCACTAACATATCATTCATGATCCTCGCTCTCTGCCTCATCTCACCACTGTCATAACTGGGCAACATGCTTACTACCTTTCCTGTCATGGTATTATCTTTTATCCATATCAACAACCTCCTGATATCTAATCTGATGTGTTCTTCGCAGTGAAGTCATTTGTCCCTATTTCAACTACTAACTCCTTTGTTCACTTACTTCTCATATCCAATGCCTCAATCACTCTACTCATTCTACCTCTAGTAAAACAAACTTTGTGTATTCTCTTTAATAATTGAATCACCATACACTGCCACTCGTTTCTCTTTCGTTACCTCTCTTATACCAGTATTATTCATTTGAATCATTTTCATTCTTCTATACATATCTCAAACTCTCCTAACTTCATTCTGCATCCATTTCATCTCTTGCCTCTTCTTAACCAATTCAACTTTCGAATATTGCATCACATTTTCGCTCTCATTCATTCTTCTGAATTCTCAGATTACGTATTCTCTTTTTCAAAACTTTTTTATCATTTTTTCGCTGCTCTTTTACACTGGCATTTTCTATCAGATGAGTCCTCATCCTCCTCATGGCATTTTTGCTACTCACACTTTCAGTTATCAACATATTAGCACTCAAGTCTTCATTCATCTCACACTTTGCACACACCTTCCTTCCATCCCCCTTAAATATCCACAGTTTATCTGTATAATCAAATGAGTACATATAGTACACCTCACATTTTTCACAAAATGACTAAAATTGAATTCCTGCATGTACAAAGCTGCCACTATCTTTCCTTCACCAGTTACTATACTAAGCTCTAATTTCAACGAATCCATAAATAACTGATGATGACTTTAATATGAAGGTTGAAATTTCAGGAAATTAAAGTAATTATACCTATCATGGCTGTAGTTTCTATAATTTTACTGAAATTAATTATTATTTAAAATGTTAGGACATATAATGCTGGCTTGGTTGGCCGAGTAGTGAGAGTATCTGCTCTCCAGCTGAAAGGCTGCGGGTTCGAATCCCACCCTGGGCATGGATGTTTGTGATTGTCAGTGAAAATACTAGTTGTGGTGATAAGTGGTAGATGGTGTAGGTGATGATTTGTTGCGGTTCGTGACAGTTGGTGGATTGAGTGGTGGAGATGATGAGTTGTAGAGCAGGTGTCCTCCCTTGATGAGTCCTTGGACTCCCTGGAGGTGTCATATAATAATTATAATAACAGCCATACAAACAAAATGCTTCTATTCTCCCAAATTTAAACAAAAGTGCAATCCAATTTTTCACACTTCCCAGCTGGATTTTAAAAAAAAACTGGAATGCAATAGATCATATATTTACACTTAATATCATTGTAGAAAAATACATAGAACATAATAAGTTAATATGACATAATTTCTTTGACCTATAGAAAGTGTTTGATTTTGGCATGATGTCCTTTGGAAAATTCTCTATATATGGAATATATAGAATGTTATCTGTTCCATAATAGATAACAAAATAATGTGACTGATTGAATTCCTGTACTCAACTTATTATGGGTATCTCTATGTAGTCCAGATACTCATTGAGAGAAACCCATACGAAGCCCTATAAACTTAAAACCGCATATCTCTCCTTAAGCTCATTCATTGTCAGGACACTAGCCACTAATGCTGGTAATCCATTCCACTCATTCACTCACTCACAATTCTCCATGTAAAAAAATCTAGTCAGCACACCCTTACAAATCAGACTCTTATACAACTTCCATGGTTGATCCTTAGTTCTCTCTTTGTCATGTATTGAAAAATTTCCTCTTTGTCAATCTTATAGAACCCCTTTAATAGCTTATAAGTTTCTATATCATATTCCCTCTTTTCTGTCTATCAACTAAATATTGCAACCCACACACTTTCAAGCAATATTCATAGAGCTCATCCCACAGATTTGTCACTTCATCTTGATCATGCATCTTTCAATCCTCTCCATTACCTCCTGCTCCAAAAAATGCAAGTGACCAGATATATGTGCACAGTAATCAAGATGAGACTGAATTATGGTCTTATAAACAGGAATAATGACTTCCCTTATCTTTATTTATGACTGTATTTTTCAAAATCCAAGTAATCCTTTGAGCTATATTACCAACTCTTGCAACATACACTCAGAACTTCAAACTGTTCAGCATTACCCGCAAGTCCCTAGCCTGATTAATTTCCTGCAATTGAGTACTATCATTGTTATATGCAGTATGTAAGCTTTTCATCCTGAAATGAATATCCTTACATTTTCCAACATTAAATCAAAATCCAGTGTCCTCCTTAGTCACAGGGCCGATTATTTAAATCATCCTGTAGGATTATTACACTTTTTTTATATAATCTTTGTCAAGTAGCTTTATTTTATCCTCCTACATGTTTCGCCAATTTTTCTATTGGCATCCTCAGGGAATACAAACTAGTAAGCTAAATTGAAGGTTACAGACTAGGTTATAACTGATGGTTCTAATTCATACAAAAAGTTATCACCTAGTCTGTAACCTTCATTTTAGCTTACTAGTTTGTATTCCCTGAGGATGCCAATAGAAAAATTGGCGAAACCTGTAGGAGGATAAAATAAAGCTACTTGACAAAGATTATATAAAAAAAGTGTAATAGTCTTATGAATAATTGTCAAGAAAAAATTCAACATAATGAACAGGATCAACAAGATCACCAAACAAAAGGTATGCAATCTCGAAGGTTTAAAATGCATAAAAGCTAGGTATTTAAACCATCTGACTTTTTTAAAAAGATGTAGAGACAATAGCGTGATCCCAAAATTTCTTTGTTTGAAACAATATTATAAAACTAGACAAGCCAACTTGATTTACAAACGAACTTCGTATGCTCTTCTTAGAGAAAGAATTCGCCATACGAGATTCATGCTTAGCAAAATAGACTCGCAGTGCTATAATTTATTCACAGATATCTCTAATAATCTTGACACTGAGACTTGGCAACTATTAGACAATATGATTAGCAACAGTTTTACCAAAACATTTAATCACAGCAAAAAGACACAAATTGATAAATTCAATATGCTGTATGACAATCATAGCAACTGCAAACCGTCTCTAACAGATAACCAAGTGATAATTAACCTATCTAAACACATTTTAAGTAAACCTGAGATCTCTATCCTCGAAAATGGATTAAATTTTGCTTTAAAACCTACTGTCATTCCTAAATTAGAGTTCATCTGCAACTTAGAAAAAGCCTTCTCATTACTACCATTCCCAATAGCTAATGACTTACGATTAAAAAGCAGCATAATCCTTTCAGCTCCATCAAGATCTCCTAACACCAACTCTAACCAAATGGAAAGAAGAACGCTTCTCAAATTAAGGAATAATAAACATATCATCATACTCAAAGTCGACAAAGGTAATAATACAGTTATATTAAATATTAATGATTATGAAGAAAAACTTAAAAATCTATTATCTGACAGGTCTGTATATGAAGTTCTCAGTAGAGATCCTACCACAAAAAACCATAATGACAACAATGAATTATTACGTGGAATGAATAACTGGCCTATAGAAATTATAAAAAAACTAAAATCAATGCACCCACTAACTCCTAGATTATGGCCTTCCAAAAATTCATAAAGAAGGTATACCGTTACGTCCAATAGTTGATGGAATCTATTCTCCCACTTACCAACTGTCCAAGTATCTTGCGAAGATTTTACAACAACACATTCACGTCTCGGATACTTATATTAAAAACTCAAAACATTTTATAGATAAAATAAAAAACATCCCTATTTTTGAAGAGGATATACTAGCAAGCCTGGACATTACATCTCTGTTTACTAACATTCCAGTGGTTGAAGTCATCAACATCTTAGACAACTTGTTCCCAAGAAACATCACTACTTTGTTCAATCACTGTTTAACTTCTATTTTATTTGGCAAAAAACAATCTACAAACAACTCACTTGATTAGTTATGGGTAGCTCCCTCTCACCTCCTTGTGCTGACTTATTCATGGAAGATCTAGAGAAAAAAATCTTAACCCAGATCATTCCAAAACCAAAAATTTGGTACAGATATGTAGATGACATCTTTATCATTTGGGATCATACGAAAGAAGAACTAATGAATTACCTCAACCAAATCAGTAGTTTCCACAATACCATCAAATTCACATTAGAAATGGAAAAAGATAAAAAACTGCCATTCCTTGACATTTTAATAAAGAAACAAACCAATAATAGTATCAACCTATCTGTATACAGAAAACCTACAAATACTGGACGTTACCTCCATTTCAACTCAGCTCATTACATAGCTCAGAAACTTAGCATTATCCATAGTCTCAAGAAAAGAGCTATACAATATACGACAGACAAGGATGACCTACTAACGGAATTAACCACAATATCCAGAGAACTTTCTTTAAATGGTTACCCAAAAAGACTACAACACGATTCTCTTTACTGATATACCACATCGACAACGTGATGACATCCAATACATCAGTACAATTACGATTC
The DNA here is from genome assembly GCF_054136105.1 of Typopeltis vanoorti. Classification (NCBI taxonomy): domain Eukaryota; kingdom Metazoa; phylum Arthropoda; class Arachnida; order Uropygi; family Thelyphonidae; genus Typopeltis; species Typopeltis vanoorti. The sequence continues at coordinate 98,006,696 of NC_143570.1, read as the reverse complement.
CTTTTGTCAGCAACCTTTCCAAAAAATTAGCTAACCTTTTAAAACCACATAAGATCAGAGTGGCATTCAAGCCAATCAACACTATTCAGAAATTTTTAAAATCACCGAAAGATCCTCACCCATTCTACAAGTACTCTGGAGTATATAATATACCCTGCTCATGTGGTATTAGTTACGTAGGTCAGACCTCTAGAAGCTTTGAAACGAGAAAGAAAGAACACATAAGATATGTCAGAAATAACAGATAAGACATTTCAGGCCTTTCATGCCACTTTGCCTCTACTAACCATCACATTGAGTGGGATAAGAGCCTTATGCCATACATAGACGATAACTACCATTCAAGAACCTTTAAAGAAGCAGCTACAGTCGCCCGTAAAACTGAAAACCTAAACAAGAATCAAGGTCTAATTTTACCAGAAATTTGGAAAACTTTTATCAGATCATTAAACATCAAAGAAACGAACTTTCATAACAATTATGTCATGAACCATAACGAATAAATCACATTAACAAGACACGTACATTGTCACGCACAGTACCAATTTTTTGTATGAATTAGAACCATCAGTTATAACCTAGTCTGTAACCTTCATTTTAGCTTACTAGTTTGTATTCCCTGAGGATGCCAATAGAAAAATTGGCGAAACATGTAGGAGGATAAAATAAAGCTACTTGACAAAGATTATATAAAAAAGTGTAATAGTCTTATGAATAATTGTCAAGAAAAAATTCAACATAACAACATCCTATAGGATATCTAGCCTCAAATGAACCCTCTACCCTAGACCTAAAATCCTCTTTAACTTCTAATTTTATTTTGTAGTTCTTTAGCTATCATGAGCAAAACCCCACCTTCTGTACCATTCCCTCTATCCTCCCAGAAAATACAATACCATTTACATTCTATCCCTGTAAATATATCATTTTCTGTCAACTAGGTTTCTCTTATACCTGACAGTTTTGGACAAATCTTCTTCTTCTGCAGCTTGTCCCACTTAAGTAGGGTTGCTGTTTATAGTGAGTCTCCTCCACAACCTCCTGTCTTGGGCTGTAGCCACATCCAAGTTCTTCATCCTGAAGTCCTCTTCCACCATCTCCCCCCATCTCTCTCTTTGGCTGCCTGTGCTTCCTCCTCCCCTGCACATCTATCTGCATGACCTTTCTTTCCACATACTCGTCCTCCCTTCTCATCACATGACCAAACCATCTCAACCTTGCCTCCTGTATCTTTACTCCTAAGTTCGTAACTTTCACCATTCCCTTTACATAGTCATTTCTCAGACGTTCCTTTCTGGTCACACTGCACATCCACCTAAGCATTCTCATCTCTGCTACCTCCATCCTGCTGATGTTATTTTTCCTCAGGGCCACAGTTTCCATAGCATACATCATAGCTGGTCTCACTACTGTCCTGTAGATTTTGCCTTTTAGATTGATCGGCACCTTCTTATCGCATAGCACTCCAGCCATCTTTCTTCAGTTCCTGCATCCCACTTCCTTCTCAGCCTCACCATCCTCTTTCATTGTTGAACCTAAGTATCTAAAGTCACTGACCTTCCTAATGACATTTCCTTCCAGCTCAAAATCTGTCATCTGGCTGCCATCCACTTTGCAACCTATATACTCTGTCTTACTTCTGATCAGTCTCATACCTCTCTTCCAGTACTTTATCCAACTTTCCAGTTTAGCTGCCACTTCTTCTCTTGATTCTGCACACAGCATGATGTCATCTGCATACAACATAGCCCAAGGCGCGTCTTCTCTCACTTCCTCCGTCACCACCTCCATCACAATATTAAACAGGAATGGACTTAATGCTGACTCTTGATGCAAGCCAACTGTCACTTGAAAACTTTCTGTCTCTCCCAGGCAGGTCCAAACTCTTGTCTACACATTTCTGTACATCTCCTGCACCCGCATGACATATATCTCCGGTACTTTCTCCCTCAGACACCTCCAGACTTCTTGCCTTGGCACTCTATCATACACTTTCTCCAGATCAATAAATACCAAATGTAGCTCCCCTTGCTTCTCTCAAAACTTTTCCATCATCTGCTGTAACCTAACGATAGCATCTGTCGGCGATCAACCAGGCATGAAACCAAATTGCTCCTTTGCAATCTTTACCTCCTTCCTCAGTCTTCCATCAAAAATCCTGTCTAGGATTTTCATTGTGTGGGACATCAACTTTATTCCTCTGTAATTCTTGCAGTCTTGTGCATCCCCTTTACTCTTGTAGATGGGGACAAGAGTACTTTCCCCTCATTCCTCGGGTATATTTTCCTGTTGACAGACCTTTATTAACAGGTCCCACAGCAGGTTAATTTCCTCTTCCTCCAGTGCCTTCCATGCCTCAACTGGGATCCTGTCAGGGCCCACCGATTTTCCATTCTTCATCCTCTTTATGGCCTTCTTCACTTCCACTCCACTAATGTTCTGCACCATCTCCTCATAAGGCTCCCCATCTTCTCTGTGAGCCCTTACATTTTCTTCATTCAAAAGCCCTTCTAAGTATATTCTCCATCTGTTTCTTATATCCACATCCCTCCTTAATACCATTTCTCCCAAGTCTTTGTTCTGCCTCACATGTACGATGTCCTTTGATGTCTTATTTCTACATTTTGCCCATCAATAAATCTTTCTCTGTCCTTCCTTTGTTTCTAATTGATCATAAAGGTCATGATATGCAATGGCCTTTGCCTGTGCAATAACTCTCTTGGCTTCTTGCTTTTTCTCTCTGTTCTCCTCTCTGTCCTCTTCCACTCTTGACTCGTCCCACTTCTGCTTTGCCTTCCTCATAGCCATCACTGCTTTTTGTACATTATTATTATTCCACCACCAACCCTCCTTCTGCTCTCCAATCTTTCTGGATGTTTCACCAAGCAACTAAATTGCACAGCTTAGAGTTGCTTTTGAGTTATGTCTTCACCAATCTTGTATACTTTCTTGTCCATACGAAATCCTCTCTAACATCTTCTCCCTAAAATGGTTCCTCACATTTTTTTTCAAATAGAATTGATTAATGCCAGTAGTCCTCTCCTTAATTTCTGATATTTGTATGCATGCATTTTAATCTTCTCATTGACTCATTCATGGTGCTTCTTCAAAATTCAGTCCTGTCCTATTCTGAGGCACCAAATTTTATCTTTACTTTCTCATTCTTCATTTTCTTACCTTGTGTGCTGCTGTAACCTTTGCTTTGGTCCAGTATGACCCTTGCTGTCCTTGCACCAATAAACAAAACATTTTTTGCTTCTAAGATGAAAAGTCAAACGGCTATTTTTTCTGGTGAAGTTAATTAAATTAAGGGGATAAAAATCCCTTATTATTTTACAGCCAGTATACGAAACTCTAAGATCGAAAATTAAGATCTAAGAGTTTCATGCCGAAGAACTATCGGTGAATCTAAGCGTAAGTGACCGCCTGGTAGTACAACACCAAGGCAACTGGAAGCAAAGGTGGAGCAAGATCCCTCACTATCCTTGATATTTTCCTCATAATGTAAAAACAAACAGCTCCTAGGAGATGTAATACTGCTTTACATTATGAGGAGAGGTCTGGGTAGTGACCTCTCCTCATAATGTAAAGCAGTATTACATCTCCTAGGAGTTGTTTGTTTTTACATTATGAGGAAAATATCAAGGATAGTGAGGGAGCTTGCTCCACCTTTGCTTTGAGTTGCCTTGGTGTTGTACTATGAGGTGGTCACTTACGCTTAGATTCGCCAATAGTTCTTCGGCATGAAACTCTTAGATCTTAATTTTCGATCTTAGAGTTTCGTATACTGGCTGTAAAATAATAAGGGATTTTTATTCCCTTAATTTAATTTTTTGCTTCTATCAGCAAATTTTTCATCTCTTCTCTCATTTCATATTTTTTACCTTTCAAATCATTAGTACCAGCCAAAACAATCAATTTTTTCACTTCTCTCCTCTGCATACTAACAGCTTCAATAACATTCTTGATCTTCGTACCTAGAAAACATGCTTTCATCACTTCTTCATTAAATCCACCTCTTGTCATCGAATCTTTATGCAGTACCTTCTCCATACTTTCATTTTTTTTTACCCAGTCACTTTTGTTTTCATTCTCTCTCCTGATGTACCATATGACAATTCTTTCCCCAGTTCTCTAGCTCACATTTTCTCTTGTGAGGAATGAATGAAATGAAATAAGCTTGTTATTTCATTTCTTACTGTCACGTCATCATCATTACTCATCATCAAATTCCTGATATGTACCCTCATGGGGGTGTACAGGATATGATAGTACTACATGAAAAACTTACACCATTACTAACTTCCTATCTTCAATTTTCTCTACAATTTTCCTCCAAATCAGTCTGTTACCTGTCGAGACACTTCAGCATTATCAGATCTTATATTTCTGTCTTCTAAAGCACTTTTTTACTGCATCAATCCACATATATCTTGGTCTTCCTCTTGGTATTTTTCCTGCCAATCTGGTAGAGAACACTTATTTTGCTAATCTTCTTTTCTCTCCCATTCTGTTTAAGTGACCATATTACCTGAGATTAGCTCTGATAACACATTCATGGATGATAACAATGTTAAGTTCTTTCCTAATATCCTTGTTTTTAATATGATACTTCCACTGATACCATGTTCTCGCCTCTAATCTTTCTCAGGACTCTCATATCAGTGGAATCTAGTCTTTCATCAAGTGTTTTATTCCTAACCCAGCTCTCAGATCCATAAGTGAAAATTGGTTTGAGCAATGTCTTGTATACAGTAATTTAGTGTTTTAACTAATTTGTCTCTTATTCCATATAAATTTATTCATTTGACTTCCTACCATACCAGCTTTATTGATTCTGTTGTCTATTTTCATATTTAATTTACTATCTTCACTAAAAATCTTGCCTAAGTAACTGAAATGTTGTACATGTTCTATAGGTTTTCCATTCATAATGCAGTTGATATTTTCAATGCTTCTGCCTATTTTCAATGACTTTGTCTTGTTAATCCTGACCTTCATACCAAATCTATTACAACAGTTATTCAATTTAGTCAGGGAACCTTGCAGACTTGTACTGGATTTATTTAAAAGTATAACATCATCTGCATAAAGTAAAGAACTGAGATTAACATCTCCAATTTTGATATCAGGTTTAATACCACTTTCCTTCATAATGTGATCCATATAGATAATAAATAACAGAGGGATAATGTACATCCATGTCTGACACCAGATTTAACATTAAACCATCTTCCTGTACTTCCTTCAATTCTGACGGCTGACTTAAAATTCAAATAAAGACTTAACTATTGGTTGATATAATGCTCCATTGGCACCACACAACTGTAGCATTTTGAATAGTTTTTCTCTTTGCACCTTGTCATATGCCTTTTCCAGATGTACAAAACTTGAATAGAGATCCTTGTTATATTCCCATGATTTCTCAACTATTTGTTGTAAATAAAATCTGATCCTGACTGCCTCTGTTTGGTCTGAATCCAGCTTGTTTTCCACCAAGCTTCTCTTCCACAATCCTTCTCAAATACTTCTCAAGTATGCTTGCATGTATATTACCAGAAACACTCAGTAGGGAAATTCCTCTGTAAATCCATTCACTTTTATTTCTCTTTTTATATATGAGAACTCCACTCCAGTCATCTAGAATTCGTCCCACTGTCCAGGGCTTCTGAACTATGCAGTTCAGCCACTGTAAGACTTTCATACCTCCATACTTGAGCATTTCTTGTCATATATCATCTACTCTTGCTGCCTTTCCACATTTCAGGCTTTTGATTGGTTTTTCTACTTCAAGAATAAATATTATTCCTGAGTGCATGTCTGTTGAGCGTTTTTACTACTGCTGTCATTGCTGCTTGTTTCATTTAGCAATATTTCAAAGTAATTACTCCATACTTCAAGGATATCTTTTTCACCAGTTTTCATGTTACCTTTATCATCTCTAATTCCTTTTTTTTATCACTCTTTCCTCCATTTCTGAGCATTTTCAACGTCCTCCAGAATATTTTGCCACCTTCTTTATATTTATTTTATATGTTCTTACCACTCTTTCCATGACTTTTGTTTAGCTAGTTTTACTCAGTGTTTAGCTTTCTTACATTTGTCTCTGTATTCTCTAAGAGCGCAAGCTGACTTATTTGCCAGGAACTTTTGATATGCTTTCATCTTTCCCTTCACTGTCTCTTTAACTTTCTATCTCTAACATGGAGTTCTGATTTTTCTATCCTTGCAGACAACCTCACTACATGCCTCTCTGGCTGAATCAGTGTTTTCTTCAATAGTTGCTACTGACTCTCCAAAGTTTGGTTCCTGTTCTGATATCAGGAACCAATTCAAGAAAAAATGAAAACTGTTTAATTTTTTTCTTGAATATTTTATTTGCTTTAAAACTTTGTTACATGTTCTTTTCACTATGAAGTTCAATTTTATCCTGTTCAAGACTAGTTGAGATTGGAAGAAATGTCCGACCAGACAAATGTTCCATTGGATAAAGTTATAAGAGGACAAAAAATATTTGACCATCTGCCTTCAAATCTGATAGTACCGATCTTAAACTTTGGTAATGAGTTGGGGTGTGTTTCAGGATTTATTCCAGTAGCTGACTTTTCACTGTTCGCCCTAGTTTCCTGGCAAAGACAATGAGGGGGCCTTGTTTAACCATGCAAAGTCCCAGCTGGCATGAAATTCTGTCGTGTTGTACCATCATTTTATGTTTTGGTTCAAGCCAATGAGAATACAATATGGTCAGCTAAATCCCAATTTGCCAGCCCATCCTCTTTTGTTGAGTATCCAGGTAGATATCTAACAGGATGTACCAGGAGAAGGTGAGGATTCGACATTTGGTCAGAAGTCCTGGTCGGTTCTCCTCTCAGTTATATAACTTTTACCCTTAAGCACCCCTCCACATTATTCTTTCATTCTTATTTTGCCAATTATCATTCACTCCTTCCACCATCTCTACAACACTTTTGCTATCTTTCCTTACTTGGTTAATTCCAGTTGCTTCATTCTACCACTTTCCACATTTATTGCACTCCTGCATGAAACCTGCTTCTCATTCCATTGTTGACATCTTCCTTAAATGGTTTCCAGGAGTGGCTTCCTGTTTCTCCTCTCATTCTATGAAAAATGTCTTCCACATTAACCTGGTAACAACCCCTTACTAACTTATATATCTCTATTATATCCCCTCGACTCCTCCTATCTACTAAGCTTTGCACATTGAATTTTCTCAAACTTTCTTCGAACTCGACATTCCAAAGACCAGAAACTACCTTAGTCAATTGATCAAGGTCAAATGATTGGACATTTCCCAATATTTTTTCCAGTTGATTTCTGATATGTCAGAAAGCACTACAGGTGATCTGATCTTTTTTCCCTTTCATTCGTTTTCGACCATAGATGACTTTGTAGGCTTTGCCCACAAAGTATTCCTGGCGAGATTTTTACAGGGTAGTTCACCATTGCTTTCCCCAACCCTCCAATTTTATCCGGGCTTGGCATATGGCTGGGTTGTATTCACGACTGTAATCCATGTGTGTTCACGGGGGACAGTTTGCATGTTCTGGGGGACGAAAAAGCTGAGCTTCCAGGTGAAAAAAAAACCCTACCCTTGTATGAGACCAGCTAAATCACTTTTAGTCGAAAGAGACTGATGGGAATCGAACCCAGGCCTTTCTGACTAAAGGGCTTTGTCTATACCAACTGAGCTGTGGAAGCCCCACTACAGGTGAGCCACATGTTATTGACTTTCCTTCATTAATTCTAGCTAGATTGATATAATTTTAAACTTTGAAATTCGCATTTTTTCTCAGTTTTAGAGGTCTTTGGAAAGATTTTTATTTGGAGAGATTACATTCATGCTAAAGAAAATGTCAGAAATATGAATGTTGATTACTGTTACAAATGTTTAATCATGTAATTGAAATCTTGACCAAAATGTTATACTTTACAGATGACAACTCATTATTATTTTTTTCCTTCTCAGGAATTTAGAAAAAATTTGGATGAGTTAAAAACTGTTAACATTGCTAATTTTACACTGGCTTTGGTATCTGCATTTGAACTGCTTCAGAAGGTAAGTAATATAGATGCAATTGATATTTATGGCTTGAGCTGTATGAGCCTTTTCAACATAAGAGCTGTCTCCAGATCCCAAGGACAAATGGAGTCTGTCATTTTGGTTTTGTGTGTGCATTGGATTTCCTGTGTTGCTTTCTATTGGTGGGAATCTTGGCCTAATTTGCATTTTGTAAATGCAAATTAGGACAAAAGGGCAGTGAACATTTCTAGAGTTTTTGTCACATTTATTGGTTATAGTTTCTGATATCCTTAGCATTGTTTAATTATTTTGTATGTCTGGTATGGTGGCGTTTTCAATCTGTGGGATATCCTTCTGTTCAAGCACGTGGATCGTGATTTCTGTCGATATTTGATTTTTTGTTCTTATTTTGGTTTCTACTCTTCTTATTACCTAGATGTTCTGGAATTGGTATGTTGCAATCACAGAAATGTTCTTGTAGTCTTGCCATTAATATTGCAAATCATTGAGCCTGTGTAAGTGACATCACGGTTATGTTCAAGAAGGAAATTTGTACACCACATTGTGGTATTCCAATATTTCTTTGTATGAGTGAAATTTGGTAGGTTTTAAGAATGTTGCAGTTCTTAAATTTAGTTCTGTGAAGAAAACAATCTAGTAATAAGAAATACTTTATTTAGCCACCCTCCTAGAAGACTTTACACATGGAAAAGTCCCGGAGACAGCTGTAGGAACCATGACTATATAATGATTAAAAAAAGATTCCGGAATAACATCTTACAAGCCAAAACATATCCAGGGGCTGATATTGGATCAGACCACAATCCTGTGGTCATTAAAGCAGCAATAAAATTAAAGAAAACAATGAACCCTCTAAACATAGAAAAATATGATCTTGGCTTCCTTAAAATCAAGAAATACAAGATAAATTTTTAAAGGAATTGGCACAATCCACTGCTGTTAATGTTCCTGATCCCACCAAGTATCCTTACCCTAAAGATGAGATTGAGGATAGATGGTAGAAATTTAAAGAGGGCATAAAAAAGGCAGTAAAACAAACAATTCCCAAATTTGAGAAGAAAATGAGTAAAACCTGGATGAATGACAAGATACTGAAAATGATGGAGGAAAGAAAGAAACACAAAAATCGTCCTGAATACAAGAACTTAAATAAGAAGATCCGGAAAGAATGTAGGATTGCAAAAGAACTATGGCTCAACAACAAATGCAAGGAAATTGAACTTCTGGACAAAAAAGCACAAAACCAGAGAACTTCATGAAAAAGTTAGGGAGCTAACTAGCAAATCTTGTAAAAGGGTAGGCTCTCATTGCATTGAAGATACCAGTGGAAGCATCCTAATGGAGAAAGACAAAATAAGGGATAGATGGGTAGAGTATTCAAAGGAACTCTACAATCATGATAGAATAGATAAGCCAATGCAAGAAGATTTGGAGCGGCCTACTATTCTTACCTGGGAAGTAACAAATGCCATTAGGAAACTGAAACCAGGAAAAGCTCCAGGGATGGATGGAATTATGACAGAATATCTAAAGGCTTTAGATGATAAGGCTATAAGATTACTGTCTGACATGTGTAACAAAATATACGAAACTGGACACCTGCCAAAAGATTTTAAGCACTCAACATTCCTACCAATACCTAAAAATTCAAAGACAATCAAATGTGAAGAGTACAGAACAATCAGTCTGATCAGTAAGATAGTAAAAGTTATGTTATATATCATCCAGAAAGAAATAAACATAAAATCAAAATGGAAATTAATGAAACACAATCTGGTTTCCAGGAAAATAAAGAAACTAGAGAAGGACTCTTCAACATTAGAACTATTATAGAAAGATATCTGGAGAAGTAGAAAGAAGTCTAGTTATGTTTTATTGACTACACAAACGCCTTTGACAATATACAACATGAACAACTAATCAAATGCATCAGAAATTTAGGAGTAGATGATGAAGATACCAGATTACTGATAAGTCTATATTGGAAGCAAACTGCCTTAATAAGAATATCAGAAGAAATCTCAGAGGAATTCCCAGTAAAGAAGGGTGTCAGATAAGGTAGACAAGGTTGTGTTCTTATATTCCTGCCTCCTTCTTCATAGGAGGCAGGAATATAAACAACTTAAGATATACAGATGATATAGTACTACTAGCTGAAAATAAAAAAAGATCTTCAAAACCTACTAGAAGAGATGCTGAAGCTAAGTGAAAAATATGAACTTAATTTCAACTTTAAAAAACCAAAACCATGTTTGTAACAAGAGAAAAAGGGAAAATACCCAATATTAAGATCAGAGGAAATACTTCAGATCAAGTAGAGAGTTATATATATTTGGGTCAGCTAATTATAGAGAATGGAAAGTGTGATAAGGAAATATTAAGAAAAATAGAAATTGCAAGATCAACCTTCATTAGCATGAAAATCATTCTGACCTCAAGGGAAATTCACACAAAAACTAGAATTAGGCTGTCCAAATGCTACGTATGATCAACACTGCTATATGGACAATATCAAAATATTGTTAAAATAAAATAAAAGCCTTTGAGATGTGGATCCTCAGAAGAATTCTTAGAGTCCCATGGACTACAAAAAAAAAAAAAACTAATTTAGAAATATTAGAAATGATCGGAAAAGATAGGAATCTGTTGAAAACCATTAAGAAAAGAAAAACCACCTGCCTTGATCACATACTAAGGCATGAATCCCTACAAAAAACAGTTCTAGAAGGAATGACACAAGGAAAAAGAAGAAGAGGAAGACAAAGTACAGATTGGATGGGAAATATTAAGGACTGGACCTTTTTATCCTATGAAGAATGCAAAAGAGAAGCATAAAACCGTACATGGTAGTCAACCTCCTGGAAGGAGATGACATCTGACAAGACAAGAAAGTTGCCAATTTGTGACTAGAAGTAAAATCCAGTTTATAGTTGGTACATTTGAATATATATTTAAAAGCTTTGTTTGTATTCTGAATGTATGTCAGTTTAATGATTTTTTGTATTGGGAAGTTCTCTTTGATTGTATAACTGGTTAGATGAGTTTTTGCTGTTTGGCTAGCATAATTTATTAATTGCATAGCTTCATTCGGTTTTTAAATATCTGTGTTAATTTTCTAATATCCATGTTAAGATAATTATTTGGGGTCTAAAATTTATATGCATTTAAAAATCGTGAAAGAATAACTTATTTTTTAATGGAGTAAGGGAGAGTAATGCTCTGGGGACCATCTACGTTGGTGTATAGCTCCTTTGCGTCCAATGAAGTAAGGACATCTTCATGGGATAAAGTTAGATTTGATATTATTTTTTGAAATAAGTTGTCAGTATTTTGAATTGTCCTCTCGGCTATGAAAGGTTATTTTGAGCTGAAAGAGGAGGTGGAATGTCTTGTGAATGAGAGCAGAAGTATGAAAGATAAGATTAGGAGAATGGAAGAGATAAACGCAAGCCGAATCTGAGTGGGGGAGAGAGAGAAATTTGGGAATGTTAGAAGAGGAGAGAAAGGAAAAGAAGAGAGGGAATGAGTGAGAGGTATGTGGGTGCTAGAAGAGGAGAGAATGGAAACACTAGAAGAGAGGGAAGGAGAGAGAGGTATGGGAATGCTAGCAGACAAGAGGATGGAAACAGTAGGAGAGATGGAATGAGAGAGAGATATGAAAGTGCTAGAAGAGGAGAGAATGGAAACAGTAGGAGAGATGGAATGAGAGAGATGTACGGCAGTGCTAGAAGAGGGGAGAATGGAAACAGTAGGAGAGAGAAGTATGGGAATGCTAGAAGAGAGAATAGCAGTATAAGAGAGGGAATGAGAGAGACCTATGGGAATGAAAGAAGAGGAGAGAATGGAAACAATAGGAGAGAGAGAATGGTAAGAGGTATAATGTATGGCGACTCAATGATCCGTGATGTTCAAGATAGGATGCATGTGGAGTGTTTGCCAGGAGGAACAATAGAAAGGGTGGCTATGGCAATTAAAAGAGGTGAAAGGGTGGATGAGATGATTGTGATGGTAGGAACAAATGATTTGAGTGGTAATGTAAGTCGGGCAGCACGAAATATGAGATTTTTGCTTGAGGCTGTACAGAAGAAGACAGAGAGAGGAAAAATAGTGTGTGTGTTGCCTAGGTATGATAATGATGAACTGAGCAGAAGAGCGGTGATATTGAATGGCATAATAGCGAGAATGTGTGACAAGAGAGGACTGGTATATGTGGATGCTTGGAGTGCATTTGAGGAAAGAGAGGAATTGTATGCAAGAGACCGCTTACATTTGAATGAGGAAGGACGTAGGCATCTGGAGAGAGATTGCTGTTCTGAACGAGTCAGTGTGTCCCAGGGAGGATGATAGCAGGGGTGGCCTCTTGTGGGAATGGATACTTGGGAGAAGGGAGACGATCTCAGGTGGCACTGAGCCCAGTGGAGTCAAGAAGGGATAATGCTGGGTATAGAAACAACGGCATTTATATGCTTTACACTAATGCCAGGAGTATCCGGAATAAGGGAGAGGAATTGGTGGCGCAGATAGCATCAGCCTGGCCAAAAATTATTGGGATCACTGAGACGTGGTTGACAGAAGGGGATATAATTACAGGAATAGAAGTCGCTGGGTATAGCATTTTTCGTCAGGATAGGAGGGGAAAGCATGGTGGAGGGGTACTGCTTATAATAAGTGATGACCTATGTCCTCTAAGAGTGGAGGCTTTGGAAGGCAGTGGCACTAATGATTTTGAAAGCATATGGTGTGAGGTAGAGGAAGGCAAGACAGGATATTTAGTGGGGTGTTGCTACAGACCCAGGAGCACAGAGGATGGGACCAGGAGATGTTTAGACAGCTAAGTTTGGAAAGTGCAAGAAGAATGATTGTTATGGGAGATTTTAACTACAGTAGTATAAATTGGAGAGAGGAAGATGCATGTAGCAATAGGAGAATGGAATTTCTAGAATTCTTGAGGGACAAATGTCTTAGACAACATGTAACAGAGGGAACAAGAGGTTCAAGAGTTTTGGATTTGGTTATAGCATCAGAAGAGTTGATAATAACTGAGGTGACATCTCTCCCACCAGTTAGAGAGAGTGGCCATATGGTTTTGACTTGGAAAATGAATAGACATGCAGGAGTATCAAAGTGACGGGAACTTATGTCGAATTATAAGGCAGGTGATTATAATAGTCTTAGTCGTCAACTTCGGGAAGTTTCATGGAGGGAGGAATTGGAAGGCCGGGATATCGTTAGCGCGTGGAAAATCGTGAAAGAATATTTGTTAGCAGCAATGGTAAGTTGTATACCACAAATGAAGAAGAGGACACAATTTGGAGTAAAGAGGCTGACAAACAATATTAAACAGGAATTGCATGCAAAAAAGAGGCTATGGAAGAGATATAAGGAGACAGGTGAAGAGAGGATACATGAAGAATATAAGACACAGGCCAGAAGAGTGACTAGTGTGGTACGGAAAGCAAAACTGGAATATGAGAGGAGGTTGGCCCTAAGATCCAAAAAATATCCTAGGGAATTTTTTAGCTATGTGGCCAGTAGGAGGAGAAATGACTGTGGAAGAATGATATTGTGGGATAAAAATGGGAATAGAGTGACTGATGCAGAGGACATAGTGGAATTGTTCAATGAACACTTCATTGGAGTATTTCATCCTAGAGGAGTCAGTTTTAATGCTAGAGGGATAGGGCTGGTTCGAGGTTTAGAAGTACAGGAGGAGAGTGTGTTTCAGATACTGAGTACTCTGGATGTCAGTAAAGCTTTGGGACTGGATGGTATTTCACCACGAGTTTTGAGAGAATGTGCCAGGGAACTGACAGTGCCTTTGTCCTGGCTTTTTAATGAAAGTCTGGCTGCTGGAAAGGTGCACATGGAATGGAAGGAAGGTAAGATAGTGCCATTGCATAAGGGTAGTAACAGACTGGAAATGTCTAATTATAGACCAGTTTGTGTGTCATCAGTAGTTAGTAATATTATTATTATTATTATTATTATTATTATTATTACGGGTATCTCCATGGAGTCAGTAGACTCATCGCGGGAGACCCAAACTAGCAAAACAATATCTGTCATATCTCTTCTTGAATTCATTTACAGACGAAGAGCTCCCAACTAAGTCAGGCAATGAATTCCACTCATTCACCACCCTCCAGGCAAAAAACCTTGTTCTGACACCTTTGTTAACCACAATCTTCTTTAATTTCCAGAGATGACCTCTTGTTCTTCCATCACTATCACACAGCTGAAACATTTCCCCTGCATTTCCCCTGCATAGATATTGGAGAAAGTAGTGAAGGACCGTATACAGCATTGGGCAGATGAGGGTAATGTTATCTGTGAGAGTCAACATGGATTTGTGAAAGGGCGCTCTTGTTTTAGTAATATGCTTGCCTTTTATAATAAAGTTACAAAAACATTAGATGAGGGAAAGGCATATACTGCAATTTTCTTAGACTTCGCAAAGACATTTGACAGGGTGCCACATGATAAGGTGATATTTAAATTGCAGCACATGGGTCTGGATGTCAGATTGGTCAACTGGATTCAGGATTGGCTGTCTGATAGGTATCAGAGAGTTGTGTATGGTGGAGCAGTTTCAAGGAGACAGAAGGTTACAAGTGTGGGTCCCACAGGTCTCAGTACTAAGACCTATATTGTTTAACCTTTATATCAATGACATTGCCAGTGGATTGCAAGGGGATATTCAGTTGTTTGCGGATGATGCGAAGCTGGGAAGGATTATTAGTAATAGTGCTGATGTGGTAGCCCTGCAAGAGGATTTGAATAAGCTAGATAGATGGTGAAATGAATGGGGGTGTCAGTTTAATGCAGCAAAATGTAAGGTCTTGAGGTTTGGGAAACATTGATGGAATGCTGCATACTCCATGGGAGGAGTTATACTGGAGGAAGTATGGGAGACAAGAGATCTGGGGTTGATGATTGATAGAAACCTGAAATTTAGAGGACATATTGCAAAGGTGGTGAAGGTAACACAGAGTATTGCTGCAATTATGAGAAGGACACTGACCTGCAGAGATAAGAGGGTTATCATTCCGTTGTATAAGTCTCGGATCAGACCACACTTGGACTATTGTTCTCAGATTTGGTCTTCAGGATTTGAAGGGGATAAATTAACTGTGGAAAGGATACAAAGACGGATGACAAAGATGGTTTCAGGGCTGTAGAAGGATAGTTATGAGGATCGGCTGAGGGAACGTGGACTGCAGAGGTTGGTGGATAGAAGAAGGAGAGGTGATATGATTGAGACTTTTAAACTGTTGAGAGGTGGTTACAGGGTTGACACTGGGGAGTTCTTTCGCTTGGTCGAACTGCAGGAAGGAGTGATGACAAGAGGCCATCCCTGGAAGTTATTAAAGGAAACTGTGCACAAGAGGGTGAGGAGTGGTTTCTTTGCGTGGAGGGTGGTTGAACCGTGGAATGCATTGCCTTTTGGAGTGGTGAGAGTGAGATTGGTCAATGAGTTTAAAGAGTGGTATGATATAGACTTTGTGTTTCTTAGGGGGGGGGGGACCTCCCCTCGATGAGTCTTGACAGACTTTATGTTTTATGTTTTAGGACCTCCCACGATGTATCTTTCGACTCCATGGAGGCCTGAATAATAATAATAATAATAATAATAATAATAAATTTAGACTTGGTTAATAATGGTGTGAGTAATTTTACTAGGAATTTTTATACAGGTGATGTGGCGTTTTTATATGAAATTATTGGGTATATTGAGGAGTAGGAATTTTGATTTGTCAAAATATATGTGGAGTATGAGTGGTGCAGGTACTGTATTTTTCATTGTTATTTTATTTATCTTATTTTGATTTTTTAATTCATGTATTACATTGTATATTTGTTTTGAGGTTAGAGTGGGGTCTTTTAGGATTTTTTAGTACTTATTTTGATCATTTAAAATTTCTGTTATTTAATTGTAATAATCCATTTTGTTTCTGATTACCACTATGTCACCTTTGTCTGCTAAAGCGATCATTATGTCTGGGTTCTTTTTTAGTGATATTAAATCTTCTTGTAGGTTAGGACTTGGGGCATGGGTCCCATGCTACCAAGCTTGTTCCCGGGTTGCAGATAGCGGAATGGCCTCTAGATACAGAGGTTAGCTGCAAATAAACAGGGAAACCTGTGAATAAACAGTCATGGACAATGGGATGGCATCTACCAACAGGAAGTGGTGAGATAGACAGTGGCATGGTTATCTCTATAAATAGCCACACATTTCTGCTGACAGGGATGAGACCTGGCGAGATGTAACTGCCATTAAATAAGTTACAGCCCACTGGAAGTTGGGGCAGCAATAACTTTCATCCTGATCAGTGGAAGATCACCATAAGTGACAACAGTGTAAAGGATACTGTGGTAGGCAGTGATGAGACAGCAAAAAATGGAGTCGTGGTGGTTCTTAATAAGGAATGGGGAAGAAGAGTAATCAACTCAGTAAAATGTAGTAGCAGATTGATAATGGTAAAACTAGAAGCAAAACCAACAAATATTATAATAATACAAGCTTACATGCCGTCTAGCAACCACAGTGATGATGAGGTTGAGAGAGTATATGTAGATTTTGAGAATCTAATCAAACTGACCAAGAAGGAAGATAATCTTATTGTCAAGGGGGATTGAAATGCAGTCATTGGTGAAGGCAAAGATGGTAGAGAGGTGAGAAAGTATGGACTTGGATGCCGAAATGAAAGAGGAGATAGACTTTTGGAGTTCTGCCACCAATTCAATCTGATCATTAATAATACCTGGTATGAGGTACCAAAAAGAAGAAGGTATACTTGGAAAATGACAGGGGAAATAGGAAGGTACCAAATAGATTATATTATGACAAGAAATAGATTTAAAAATCAAGTAAAATCATGCAAAAGTTACCCGGGAGCTGATGTTGATAGTGACCACAATTTGGTTTTATTGAAATGTAATCTGAAATTTAAAAAGTTGTCACAACCAAGGAAAAGGCCCAAATGGAACATAAGTAACCTGAAAACAGAGGAAAAATAGAAACTATAAACAGCAAACTGATGAAAGCATTAAAACTGGAGAGAGGGAAAAGAAAAACATAGAGGAAAAATGGACTCATTTGAAGGATACAATCATCAAGGCTGCCAATGACTGCATAGGATTAAGGAAGAAGCAAATAAAAAAACCATGGATCACCCAGGACATTCTAGATCTAATAGATGAAAGAAGAAAATACAAAACCTCCCTAAAGGAAGAAAGTAAAGACAAATATAAACATATAAAAAATATGATAAATAGAAAGTGTAAAGAAGCAAAAGAACAATGGTTTACAGAGAAATGTAAAGAAATAGAAGATCTAACAAAGACTGGAAGAATCAATAAAGCTTATAACATTATAAAAGGAATAAGCCAGCAAAACAAGACACGATGTACAATTATCAAAAATAAACAGGGGAACATACTTATAGATAAGGAAGAAATTTCAGAAAGATGGAAGGAGTACTTAGAAGATCTATATAGTGGAAAAAGATCTAGATGCCAAGGCTATAGAAGATGAAACAAGACTTGATATAAAAGAAATTGGTACAACTATATTAAAAGATGAATTTGAATGGGCACTGAATGAATTGTCAGCCAACAAGGCACCGATAACATCCCCTCAGAATTAATAAAATACTCAGGAAATATAACTAAGTCATAGTTTTTCAAGACATAAAGGATATTTATGAAACAGGGATCATCCCCAAAGATTTTACACAATGCTCTGTCATACCCATTCCTAAAGTAAATAATGCAAACAAGTGTGAAAATCATCAAACAATAAGCTTAATATCACATGCTTCAAAAATACTACCCAAAATTATACAAAAAAGACTAACAAAGTAGGTTGAAGAATATGTTGGCAATGACCAGTTTGGATTCAGGAAACAGCAGGGGACAAGAGAAGCAATCCTAGCTCTAAGAACAGTTATTGAAAGAAGATTGGAGAAGAATCAAAATACTCTGATGGTCTTTCTTGACTTGGAGAAAGCCTTCGATAGTATTGACTGGAATCAAATGTTTCACCTCCTAAAAACAATAAAGGTAGATTGGAGAGATAGAAGGCTCATATTTAATCTTTACAAGCATCAAGAAGCCCTAATCGAAGCAGCCAGCAATACAACAAAAACCGCAATAGCAAAAATACGTAGAGGTGTAAGACAGGGGTGCTCTCTTTCACCCATATTGTTTAATCTGTACATTGAAGATGCAATAAATAAGCTGAAAGAACTAATAGAAACCGGAACTAAGATAAATGGAATTGATATTAACTGGCTACGGTTTGCAGATGATATAGCAGTTTTAGCTGATAACAAAAACAAACTGAAAGCTACCCTAACAAAGATGGAAGAAATCTTCACACAGTACAGCCTAAAAATTAATTATAAGAAAACAAAATTATTAATTACAAGTAAAGCAAATCCAATGAAAATAAACCTGGAAATAAATAATAACCTACTACAACAGGTATCCTCTTTTAAATATCTTGGAAGTCTTACAGAAGATAGAAGAAACTAATCAGATGTTAAAGCACGAATAATCCTAACCAAAAAAGCATTCTATAACAGAAGAAACATTTTTACCAGTAAAGGAATTAGCATCTAACTAAAAAAAAAAGGCTAGTGAAAACATACATATGGAGCATTGCATTATATGGTTGTGAGGCCTGGACTCTAACAAAACAAGACATGAAAAAGTTGGAGGCATTTGAAATTTGGTTGTGGAGAAAGATGATGAAAATTAGTTGGACAGAAAAGAAAAGTAATGAGGAAGTTCTGAATATAGTTCATGAAGAGCAGTCATTAATGAAACACATCAATAAGAGAAGAAAAAGCCTAATTGGACACCATTTGAGGCATGGGGGACTGATTACAGAAATAATGGAGGGGACTGTAGAAGGAAAGAGGCCACATGGCAGACCAAGAATTTCATATATAAATAACATGATGATGCTAACTGGTGCTAAGTGTTATGAAGAGATATAAAGGAAGTCACAAGACAGGATGTTGTGATATGCTGCTATATTTACCATTTTTCGGATTGATGCACCAAAGAAGAAGTAGGTTGGACTGTATTTTTATTTTACTATTAATAATGCTATTTATTTTATGAAATATCATTTCTTATTGGGATCTAATTTAGCCTGTATTTCAATAATAATATCTTTGTTTGGCACATATTTTGGGGATATTGCAAAGTTTAAACCTTTGTTTAAAATGATAATTTCATCAGGTGTGGGTTATAATTTGATAAATTTATAATTGAATTATTTGATGTGGACTGCATTACAGTGTTATCAGAAGAGTTGGAAGCTATGCTTTTATTTTTATGGGTAGCTGTTAAGGCAATTCATTTTTTTCTATGGTGAGTTTTAATTAACTTTGTGTAATTGTTAATTTGGGATTGGATATTTTCTGAAAATTGTGAAAATTTTTCAGAAATGTACAGGCATCTGAACTTAATATTTTTAGTCTATTTTTTGTTCTCAAAAATATGTACCAAACAAAGATATTATCATCGAAATCCAGGATAAACTAGAAACAGATCCCAATAAAGAAATAATATTTCATAAAATAAATAACATTATTAATAGCACAATAAAATTACAGTCCAAAATTACTCCTAACCTACAAGAAGATTTGATATTACTAAAAAAGAACCTGGATATAATGATCGCTAAAGCAGACAAAGGTGACATAGTGGTCATAGTAAACAAAACAGATTATTACAATAAAATAATAGAAATTTTAAATGATCAAAACACGTATCAAAAAATCCTAAATGATCCCACTCCTAACCTCATAAAACAAATTGACAATATATTACATGAATTAAAAAATCAAAATAAGAGATAAAATAACAATGAAAAATACAGTATCCTTCACCGCTCATACTCCATATGTATTTGGACAAATCAAAATTCATAAAGAGGGTTACTCAATATGCCCAGTAATTTCATATAAAAACATCACGTTACCTTTATCAAAATTCTTAGTAAAATTACTTAAACCATTATTAACCAAGTCTAAATTTATGATTAAAAAAACTGTAGATTTATTTCAAAAAATATCAAATCTAACTTTATCCCATGATGACGACCTTACTTCATTGAATGCAGCTCTGCCATACACCAACGTGGATGTTCCCAGAGCATTAGACATTGTTCACACATTACTGCTAGAAGACCATACCTTAGAATTATGTACAAAATTAATGCCCAATGGTATCTTGACTCTTATAAAACTAATAATTTCAGCAAATTTCTTTAAATTCAACAATGATTCTATATCCAAATTTTCCGATTCCTGATGGGCCAAAATATTAATGGACAACTACCCAAATTATTTTTTGTCGTACTTAGAAACAAATTTATTAAACCCTATGGATGATTATTCTCTTAACTTATTCTTTATGGATGATGTTTTATGCATTGGGGAACAAATATGCATCAATTCTTTACAAGCGTCCCTTAATGACTTCAGTTATAGATTAAAGTTTACCATAGAAACAAAACATGAAAAATCCATAAATTTTCTAAATTTAACATTAATTAGAACTAACAGCAAAATAGCCACAAAAATATTCCACAACCTACACATATCGGTAATTACCTCTACTTTAATTCTTAACATCCTTACTCCATTAAAAAAATCAGTTATTCTTTTATGATTTATAAATGCATATAAATTTTAGACAATAAATAATAATCTTAACATAGAAATTAGAAAATTAACATAGATATTTAAAAACCAAAATTACCACATGCAATTAATAAATTACACTAGCCAAACAGTAAAAACTCATCTAACCAGTCCTACAATCAAAGAAAAGTTTCCAATACAAAAATCATTAAACTGCCATACATTCAGAATACATACAAAGTTTTTAAATATATATTCAAACATACCAACTATAAATTGGATTTGACTTCTAATCAAATTTAAAACCTACCAAATTTCTTGTCAACATGACTGTGATGTCACTTTCACAAGCTCAATGCATAGTCTTGCCACGCATTACCTTATAAGCAAGAGTACAGGAACACTTCTGTGATTGCAAAATACCAATTCTAGAACATCTAGGTAATAAGAAGAGTAGAACTGAAGCATATCCCATAGATTGAAAAACTACTATAGTAGACATACAAAATAATGGAATAGTGCTAAGGATATTGGAAACTATAGCGATTAAATGTGACAAGAACTCTAGAAATGTTCCCTGCTGCTATGTGATCTGAGAGAGTTGGAAACTCCACAACATGCAAATTAGGCCCAGATTACCAGCAGTAGAAAGGAACCCAGGAAATCCGATGCAAACATAAAGCCAACATGACAGACTCCATTTTCCCTTGAGCTCTGGAGATGACTCTTATGTCAAAACAACTCATACCCCGTAAAGTGGTACTCCTTTTGAAAATAGGCAAAATAAGCCTTAAGAATCAATACCAATTTAGGGAGTAACATGGAAAATTTTTCTAGGAAAATAATATTTAAAAGAGATGCAATTATTTCTAAAAGAACACTGGAAACTTCAACGTTTAGGATAAACCTAATAAGCTGAAGTTTCTAATAGTATTTTGGAAACATTTGCAGTCCTTTTCTTGATTTCATTTAAGAACTTGTTTAACCTTGGTCCTGGTAAAGTATGCTTATTTTTTTTTCATGCTTACATTATTTCAGTTAGGTTATTTCTTAATGGTAATACCTCAAAATACCATATTAGTGCAAAATTAACTGTGAATTTATTAAGTTTTCTGGTATGTTGCTTATTCATACCAGTATTCTTGCATCACAAATTCATTTCTCAGAAACATGAGGCACTAGAAACATATATAATTATTACAAGTTGATCTCCAGGGCATCAGAGACTCATTGAGGGTGGCCATATGTCACTTACACACCATGTCATGCATTCTGTTGAATCCATTCATGCTATTACAATCTCAGTCGCCAAAGGCAAGCCATTCCAATCATGAACTACTTCGAGGGAAAAGTCTTTCTCTTATCCTAGTCTTCACTGCATTCACTCTCATCTTCCATGTATAACTTCTTATCCTTTTCCTCCCCTCCATAAAACAAAAAATTCTATCCACTAGTATCCTGTCTAGAAGTTTGTAGGTATCTGTCATACCACCCCTTCATTCTTCTGTCTGTTAGCATCTGCAGCCCACAAATTCTTAATCTCTCTTCATAATCTACATTCCACAGTCCTGATATCATCTTTAATATGCTCCTCTGTACTCTCTCCAGTTTATCTGCATTACCTTGGAAACTAGATCTCTGCACAGTAGTCCATATGAATTTATATTAAAGCCTTGTAAAGAGGCAAAATGATTTCCTTATTCTTAATGTCATTGTTATTTTCAGCATTGCAATTATATTCTGAGATGTATTCATCATTTTTCCTGTATGAACCCTGAACTTCAACTTCCTGTCAGCTAAAACTACAAGATCCTTCACCTGGTCAGTTTCTTCTAACATAATCCTGTCAACATAATATGCCATTGGATATCTTATTACACCAAAATGCATAATGTTACATTTGCTAACATTGAACTGATAGACATTTTCATATACCCACATTTCCAGCTTATTCAAATCATTCTGGAAGTACTGCATGTCATTTGCATTCCTGATTATCCTGCTTATCTTTGCATCATCAGCAAATAGCTATATATCACATGTTAAATACTTCCAGATATCATTAATGTAAAAATTGAATTTCAGTGGACCAATAACTGATCCCTGGGATATACCACTTTTTGATATATCTCACTCAACCATCCTCTTATCTCAACTAGTAATTTACTATCCAATTCCATATCCTCCAACTTATGCAACAGCCTCCCAAAACTGAATCCTGTCAAAAGCTTAAGCAAAGTCTAAAAGTGTTGTGTCATGGTATATGTATTTCCATTTTCTAAATCAGCTGTGACATAAAATGCGACCAAGTTACTCAAACATGACTTCCTTTACTAAACCCATGCTGGTAATTGCAAATTATAGATTCTTTGTCAACCCATTTCTCTATGTGCTTTCTTACCAACTTTTCCAAAATCTTCACCATCATTCCAGAGAAACTAATAGGTTGAACCCTTGTTCAATGGGATTATCATACATGTTATCCACATCTGTGGAAACTACTCTGCACTGAGAATCAAATTATACAGTCAAGTCAAAGAAACTTCTAGTTCAGTTGAACTCTTTTTGGAATTCATGCTTGTATCCTATCAGTTCCTATTGCTAAATTCACATTCAGTTTGTGCAACAGCTCTAGTACCACCTCCTCACACAAGTGCTTGCTTTCTCCAGTGTAAAGGTTGCAGCATCAAGATCAATGTTACATACACTAAATTGGCATCTTTTGCCAATCTAGTGTATGTAATCTAGAAGAGCATTTTAGCAAAATGCTCTTCTACATCTGCCACCTGCATACCAACTGCATTGAAGAGAGTTATTCTTTCACATTCATTCTTTATTTTACTTGCAACATAAAGTTAAAATTCTTTTGGATTGTCTTTAGATTGCAGAACCAGTTCCTTTTCACATTTATACTTAGATTTGAATACAATAGTTGTAACATGTCTGGCCTGCACCTTATAATTTTCATAACTAACATCATCCTTGTGCATACGCTATTCCTTCCACATTATCTTTTTCTTAAGAATCTCTTGCTTAGTAAGATTGCACATCTGTTTCACTTCCACTCTATTCTTTGAACTGTGGGAACACATTCTGATATTGCATCATTGATGTAGATTTTAAATGCTTCCTGTGCACTGCTCATGTCCTTCCCATCTAACAACCAAGACCCATAGGATCAAACCTTAGTTGGTCATAATTTCCGGCTTTGAAGTTCAGCATGTAACTGTTTCCTAAATGGAATATCCATACACTTAGCTACATCACATGCCATGACAGCATGATCACTGTCACCAACAGGAGGCAAAAGATATCTTTTACTGAAATCCTCTCTTACACCATAATCAGGTCTAATATTCTTTGATCTTTAGTACCTTCTGTCACATACTGCTTATAGAAGTTGTCACCCAAACAGCTCATTAAATTTGGTTTTATTGTTTTAATGAGATTTCACTGCTATCCATTTGCTGTTCAGATAATGTTCTGTTAGAGCAATGCAGAATCAAGCAGATGTTATAGCCTTACAAGAGGACTTGAATAGATTGCATGAATGGACAGGTAAGTGGAACTGTCAGTTCATTGTTGCAAAGTGTAAGGTTTGAGATTTGGCAAGCAATGATGAGATGCAAAGTATACACTTGGTGGGGAAACTTTAATGGAAGTAGAGGAGATGAGAGATCTAGGAGTGATGGTGGACAAGGACCTGAAATATTCAGGGGCGACATTGCACAAGTTGTGAAAATGTCACATTGGATAATGGCAATGATGAAGAGGACCCTGATGTGCAGAAATAGAGGTTATGATGCTATTGTACAAGACCTTGATCAGGCCTTGTATGAATTATCATGCACAGATCTGGTCGCTGGGTTTTCATGGTGACGAGGCTATGTTGGAAAGGGTCCAGAGAAGATTCGCAAAGGTGGTCATTGGTCTTTGAAATGTGGAGCAGAAGGACAGATTGAGAGAATGTAAGTTGCAGAGCCTCATGAATAGGAGGGAGGGGGGGGGATATGATTGAGACATATAAGCTACTAAGGGGTTGTTATCAAGTCCACAGAGAAGAGATTTTTCATAGTGTGTGAGGGGGGGGGTAGAACAAAAGGCCATCACTGGAAACTATATAAAGAGGATGTGAGCAGAGAAGTGAGGAAATGGTTCTTTGCTTGGAGAGAGTGATTGGTGAGTGGAATGCATTGCCTGAGTGTGTTGTGGGTGTAGACACATTGAATCAGTTTAAAGCATG
The DNA here is from genome assembly GCF_054136105.1 of Typopeltis vanoorti. Classification (NCBI taxonomy): domain Eukaryota; kingdom Metazoa; phylum Arthropoda; class Arachnida; order Uropygi; family Thelyphonidae; genus Typopeltis; species Typopeltis vanoorti. The sequence continues at coordinate 97,981,729 of NC_143570.1, read as the reverse complement.
GTTGGATGAGAGTTGTCTGTACCTCCCACGATGAGTCTCTGACTCCATGGAGGTCAAATGTTAATAATAATTAGTCACCCATGTGATGATTAATTATCTAGTACACATAGATTTATTTGGCAATGCATTTCATTGGCACTAGTATCAGATCCATGAGGTCTTTAGCGACATCTCTGCTCTTTAATCTCAATATCATTTGTATATCTGCTCTGAGAGTCAGGTCTCACTAATGCTAATAATCTGAGGCTAAAACATGTTTGATAAATAATTTTATTATTAGAGGTGCGGTGAACAAAAACTAGGTTTGTTTACCAGGAGGTAAAATGAAAAGAGTAATTGATGCATTGGATATGAGCAGAGCAAGCAAAAGAGATGATAATAGGAACAAATGATTTGACTGCAAACAAGAAGAATGCAAGACCGAATATCAGGAGGTTTTTAAGAAGCATAAAAGATAAGTGTGATAGGAAAGGTAGTCAGGATGTTTTCCAGGTATGACAGTGATGAGATGAGGCAGAGAGCCAGGATTATGAAGGATAAGTTAGCAGAAATGTGTGAAGAGAAAGGAGTGCAGTTTATTAATGTGTGAAATGAGTTTGAAGGAAATTTCATTCCAAACTGTTCTACTATAGCATTTAAATTATATATTTCTCTTTGTAAATTGTCTTCCTTATCTGATATTATTACCAGATCATCTGCAAATAATAATGTATTTATTTTGTTATTCTAGGAAATTTCTATTCCTGGATTGTTTAAGGTGTTCCACTGTATTAATATTACATTAATGTAAATATTAAAAAGTGTTGGAGACAGCAGGCATCCCTGTCTTACTCCTTGGTTTATAGATTGTTTTTCACACATTTTTTCATTTATTTTTATTCATTGTCTTTGCATATATTCAATATTGCATGTAGTAAAATATTAGGTATATTTATTCTTTGTAATATATCAAACAGTATATATCTTTTTTCTTTGTCAAATGCTTTTTCATAATCTATAAACAAAAGATGAGTGTTATAAATTAAATTCTCCTCTTTTTTCTATAAGTGGTTGTAAACAGAAAGCTGCATCCATTGTAGAACGTCCTTTTCTAAATCCATTTTGACATTCTAATAATATTTTTTCACTGTATATTTTCAGTTTTTCATTAAGTATTCTACTATATATTTTGTAGCATGTATTCAATAAACTAATACCTCTGTAATTAGCAGGTTTTGTTTTATCCCCTTTTTTAAATATAGCTATTACTATACTTGTATTCCATTCTATTGGTATTCGTCCAGTTTTATATATCTCAAAATTTTCATACTTTTTGATGAAATTTTTTTCCAGCAAATTTATACAGTTTGGAGTTTATCCCATCTTCTCCTGCTGATTTGCCATTTTTTATTTTATTTAGGTCTTATTTATTTAGGTTTATTTATGTCCTTTAATACTTTCATTGTTATTATATCATTTAAAATATTTTGTAAGTTTCTGGTGTAATTTTTTTTATTATTATTTATTATTATTCCCCAAGACCTCATGGAGTCAAAGACTCATCTGGGAAGTCCTTTTATCACACACAGCTCATCATACCGTGTCTTAAACACACTCAAACTCCTTGCAGACACCACACTCTCAGGCAAGGCATTCCAATCATTTACAACTCTGCACGAAAAAAACCTGCTTCTCACTCCCCTACTCACATCCTCTTTATACAGTTTCCAGGGATGACCTCTGGTTCTCCCACTATTTTCTGTAGAACTTCTCCAGCATTGATGCCATAACAACCCCTTACTAGCTTGTAGGTCTCTATTATATCTCCCCTCTTCCTCCTTATATCTTCCCTCTTCCTCCTGTCCACCAAACTCTGCAAATTACATATTCTCAATCCTTCCTCATACTCGACATTCCAGTGGTTAGAAAACTACCTTAGTCAGTCTCCTTTGGACCCTTTCCAACATCTCTTCATCCTTCTGAAAACCGGGTGACCAAATCTGGGCACAATAGTCCATGTGTGGCCTAATCAAAGCCTTATGCAACAGAACAAGAATCTCCCTACTTCCACAAGTCAGTGTCCTCTGCATCATTCCCAGAAGCCTTTGTGTTGTCTTTACAATTTTGGCTATATGTCCCCTAAATTTCAGATCCTTATCCACTTTTATTTATTTTGTATCCAAACACAAGTGGTACAACATGATTTAAAACAAATTAGGATACATTACAATGAGATCAGCTTAGATTTGGTAGGTGAATTATACAGGGAATAATAATTAAATATGAAAAAAAGGAAACTATACATAACTTATATACAATAAACATGGTCAGATGTTCCTCCAGTATCTTGCACAATCAACTGCTCTTTCTGTGCAGGATATAAGGTCCTCTTTTGCACAAGGCGATGTAAGAAAGGGACTAGAAAGAAGGTGTTCCATGGACTGGGTTGTCCCACACTCACAATTGTCTGGGCCAGTGAGGTAGCCCCATTTGATGAGGTTTTGTTTGCAGTGTCCTGTCGTCCAGAGTCTCTTGAGGCTTTTCCAAGTATTCCGGTCCAAGTGGACACCACGTGGAAGATGTTCGGCTGTTAGAATACCAGTATTATTTTCAGGATATAATGCAAGCCATTGTTGAAGTCTTGTCTCTGGGAGATTTTTAGGTGGTTCAACAGTTGTCAGTAAGCTATGTCGGGATCTTAATTTTTGGGGGCACTGCGGTCTGGCTGAATAGTGGGTGGCATTCATCCTTCGTCTGCTTCTTTCATCAGTTAAGAATGCATCTTCGAATTGAAGGGGGTGCAATATCAGCCAAAGTATATAAGTCTTTTAGTGGTGTTGGTTTCAGGCATCCTGTAATTAAGCGCAGCTTTCATTCAATGCTGGATCAAGTTTTTCAGCATGGCAGGATCTGGACCATACTGGGCAGGCATATTCAGCAGAAGAATAGCAAAGGGCCAAGGCAGAAGATCTCAGTGTGCTAGGATCTGCACCCCATTTGGAGGAGGTAAGCTTTTTTAGTATGTTGTTTCTTGCATTCACTTTTGCCTTTGTTTTTTCTATGTGGGTTTTATATGAGAGGGTGCGATCGAGAGTCACACCGAGCTAGATTGGGTTACAGGAATTTTCTATATTAGAGCCTTCCCAAGAAATCTGTAGCTTCCTATTGGCTTCCTTATTGTTAAGATGGAAAAGGGCAGTCTGGGTTTTCAAGGGGTTTGGTTTTAGTTGATTGCTGGTATAGTATGTGATAACTAATATTTAAGGAATTGACAGCGTATACTAGAAATATAAATTAAATAAACTTTAATATATACTTTCCGATATTTCGGCAAACGTCATGTTGCCATCTTCTTGGGAACTTAATACAAAGACACGTGCACACAAGTACTAATAACAGCAAATGAGACTGAAGCTAGGAAGCTAACATTTTCCTAAAGTCCTGATGGTGCCCCCTGGCGGGCTATATTGGTAGTTCTTGGCCTTTGGGCTGAAGTTCTTCTGATAAAAGTTTCCCAAATTTGGGGCAGTCTCATGCATCCAAATTTGTTGAGGTTTGGCATGTTCCTAAGGGCCGAGGCTGATTCCATGAATAGTCTTTCATACTTGAACTTGCTGCAGTGTATTACTGTGGCTTACTTCCATCTTATTCTGTGGCGAGTATCCAGAGCTTGGTCTGCAAGTCCAGAGTGGCTGTACTGGTGAAATCAGATGTAATCCTTGTGTTCTGAGATTCTGATATTTGCTGTCCTGCCTGTTTGGCCAAAGTAGGACAATTTACAGCTGCAAGGGACCTGGTATACACCAGGTAGGTCTAGGGGAAGTGGTTGGTCTTTAGTGGAGTGGATAATGGATGCCAGTTTTCTATGTGGTCTGTAACAAGTGGTCAAGTTATGTTTTTTTAAGATTTTATTGATTTTTTTCCGAGGTGCCTCGGATGTAGGGAATGGTGATGGATTTAGAGTAATCTTTTTTGTGAAGGGGAGGGGGTGGTGGGTTGTGGATAACTGGGTTAAGTATTTTTTGGATTATTTGGAGGGGTAGCCATTGGCTGAGAAAGTGTCACGGATGTGATTTAGTTCAGTGGTTAGGGCTTGATCATTTGAACAGATTATTTTTGCCCTGTTGAATAATGTCTTAATAGCTCCATATTGTTGTGAGGGGGGGTGATGGGATTGTTGGTGAATGTATCTGCCTGTATGGGTGGGTTTTCTATAAACTGAGAAAACCAAGGTTCCATCAGGTTGACGGGTGACTAGTGTGTCTAGGAAGGGGAGATTATTGTTTTCCTCTTTTTCCAGGGTGAACTTGATTCTAGGGTGTTGGTTGTTTAAGTGTGTTAGGAAGGAGAGGAGTGAATCCGGGCCATGTGACCAAATAGCGAAAACATCATCAACGTAGCGAAGCCATATGGTAGGTTTTTGTGGGGCTGAGTTTAAGGCTTTCTCTTCAAACATCCGAGGCACCTCGGAAAAAATCAATAAAATCTTAAAAAAACATGACTTGACCACTTGTTACAGACCACATAGAAAACTGGCATCCCTTATCCGCTCCACTAAAGACCAACCACTTCCCCTAGACCTACCTGGTGTATACCGGGTCCCTTGCAGCTGTAAATTGTCCTACTTTGGCCAAACAGGCAGGACAGCAAATATCAGAATCTCGGAACACAAGGATTACATCCGATTTCACCAGTATAGCCACTCTGGGCTTGCAGACCAAGCTCTGGATACTCGCCACAGAATAAGATGGAAGAAAGCCACAGTAATACACTGCAGCAAGTTCAAGTATGAAAGACTATTCATGGAATCAGCCTCGGCCCTTAGGAACATGCCAAACCTCAACAAATTTGGATGCATGTGACTGCCCCAAATTTGGGAAACTTTTATCAGAAGAACTTCAGCCCAAAGGCCAAGAACTACCAATATAGCCTGCCAGGAGGCACCATCAGGACTTTAGGAAAATGTTAGCTTCCTAGCTTCAGTCTCATTTGCTGTTATTAGTACTTGTGTGCACGTGTCTTTGTATTAAGTTCCCAAGAAGATGGCAACGTGACGTTTGCCGAAATATCGGAAAGTATATATTAAAGTTTATTTAATTTATATTTCTAGTATACGCTGTCAATTCCTTAAATATTAATTATCGTGTTTAACCAGCGTATAAGCCTCTCAACAAGAATAAAGGTATAGTATATGGTTAGACTATTTTAGACAAGTGATAGAATAGTTTCAATGGACTTGAAATTTTTTGACTGAGTAGTTATGGGAAGGTCATAAGCATAAATAAAATTTCTAGTTCCTGGAAAGATGGGAAGATCATTGATGTAGATATTGAAAAGTAATGGTGATAACACACTTCCCTGGAGTAGGCCATTTTTTTTTGGTGGTGCCAGCGGCTCTTCCTACCCCCAAGATCCACATAAAAGCGTCTGTTTTTCAAGAGTGATTGGATCAGGAGGACAACGCGATAGTCTCTAGTTATTCTGTATATTTTGAAATCTAAGTTAATCATATTTTGTTCCTCTCTTGAGATTCTAAGTATCTTATTTTTTTTGTGTTTTTTAGTGAATTTTCCATTCAGCAGTAGCTGGTGAGCAATTTGATTAGATGTTACCTGCGAATGCTCATATGGCTTAGTGAAATCCTTCCTAATTCTGTTGATAAAGTTCCATGCCTTTCTGCTACTATGAGTCATATCCATAGTAGGAGAAAGTAGCAGATCTTTATCCACTATCACCCCCACATCTCTTATTTCCTCCACCTCCAACAATATATCCTCACCAAGCATAAATTCTGCATCCCATCTTTGTTTTCCAAATTTTAAAACCTTATATTTTGCAACATTGAACTCGAATCCCCATTTCCGTGCCCAATCACTCAATTTATTCAAGTCTTCTTGTAAGGCCACATCTTCACTGCTCTTCATGGTTCATCCCAACTTTGCATCATCTGCAAACAACTGAATATCTCAATCCAAATCTTCACCAATATCATTAATATACAAGTTAAACAGTAATGGCCCTAAAACAGACCCTTAAGGCACTCCACTAGTAACTTTCCTTTTCCTGTATATCGCTCCCCCATACACAACTTGTTGATACCTATCAGATAGCCAGTCTCTAATCCAATGCACTAATCTAATATCTAACCCCATCTGCTCTAGTTTGACAGTCAACTTATCTTGAGGTAAACTATCAAAAGCCTTTGCGAAATCCAAGTATATTACTGTGTATCCTTCTCCTCTGTCCAAGGAAGCAGTCACTTTATTGTAATAAGTAAGTAGATTACTAAAACATGACCTCCCTTTAGCAAATCCATGTAGCATATTTCACCACGTTTTTCTTTTTCCAAAGTTTCTTAACCTTTTCCAATTTGAGGTCTTTTCCCATGTTTTCTGTCCGTTTTGGCTTTTGTTAAGACTTGGAAGTAACATGTGTTTCCCTATGTGAAGTGACTAACATGACGATAGATATCCTAGTGGTGGGGTTGCCACCTTAAGACAACTAGGCTTACCTTTTGTTTTTTAGTAGATAGTGGACACTACAGTTTGAGAGGAAAGAGTCACCCCTCTACCTCGAATTGCTCTAATAGCACACGTGGAAGGGGAATAAGGAGTAAGAGAGTAGAGGAAAGAAGAGTAGAAGACCAGTCTACAGATATGATATGCCAAGTGTATATTGTAGGAAGTACGATGAAGTCTATCTCGGGTTTGCCATGCTCATACTCACCAGTGTGAGCCCCGGTGATTTGTCTAAGGCAAAATGTGTAAAACGAAGAACAGATATTTCATTTGGCATACTTCGATTCTGAAACAGAATGGATTCAACAACTGCTCACAAAAGCAAGATATTCTGCCTGGGGGGGTGGATATCAAATCATCGGCAACATCCTCTTACACCTCAGAATTTCTGCCTCTAAAAAGCAAAGCAGAAAAACATCAAATTGTGTTTACTTTGAATAGCATGTAAGATTGACAGAAAGAAGAAATGAAAGCTCTGCTCCAGTGCTGATCAACTGTTCTAGCAGGTGACATCAATTACTGCCTGCCATTCAAGAAGATTAGCCTTATATTTAGTGTTGAATACTATGGCTACTCCTTCTTTACCCTGATTGTTATTGCCTGAATATAACATTTGTATTTATTGCTCAGAAAGATCTCACCAGTTTTTGTCTTTTTTGTTTCAGTTGCCCCTATTATGTCGATCTAGTACTTATCCAATTCTCAGCTAGCTCCATTTATTTGCAAATCAGGCTTCTTATGTTGATAATACCAATCTTGAACTGTGGTGATGTTCAGTTGGGGTGTGTTTCAGGATTTGTTCCAGTAGCTGACTTTTTGCTGTTTGCCCTGGTTCCTTGGAAAAAAACAACGGGAGCCCTTGTTTAACCTGGCAGTGCCCCAGCAGGCATGAAATTCTGTCATGTTTTATCATCATTTTATATTTTTGTTTTAACCAATAAGAATACAATTTTGTCGGCTATATCCCAAATTGCCAGCCGATCCTCATTTGTTCAGTATCCAGATAGATACCTAACAGTGCGCACCATGAGAAAGTGAGGATTGGACATTAGGTCAGAAGCCCTGGTCGGTTCCCCGCATTTGTTTAAAGGCTATGTGGAGGTCTCCTCTCAGTTATACAACTTTGACACTTAAGCAGGGGGGGTGCTTAAGGGTTACACACCAGACTACAGAACTACAACATTATCTTCCATATTATTCCATATATATTTCATACAACATTATCTCACAAAACCAATACGGCTTTCAGGAAACAAAAAGCATCATCACTTTATTAGAATATCGCCAATGCCAGAAACAAAGCCCTTGTTAAAAACAAGTACACTGTCCTTATACTTCTTGACTTAACCAAAATTTTTGATACACTTCAACATGACATACTACTGACCAATGTTCCCTTTAATTTTTTGCTGTGAGTATGTGCAAAATTTGCCTTCTTTTGAAAAGTATGTGTACACCCATACAAGTCACCATACTGATCATTTAAGCAAAAAAGTTAAAACTTTTAGTTTTAACTTCTGGTGTCAATGGGATGTCAGCCAGGTCACCCCAACTCTTCACTGTGTTCCCACACACGGCAGTAGCCTCCCCAGTAAACAGTCAGAAATCACGATTCACAAGCCTTGGGCAGGACTCTATCCGGGGACTTCGCGCTTGCGAGACCAACACGATACCGACTGTACTAGATAGGATTCTAAGTGTGTGTATTATTACCATCACCAAGTAAGTTGTGTGACATCAATCACAGAGCTAACATAAATATTTTATATGAATTTAATATTGATCTGATTAGAAGTAAGAAATAAAGTAAAAAAAAAAAAAGATAACACTAGTGACTGATTGCCTTTAATTAAATTTTCTAACTTTGCAAATAACTCTAAACATACATAATAAAATATTCCCATTACTATTTCTCACCTTGTTAAACATTCATAATATAATAAATTTAGTTTAATCCTTTATCCAAGTGTGAGCAAACAAAGTTTGCGCCTGAAAGTATCTTCAAGACTGGGGTAAGGTGGTACAACACCAGGGCACTCCTTGCAAAGGTGGAGCAAGCTACCAACACTCCTATCTCAGTATCTCCCATAATGCAAAACACATCCCCTTGCGGATATGTCTAATGTCGTGCATTAAGAGAAGGGCAAACTTTGTTTGCTCACACTTGGATAAAGGATTAAACTAAATTTATTATACTCTAACCAAGTGAAAAATAAACTTTCAACATCATAATAAATTCTCATTTTGTTTAGTTCTAGCTTCTGAGTCAGGAAATGTAAACAAACCGCACACCATTATATATGCTACTTAAAAATTACATATTTAAGCCACACCCCTTTCACTTTGGCATCAAATTGCTAGCTTTGAATAGGGTTACTGTTAATAATTTATAAGTTTTGTGCAACTTCGAGAATGTAATAAAAAATGCGAGGTTAGAGGCATGAGCGTTTCTGAGTTACCATATTTTTTAAAGAATTTATAGGTTAATGTTTAGGTGGAACTTCTTTAATTAATAAATTTTAATTTCATCTTGAAAATGTAGTGTGCGCATATTTTTTGCTTTGTGCGCTAGTTGTAAAACGTGCACGCGCACACATCCGCACAGCTTAGAGGGAACGTTGCCACTGACCAAACTATACTCATTCGGAATAAGAGGAACACTGCATACCTGGTTCAGGAACTCTCTCAACAGAACACAAGTAACAAAAATAGGCACTTATTACAGCCAAGGTATACAAATAAAACACTGTATCCCACAAGGTGCCATATCATCACCTACTCTATTCAAAATATACATTAACGACGTTCATAACCTCACCACACAAAGTCAAATATATCAGTACACATATGACACTGCACTAATAGCAGTTCACACAGACATCTACACGGCTCTCTCTCCAAAGCACAACAAGATCTAAATGAAATCACAACTTCCTTCTACCAAAACTCTATTGTAATCAATGGCACCAAGACACAGATGTTAATTATACATAATCCAAGATTCATGTGCCCCCGTATCACTACTGTCACACACACTGCTGCATTAACAATAAAAATACCTGCCAGTGTCCCAAAACCAAACCTGCAACATATGCAAAATAAATACCTTGGCCTTTACATAGATTGCAACGTTAAATGGACAAAAGATATAGATTATCTACATACTAAACTCTGCATCATCACAGCAAAACTTTTCCAAGTAAAAGACATGATTCCATCTAACAAAAAAAAAAAATATCCTATATCACAGTATCTGTGAATCTCTACTTAGGTACAGTATAACAGTCTACACAAACACATCAAACAGCCACCTAACAAAATTATTATTATTATTATTCAGGCCTCCATGGAGTCAAAAGACTCATCGAGGGAGGTCCTTCCTAAGACAAAGTCTGTCAAGACTCATCGAGGGGAGGTCCCCCCCTGAGAAACACAAAGTTTATCATACCACTCTTTAAACTCACTGACCGTTCTTGCTCCCACCACTCCATCAGGCAATGCATTCCACGGCTCAACCATCCTCCACACAAAGAAACCACTCCTTACCCTCTTGCTCACAGTTTCCTTTCATAATTTCCAGGGATGGCCTCTTGTCATCACTCCTTCCCGCTGATCAACCAAGCGAAAGAACTCCCCAGTGTCAACCCTGTAACCACCTCTCAACAGTTTAAAAGTCTCAATCATATCACCTCACCTTCTTCTATCCACCAAACTCTGCAGTCCACATTCTCTCAGCCAATCCTCATAACTATCCTTGTACAGTCCTGAAACCATCTTTGTCATCCGTCTTTGTATCCTTTCCACAGTTAATTTATCCCCTTCAAATCCTGGGGACCAAATCTGAGAACAATAGTCCAAGTGTGGTCTGATCAGAGACTTATACAACGGAATGATAACCCTCTTATCTCTGCAGGTCAGTGTCCTTCTCATAATAGCAGCAATCCTCTGTGTTACCTTCACCACCTTTGCAATATGTCCCCTAAACTTCAGGTTTCTATCAATCATCAACCCCAGATCTCTTGTCTCCCCTACTTCCTCCAGTATAACTCTCCCATAGAGTATGCAGCATCCCATCGATGTTTCCCAAACCTCAAGACCTTACATTTTGCTGCATTAAACTGACACCCCCCCATTCATTTGGCCATCTATCTAGCTTATTTAAATCCTCTTGCAGGGCTACCACATCTGCACTATTACTAATAATCCTTCCCAGCTTCGCATCATCCGCAAACAACTGAATATCCCCCTGCAATCCACTGGCTATGTCATTGATATAAAGGTTAAACAATATAGGTCCTAATACTGAGCCCTGTGGGACCCCACTTGTAACCATCTGCCTCCTGGAAACTGCTCCACCATACACAACTCTCTGATACCTATCAGACAGCCAATCCTGAATCCAGTTGACCAATCTGACATCCAGCCCCATGTGCTGCAACTTAAATATCAGCTTATCATGTGGCACCCTGTCAAATGCCTTCGCCAAGTCTAAGAAAATTGCAGTATATGCCTTTCCCTCATCTAATGCTCTTGTAACTTTATTATAAAAGGCTAGCATATTGCTAAAACAAGAGCGTCCTTTCACAAATCCATGTTGATTCTCACAGATAACATTACCCTCATCTGCCCAATGCTGTACACGGTCCCTCACTACTTTCTCCAAGATCTTAACAACTACTGATGACACACAGACTGGCCTATAATTAGACACTTCCAGTCTGTTACCACCCTTATGCAATGGCACTATCTTACCTTCCTTCCATACCCTGGGCACCTTTGCCAAAGCCAGACTTTCATTGAAAAGCCACGTTAAGGGTATTGTCAATTCCCTAGCACATTCTCTCAAAACCCGTGGCGAAATACCATCCAGTCCGCAGCTTTACTGACATCCAGAGTACTCAGTATCTGAAACACACTCTCCTCCTGTACCTCCGGACCTCGTACCAGTCCTATCCCTCTAGCATTAAAACTGACTCCTCTAGGATGAAATACTCCAATAAAGTGTTCATTGAACAATTCCACTATGTCCTCTGCATCAGTCACTCTATTCCCATTTTTATCCCACAATATCATTCTTCCACAGTCATTTCTCCTCCTACTGGCCACATAGCTAAAAAATTCCCTAGGATTTTCTTTGGATCTTAGGGCCAATCTCCTCTCATATTCCAGTTTCGCTTTCCTTACCACACGAGTCACTCTTCTGGCCTGTGTCTTATATTCCTCATGCATCTCTTCACCTGTCTCCTTATATCTCTTCCATAGCCTCTTTTTCGCATGCAATTCCTGTTTAATATTGTTTGTCATCCACTTTACTCCAAATTGCGCCCTCTTCTTCACTCGTGGTATACAACTTACCATTGCTGATAACAAATATTCTTTCACAATTTCCCATGCACTGGTGATATCCCGGCCTTCCAATTCCTCCCTCCATGAAACTTCCCGAAGTTGACGTCTAAGACTATTATAATCACCTGCCTTATAATTCCACATAAGTTCCCCTCTCTTTGATACTCCTGCATGTCTATTCATTTTCCAAGTCAACACCATATGGTCACGCTCTCCAACTGGTGGGAGAGATGTCATCTCAGTTATTATCAACTCTTCTGATGCTATAACCAAATCTAAAACTCTTGAACCTCTTGTTCCCTCTGTTACATGTTGCCTAAGACATTTGTCCCTCAAGAATTCTAGAAATTCCATTCCCCTATTGTTACATGCTTCTTCCTCTCTCCAATTTATACTACTGAAGTTAAAATCTCCCATAACAATCATTCTTCTTGCACTTGCCAAACTTAGCTGTCTAAACATCTCCTGGTCCCCATCCTCCGTGCTCCTGGGTCTGTAGCAACACCCCACTAAATATCCTGTCTTGCCTACCTCTACCTCACACCATAAGCTCTCAAAATCATTTGTCTCACTTCCTTCCAAATTCTCCACTCTTAGAGGACATAGGTCATCACTTATTATAAGCAGTACCCCTCCACCATGCTTTCCCCTCCTATCCTGACGAAAAATGCTATACCCAGCGACTTCTATTCCTGTAATTATATCCCCTTCTGTCAACCACGTCTCAGTGATCGCAATAATTTTTGGCCAGGCTGATGCTATCTGCGCCACCAATTTCTCTCCCTTATTCCGGATACTCCTGGCATTAGTATACAGCATATAAATGCCATTGTTTCTATACCCAGCATTATCCCTTGTAGACTCCACTGGGCTCAGTGTTACCTGACATTGTCTCCCTTCTCCCAAGTATCCATTCCCACAAGAGGCCACCCCTGCTATCATCCTCCCTGGGACCCACTGACTCGTTCAGAACAGCAATCTCTCCAGATGGCTACGTCCTTCCTCATTCAAATGTAAACGGTCTCTCGCATACAACTCCTCTCTTTCCTCAAACGCACTCCAAGCATCCACATATACCAGTCCTCTCTTGTCACACATTCTCGCTATTATGCCATTCAATATCACCGCTCTTCTGCTCAGCTCATCATTATCATACCTAGGCAACGCGCACACTATTTTTCCTCTCTCTGTCTTCTTCCGTACAATCTCAAGCAAAAATCTCATATCTCTCGCTGCCCGACTTACATTACCACTCAAGTCATTCGTTCCTACCATCACAATCATCTCATCCACCCTTTCACCTCTCTTAATTGCCATAGCCACCCTTTCTATTGTTCCTCCTGGCAAACACTCCTCATGCATCCTATCTTGAACACCACGGATCATTGAGTCGCCATACATTATACCTCTTACCATTCCCTCGCTCCTATTGTTTCCATTCTTCTTTCATTCCCATACATCTCTCTTCTACTGTTTCCATTCTCTCCTCTTCTAGCACTCCCATACATCTTTCTCATTCCCTCTCTCCTACTGTTTCCATTTTCTCCACTTCTAGCACTTCCATATCCCTCTCTCATTCTGTCTCTCCTACTACTGTTTCCATCCGCTCGTCTGCTAGCATTCCCATACCTCTCTCTCATTCCCTCTCTTCTACTGTTTCCATCCGCTCGTCTGCTAGCATTCCCATACCTCTCTCTCATTCCCTCTCTTCTGCTGTTTCCATTCTCTCCTCTTCTAGCACCCGCATACCTCTCACTCATACTCCTTAAATTCTCTCTCTCTTCTACTCTGATTCGCCTTGCATTTATCTCTTCCATTCTCCTAATCTTATCTTTCATACTTCTGCTCTCATTCACTAGACATTCCACCTCCTCTTTCAACTCATTTATCTCCCTCTGCAGGTCAGTCACTCTTAATCTAAATTCACTCTCCCAAACAAAACCATCTCCTAAACTTCCACAGTCACTCACACCTTCCACACTATCAACTATTATTTTCTCATTCTCTCCTATCATACTACTTGTCTTCCTACATTCATTCTCCGTTCCTGGAGCAACAAAGTCGGATATCGATATATCTAATGTACTTATTTCCTCCAACTGCCTGCATTTTGCACACATACGCTCTCCACTCTCTTTAACAAGCCACATATGTAATTCCCGAGAAGCATACATGCCGCAAGTACTGCATGCCACAAAGTCCCTTATGATATTGCTAATAATTGAGTTATTAAATGGCGGAGGATTTGGCGTTATGCCACTTGCCACTGTTGCTGAATCCACCATCATTCCTTACTGCCGAGTAGCGTAATCTTTAATAATTATTCAATTAATAAATAAGAGGGGAAAAAAGTACAAACATCAGAACATTTAAGTACTAAATATAATTAAATAAAATTAAATATAACTAAATACAGTAACTTAGCTTCGTTTTGTCTTCCACCGTTATGCGTTCGATTCCGACGGTACCAACATATATTGTATCGCGACAGCAACTAACTTCCAAAAAACAACCACTGAAGTACACTTGTATTCAGAGAAACAATTTAGCACTCAAAAACGGGGAAAAAAGCGGACTATTCACCGATTAAAAATCACTTTCTTCTGCACAGCTCAAATTCACCGCCACGTGCTACGGCGACGCTAGCGCCACCATTTCAACAGTGATTTGGAGACCTTATACACAACAGCCAATATCTGAACTGCTTATGGCAACACACAAAATCCTGAGCATTAAAAATCTGAAACACTACATAATCTTACTAAGAAATTACTTCAACATCACCTGTCGTAACAACAGAGACACATTTCGCATAGCATGACCCACAACAACTCTTTACATCCCTAGACCCTTCAACAACTTGTACAGTTCTTTTGTGAGACTGCATCTGATACCCATGCTACTCAACAACCTGCCCAGAAATTTAAAACATATAGACAACTACAGAAAATATACCAACACAGTTAATATAGCATTAACACTTATATACACATCACAAATCACCAGCATCCAACTACTCACTTACTTCATAAAAGCTAACCCTAGCTTCGAAGTAGGTGGGATTAGCCCGCCTCATTCAACTAATCTTAATAATCATAGACTACAAATTATTGTAATGCATACGTCCATACGGTGTATAATAATAAATGATGATATTGATATGAAAATAAAATTATGCTTATTTATATCCAAAGAAAAAATATTAAAAAGAAATAAGGTACTCTAAACTGTGTACAGAAATTTGTACAGAGCAGAAAATGTAATATGTCTTAATTATAGATATGTAAATACTTTGTACGATAATAATAGAAAAAAATATTATTTAAAAAAATTATGATATAGAGAAATTATATCTATTATTATTGTATGTATGTGTGTGTATATATATATATATTTTTTTTTTTTTTAAATATAGATTTAATGACTTAAAAACCCAGTAACTTATAAAGGTTTTTATGAGAATAATACAACTAGTTTTGGCTTATAACAGCCTTCATTAGGTATTCATTAAATATATATATTCACACAAATATATATATTCACAAATACATATATTCACATATAGTGTAAAAATGCAAAAAAAAAAAAAGAAAAATCTGTAATAATCATCATTGTTAATATTATAACAATATGTTGTAAACAATTATTATTATTATTTAAAAAATATTATGTACATGCAAGTATCTGTTATGCACAATTGTATGTATGTATTATTTGATTATAAATTATAAATATTATACATAAATAATAAAGTTTGATTGAAAAAAAAACAGAAAACGTTACACCTCCAGGGAGTCCAAAGACTCATCAAGGGAGGGCTCCTATTCGACAACTCTCTGTCTCCACCACTCAATTCACCAACTACAATGAACCACAACTACACCAATGCCATCTACCACCAACCACCACCACCACTAATATTTCTCCAGACAATCACAAACATCCATGCCCATGACAGGATTCAAACCTGCAGTCTTTTGGCTGGAGAGCAGATAAGCTAACCACTCAGCCAACAAGGGCAACTAATTACCATCTCATTAGTGACACGAGGCAGAAATGCCAATTTTTGGTTGAATATGAGTCTGCAGAACTTTGCTTCTGCTGCAACTTTGATAATCATTTGTCCTAGTCTTAGTTCTGGGTCGGAATAAGCACCAAGTTTATGAAAGGTAAAAAAAAAATGCACATACCACAGTTTTGTAATAAACATTTGACCACATTTTCAAGTACCCAGCTTGAAGACCAATAGCTTGCAACTGTGTCTCTCTTTGAACACTCCCATGTTACAATAACGATAAAAGATGGTAATGTCATCCACAGAAAGGGCAATGCTTATTGGAAGAGGAAGTTAACTTTGAGTTGACAAAAAAAAATAGCATTTCACTTAATACAGAACCTTCAGATCTCTCTCTCTCATATTAGATAAATTGGTGAGAGAGAGGGTTGATCTTACTCAGGCTTGAAGAGTTGGTAAGATGTAAAGGTCTTAAATAAGAGAGAGTCAGGTTTTTCTGTGACCAAAGCGTGTAGATCACTCAATATGCCAGACTTCCAAACTGTACTGTACTTTTTTTTCCATGTCAAACAAAACTGATACTAAGTGCTCATATTTTAAGAAAGCATCTCTAATGGATGCTTCTGGTTAGGTGTATAATGTTTTCAGAATCCAGATTCTGTTTCAAAAAAAAAGGTTTTTGCTCTCCAGACCATAAAAGATGAGAGTTAACTAATGTTTCTAAGAATCATAGACAAGCATCTGGTCAGAGTAATTGAATAGTAATTTGTTGGTATTATTGAAAATCCTTAACATGACTTTGGAAAAGCATTATAATCGCCTTTTGCCAGGATTCTTGAAATTCATTGTCACAGAAATTTCCGCTCAAAAAAAAAATTAAATAAATAAAGCAATTGATTTATGAAGAATGGCAACAGATGCTTAATGAATTAATGCATGAGGTCTCTTCAATGGGAGCCAAACCCAGACGTGATACTAATGTTGAAGTAATGCAAGAGTCATATTTCCATATACGAGTAGACAAAAGGTGTCACATTTTATTATTAAATTACTCTGGATTAGAGGACGGTTGTTGGAATTTTTTTTCACTTGATTATACTATAAATTAAAGATACCAAGAAATTATATACTTGGATTAATCCTTTATCCAAGTGTAAGCAAACAGCATTTGTGCGCCTTAAGTATTTTCAGGACTGGGGCAACTCGTCGTAAAGGTGGTATGACTTCACATTACTTACCTTAGTATCACCTCTAGGTCTGGCTCTCACTGAAGAGACCTCAATAAAGGTTGAAACAGGTCTGGGTAGTGACTCTTCCCATAATGCATAGCAGTATACATTTCTGCAAGGAGATGTGCTTTGCATTATGGGATACTGAGGCAAATGATGTGAAGTCATATTATCTTTACCACAAGTTGCCCCAGTCCCGAAAATATTTCAGGTGCAAACGCTGTTTGCTTACACTTGGATAAAGGATTAAACCAAGTATATAATTTCTTGGTATCTTTAATTTATATCCTTGAAGTATGGAGTAATTACTTCGACAAATTGCTAAATGCAACTAGCAGTGATTGCAGAGTGGTAAAAAGCACTCAACAGGTATGCAGTCAGAAATACATATCCATGCTTGAATTAGAAAAAAGCTATCAAAGGCCTGAAATGTGAAAAGGCAACAGGAATAGATGATATTCAACCAGAAATACTCAAGTATGGAGGTATAAAAGTTTTACTGTGGCTGCACTTCATAGTTCAGAAGGCCTGGACAGAGAGTCGATTTACGGATGATTGGAGTAGAGCTCTCATAGTACCCATATGTAAAAAGGGAAATAAAAGTAAATGTGAGATTTACAGAGGTATTTCTCTACTGATTGTTCCTGGTAAGATTTATACAAATATACTTGAGAAATAGTTGAGAAGGATTGTGGAAGAAAAGCTTGTTGAAGAACAAGCAGGATTCAGGCCAAATACAGGCTGTCAGGATCAGATTTTCACTTTACGACAAATAGTTGAGAAATTATGGGAATATGACAAAGAAATGTATATAAGTTTTGTAGATCTGGAAAAGGCATATGACAAGGTACCAAGAGAGAAGCTATTCAAAATGCTACAGTTTATGGAGCATTATATCAAGCAATACTTAGTCTTTATTTGAGTTGTAAGTCAGCGGTTAGAATTGAAGGAATTACAGGAAGATGGTTTTATGTTACATCTGTTATAAGACATGGATATACATTATTCGCTGTTATTCATTATCTATATGGATCACATTATGAAGGAAAGTGGTATTAAACCTGATATCAAAGTTGGAGATGTTAATGTCAGCTCTTTGCTTTATGCGGATGATGTTTTACTTCTAAATAAATCCGTTACAAGTTTGCAAGATTCCCTGACTAAATTGAATCACTGTTGTAATAGATATGATATGATGGTCAGTAATAACAAGACAAAGACAATGAAAATAGGCAGAACCATTGAAAAGATCAACTGCATTGTGAATAGAGAACCTATAGAAAAAGTAAAAGATTTCAGCTACTTAGGCACGATTTTTAGTGAAGATGGTAAATTAAATATTGAATTAGACAAATAGAATCAACAAAACTGGTATGGTAGGAAGTCAACCGAATAAACTTATATGGAATATGAGAGAAATTAGTCAAAAAAATTAATTAGTCAAAAAAAATTAGCTGTATACAAGTACTGTAGACAGTATTGAAATCAATTTTAACTTATGGATCTTAGAGCTGGGTCAGAAGTAAAACACTTGACCCAAAGACTAGAGACCGCAAATATGAGAGTCCTGAGAAAGATTAGCGGCATGAACAGATGGCATCATTGGCAATATCATATTAAAAACAAGGATATTAGAATAGAACTTGAATAGAAAGATTAGCAAAACAAGTGTTCTCTGCCAGGTCGGCAGGAAAAATACCCAGAGGAAGACCAAGATATATGTGGATTGATACGGTAAAAAGTGCCTTAGAAGACAGAAATATAAGATCTGATAATGTTGGAGTCTTGACAGGTGCCAGACTGATTTGAAGGAAAATTGTAGATAGGAAGTTAGTAGTGATGTAAATTTTTCATGTAGTACTATCATATTCTGTACACCCCTTGAGGGTACAGGCAGGAATTTGATGATAATGAACTTTTGAGATGGTTGATAGGTTAGCTATTGGTCTGTAGTTCTTCTGTGTAAATTAGCATAATTTACACAGAAGGTAGTGTTTTTAGTTGTTGCGGAATAATGCCAGTGTTGAATATTATTTTCACAAGTCTCAAAAGTATTGGATTTGTTTGTTCGAAGTGTGTTAAAAGGTCTATCAGTCTTATTTTGTCTGGAGTGGTCTTTGGTTTTAGCTGTAAGAATGCTTCCTTCAGTTCCTGTTTTGTTACAGGTGGAAAATACATAGTTTACTGTTGACTTTTTGTTGGTAATTTTTTGTTGATTGTTGGTAGATTTTCTTTTTTGAGTTGCATGATATTGTTTTTGAAGGCATAGTTGAATGAGTCTGCTAAATCCTCTTGTTTTATATCCTGACCGAAGTTTTTTACAATAAAAACTTGTACTGAAGTTTTCTTTTTTTGAGTTAGTAATTCATTAAGTGTAGCCTTTATTTGCTTCTTAGTGTCATTATATTCTGCAAATTTTTGAAAGTGGTAGTATCTTTTTGCTCTACAAATTTTTGTTGTTAGTTGATTTCTTGTGTTTTTGTATAATGTTTGTAAATGAGTGTTACTGGGTGATTTTTTTTTAGTTTTTTTCCGTATATTTTCTTTTACAGTAATACCATTTAGATTAATGAAATAAAGAGCCAAAAGGCTTCACTTCGTAACAATGTAAAAATTATTTAAAATAAGGGGGTTTCTTTGAAATAATGTGGGATTAAATATCCCCTTAATTTAAATAACCATTTAGATTGTCATCATTTATCCATGGGTTATTGTCTGTTTGTCGCCTTTTGTGTAGGCTTTGTTGCTTTTTTGTATATTTCTGTGAACATTAGTTGAAAGTGCTCATATAAAGTTACAGAGTCATTTATTTTGTGTAGACAATTCCAGTCTGTGTTTTATTACAAGTTGTTGACAATGCTGTTTAATATGATGGAGTTTTGTAGAGTTTTGCAGTGTTGTGGGGAGGAGGAAGTGGCATAATGAAACGAAGCTGAGACAAAGTAGTGATCGGTGATTTGGGAGTTAATGACTGATAAGGTATATGTATTGATGGGAGCCCATAAGTTGATATGGTCAATGCATGACTGTGTTAGTAAATTGTTTAGTAAATCTTCTCTTGTTGAGGAGTTTATGCTAGGGTGTATGTTGTACTGACTTTGTATATCAAGGTATGTGTTAGTGGTTGAAGAAGCATGGTCTAAAGCAGGAGTCAGTAACGCAGCACCTGCGAAATTATTGTAAACTGCTTTATTTGTGCCTATTAAGACGAGAGACCACTGATCATAAGTAGTTTGAGTTGTTGACGTCATCTAGTTATCAATGCGACCACTCTCACTACCCTTCATACCACTTCTAAACGTTGTTAGAACCCTTTGTTTTTTAGTATGTGTGTTTGTTGAATCACTCCCGCTATCAGTGCAAATATAAAATATTTTGTTTACAAAGATATTTTTAACCCTTTATAATGGATAGATGTGAAAGGAAAAGAACATACTATTTTAATGACGATTGGGAGGAAGAGTATTGCTTTATCAATCGTAATGGCAAATGTATTTGTTTATTATGCAATAATAATGTGGCTATTTCTGAAAAAGTAATATAGAAAGACATTTCAAAACCATTCATGCCAATTTTAATTTGACTATCCAGGGAAGTCCAAAATAAGAGAAAAATTGATTTTATCTTTGAAATCATCCATTACTAAACAGCAAAGTTTTTTTTACTAAACTATTGCAACAGTCAAAAGCAGAAACAGTCACATTTTTAAAATTTCACATTTGCTAGCTAAGAAGAAAAAACTGTTTAGAGATGGAGATTTATTATTATTACTATTATTATTATTATTACCACCGCAAGACCTCATGGAGTCAAAGACTCATCTGGGAGGTCCTTTTATTACACACACAGCTCATCATACCACATTTTAAACACATTCAAACTCTTTGCAGACGCCACATTCTCAGGCAAGGCATTCCAATCATTCACAACTCTGCACGTAAAAACCTACCTCTCACTCCCCTACTCACACCCTCTTTATACAGTTGCCAGGGATGACCTCTGGTTCTCCTCTGATCTCCAGGTATTCTCTGTAAAACTTCTCCAGAATTGATCCTATAATAACCCCTTACAACTTGTAGGTCTCTATCATATCTTCCCTCTTCCTCCTGTCCACCAGACTCTGCAAATTACATATTCTCAATCTTTCCTCATTCTCAACATTCCAGAGGCCAGAAACTACCTTAGTCAGTCTCCTTTGGACCCTTTCCAACATCTCTTCATCCTTCTGAAAACCAGGTAACCAAATCTGGGCACAATAGTCCATGTGTGGCCTAATTAAAGCCTTATACCACGGTACAAGAATCTCCCTACTTCTACACGTCCGTGTCCTCCGCATCATTCCCAGAAGTCTTTGTGTTGTCTTCACAATTTTGGCGATGTGTCCCCTAAATTTCAGATCCTTATCCACTATCACCCCCAGATCTCTTATTTCTCCCACCTCCAACAATATATCCTCACCAAGCATAAATTCTGCATCCCATCTTTGTTTTCCAAATTTTAAAACCTTACATTTTGCAACATTGAATTCACATCCCCATTTCCATGCCCAATCACTCAATCTATTCAAGTCTTTCTGCAAGGCCATAACATCTTTACTACACTTCATGGTTCATCCCAACTTTGCATCATCTGCAAACAACTGAATATCTCCATCCAAATCTTTACCTATATCATTAATATACAAGTTAAACAGTAATTGACATAAAACAGACCCCTGAGGCACTCCACCAGTGACTCCTTTTCCTGGATATCACTCCCCCATACACAACTTGTTGATGCCTATCAGATAGCCAGTCTCCAATCCAATGTACCAATCTAATATCCAACTCCATCTGCTCTAGTTTGACTGTCAACCTATCATGAGGTACTCTATCAAAAGCCTTTGCAAAATCCAAGTATATTACTGTGTATCCTTTTCCTCTGTCCAAGGAAGCAGTCACTTTATTGTAATAAGTAAGTAGATTGGAAAGACTTTTAATGGGATTATATTGATCAAGTGCATATAATAAACAACTGTGTTATACCAACTAGTTTCACCATCTAAGGCTGTTGGCATCTTCAGGGTACATAACTGATGTAAGGCACTAAAAAGTAAAAAAACTGTTTCAAACTATAATCAACCGATTCCAGATCACGGCTAAGATTAGTCCTTGGTTCCTGTTAAGGTTTTGTATACAGCGGGCAACTGTTGTGGCCTCCTTAAAAATTTGGGAGCGGAAGTCCTCCTCCATGTAAGGAATTGTACTTGTATCCCTCTCTATGGTATGGTTCATTCTTGAGAAATGAAAAGCTAACCCCAATTTTTCTTCTCTGTTATTATTGACGTCACCTATGTGTTCTTTTTGCCTAATTTCAAGGCTCCTTGAAGTTTGGCCGATGTAATTCAAGACACACGAGCAGAGTATGTTATAAACTCCAGGATATTTGGAGAAATGATGGCTATCTTTTGGAGATCTTAAGAATTGTCTAATCGTTTCTGTGGGTTTAAAGGCCACTCTTATTTTATGCGGTCTAAGGAGTCTAGCAATCTTATTGGAAACTATCCCTAAGTATGGAATGACGATGGTAGAAATGTAACGTATATCATCTTGTTGTCTTTGTCGGGATTCAGAGAAAAGTAAGTAGTAAGTAAATAAGTAGATTACTAAAATTTTAGTAAGTAGATTACTAAAACATGACCTCCCTTTAGCAAATCCATGCTATCCATCAAAGATTATACCATTGTTATCAACCCAACTCTGGATCCTAGTTCTCACAAGCTTCTCCAACAACTTAACCACAACACCTGACACACAGATAGGCCTATAGTTTGATGCCTGAGTTCGATCATCTCCTTTATGAAGTGGCACAATCTTGCCCTCCTTCCACTCCTTAGGAACTTGACCGAGTGCAAGACTCATATTAAAAAAATATGTCAAGGTAGGTGTCAACTCCATGGCACATTCTTTCAGAATACGTGGTGATATATTATCAAGTCCCACAGCCTTATTAACATCTAGTTTACTCAACTCCCCATACACCTCTTGCTCACCTACACTCAGTCTCTCCTCCCCATCAACAACTGCTCTCAATCCCTCCATGAAGTCACATTCACAAGATTGAAAGACTTTTATGAGCTGTTCATTAAGTATCTCCACCACACATTCTGCATCAGCTGTCTTTATACCATTTCCTCCAATCAATGTCATTCTTCCATAATTATTCTTTCTTTTGCTAGCTACATCAAAAGAATTCCTTAGGATTCTTTTTGGCTTCATTAGCCAACTGCTTTTCATACCTCTCTTTAGCTACCCTCACCAACCAAGTCATCCTCCTTGCTTGGTCTTTGTAGACCTCATGGAATTGGTTATTTCCACTTCTCTTATGCTGCCTCCACAGTTCCCTTTTTCTCTGTATCGCATGCTTAATCTCTTTATTCATCCATCTTGCACCCACCTTATTTAACCTTCTCACCCTTGGTATACATTTAGACATTGCATCTACTAAACAGTTTTTGAAAATCCCCCAAGCTGCATTGATCTCTTTTCCAGCTAACTCCTCATTCCACGCTACACCCGCAAGCTGTCTCCTGAGCTCTTCATAATCACCTCCCCCCTTTAAGTTCCACATATACCCTTTTCTCACAGAGGTCCTCGCACTTCTGGCAACCAGCCAGGTTTTTTAATTAAAGAAGTTATGTTAGAAGCTGCAGATTCACTTTTTGAAGATTTCAAAAATAAAACCAAAATAGTTTCGGCTATAAGTACGTTGCAGTTATCAGCAAGAACTGTAACTAGAAGAATCGAATCAGTTGCAGTTTATTTAGAAACAGAATTAGCAAATGATATGGAAAAATGTGTTTTTTTTTTCGCTACAGCTGGAAGAATCGATAGACATAACAGATACATCACAATTAGCAATTTCAGTGAAAATGATATTTGATGATTTTTCTTCAAAAGAAGAATTACTTAAAATTCTTACATTGAATGGCCACACTAGAGGAGAGGATATATTTTCCATTTTTAAAGATTTTGTACTATACGAGAAATTACCAATTCACAAATTAACTTCAATTACTACTGATGGTGCACGAGCAATGACTGAGAAGGAAAATGAATTTATTGGCTTCTGCAGACAGAACCCTTTATTTCCTAAATTTATTGATTATCATTGTCTTATTCATCAGGAAATGTTATATGCTAAAACTGTCGATTTTAAACATGTCATATCAATTCTTACAAAAATTATTCATTCTATAAAATCAAAAGCAACTCAACACAGGTTATTTACATTACTTTTGAAAGATTAAAACGTTGAAAATGATGACCTCCTATTACATACTGAAGTGAGGTGGTTGAGCAGAGTTAAAATACTAAAGCGATTTATTATTCTTTTGTCAAAATAAAAGAATTTATTCCATGAAGAGGCGATTTTTACGAAGAATTAGAAAATAAAAATTGATTAATAGATCTTAGATTTCTAACAGATATAATGACATAGTTTAATCATTTAAATCTACAATTACAAAGGAAAAATTCTCATATTGCTGATATGATTAGTGCAGTTAATGCTTTCAAGTGTAAGTTGGAACTATTGAAATCCCACCTGATGAAAAATTCATTGTCACATTTTCCAAATGTAAAACATATCAATGAAAGAAAGTTTGAATAATGAAACATTTAGCACTACTTCGTTTATAAAAATCATAGACACATTATTAGAAGAGTTTTCTTCCCGCTTTCAAGATTTTGCGACTTTAGAACCTGTTGTTAGATTTTTTGTAAATCCGTTTAACATTACTGTAGATGATATACCTGCTATAATTTCCAATTACTTTGATCTAAGTAATAGAGAAGAATTCGAAATAAAAATAATTAATAAAAGAACATAATTTTAAAAGCTCATCATGATGACAAAATGTTCTGGAAGTTAGATAGAAATTCTTTTCCTATTCTGAGAAAATGCTCGCTCATCAATCATCAACCCGAGATCTCTTGTCTCCCCTACTTCCTCCAGTATAACTCCTCACATAGAGTATGCAGTGTCCCACTGATGTTTCCCAAACCTCAAGACCTTACATTTTGCTGTATTAAACTGATACCACTATTCATTTGCCCATCTGTCTAGCTTATTCAAATCCTCTTGTATGACTACCACATCTGCAGTATTACTAATAATCCTTCCCAGCTTCGCATCATCTGCAAACAACTGAATATCCCCTTGCAATCCACTGGCAATGTCATTGATATAAAAGTTAAACAATATAGGTCCTGGTACTGAGCCCTCTGGGACCCCACTTCCTTGTAACCATCTGCTTCCTTGAAACTGCCCCACCATATGCAACTCTCTGATACCTATCGGACAACCAATCCTGAATCCAGTTGACCAATCTGACATCCAGACCCATGTGCTGCAACTTAAATATCAGCTTATCATGTGGCACCCTGTCAAATGCCTTCGCTAAGTCTAAGAAAATGGCAGTATATGCCTTTCCCTCATCTAATGCTCTTGTAACTTTATCATAAAAGGTTAGCATATTGCTAAAACAAGAACGCCCCTTCACAAATCCATGTTGACTCTCACAGATAACAGTACCCTCATCTGCCCAATGCTGTATACGGTCCTTCACTACTTTCTCCAATATCTTACTAACTACTGATGACACACAAACTGGTCTATAATTAGACATTTCCAGTCTGCTACTACCCTTATGCAATGGCACTATCTTACCTTCCTTCCATTCCATGGGCACCTTTCCAGCAGCCAGACTTTCATTAAAAAGCCAGGACAAAGGCACTCTCAGTTCCCTAGCACATTCTCCCAAAACTTGTGGTGAAATACCATGCAGTCCCACAGCTTTACTGACATCCAGAGTACTCTGTATTTGAAACACTCTCTCCACCTGAACCTCTAAACCTCGAACCTGCCCTATCCCTCTAGTATTAAAACTGACTCCTCCAGGATGAAATACTCCAATAAAGTGTTCATTGAACAATTCCACTATGTCCTTTGCATCAGTCACTCTATTCCCATTTTTATCCCACAATATCATTCTTCCACAGTCATTTCATCTTTTGGGCCACATATGCTAAAAAATTCTCTAGGATTTTTTTTGGATCTTAGGGCTAATCTCCTCACAAATTCCAGTTTCGTCTTCCTTACCATACTAGTCACTCTTCTGGCCTGTGTCTTATACTCTTCATGCATCTTCTCTTCACCTGTCTCCTTATATCTCTTCCACAGCCTCTTTTTCGCATGTTATTCCTGTTTAATATTGTTTATCATCCACTTTACTCCAAATTGTGTCCTCTTGTTCACTCATGGTATACACCTTACCATTTCTGCTAACATATATTATTTCATAATTTCCCATGCACTAATGATATCCCAGTTGATATTCCAATTCCTCCCTCCATGAAACTTCCCCAAGTTGAAGTCTTAGACTATTATAATCACCTGCCTTATAATTCCACATACGTTCCTGTCTCTTTGATACTCCTGCATGTCTATTCATGTCTAATTTTCCAAGTCAAAACCATATGGTCACTCTCTCTCCAACTGGTGGGAGAGATGTCATCTCAGTTATTATTAAATCTTCTGATGCTATAACCAAATCCAAAACTCTTGAACCTCTTGTTCCCTCTATTACATGTTGCCTAAGACATTTGTCCCTCAAAAATTCTAGAAATTCCATTCCCTTATTGCTACATGCATCTTCCTCTCCCCAGTTTATACTACTGTAGTTAAAATCTCCCATAACAATCATTCTTCTTGCACTTGCCAAACTCAACTGTCTAAACATTTCCTGGTCCCCACCCATATAATGTGTACATGTATAATACTATGTATTAAGAGATGTACAAGGCCATTTTTCTCATTAAATCCTATTGAATTTATATTTTTTGTATTCATTTACTATTTTATTTTTTATGGTATTTTATATTCATTCATATATGACAAAAATATGTTGTAAAAGCGAGTTAAATAAAATAATGTTAAAATTTGAAATCTCATTTTTTCTTAAAAACAACTAATCATAGTATCTGTAAGCTAAATGAGAGAAAAAATGCCTGTGTCATGAGCCCTCCATAATTTTCAAATTTTATATTGTGCTCTGCATATTAAAATGGTTGCTGACCTCTGGTCTAGAGTATTTATGTTAATGTGTCCTATTAGGATGAGCCGGGGCTGTACAGTGTTCAATGCCATGCTTCTAAATCATGCAGAAAACTCAGTGCCTTTTTATGTGGGGGTCCTGTACATTATGTTTATCGTGTATTTGACACTATGTTTGTCATTATTTGTGATTTCCAATATTAGTGTTTCCACATATTCGAAATGAGCATGTTTTTCCATCACGTTATATTTTTATTTGATAAATGCCATGATTCTGCCTCCTCTTTTGTTTAGTCTACATTAGGTGCAGGACCTGGTAGTTGTTGACGTTGTGTGCATAAGCTTCTGTGTTATTTATTGCAATTTTGGTCACGATTAGTATGTCTATGTTTGTTAAGGTGTAGTTGAGCAATGTTATCAGTGAAAGCCAGTGTTTCTTGCCACTTCTTATGTTTTGTGGGTATGATGGTGAAAGAAATTTGAGGAAATGTCTGTCCATTTCAAAGAGTTAAAGACTGAAATTTATATTTTCTGACAGGATATGTTCGCCCATATTTGCAATCTCCATGCTATAGTTTTTAGAGATAATTTTAAATATTGCTCTTAAGGATGGGAGAGTTAATGTACTATATTGATGGACTGCTTAGTTGGATCCTCTTGCAATATATAAACTCGAGTGTTTTCATTCTGTCTCATAAAGATCTGTGAATAGTCCACAGAAACTTGTAATTTTTTCTGTTTTTGTCTTCCTTACCTGGTATAGTAGATTTTTAAAGTTGGGAGTATGGTGTTCAGATATATAAATTGAAGTTGGGAACTGCTTATCAGTTAGGATCGATGTTGTTGGCTTTGATTTCTTTCTTGCTGCTAGAATGAGGTCTCTCGGAATTTTGCTGGTAAATCGAGCGATGATTGGTGGTGGTCTCCCTTTATTTAATAATAATAATAATTATTATTATTATCATTATCATTGAAAATGTATTTTTCACTTGGTTAGAGTATAATAAATTTAGTTTAATCCTTTATCCAAGTGTGAGCAAACAAAGTTTGCGCCTGAAAGTATCTTCAGGACTGGGTTAAGGTGGTACAACACCAAGGCAACTCGTTGCAAAGGTGGAGCAATTTAGTTTAATCCTTTATCCAAGCGTGAGCAAACTTAGTTTGTGCCTGAAAGTATCTTCAGGACTGGGTTAAGGTGGTACAACACCAAGGCAACTCGTTGCAAAGGTGGAGCAATTTAGTTTAATCCTTTATCCAAGCGTGAGCAAACTTAGTTTGTGCCTGAAAGTATCTTCAGGACTGGGTTAAGGTGGTACAACACCAAGGCAACTCGTTGCAAAGGTGGAGCAATTTAGTTTAATCCTTTATCCAAGTGTGAGCAAACAAAGTTTGCTCACACTTGGATAAAGGATTAAACTAAATTTATTATACTCTAACCAAGTGAAAAATAAACTTTCAACATCTTTCTCTAAATCCAGAGTAAATTATTAAAAAAGGGTGGCACACCAATTGGCAATTCCTATAGGTGGAGATGACCTGCTAATGCTTCTGCCTGATATCTCCACTTGGGCCTGGCTCCCACTGAAGAGACCTCAATAAAGGTCGAAACTAGTCTGGGTAGTGGCCCTTCCCTTAATGCATAACATTAGACATATCCGCAAGGAGATGTGTTTTGCATTATAGGAGATACTGAGATAGGAGTGTTGGTAGCTTGCTCTACCTTTGCAACGAGTTGCCTTGGTGTTGTACCACCTTAACCCAGTCCTGAAGATACTTTCAGGCGCAAACTTTGTTTGCTCACACTTGGATAAAGGATTAAACTAAATTTATTATATCATTATCATTATTTACTATATCTCCATAGAATCTGGAGATGCATCATGGGAGACTCACACTACACACACAAAACTTATCATACCTCTTCAACTCATTCACTATCAGAGCACTTAGAACTATTTGTGGAAATCTATTCCACTCATTCACCATTATGCACACAAAAAATGTAGTCCACACTCTTACACAACTTCTGCAGATGATCCCTAGTTCTCTATTTGTCATATATTGAAAAATTTCCTTTGCCTCAATTTTATAAACTTTGTTAAGATCTTATACAATTCTGTCATGCACCTCTTATTTTCACTTATCAACTAAACTTTGTAACCCACACACCCTCAACTTGCAACATGTCCTCTAAACATGAACTCTTTGTCCACTATTATCCCAAAAGTCCCTAGCCTCATCAGTTTCCTGCAATTCAGTACCATCAGTATGATACACATTAAATCTCTTGTGGTCAGTTGGTGATTGAATGGTGGAGATGGAGTTGTAGAGCAGATGCCCTCCCTCAATGAGTCCTTGGACTCCCTGGAGGCGTGAAATAATAATAATATCTACATCACCATTATCAGCTATTGCTCTTCCCAGTTTTGCACCATCAGCAAACAACTGAATATTCTCCCCTTAAATCTTTCCCTATATCATTGATATGCAAATGAAAGAGTAGCAACCCTAGTACAGAACCCTGAGATACTTCACTAGTCATTATCAAACTCCTCATTCTCTCTGGTGTCCGTCAGCCATCCCCCATATCCATGCTACTAGATTCATATCCATTCCCATTTGCTCCAACTTTTTGTAACAGGTTCCAATGTGGCATTCTGTCAAATGCCTTGGCAAAATCTAGCAACATCATACTGTAGCCATTTCCTTTATCCATATCCACTGTCACTTTATTATAAAATGTGAATAAATTACTAAGAAAGAATCTTCCCTTTACAAAGGGAAGGTCCTTTCTTAATATATCAGAAGTGGTTGTTATAACAGTTAATATATCAGAAGTGGTTGTTAAAATATTGGAAAAGTTGGTTAAAGGTAAAATCCTTCAAGATGTTTCCTGAGTCTGTCATAATTACCAGCTTTATAGTTTAACCCTTTATTGACAAAGAATTCCACATGTTTAGCAACTTCTCAGTACAAGACTGCAGTATCACAATCCCTAATTGGAGGCAGAGTGTCTACCTTGGTTATGGATGTATCTTCTTATTCTGTTACCAGATCCAACACTCTGAAATTGTTTCAGGTGATTATCCCTTAGAAACTGTATGAATTCCACTTCCACCTTATCATGCCCTCTTTACTCCCTCCAATTTATGTCCCCATTGTCTCCCATAATAATTGTTCAGCCTGCTTTCATTGTGCTAATCTTCTGATACATGGCATCTGCATCTTCCTGTGGACCTACTGGTCTATAGCAGAGACCTGCAATATATTTTGTCCTATCTCACACGAGACAGTCTAAAATGAACCATCTCCCCTAGATCTAAAATCTTCTTTAATTTCTAATTTTAGGTCCAAGAACATGTTAAAATGTATATACCCAAATGCTAGAAGTATCAGAAATAAGAGAGAAGAGTTTTTGGTATTGGTCAGCTTGACTTGGCCAAAGATTTTAGGCATCAGTGAGACCTGATTGACAGAAAATGATATAGTTCTTCAGCTATCATCAGCAATACCCACTTCCTGTCCTGTTCACTCTATCCTCAATGAAAATACAATACTAATATGTTTAGCCCTGTTACTCTATCATTTCTGTCAACCAGGTCTCATTGATGCCTATAATTTTTTACAAAGCCAAAATGACCAATACTCATAACTCTTCTTCCATATTTTTGACACTTCTGGCATTCATGTACATACATTTTGACATCTCTTTGGACTTGCAGTTATCCTTGTGTAATGTCGTTATCAACTCACTTGAATCTGAAATTTGTGTAATCCCATTGCGTAATAATTTCTGTATGTACGCTCATTTATCCCAGAGGTTGCCAGACACGTGCTTGTTTACATCCCCCCCCATATCACTAGTTTCTCTGGTTTTTCCCTTCCAAACTTTCACTAAACAACACATTAAACATCTAATGATGATGCAAAATTAGGTATGGTAATAGTGAATCAAGACTATGTGGAGAGCTTGCAGGATGATTTAAATAGGCTGTTAGTATGGGTAAAGATAATGGGGTAAGTTTAATGGGAGAAATAGAGTTATGTATTTTAGGATAAATTGATTACAAGCCATATATCCCATTGATGTAACTGTACTCCAGGAAATAGATGAAGCTAGGGATTTAGGGGTGGAGGTAGACAGGGTTGAAGTTTAGAGGATATATTGCCAGGGTTGCTAATGTAGTTCATAAAGTTACTTGAAGTTGTTATTCCTCTTTATAAGGCCTTGATACATCCACATCTGGATTCACTATACTCAGGTCTGGTCTCCTGGATTTCTTGGGGTTGAGGAAGAGGTGGAGAAGATTCAGAGGCAAGCAACCAAGATGATGATTGGTTTGTGGAACATTCCCTATGAGGATAGATTGAGGATGTGTGGACTGCAGAAGTTAGCTGATAGGTGAAAAAGGGATACAATAGAAATATTTAAGGTACCTAAACAGTTTTATAGGACAGATGCAGGGGAAATATTTTAGCACTTAGCTCAGGAGGGAAGAACAAGAGGTCATCCCTGGATTTGAATAAAAGCGTGGTTAGTAGTGATGTGAGGACTAGATTTTTATATAAGTCCTCACATTTTTATATAACTCCTGTTATAACTCCTGTCTTCGGATGCCAGGGAGGGCTCATAATAATAATAATAATAAATACAGCATCACGGAAAAATATTACCAGCTAAGTGATATATGCATTATATATTTTTAATAGCGTCCTGCGTTGTGAATTATTATTATTATACAGGCATCTCCATGGAGTCTGAAGACTCATTGCAGGAAACCCATTCTATCCTTGGACCCATTAACAGACAAAACACTCACAACTGACTCTGGCAACCCATTCCACTCATTCACAACTTTTCAAGCAAAAAATCTAGTCCTCACATCCCTACTGACCACACCTTTATTCAACTTCCAGGGATGACCCCTTGTTCTTCCCACTAGCCAAGTGCTGAAACATTTCCCCTGCATCTGTTCTATAAAATCCTTTAAGCAACTTAAATGTCTCTATCATATCCTCTCTTTTTCTCTTATCAACCAACTTCTGCAATCCACACGCCTTCGATCTTATCCTCATAGGTGAAAACATTCCACAGACCACTTATCATCTTGATCACTTGCCTCTGAACCCTCTCCACTGCTTCCTCATCCCCAAGAAACCCAGGGGACCAGACTTGAGCACAGTAATCCAGATGTTGGCATATCAAGGCCTTATAAAGCGGAATGACAGCTTCCTTATCTCTACTTTTTTCTTTATCTCTACTTGGCTATTGAAGAACCTTAATGGGTTCTTCAATAGCTAAGTAAACGTATCGGTAGCCTTAGCAATAAGTCCTCTAAACTTTAACTCTCTGTCTACTACCACCCCTAAATCTCTAGCTTCATCTATTTCCTGAAGTACAATGCCATCATTGTGATGCACAGCTTGTAATCTATTTATCCCAAGATGCATAACTTTGCATTTGTCAAATTAAACTGACACCGATTAACTTTTGCCATACTTGACAGCCTATTTAAATCGTCCTGCAAGCTCTCCACATCATCTTGATTAACTATTACTCTACCTAATTTTGCATCATCAGCAAATAACTGAATATTTCCTTTCAGGTTATTTCCTATATCATTTATATACAAATTGAACAGCAGTGGTCCCAGCACTGAACCTTGTGGTACACCACTAGTCACCTGTTTTCACCTTAATTCTGCCCTCCATATAACACTTTTTGATATCTATCCAGCAACCATCATCTTATCCACTTAACCAGTGTCATGTCTATTCCCATTTGTTCTGATTTGTGGAACAGAGTTCCATACGGTATTCTGTCAAATGTCTTTGCAAAATCATCATGTAGCCATTTTCTTTATCCAACTCAGCTGTTACTCTGTAATAAAAAAGTTAGTAAATTACTAAGACATGACTGATCCATCACAAAGCCATGTTTATCTCATACAGTATCATATTTTTATCTACTCATTCTTGAATTCTTTTTTTGACTAACTTTTCTAGTAATTTTACCATCACATCTGCGGTAGTGATTGGTCTATCATTTACTACTGCATGCTTAGAACCTTCCTTATGCAAGGGAATTATTTTGTCCTGTTTTCGCTCCCTTGGAATTCTACCAGAGCTGAGACTTAAATTAAAGAACCTAGTTAGAGGCACTGCTTGTTTTCTTGCACATTCTTGCAAAACCCTAGCTGATATCCCATCTAATCCCACAGCTGTATTTACATTGAGATTCTCCAATATCCTAAGAGCCTCCAATTCATCCACCTTTGTTCCCACATCAGTGTCTGTCACATAGGTTAAAGCCAGTAACCTCACTAGGATATATAACCTTGCAAAGTGGCCACTCAGAAACTCAACTATTTTATCTGCTTCCGTCTCCTCATAACCATTGTCACTCATTAAGGTTAATATTCCATAGTCATTCTTCCTCTTACTTGCCACATAATGTAAGAACTCTGGGATTTCCTTTGGCCTGCTTGGCTAGATTCTTCTCATAATTCGATTTTGCTTCCTTGCCATGCTTGTCACCTTTCTTGCCTGAGTCTTGTAATGTTCATGAGTTTTCTGGTCACCTTTCTCTTTATATACTCTCCATCATCAGCTCATGTTTAATGATATTACTCATCCATCTAACTCCTACCTGATTAACTCTTGTTACCCAAGGTATACAATTTAATATTGCTTTCTCTAGATTACCCTTAACTATATCCCATGCACTACTAATATCCTTACCCTTCAGTGTTTTATGCCATGGTACAGATTTAAGAATCTTCCTAAGCATGTCATAATCACCTGCCTTGTAGTTTCACAAATACCTCTTCTTGATAGAATATTCCTCATGTTTTACAATCTCCCAAGTCAAGACTGCATGGTCACTTTCACCGATTGGAGGTAATTGGAGGTTGTGCACCTTGGTTATGGATGGCTCTTCTTATCCTATGACCAGGTTCAGTACTTTCCCACCCCTAGTCTACTCCATCACATGATGACTTTAGTAATTATCTCTTAGCAGGTCTATAAATTCTATTTCCATCCTGCCATGTGATATTTCTTCCTTCGTCTATATCTCCATAGTTGAGGTCGCCCATAATAATCATTGGACTAATTTGGTCATGCATGTCTTCCAGATCTCTGGAACTCTCTGGCCTATAGCAACAACCCACTGTATATTTTGTATTACTGGCCTAATCTCATACTAGATTGCTTCAAATGAACAGCGATCCTACTGCCAGTCCCCTATTCTTTTTGGTTGCAATTCATCTGCTATCATCAGCAGTATCTCCCCCCCCCACACACATCCTATCTTGTCTATCTTCCCTGAAAATACTAAACCCTTCACATTCAATTCCTGTAACTACATCATCTGCTGTTAGCTAAGTCACACTAATACATATAACTTTTGGTGAGGTTGCACAAACCAATGCCAGTACTCTCTCTTGTTCCCGATACTTCTGTCATTAGTATATAGAAACTGCGCGTATCTGAAATAAGGAGAACAGAATTGTTGCATTGAATAGTTCATTCACCTAAAAATTGTTAGAATAAATGAAATACGGTTGAATGAAGATGACATCCTGATAGGAATAGAGGATGAGGAATATGATGGTTTCATGAAGTATTGATGGTGGCAGACAAATTATGCGCATTCAAGGGCATAGTAGCAGTTTGAGGCAGTATAGTGTTGAAGGTAGAGATATACAGAATGAAATATTTGTGAGAGTTATAAATAACGTAATGGTGATGTGCACAAAATGTAAAATATTTTATTTATCAAGTCTATAGAATTACATCCCTTTGATGATCTCCTGCAATGTTTTGCACCTGTTTCCATTGTGGGAACTCCTGGATACCATCATCAGAGTGTTGCCTGTTGACATCAATGATAGTGCGATCTACTGCTCAAAGAACCTCTTGCACATCACAAAACTGTAAACCTGTGAGGGGGCTTTTTCATTTTGGGAAACAAGTCGAAGTCACAAGGACTCATCTGGTGAATGCGGCGGATGTTCCAATAATTCACATTGCCACCCATCTAGCATCTCTATCACCAATTGCAACACATGAGATCGTGCATTGTCATGCAACAAACATAGGGAAGAACCTGTGAAAAAATGTGGTCACTTTCTCCTTAAAGCCAGATGCAAATGGTGTTGAGAAATCATGGATAGTACTATGCATTAACAGTTTGCTCTTGGGACACAACATGATGAAGAATGGCACCTTAAATGTCGTAAGTGATGATCTGTAACTTTAACTTTGCGGCTTT
Source organism: Typopeltis vanoorti (assembly GCF_054136105.1). Lineage (NCBI taxonomy): Eukaryota > Metazoa > Arthropoda > Arachnida > Uropygi > Thelyphonidae > Typopeltis > Typopeltis vanoorti. The sequence continues at coordinate 97,946,272 of NC_143570.1, read as the reverse complement.
CCTGATGAAGTTTTTTCCGACGTGGGGGTGATCGTGAATTGTTCCATTCATTGGATTGTATCTTCAATTCAGGCTCATAAGCCCTTGCCCAAGTTTCATCAATGGCTACAGTCCGATTCAGGAATATATCCCCTTAATTTTTGTATCATTCCAGATGGAGGCCAGCAACTGCATACCTTTGCCATTTTTCATCTCACTCAAGTGATGTGGAAACCAGTAAGCTGAAATTTTGCACGTACCGAGCCTCTCTTTTAGGATGTGCCAAACACTTTGGTGGTTTCTGTGTATTAAGGCTTGAGTGCTGGGAAAAACTCATAATAAACATTTAATGGAGTGAAACAGTATTAGGAACCAATTAAAGGAAGTATTTAATGCTTCCAATATATTGTCTCAGTTACAGAGACATCATCAGGGAGTACAAAATGAGATGTATCACACACACACACACACAAAGGCATTACAAAACTAACTGAAACACGTAGAAGAAAGATTGGAGTCCTAATTAGGTGGGATGCCTTCTGTGGACACCATTCGGTGGCCTAGGATGTAAACTGGGATCTCAAAGTATTAGAGTTTCCCATATTTTAGGAAGTTTTATGCAACCATATTTATTTAAATTAGGCTGATTTTTAAGAGCAGTAGCAGATCCCAAAAACAGTTTTTCTCTTCTAAATTTACTGTGATGGAGCATGATGGTCTTCTTCCAATTGATTCTGTGAGCTATATCCAAAGCGTGGTTTGCAAGCCATGTTGACAGTCATGATTGCAGATGTATTTTTTTATGTTCTTCCATTTGGATAGTAGTTGATATTCCTGTCTGTCCATAGTAGGCCAACTTGCAGGAACAAGGAACTCTATATTCACCTGGAACTGAGAGGGGAGGGAATTTGTCTTTAGTGGAGTGGATAAGGGTAGCTAGTTTTAAGTGTGGCTTGAAAGTGGCGCAAAGATTGTATTTCTTTAAGACTAGATTTTTTTTTTCTGATGTACCTCAGACATAGGAGATGGTGATAGCATTACAAGAATCTTTTTGAAGAGAAGGTCATTGATTATTTTTTTAATATTATGGGAACTCTGATGATTAGATTGAAAAGTGTTGTGTACATGACTGAGTTCTGTTGCAAGAGAGAGGTTTCATTGGAACAAAGATTATAAGTTGTTGCCAGGCTTCCCTAAGGCCATGATAACAGTTACTCGCAGCTTTACCTCACACAACCAGGACCTTGATCGAGAATTGTTGTTCTAATCTAGTGAACATACCTTAGAATGGGCTGTGTCACCTTGTGCACTTGTAAAACATGCAACTAGTGCCTCTCTCTGTCAAGAGTAACATTTTAGTTGCAACATTGTCAGGAGATGTAGTTGGTAACTCAAATGTTACTCTTACATCCTACAACCCTCATAGTAGGATGTTTCTATAGACCTGGAATGTGGAAGGTAGTGAGAATAAAATATATAGGCAGATAAGATATGTGGCAAATAAGAAAAGATTGATCAATATGGATGATTCTTTAAATATGGTAATATTGACTAGTATAAAAAGATGAGATCCGGGAACAGAGAGAATGAATTTCTTGAGTTTTTGAGAGAGAGAAACATCAGACAGTATGTAATAAATTGCCCATGAAGATCAAGAGTTTGAATTCGATCATCTCATCTCAGGACATTGTTATAAATGGGGGTTTAAAATCACTTCATGGTCCAGAATGACCATGAAGTGATATCACCTGTGTAGTGGTCAGAAATATGAAGACTTCTGTAAGAATGGAAGAACTGTAAGGATTAAAAACTAAAAAGACAGCTTGAAGTTATATCACAGAATAAGAAATTTGATGGAAAACAGATCAATGCTGCTTGGACACTACTCAAATAACTGGCAGAGGCAAGGTCTGGAGGCTAAATGAGGTAGGCATGAAATGGATGAATGAAGAGGTGAGGCATGCAATCCAAAGTAGGCATGATAGAGGTAACACAAGATGAGGGGTAATAATCAGTTGCATGAGGAGCACAGATAGTATGCCAAGAAAGTGACTTGCCTGGCAGGAGTAACAAAAAAAAAAAAAAAAAAAAAAAAACGTGCAGTAGCAGTTAGCTATAGAGGGGAAAAAAAACTCAAGTTCATTCAATACATAGCTATAAGAAGAAAGAATGGTTTGGAAGGATAATATTTACTTGTGAAAATGATAGAATTATAGCCACTGAACAGGACATAGTTGAGATATTAAATAAGCAATTCATGAAGGTATTTGATCCCTGTGAATGTGTTGTACAGAACTTGAGTTCTGGGAAGAGAGGATGGTGAGACTGATTGTGAGTGAGTAGGAGATATATGAGGAATTCATTAAACTTGATATTAAGCTGTTATGATATGTGTTGAGGGAATGTCCTAGCATGTTAACACCTTTTTGACCTAGATCAGTCTGTGAGTCTGGAGAGTACTTAAAATGCTTGTTAGTTTCCTAAAGGAAGATAGTGTTTTAACAGTCTTCTTACTTATTATAACATGGTGACAAATGCATTGGACAAGGATTGGATTTTTGCCTTTTTCAAAATTTAATCTTTGTCCAGTCCTTGAATGTGTATTGCCGGAGAGAGTGTGGTGAGTGCATTTAAGGCGATATGATGAGCTGTGTGTGTGTATATCAGTGGGACTTCCTATGATAAGGGTAATAATAATTTTTAAAGGCTTCATGTCAGACATACAGTGAAGACAAATCATTAAGTGTCAGAGTGATTTACTGTTTGTTTCTTGTCTACTATTTTTACTACTACTTTCTGCTGTTTAAATGTATTAGTTCATATCATGTTAATTATCATATACATTTACTTCTTATTTTTGTTCTACTTATGATTGAAATAAATCTTCTGAAACTTTATAAACGAATTTCTGCATTTTTTGTTTGTTTCGCTTAATCTCGGGTTACATGAAATTATTATGAAAAGCATCATTCATGTAAATTGAGGAATTGCTATATTTATTTTTAAAATGTAATGCAATGTGTAGTAATAGCCTTGATTCCCTGTATTCAAAGTAATTGGATGGTTAAAACAAAAAATTTTAGCAAACTTTATATAATTTCGAATTTCAAATTTGTCTAACAGAATAAGTTATATATTTTTTACTTCCTTTAATGCTAAGCAGAGACTGTAAAATAAGCTCAAAATGCAGTTGATAATTAAAGGTCTTGTTTTTTAGGTTAACCGAATGAAGGAAGGGTGCCAATGTAACCAGGCCATTATGTTGATCACTGATGGAGCACCTGACACTTACGAGAAAATATTTAAAGACTATAATTATCCCAATATTCCCGTATGTTTTCCTATATAATATTTAAATAATGTCTGAAATTACTTTCTCTCACTCTCATTTTTATGTGGTTTATGTTAAAACTGATTTATTATTCATTTGGACATTAAAATGCATCCAAATGTCTAATGAGAAATTCAGGATCTGTAATATGATGATTGATGCCAGGATGGTAGGAAAAAAGATCCAGGTGGACTGATGTGGCTAGAAATACTTTAAGAAGATGTGTGTTAAGGCTTAAGTTTTGGGAGGACATCATGTTGGAAGTTTAAGGGAATATTTACAGCACCAGGAAAAGATTAAAAACTAATTTTAATGCTTCCACTATTTCATCTCAGTCACTGAGATATCTTCAGGTATTAAAAATAACTTTGTAACACACGCACACACACACAAAGAAAACAATACTAAATGAAACACATAGGTGACTAAAGCTTTATCTAGGTGGTGGGCCCTCTATGGTCATTTGGAGGTGGCTGAGGATGTAAAGTGGGACTTCTGACAATTATTATTAACCAAATTTTGGGAAGTTTTATGCATTCTCTTCATCATTGAGACTTTTCAAAGATATTCAACCGTTCTATACAGTAGTGAAGTTATCTTTGAAAAGTCTCAACAAAGATACCATTAGCACCTAAAACCTCAGCCAAAATTTTGCCATCACACCGAAAGAAGTGCCATTGCTAGACATAATGTACAACATAGAATGTGAAATCTGTCGCTTAGCTCCAGAAATAGCCAACACCATCTGACTTGACGTCGTCAGTATCCCCTCCCAGTCATTGCCTCCAAAAAAGTAATTTATCTTCTGGTGAACTCACTGCTCTCAGAAAGTTATGGAAAGATAAAAGTATTATCATCACCAGAGCAGATAAGGGTAATGTAACAGTTGTCCTTAACACCACAGAATATATTCGAAAAATGGATATTACTCTTCAAGAACGTATCGCAATCCCACAAAAATGCAAGTTAAAAAATTAGAAAACTTAAAGTATCTTCCTGGACATTACAAAAAAACTGAAACCCTTTGGTTCTTGCCCACTCCATGGATATATGGTTTACCAAAAATCAGAAACCTAATTCTCCCCTAAAACCTATAGTAGGTGCCACTGATGGTACAAATTGTCAAAACAGCTGACTAGCTCTCTTCCCCTTCCTCACTGGACTTACCACATCCTATATTAAAAACTCTACTTATTCTAAAATCTTGATTGAAAATCCAACTTTAAATAATATAGATATATTGGTAAGCTTTGACATCACCTCACTGTTTACCAGTATTCCCTTAAATGACACCTTAACACTCTTAAAAAACGTTTTTCCTTCTGATTTCCGAGATCTCTTTTCCTTTGTCATCATTTCTGGTTATTTTTCTTGGAAGAACAAAATCCTTCTATCTGGCTAAGATATGTTGATGATGTGTTTTCTATTTGGCCAGCAACATTAGACTCCTTCTTCAGTTACCTCAATAGTCTACATCCAGTTTATGATAGAAAATGAAAATAACAATAGTTTACCCTTTATTAGACACCTTAGTAACATGCCTTCCTAATGGTAACCTTTCCTTCACTGTATATAGAAAACCCACTCACACAGGCAGATACATTCACAAACTTTCCCACCATCACCCATCTCGACAATATGGCATTATTAAAACTCTAACCAAGAGAGCCTATAATCTTTGTTCCAGTGGAACCTCTCTTTCAACTGAACTCAGCCACATACATAACACCTTCCTTTCCTATGACTACAGTGATTACAGACTTAAAAAAACAATCGGTTCCTCCCCCATTCCTCGGCCATCATTTCAGAAGGATTTCAGAAATGCCATCACCATCTCATACATTCATGGCACATCAGAAAAACATCCAGGTCTTTAAAAAAAAAAAGTACAACCTCTACGTAGCTTTTAAGCCCCACCAGAAACTTGCTAATCTTATCCATTCTACCAAAGATCAGTTCCCTCCTTTCTCAGTACCTGGAATATATAAAGTACCCTGTTCCTGCAAGTTGGATTACTTTTCATACAGACAAGTAGATCAGTGACCATCCATTTAGAAGAACACAAATCGTACATCTGCAATCACAACTATGGTCAATCTGGCCTTGAGGCCATGTATTTGATATAACCCACAGGATCTCTTTGAAGAAACAACCATGCTCCACCATAGTAAATCTAAAAAGGAAAGACTGTTTTTAGAATCTACAGTGGCACTCAGAAATCAACTGAATTTAAATAAATACAGTTGCATAAAACTTCCCAAAATTTGGGAAACAATAATTGTCAGAGGTCCCACTTTACATCCTAGACTACGTACAACGCCTATAGAGAGCACATCACCTAGATAGAACTTGAGAGTCATCCATGTGTTTCATTTAGTATTGTGTTTTCTTTGTGTGTGTGTGTGTTACAACAGTTATGTGTAATCCCTGAAGATGTCTCATTGACTGAGATGCGAAATATTGGAAGCATTAAAATTAGTTTTTAATCCTTCCCTTGTGCTGTAGATATTTCATTAAACCTTCAACATGAGACTTTAAGAAGACTGAAATATAAGATCTCAGAGTATTGGAGTTCTTACACTTAACAGATTAATTTGGAAAAAAAATTGTCAACAGGATGTTGGTAATTATGTTAACTTAACTATCATTGTATCCCGTACACTCCTTTGCATGTACATGTGAGAAGTTGAATGATGAAAAAAGAAAAAAAAACATTAAAAAAATCCAGATTTATGCACTAGATTACTCTCATGATGATCAATATGAAGACCTTCTCAAATTTACAGATAGAAACTGATAATAGTAATAGAAGAGATCTATGAAAGGGAACTTTAATTCTTATTAATAGAAACTTTAATGCAAAAAATGAGATAGGTATTCTAAAGATGTGGAGGATGTAAATCAGGAAATTTGTGATTGATTAAAGAAACTAACAAAATTGAAAGATGCTCTTCAATTTTGTATGCCAACAGGTACGATTATTACTAACACTCTTTATTTCATTGAGATGTTTATAAATACACATGGATCTCATCTGATGCAAAAGAAAATATTGTACTGATTATATCATACTCAACAGAGAATGGAAAGCATCATTCTAAAATGTAAAAATGTTAAAGAAAATAGATGTTGGTTAGGATCATAACATTCTACCAGCAAAACTAATGTTTCAATTCACAACTGGCACCAATATGAAAAAGATCACAGATGGATGTGTTTCAAGGGGGAAAAATATATTAAATAGGAGCCTTAACTCTTTGAACACAGAATTTTGGGGAAAAGGGGGGGGGGGAATGAAGCATTAGATGCAATAAAACAAATAGTGGTCCGCTCGGTTAGTCTAGTGGCTGTGCGCTTCGCGACCGTATGTCTGGGAGAAGGAGTGTCCTAGGTTCGATTCCCATCGGAGATGTGAGGAGCTGAAGGATCTTCCTCAGCCATAGGTGAGCCAAGTGAGCCAATCTTGGGCATAGACAGTAGGGTTTCTCCCCAGTTTATTTGGGGTTTTCATCTCACAAAGCAGGCAAACCGGCCTTGAGAACTCAATATCGCTGCAGACATAGGATACATCAGGGCATAGGGCTTGACCACTTTATCCTGTGAACGGTTGAAGTCCGATGATTAATAAACCCTCAACACCGCAAGTTAAGAGAGGGGGAAAGGAAAATGAGATGAAAATAAATAGTACAAAAAAAAAGTTGTAATAATTGGCTTACTTCTGAAATAGACCTGTGAAATCAAAAGAAGGCTAAAAAGATTATAATGTTGAATACACCTGAATTACAAGCATATACAGTTTAAAAATAATTACATCTTTTAAATAGAGAAGGAAAATGAAATTGGATAAATCAAAAACCACACACACACATATATATATCAAAATGCAGTTATCCATCCTGATGGAAAATTAATATTTATCACAATGTTCAGAAATATATAAACCTATACAATTAAAAAAGGAAAGATCAAAACACTCGATCTCGATAAAATGAAAAACAAAATTCTGAAATTTAAGATGTCCATTTAGACACATTTTGGTAAAAGCAGAAAAGCAGTGAAATTATTGGATAAAACAGTTTGTAAATAATGAATCATCAAAATATTAAGGATGGGAATAAATGCTGCACTTAGATAGATTGAGAACAGAAAACTTCAGATAGAGAACAAATAATTATATGACTGGAAACTCATTCACTACTCTCAGAGTGAAAAATCTAATCCTAACTGCTAACCATGCTCTTCAGTTTTCATGGACAACCTATTGTTCTTCTCCTTCTTCTGGTAATGTACTGAAAATTTTCTTTATCCTTTCTATAAAACTATTTTATTAACTTATACTTTTCTATCATATCTCTTCTTTTCTGCCTATTAACCAACTTTTGTAAACCATAAATCCTTAATCCATCTCACCAGATATCATTCTGTATACCAGTCACTATCTTGATCACTTGTGCCTGTCTTCCTCCACCATTTCCCCATTTCTTAGAAATCTAGGTGACCAGATATGTGTAACAATCCAAATGTGGCAGTATCAAAGCATTAAAAGAAACAACTCCTTTTTTAAAGAAACTCTAGCCAAATAATCTTGTGAGTTACTACCACTTTGGCAATATGCTCTCTGAACTAAATCCTAGCCTTATCTGTTTCCTAGAGTCCACTTCTGAAATACATAGCTTATAATGTTATCAACCATCTGCATAGCCTTCCATTTTTCTGCATTAAGCTAGTATCCATTATTCTTGCTCTCATACTGTCAGAAGTCATTCTGCAGGATCTCTATATTGTCATCAGTTATTATTACTCTACCTAATTTTGCATCACCAAACATATCAAATGAACTTATATATTAATGATATATGAAATTGGAATATTGGAAGAATTAAGTAGTATTTTTAATCCTTTTTCAGGGCTGTTTCCCTCTGTTAAGCCCCAATAAGTATTTAAAATTACTTGAAGATAATTACAAATAATTTCCTTTATCATTAATATATAAATTAAATAGTAGCAGTCCAAGTACAATCCTGTAGTACACTTGCAATTCATCTAACTTGTTTTGGATTCTATTCTTACACATTCTCAGCCACCCTTGTTTTCACATCACCAGCTTCATATCCATCCTTGCTCCATTTTATATAAAGGTTGCAATGCATTTACTAATATATCTTTTGTAAAGATATACTCTCAAATGCCCTTGTTTTAGCTTCATATTCATCCTTGCTCCATTTTGTATAACATTTTCAATGCATTTACTAGAATATCTTTTGTAAAGATATACAGGTATCCCTCGATTAACATGGTTAATTAATCCCTCAGTGTTACCGCGTATATCAAAATCACGTTAATCAAATCTAATAATCAATGGTAAAAATTACAATTCATCCATGATCGATTACTGTATTAATAATTCATTTTATATGGTACTCTTTTAGGAAAGATAAAAAAATAAATGCAAAGTAAATGTTTAATAAACACTTGTACCTACATTATTTACTGCAATTTTTTATCAAAAGAAGTTATCAAGAGGTTTTAGTTTTAGTTGAACAGTTTTAGTTTTTTTCTTATCAGCATAAGTTCTACAATAACAAGCAAAATGACTCTCCAGACCTTTGCAAATAAGCAATAAAACATAAAGAAAAAACACTGCAAATACAATACATGATGGTACAAATTAAGTGGATATTGAATCCAACATTATTTCATAGCCGAATATAGAAACTACAAGAGTTTCTTGCCGAATATATAGAAACTAAAAGTTTCAGCAGATGTAAGCATAAGCAACCTTATGGGCAACTCATAGTAAAGGTGGAGTAAGCTCCAGATCGCTTTCCTTAGTGTTTTCCATAATTAAAAGCACATCTTCTAGAGGACATGTATGATAAATAAGCCTTTGGCTCTCTATTTCATTAATACATGATGGTTCATTTATTTTCAATTACAATCTAGAAATTATTGAACGAACAAAAAAAAAAAAAAAAAAAGAAGTTAACCATACTATACTGACATTGAAGGTCGCAGTATCTCTCAGATACAATTCACTGTCAAATATTACAAACCTTTACATAATGTGTTAAACCAAACTGACAGCAAAAAACAGTGTGGAATATCACTCGTAACATATGAATGCACAGCTATTCATGACCTCCAAGCTATACACTGAATTGTGTAAGAATATTTATATTAAACATTTTGCATGTATCCGTCAGATCAGCTGCAAGCTCCGAAGGGTTAAAGGCGCATTAATCAAAACTCTTGCTGCATATATCAAGGGATTGCCGCAATTAATTTTGGCGCGTTAATCAAATCCCATGTTAAGCAAAACCACGTTAAGCAAGAGATACCTGTATTCTCAAATGCCTTTATGAAGTGTACAGTATACTGTATCCATTCTATTTATCCATACTGTATGTCACTGTGGTATAAAACTGAATAAATATGATTGATCTACGCTTAGCAAAACTGTGCTGTTTTTCTCTCTCTCATCCCCTCCTCCATGGAGTGCTATATTCCTTTCCACCCATTCCTGAATATTGCCTTTGACCACCTTCATTGGATACCTTTGCTATCATTGTTAAAGTAATGGTCTGTCAGAGTAAAGACTAAAATTCATTAATTTGATGAGAGACACAATTTATATAAAAGGGTTGTTGTATGAAACGTGAAAGGGTTGTTAGAATAGGCAAGAGTGAAGAGAGTGAGAAAGTGAAAATCATCATTATTTTACCTCAATATGATAAAAATGAATTAAGAAGAAGGGCTATGATGGCAAACGATTCAATGCATAGGCTGTGTAGAAGAAATGGACGAGAGTTTGTGGATGAGTGGAGTGAGTTTGAGGGAAGATTGGATTTGTATAAGAGGGACAGCCTATATCTGAATGCATTTGATAACAGGAGTCTAGAAAAACTAATAAATGGTATGAGTCTTAACACAGAAAGTCAGGGAAACTAATTTATGAAGGGAGAAATGGCGAGAATGTGAGTTTAAGAGCAACAGTGTTATATAACTGTGTTAATGATGGGAATGGACCTTGTCATGGAAATTTTGACAAGGAGAGAACAATTTTGACTTCGTGTTCACCTGATTCGGACTCGTCAAACGTGCAAAGATATCTACATGTATAAGGCACTAGAGAAGAATAGAGATCTGCAAGTTGTCCAACTGTGTCATTCAGACCGCAGACAAGAGCATACAAAAGAACATGCAGGTAGATTATTATGTCTGTACACGAATGCTAGGAGTATCAGAAACAAAGGGGTAGAGTTTGTTGCCTTAGACAATGTGTTGGGACTTAAGATTGTAGGCATTAGTGAGAACCTGGTTATCAGAATCAGGCTAACTGGCGTCGAGTGTAAAGGGTACATTATTTTTAGGAAGGATAGAGAGGATAGGAGAGGATGGAGTGTGCTGCTAATGATATCAGATGACTTGAATCCAGTTAGAGTTGAAACCTATGATTGTTGCACTACTACTAACAGATATTTCATGTGGCAATGAGTTTGAAACCATCTGGTGTGAGGTGGCATCTAACAAATCAATTACATAGTGAGGGTGTTGTTACAGACCTGGTAGATTGGTTCCTAGTGATGAAAAAATGCATCACCAAATAGAAAAGATAAGCACGAAAAGAGTAATCATAATGGGAGACTTTAATTATCCAAATATTGATTGGGTAGCATTAGAATCTCATGAGAAGCATGAAAATGAATTTATTGATTTGTTGCAGGACAACTTCCTCAAGCAGCATGTGACAGAAGGAACTTGAGGTCAAAGAGTGTTAGATTTGATTATAGTGTCAGAGGGTGTTTCAGTTAAAGATGTAACTATTCTGCCTCCAGTTGGTGGCAGTGATCATGCGCTACTCATTTGGGAAGTGACTAAGTTTATGAATGTTCCATTCAGAAAAGGTTACATGCTAAACATGGCAAGCCTCACTGGCTGAGTGGTTAGCGTATCCGCTCTCCAGCCAAAAGGCTGCAGGTTCGAATCCCGCCGTGGGCATAAATGTTTGTGTTGTCTGTGGAAATTCTAGTGGCGGTGGTTGACGGTAGATGGCGTTGGTGTAGTTGCAGTCAGTCGGTGGATTGAGTGGTTGAGACAGAGTTTTTGGACAGGTGCTCTCCCTCAATGAGTCTTTGGACTCCCTGGAGGTGTCAAATAATAATAATAATAATAAACTACAAAGCATGAAATTATGATCAGCTGAGTAGTATATCGAGTTCAGTGGAATGCGATTGGTTGCTGGATGGGAAGAATATCGGCAGTGCATAGGAAGCATTTAAACAATACTTAAATGATGCAATATCAGAATATTATTATTATTACACGACACTTCCAACAGATCAAGTAGCACAACAACACCGACTGATGTGCGCAGACTTTAAATTAAGATCGAAGATAAGAACTTCTGGTTGCCATGGGATGAAGACAATTAAGTGGTTTCACTTAAAAGAAGAGAGTGTGAGGAATCATTTTAGGGAGAGAGTGTTAGAGAGGATTTCGGATGGACTGGAAAGTGTACAAGATTGGTGGAAACATAATTCAAAAGTAATCCTGAGCTGTGCAATCGAGGTGCTTGGTGAGACATCTGGAAAGATTAGAGAGCAGAAGGAGGGTTGGTGGTGGAATAATGATGTACAAGTGGCAGTGACAGCTAAGAGGAAGGCAAAGCAGAAGTGGGATGAGTCAAGAGTGGAAGAGGACAGAGAGGTGTACAAAGAGAGAAAGCAAGAAGCCAAGAGAGTTGTGGCACAGGCGAAAGCCATGGCATATCAAGATCTGTATGATCAATTAGAAACAAAGGAAGGACAGAGAAAAATTTACCAACTAGCGAAATGTAGAAATAAAGCAGCTAAGGACATCTTACATGTGAGGCAGATCAAAGATGCTGAAGGAAGAGTATTATGGAGAGATGTGGACATAAGAAACAGATGGAAAATATACTTTGAGGGACTTCTGAATGAGGAAAATGCAAGGACTCACAGAGGAGATGGGCAGCCTTCTGAGGGGATGGTGCAGAACATCAGTAGAATGGAAGTGACGGAGGCCATGAAGAGGATGAGGAATGGAAAAGTGGTGGGCCCCGACAGAATTCCAGTGGAGGCATGGAAGGCACTGGGGGAAGAGGGAATTGATCTGCTGTGGGACCTGTTCATGAAGTTTGCCAACAGGAAAATATACCTGAGGAATGGAGGGAGAGTACTCTTGTTCCCATCTACAAGGGTAAAGGGGATGCACAAGACTGTAAAAATTACAGAGGAATAAAGTTGATGTCCCACACAATGAAGATCCTAGAAAGGGTTCTTGATGGTAGATTGAGGGAGGAGGTGGAGATTGCAAAGGAACAATTTGGCTTCATGCCTGGTAGATCAACAACAGATGCTATCTTTGGGTTACGACAGATGATGGAAAAATATCGAGAGAAACAAAGGGAGCTACATCTGGTATTTATTGATCTGGAGAAAGCATACGATAGAGTGCCAAGGCAAGAAGTCTGGAGGTGTCTGAGGGAGAAGAAGGTGCCAGAGAAATATGTCAGGTTGGTGCAGGAAATGTACAGAAATGTGAAGACAAGTGTTCGGACCTGTTTGGGACAGACAGAAAGTTTTCAAGTAACAGTTGGCTTGCATCAAGGGTCAGCATTAAGTCCGTTTCTGTTTAATATTGTGATGGAGGTGGTAACAGAGGAGGTGAGAGAAGATGCACCTTGGACAATGTTGTATGCAGATGACATCTTGCTGTGTGTAGATTCAAGAGAAGAAGCGGAAACTAAACTGGAAAGATGGAGAAAAGTACTGGGAGAGAGAGGTATGAGACTGAGCAGAAGTAAGACAGAGTATATGTGTTGCGCAGTGAGCGGTGGCCAGGAGACAGACCTGGAGCTGGAAGGAAATGTCATCAGGAAGGTGAGAGACTTTAGATACTTAGGTTCGACAGTGGAAGAAGATGGAGGAGGTGAGAAGGAAGTGGGATGCAGGATACAAGCAGGTTGGAGGAACTGGAGGGAGATGGCTGGAGTGTTATGTGATAAGAGGGTGCCGATCAATCTGAAAGGCAAAATTTATAGGACAGTAGTGAGGCCAGCTATGACATATGCTATAGAAACTGTTGCCCTGAGGAAAAATAACATTAGCAGGATGGAAGTAGCAGAGATGAGAATGCTTAGGTGGATGTGCGGCGTGACCAGAAAGAATCATCTGAGAAATGACTATGTTAGGGGAACAGTGAAAGTTACGAACTTAGGAGCGAAAATACAGGAGGCAAGGTTGAGATGGTTTGGTCATGTGATGAGGAGGGAGGATGAATATGTGGGAAGTAGGGTCATGCAGATGGATGTACAAGGAAGGCGGAAGCGTGGGCGGCCAAAGAAGAGATGGAGGGAGCTGGTAGAAGAGGACTTGAAGATGAAGAACTTGGATGTGGTGACAGCCCAAGACAGGAAGGTGTGGAGGAGACTCATAACAAACAGTGACTCCACTTAAGTGGGAGAAGCTGCAGAAGAAGAAGAAGAAGAAGATTACATGACACTTCCAAGGAGACCACAGACTCATTGAGGGAGGGCACCTACTCTACAACTCTCCATCTCCACCACCTACAGTGAACCGCAACTATCATCATCATCTACACCAACATCATCTACTATTCATCACCATCATCACTATTATTTTCACAGACAATCACAAACATCCATGCCCACGGCGGGATTCAAACCTGCAGCCTTTTGGCTGGAGAGCGGATACGCTAACCATTCAGCTAACCAGGCTGGCAGCATGTGACAGAGATGTCTCATATGTCCTGAGAATTTGTAGAATAATTAGGGTAGGAGTCAAATGGTTGTGTAATGTTATTAAGCAAGAAATTTGTAAGAAAAGGACGTGGAAGGAATACCATGTGCATAAGGATGATGTCTATTATGAAAATTATAAACAGCAGGCTAGAATAGTCGCAAGTGTTGTATGGAAAGCAAAAGCTGAGTATGAAAAGAAACTAGCTCTGCATGCTTAACACATTCGCTGCCAACTAAGAGTATATTCGTGGTTGGTATATGAGCATCACAAGCCAACTACGAATGTACTCGTATGACGCTTACTGCTGGCAACGAGATTACCCGTACTGACCTTGAAGAAGTGAAATTGCTTGGCATACGGTAACAAACTATGCCCAAGTAGCGTGGCAGCGAACGTGTTAAAGACAAGCCACAAGAATTCTATCGATATGCTGCAAATAAAATAAAGAATGAATATGAAAGAATAACTCTTCTAAATACAGTTGTATTTAGAAGAGTTATGAGAGTTACAGATGCAGAAGAGGTTGTTCGTATAATTAGTGTTGATTTTGTTAAAAGCTATGAATCTGGTGTAGACACCATTGAGCTCACTGCTACCTCTTCACTGGATGAAGAAACTCAGGTGTATGAGGATGAGGTATTAGAGCTGTTGAACAAACTGAATAAGAATTCAGCAATAGGGACTGATGGGATATCAGCACGTGTGCTAAATGAGTGTTCAGCTGAACTGGCTAGTCCTTTGACCAGGCTGTTTAATATAAGTCTCAGAACAGCAAAGATTCCACTGGAATGGAAAGAATGTATGGTAATTCCATTGCACAAGAATGGTGCAAAGACTTAACCTCTTTGGAGATATCTGCAGTATGGATGACAGCAGAAAGATCAAAACCTTGATATTCTGTGCACCAGACAGCATAAACTGAAGAGGATGATAAACCAAGACAAGGCAGGTAGGTGATATAAAGGAGTGGTCTGCAAAGGATTTGCCAGAGTTGAGCTGCCTAGCAATGAACAGAATGGAATCACAGAAAATAGTGAAAACTGTTAGAATTATGGGCTTTGATGATGCTTTTAAAGCAGACATTTGACAGGAAGCTCATTCTAATTCCATGGAGATACATGGAATAATGATAAGTTAATTGTTTTTCTTGGTTCCCATTTCTGCGGTGTGACTGAGGTATTGTTGATCTGTTGACCTGTTAAGGTTGAGATTACCATAAAATTATATATCTATAATGCTGTGCGTATGATGTCATAATGACCTTTTTTTTTTTAGGTCCGAGTATTTACATATCTTATTGGCAGAGAAGTCACAGACACACGTGAAGTGCATTGGATGGCATGTAACAATAGAGGTGAGCTCTTGGATAATACTTGTTGCATTTAAAATAATAATATATGTACAATACAACTACAATAAATTACCTTTTTTTTTCTTTTTTTTTTTTTTTTTTTTCCAGAGATTGTAATCCTTGTAGAAAATGTGTTTCAAAGAATGGCAATGAAATAAAAGAGAAACATGATAAGTTCGTTTAGTATGTTTGAAACTAGTCAGTGAATGGATGTTGTGGAATATTAGCTGCTGTTGATTCATTTCATTCTGGAAAAGCAAGTTTTATTCCTGGAGGAATAAGAAGCATTTGATGGCCTAGAAATGCATGAGGAGAATGCATTTCGAATACTAAGTTCTCTGAAGGTCATTAAGATGGTGGGATTCAATGCGATTTCACTGCATGTTTTGAGAGATGTCGCATATGTCCTGAGAATTTGTAGAATAATTAGGGTAGGAGTCAAATGGTTGTGTAATGTTATTAAGCAAGAAATTTGTAAGAAAAGGACATGGAAGGAATACCATGTGCATAAGGATGATGTCTATTATGAAAATTATAAGCAGCAGGCTAGAATAGTCGCAAGTGTTGTATGGAAAGCAAAAGCTGAGTATGAAAAGAAACTAGCTCTGCATGCTTAACACATTCGCTGCCAACTAAGAGTATACTCGTGGTTGAACACTAATTCTGAAAATTACAACTACAGATTCAGATGAATCAGCTCATGTAAATTTGTGTAAGTAACAGTTTCAAGTAGAAAGCGGGTACGCATTCAAATTTTCGAATCACATGCAAAGGGGTTACGTGGTAGGCACTCAACAGGATAAAAGGCAAAAGGCTACACCAAGTGAATTGTGTTAATAGGAAGTTCGTTTTGTAAATGAATAAAGTTGCAAACTTGGATTTCTTGTAATTTCTCAAAGACATCATCTAGAGCAGTGGTTCTCAAACTTTAATGCTTCACGTACTCACTGGAAATGTGCGTAGCTGGCATACCCATTTGTATAGATAAATAAATGTATAGTTATATTATAACAATGGGAATAAAATAAAACACACACACACATGCACACTTTAAATTTTGTATTCATAAATTTCATATATCGATAAACACTAAGAGTGACATAAAAATTTAACAAACATGTATAGACATGAACTACAGTGCCCTGCTTCATCACTCAATTCTCAGAAATTAATCAATTTCAGTGTTCCCAACTTAGCGACTTTGTTACTAGATCTAGCGACTCTTGAGCTCTCATGGCATATCCTCAAAATTACCATGTTTTTACCATGTACTCCCAAGGGATACGTGTACCACACGTTGAGAATCTCTAATCTAGAAGGCTTCACATGGGGAAGAATTATCAGAAAGCTTGAAGACGGCTGCAGAATTACTGATATTGGTATAGAGTTTGAAATTTCACATAGTGTTGTATCCAAGCTTGAGGCAGTGTTGCAAACCAATGGAATGTGTTCCAGACATTTTCTAAGAAGCCTCCTTCACTCTACTGCAGAGCACGAAGACAGATTCTTGATTATAACAGCAAAATGTAATCGATGCACCACAGCAGGTCAGCTTGCAAATCTGCTCCATTTAAGCACAAGTATGTGGATATCTCAACAAACTATGGCAAGACATCTGCAACAAGTAGGCCAATATGCTGGAAGGCCGGCATATAGGCCTACTTGTTTATATCCCTTTATCCACAGTTAATCATATAGCATGTTTTCAGTGGTGTTGTATCCATAAAAATTGAACGAGATACCAATGGGCTAATGTACTCTTAACAAATTAGAATTAGAATTTTAGTCTTTCTTTAAATTCTAGACAACACTTAATTTGGGGCAGTGTTGCAAATTCATAAAATCAATGTTGTATCCATAAAAATTGAACCAGATACCAATGGGCTAATGTACTCTTTACAAATTAGAATTAGAATTTTAGTCTTTCCTTGAATTCTAGACGACACTTAATTTGGCGAAAGTAGTACTGCTTACCATTGCGAGAATGTTCTTGAACGGGATAGCTATGGCGGTGCTGGGGTCATGGTGTAGGGAGGCATTATGCTTAATGAATGCACCGAGCTACAAGTACTGGAACATGGGACTATGACTAGACGATATTGCAACCAAGTTTTTTAATGTCATGGTCAATTGTTCCATGGTGCTGTATGTAAAGAATTCATTTTTATGAATGACAGTACCATCCATGTCTTACACAAGTAGTGGAGATACTTCTGGACACCGAGGATATTAATCGAATCGAGTGGCCAGTATGCTTCCTGGATCTCAACCCCTCCCCCCCATAGAATGCATTTGAAATGCAATAGGGAGATGCGTTGCTGCCTGAAATTCGCCTCCAGAAAACAAACAAGGCCTTATACTTGGTCTGAAGATGAAGTGGCTAATTTGCCTCAAGAACTCCTGAATCACTTGGTGCTAAGCATGGTATGATGTTCTGGGAGCTGCACTGCAGTTCGGGATGGACATATTCCATACTAAAATGTCTCTCTGCATCCATAGAAAATTTGTAAATCTTGCCAAAAACATATTGCAATTTAAATTGTACAAAAGTTATAACATTTTTTTTTTGTGTGTGTGTGTGATATAATTTATTAGTATGTTGTCAATAAATTTATGTCTGCATTTGGCTTGTAGTTATGAAAATTTTTTCACATACAAGCAAAAATGTTGTTCGTCTTTAGCTTTTGTCACCAGTGTAATTATGCTTATGTTTTAGCTTTTTGAGAGAATTTGAATAAGCTGAAAAGGGGGAATTTGAATGGGGATATCAGTTTAATGCAACTGAGATCTTGAAATTTAGAATCTTCAAATGGGTGGGTACATATTCTATTGGTAAATCTATACTGAAGGAAGTGGATGAAGCAGAGGGATTGTGTAGTGATTGACAATATAAGTTTTAAGTTTAGGAAACAAATTGTGAAGTTGGTGTAAGCAACCCAGAGAATTGCTGCAATTCTAAGACAGACTTCGAAAAGTAGAGATAAGAGAATGGTGATTCCATTGTATGACGTCCTGGTCAAGCCACATCTGGACTATCGTGATCTGATTATCAGGAATTTGAGGAGGGTACATTAAAACCAGGGAGGACACAGATAAATAATGATACTATAATTATATTAGGACATTTGCAATGTTAGGTATTGAGGATAGACTGAGAACATTCAAACTACAGAGTTCGGTGATTAGAAGAAAAAGAGGTGACATGATTGAGACATTTAAGTTGTTGAGAGATATTTACAGTATTGATACAGGGGGATTTTTCATATAATAGAACAAGGACCTTTTATGTAACACAAGATTACGTAAAAGGTCCAATTACGTAACACCAGAAAAATGCTAAAAATGCTGGCAAAATGCTATGATCATCTCCATCTTTAAAAAAGATAATATTAATGAATGACAAAACTATAGGGATATTAGCCTTTTAAACACCAAATATAAAATATATTCAAGTCTCTTAAAGACTAAATTAACCAAATATTATGAAAATATTTTTGGAGAGGAACAAAATGATTTCTGTAAAGGCAGATGCTGCACTGTTGCATTTTTTCCTCTCAAACTCTTGATAGAAAAAATAAGAGAATTCAATTTAGAGATCCATATATTATTCATCGATTATAAAAAGACTTTTGATAAAGTCATTCATAATAAGCTACTGGAAATTTTTAGAGATGATAACATTCCTAACCAGTTAATTAATGCAATTTTCAATATATATATAACAATAACCAAATTACAATAAAGATAGTCACAGAAAAATCTGAATCACAGAACATAAGTGCAGGTGTCTGACAAGGATGTAGTCTATTGCTACTCCTCTTTAATATCTATATTAATAATATTATAAGAGAGTGGAGGGAAAGAAACAGTTTTGGCATTCACATAAATGATTAAACCAACATCGATACAACTTTATTTGGCGACAATCCAGTTCGAATTGAAGATAACGAAGATTCACTACAGTAAGTAGCCTTTTCATTAAATGAAATAGAAAAAACATAACAATATGGAAATCTCCACTTCCAAAACCAAAGTCATGGCATTTAAAGGCAGCGACCCAATTAGAAGCAAAATTTGCATCAGTGATGATATTACGCAGCAGGTCAATACATTCAAATATCTAGGCTACCACTTATCTTATGAAAGAGAGAAAGACATGCAACATAAAATAAACAGTTATATAAGAATAACAAAAACTGTCAATCAGATATTCAATCCAAATTTAATAAGCAAGAAAACAAGAATAAGAATCCATAACTCAATAGCTATCCTAACATATGCTTCAGAAGCCTGGACCAAGCAGATAGAAAAAGACGAAATGAGATTCATATGCAAAACAGTTGGATATAATAGACTATACTTCAAAAGAAATAGTGATATCTTAAAGGAACTTGTGGTGAGATCTGTTTTAGACTATATTGATCTTTATAGAGCGAGATGGAAACAACATACAGAAAGAATGAGTGAAGGAAGATTCCTGAGAGAGAGATACAGAGATATCGACATCAAGGGAGAAGAAATAGAGGAGAGCCTTTGAAAAGATGAGAAGAGACTGTAACAGGCCACAAGGTTTATTACTGGAAAGGAAGAAGAAGGACAAGAGACTGTCTCCGGAAGATATAAAAGGAAGTGGTGAATATGAACGTGAAAAGTGACTTTTTTTTTTGCAGGGAGGGTGGGTGGTTGGACCATTGAATTCATTGTCTGATAGTGTTGAATCTGGTGAATGGGTTTAAGGAGTGGTATGTTGTCTAAGATTGGCCTCCTGCGATGATTCTTATGACTTTCTGGAGGTCGTAAAAATAATAAAAAAAAATTTTAATTGCAGAATTTTCTTTGCTACAAGCAAGAGACTACCAAATATGCTAAAACTACAGCCATGGCATTAGACTGATGTATTACTATAGCATAATGTTGTTTATAAGTTTACTGCTGATCAGGATGCAATACCTGCTATATTGGATCAACTACTCATTCTTTATTTGTATCGTTATGAATAATTATAGAGAAATACCACTGTATTTAAGAACTTACTTTCATTAAAATAGAATTTGACGTTTTGATCTACAAATCAAGGTCATCTCCAGGAATACATACACACTGGACCACAAGCTACATTGGTACATCTCATGGGCTTGAGAATAACTGCTTGGTCAATCCTTCACCATAGCGTGACCTCTGATGGGAAACAAAACAAATATATAGAGAGATATAAATAAAAACAATTCTTCTTCTTCTTCTTCTGCAACTTGTCCCACTTAGTAGGGTTGCTGCTTGTAGTGAGTTTCCTCCACATCCTCATGTCTTGGGCTGTAACCACATTCAAGTTCTTCATCCTCAAGTCCTCCTCCACCACCTCCCTCTATCTCTTCTTTGGCCGCCTGCTCTTTCTCCTCCCATGCACATCCATCTGCATGACCTTTCTTCCCACACACTCGTCCTCCCTCCTCATCACATGACCAAACCATCTCAACCTTGCCTCCTGTATTTTTGCTCCTAAGTCATAACTTTCACCGTTCCCCTTACATAGTCGTTTCTCAGACAATCCTTTCTAGTCACACCACACACATCCACCTCAGCATTCTCATCTCTGCTACCCCCATCCTGCTGATGTTAATTTTCCTCAGGGCTACTGTTTCCATAGCATACGTCATACCTGGTCTCACTACTGTCCTGTAGATTTTGCCTTTTAGATTGATTGGCACCCTCTTATCGCATAGCACTCCAGCCATCTCTCTCTCCAGTTCCTCCATCCTGCTTGTATCCTGCATTCTGCTTCCTTCTCAGCCTCTCTATCCTCTTTCATTGTTTAACCTAAGTATCTAAAGTCAGTGACCTTCCTGATGACATTTACTTCCAGCTCCAGATCTGTCTCCTAGCTACCATCCACTTACTTGTGCTCAGTCTCATATCTCTCTCTTCCAGTACTTTCCTCCAACTTTCCAGTTTAGCTGCCTCTTCTTCGATTCTGCACACAGTGTGATGTCATCCGCATACAACATGCTCTACAGCGCGTGTTCTCTCACCTCCTCTGTCACCACCTCAAACACAATATTAAACAGGAAAGGATTTAATGCTGACCCTTGATGCAAGCCAACTGTCACTTGAAAACTTTCTATCTCTCCCAGGCAGGTCCGAACTCTTGTCTTCACATTTCTGTACATCTCCTGCACCAACTTGACATATTTCTCCTGTACCTTCTCCCTCAGACACCTCCAGACTTCTTGCCTTGGCACTCTATCATATGCTTTCTCCAGATCAATAAATATCAGATGTAGCTCCTGTTGCTTCTCTCAAAACTTTTCCATCATCATCCTTTACAATCTTCACCTCCTTCCTGAGCAAGGAGGTGGAGATTGTAAAGAATCCTTTCATCAAGAATCCTTTCTAGGATTTTAATTGTGTGGGACATCAACTTTATTCCTCTGTAATTGTTAAAGTCTTGTGCATTCCCTTTACCTTGTAGATGGGGGACAAATATTGGAAGGCTACTTCCCATATTTTCCTGTTGACAAACTTTTATTAACAGGCCCCATGGCAGGTCAGTTCCCTCTTCCCTCAGTGCCTTCCATGCCTCGACTGGGATCCTCTCAGGGATCCACTGATTTTCCATTCTTCATCCTCTTTATGGCCTCCTTCGCTTCCATTTAACTAATGTTCTGCACTATCCCCTCATAAGGTGCCCATCTTCTCTGCGAGTCCTTGCATTTTCTTCATTCAAAAGCTCTTCAAAGTATATTCTCCATCTGTTTCTTATATCCACAATCCCTCCTTAATACCCTTCCTCCAGAGTTTTTGATCTGCCTCACATGTAAGGTGTCCTTTAGTGCCTTATTTCTGCATTTTGCCAGTCGATAAATTTTTCTCTGTCCTTCCTTTGTTTCTAATTGATCATAAAGATCTTGATATGCCATGGCCTTTGCCTGTGCAACAAATCTCTTGACTTCACACTTTTTCTCTCTGTCCTCTTCCATTCTTGACTAATCCCACTTCTGCTTTGCCTTCCTTTTAGCCGTCACTGCTTCTTGTACATTATTATTTCACCACCAACCCTCCTTCTGCTCTCTAATCTTTCCGGATGTTTCATCAAGCACCTCAATTGCACAGCTTAGAATTGCTTTTGAATTATGTCTCCACCAATCTTGTAAACTTTCTAGTCCATCTGAAATACTCTCTAACACCCTCTCCCTAAAACTGTTCCTCACACTCTTCTTTTAAGCAAAACCACTTAATTGTCTTCCTCTCATGACTTCCAAAGGTTCTTATCTTCGACCTTATTTTAAAGTCTGCGCACAGCAGCCAGTGTTGCTGCACCACTTGATCTATTTGGATTACCTTACAATTTGCTACTGCCTTAAGATGTTTTCTTCTAGTCAAATTGTAGTCAATCTGTGAACTGTTGATGCCACTTCTAAATGTTATCATATGTTCTTTCCTCTTGCAGAAAAAGGAGTTCACAATGGGCTACTGCAGATCATGTGCTACTGCAAAGTCCAAAATCCTCTCTCCTTCCTGGTTCATCATTCCCACTCCATGGCAGCCATGCACTCTTTCACAGTCCCTATTCTGTCTCCCTATGTGTCCGTTTAAGTCTCCTCTGACAAATCACCATCTCGTTTCTTCCGGTTCTTTCATTTCTTCATCTAGCAGGTTCCAGAACTCATCTTTCTCTTTTGCTGTACAGCCAACTTGCAGAGCATATACACATAAGACAAACAGTTGCCCTTCTTCAAGACCCAGTTTCATTCGCATGATCCCATCGTTCCTCCTACCTACTTGTACTTCACCCTTCATTCTGCCACACACCACAATTCCAACACCATTTCTTCCCTCTTTATTCACTCCAGAGTAGAACAATTTATACCCATCTCCCAGCTCTTTCAACCTTTTTCCACCTTGTCTCCTGCACGCATAAAATGTCCAACTTCCTCTTCTTTGTCATGTCTGCCGCCGCTCTTCCCCTTCCAATCATGCTTCCAACATTCAGTGTTCCCACTCACAACATTCTCTCCATCTGCTGGGCTTTGCTTCTTTAACCGCACCTGCCCTTGATGCGGTAGCCCTCGTCTACTTCTCGCAGCTGTAGGGCGATGTGGCTGTGCATCGCTTAAGGGGTACACCCTAGTTCTTGTATCACTTTCTTTTCGATTCATTTGATCATAACTAGATCTTCCTAACGTCAACCCTTGCCATTTATCCGGGCTTGGGACCAGCAGGATACAGGTATCCTGCTGCCCCCTTTAGTAGCTGCATAAGACGAAATGACATAGCAAGATTCACCCCTAGCACTCAAATACTCTAATAGCATTAGGGGAAGGAGCAAGAAGAGAAGAAGGAAGCAAAGAAAGAAGGGGAGGGACCAGTCTACAGATAAAATAACAGATGTATATTACATGAAGTAAGGCATGGTCCAGCATAAGGTACCTCGGGTTTTCCTTGCCTGTACTCACTAAAATGAGCCCATGAGGACATATAAATAAAAACAATCAATGAATTTAAAAAATATTATCTAAGTAAAACTTCATCTGCAGTGATTTGTTTCTTATAGTCCTGTTAATTTAAATTTCTGTTTCCTGCCTGAGAGTTACTGTGTTGCTATCCAATTAAATTTCTTTTTTCTGGTATTCACTATATGTTTTTTTTCCCCAGATGTTATATGGCTCATGGGTGAGACATTCAAATCCTTGGGACTTTCAGTTCATAATTTTTGTTGTAATTTGGTTGTATGATAAAACATTTGGAGGGGGACTTTGGAGGATTGGAAGGGACGCTAACGTCGCAAGAGAATGTAGTGGTGGATTTGAACTGTGCTAAAAAAAGTTTTTTTAATCAGTACATAGTATGGCTTTTTGTTGCAAATTGTGCTACATATTTTTCAGTTTGATACAGGTATCCTTCAGTAGTAAAGTTGGAATTTTTTTGTTGTTTATATTGTACTTTGCTACTTGTTCATTCTTACCAAGGGTGCGAGGTCAGATTTGAACATGTTCATAGGTTGCACCAAAGAAAAAGATACGTTTTCCTTATTTTTATCAATTTTTTTTACTTTAAATTACACATTGTGAAGAATAGGCTGTTGGGTATTTGCAGTCGGCGAATTTTTACTTAAAAACATATTTTAATATAGTTCTAGTAGTTTTTAGTGCTTGCCAACGGCTTATCACCAATCCCCCCCCCCAATTTAACGAATACATTTTACACAGCATACTATGGATTTGGTGGTATGCAGTGCTTGCGGCATGTATGCATCCCAACAGTTAGATATGTGGCAAGTGAGAGATCAGGGAGTGCATATATGTGTTAAATGTAGAAAATGGAAAGAACTTTGTGATTTGTAGATTAGTATAATGGACCTCGGCTGCATTGTATTAGAGGCAGGAGAATACTGACCTATAGAGACAAGTAGCTTGATCGTGGGTGAGAATAATGAGCAAAATTTAAATGAAAAAAAAATAAAAGTGGGGAGTGTGGTAAGTTTTTGAAGATAGAGTTGATTGGGAGAATGATTAGCAAACAAGAGTGGATAGCTTGAAAGAGGAAGTGGAATGTCTTCGGGAATGAGTTGAGAAGCATGAAAGAAGAGATTAAGCGACTGGAAACAACGAGTGCAAAGCGAATCAGAGTAGGAGTGAGAGAGTTATGGGAATGATAGAAGAGGAGAGAATAAGAGAACCAGTAAAAGAAAGGAAATGAGAAAAATGCAAGAGAGGGATGGAGCAAGGAAGGAACAGAGTGGTAAGAGGTGTGATGGAGACTTGATGATCCATGGTGTGCAAGATAGAATGGCTGAGGAGTGTTTGCCTGGAGGAACAATAGAAAGTGTGGCTATAGCAATTACCATAATTGTCGGCATATAAGACGCTCCCCCTTTTGTGTACACATTTTTTAGGAAAAAACTTTAGCACTGAATATTATAATGAATTTACAGTATTTCAAATATAAAGTAATAAGTAGGGCTATTTGCTATTTTCAGATTCTGGATTAGGGTATTCGGAGAGTTCTTCGAAAGACAATTCATCGCAAATGCAATTCATCGAAAAAACAGTTCACTGAAAATTTAAAATGTTCGAAAATGTTATGAGAAAATTGATCCATTTGGAACAAAACCTGAACTGTGAATAAAGAGATTAATGCTACTTTCATAGGGAAAAATTATAGAACAATATGGTTCTTATAGTCTTTCTTGTCCGATAACTGTTTCATGTCTGTTCATGGGACTGATTTGCCTGTTTCCGGAAGAAAGCCCAGCCGTATCTATATTATGCCTGCTAACTTACCTTTAGCAGAACAGGACTGATAAAAATTATGTGTAAATGGGATCCAACTACCCAGGTCCTTCTAACTGAACGGCTTCGTTTTTACCGGCTGAACTATGCGGGCTTCATTATTATTATTATTGTTGCTAGTAGTAACATGCGACTTCAATACAGCAATTATTATGGGATGAATTTTACTCAGATTCGCTATGTGAAACTTTTACAAGAAAATGTCGAATCGTTCCAGTTTTCAGTTCAGCTATATTCGGGGCGACAAAGAAATAATGTGTCCAAATTATGTACTGTATTACAAAACCTCTCTGACTTAAATGACTTAGCAGAAGTTGTTGGTACAAGAAGCTGTCTGCATGGTTCAGTTTTTGTTCTAAATGGATTACTTTTACCATAACGTTATCAAAAATTTAAAATTTTCAGTGAATTGTTTTTCGATGAATTGCATTTTTGACAAATTGTCTTTCGATGAATTGTTCATTCGACGAATTGTCTTTCAATGAATTGTTCATTCGATGAATTGCCTTTTCGATGAATTGTCTTTCGATGAATTCGCTTTTCAATGAATTTTCCTGTAACCCTGAATTAGAAGAGGTTTCAAGTGTCTCTTCATTTAGCTCTGGAGATGAATTTCTGGGCTAAATGAAGAGACACTTGAAACCTCTTCTAAATCAGAATGACTCCTCATACAACAAATTGTCCTCTGTACCATCCAGTGCATTACTAATGTCACACTTCTTAAATGATTTAACCACTGTCTCAGCACAGCATCCTATGAAGCTTTGACCCACTCACAAACTTGCGAAATGCTAGGCCTCTTCATCCTTCCTGATGGCATAACCTCAAAATCTGCAGACTGCATCCACTTCTCCTTCATAAATCCCTTAAATGGTTTATTAATACAGACATCTAAAGGTTGAAGCTGACTAGTTAGACTTCCTGGAATTGCAGCTAAATGAGTTTTCAATTCCTTGAGTTTATTTTTAACATCTGTTCTGTGAGAACGAAACCGATCCCATACCAGCAGGGCAGGCTGCTTTTCTGTGGTCTAAAATCCAAGTATTCAGTTCTGCCTCAAGTTATGGCCATTTTGCAGTTCCACTTCATAGGTTATATTTACTGCGAGTTGCTTTTTTTAGATCCTCTTCCTGATTCTGCCACGTTCTTATCATTTTATCAGTTGGGGATGGCTCGAAATGTCTCTGCAGCCCTGTTTCCAGTTCTTTAGCATAAGCAATCACGTGTAGCTTGTATGCAATATTGTAGCATACAATGCCGACGTTTTTCAGCCATAATTTGCCAAGAAATTTAGAGAACATTTAACGGCAGATCTGTAATTTAACAGCTGTGATCGTCAATGACAGCTCATGTGCATCCACTGAACTCTACGTAACTGGAATGCTCTCACACACCACAAGGAAGCAAGAAAGAAATCACGTAACTCGGAATAGAGAAAATTTCCAGAAATGAAAGTTATAAACTGAGTATTGGCGTATAAGAAGCACCCTCTTTTTCACACCTATTTTCAAAGAAAAAAAGCGTGTCTTATACGCCGGCAAATACGGTAAGTGAGTTGAAAGGGTGGATGAGATGATTGTTGATGTTGGTTATGAATGACATTGAGAGGCAGTGTCAGTCAGGTGGCTAGAGATCTGAGGTTCATGCTTGAGGTTATACGGAAGAAGACTGAGAGGGAAGATAGTGTGTGTTGCCCAGGTATATTATAAAAGGAACATGAGATTCAAAAGTTTCTGATTTGGTCATGGCATTAGAAGAGCTGATTATAACTGACATGGCATCTTTGCTTCTTAGTTGGAAAGAGTAACCATGGGGTTTTGACTTTGAAGATGAATAGACATGCAAGAGTATCAAAGGGAAAGGAATGTATATTAAATTATAAGGTAGGTGATTAAAATAGTCTTAGATGTAAACTTGGGGCAGTTCCATGAAGGGAGGAATTAGAAGGGCGAGATATCATTAGTGCTTGGGAACTTGTGAAAGATTATTTATTAGCAGAAATAGCAATCTGTATACAATGAGTGAAGAAGAGGACACAATTTGGTGTAAAGTGGATGACAAACAATATCAAACAGGAACAGCGCATAAAACAGAGGTTATGGAAGAAATATATAGATAGGGTTGGAGAGCAGATGCATGAAGAATATAAGACTCAGGCCAGGGGAGTGACTAGTATGGTAAGGAAGGCAAAACTGGAATATGAGATGAGATAATCCAGAGATCCAAAGAAAATCGTGTGGAATATTTTAGCTACGTGACCAGTAAGAGGAGAAATGATTGAGGAAGAATGACATTGTGGGATACAAATAGGAATGGAGTGACTGATGCAAAGGACATAGTGGAGTTGTAAAATGAACACTTCATCGATGTATTTTATCCTGGAGAAGTAGGTTTTAATACTAGAGGGATAGGGCAGGTACGAGGGTTACAAGTGCAAGAGGCGAGTATGTTTCAAACACTGAGTACTTTGAATGTCAATAAAGCAGTGGGACTGGACTTTCACAATGGGTTTTGGGAGTATGTGCTAAAGAGAATATGAGAAAAATGACAGCTTCCTTGACCTGGCTTTTCACTGAAAGTTTGGCCATGGGAAAGGTACCCAAGGAGTGGAAGGAGGATAAGATAGTGCCATTGTATAAGGATGGTAGAAGACTGGAAGTGTCAAACTATAGACCAGCTTTTATTTCATCAGTAGTTAAGATTTTGGAGAAATTAGCAAGGTATCATAGTTGGGCAGATGTTATCTGTGAGAGTCAACATGGATTTATTAAGGGGTGCTCTTGCTTTAACAATATGATTGCCTTTTATGATAAAGTGACAAGAGCAGTTGATGATGGAAAGGCATATTCTGCCAGTTTTTTGGATTTTTTTAAAGGCATTTGACAGGGTACCACATGATAAGCTGATATTTAAGTTCCAGCACATAGGTTTAGATGTCAGATTAGTGACCTAGATTCCTGATTGGCTTCCTGATAGATATCAGAGAATTGTGTACTACTACTCGACTACTCCTTGGCATCATAGTCCATTTAGGACCTGGGCCTTTCTCAGGATAGCCTTCCATTCATGAATCTGTGCCTTGTTCCTCCAATTCTTTACTCTCATTTTCTTTAAATCATCAAGCCATCTCCTTTTTGGTTGTCCTCTTGGTCCACCCAGACCAAACATGAAGACCATTTTTATGGCTCTGTATCCCTCATTCCTTGAACATAGCCTAGCTAATCTCAGTCATCTCAGCTTTATTTCAGTAATAATATCCACTTCATTAAATTTCTCCATTATTTCTGTGTTGTTCCTCACTCTCCAAAGTCCATTCTAATTAATTGGGCCAAAGATCTTTCTTAATACCTTTTGTTCCCATATTTGTAATTGGTTTGATCTCTCTGGATCATTGTCCATGTTTCACAGCCATACAAAAGTATTGGTTTGAGGATTACTTTTTATGGCTGGATTTTACTTTTTATCAAAATCAAATTAGATTTTAATAGCGGTTGTATAATAAGCCATATTTGTGCAGCTATTCTATATGTAATTTCAACTGACCAATCATGACTTTCTGTTATTACTGAACCCAGATATGTGAACTGCTGTATTCGTTCAAAGCTTTCTTCATCTACAATGAAATTTTGGATGTTTCCAAATTTTTGTGTATCTCTGGCAACAATTAAGTATTTTGTTTTAGTTTTGTTTGTTTTTAGTCCCATTTTCTTTTCCTCCTCCCTCATTTGTCTATAACCCTTCCTGAGACTTCTCTCAGGCCTTCCAATACAGTCCACATGATCAGCAAAAGCCAAAAGTTATAAACTTCTATTCATAATAGTTTCACCTCTGTTTATGATTACATTTCGTATTATCCTTTCAAGGCATAGGTTGAAAAGCATTGTTAATAGTTGGTCCCCTTGTCGTAATCCTTTGGTTATCCTGAACTCTGGTGTTAGTTCACCCTGCATTTGTACTCTACACATGGTATTTCTGAGTGTCATTGTAACTAATCTTATCAATTTGGGTGGAATTGGAATCCCCTCATGACTTTAAATAGCTTATCTCTATTAATGTTATCATATGTTTGTTTAAAGCCCACAAACAAATGGTTTGTGGGCTTTAAATGATTAATATTAACCTTGTAACATTTCTCCGTTATATTTCGCTGTAAAATCTGGCCTGTTGTTGATCTACCACATCTGAAGCCATATTGATAGTCACCCACCATTTATTCTATAAAAGACTGTAATCTAGCTGCCAGTATCCTTGTAAATATTTTGTAAGTCACTGCTAACAGTGATATTCCTCTATAATTTTGGCACAGAGACGTCAATTTTTTATGGATAGGGAACATAATGGCAGTATTCCATTCACTAGGCATAGACTCAGTTTCCCATACCTCTGACAAGCACTCATGGATTTTGATTAATAGTTGAAAGTTTTTTCCCACTCGGTTAGACTATAATAAATTTAGTTTAATTCTTTATCAACCTTGAACACAGACCTGAACATCCTTGAAGTACTCTTCCAAGATGTTCAGGTCTGTGTTCAAGGTGGTACTTGAAGCCAAATCCAATAAAAACTGTGTCCACAGTATTCCACCTGAACAATGCAGAGACGAACCGACACCTCAACCTTTCTTTCTGTGGAAAAATGGTAGAGCATGAACTCCACTCGAAATATCTTGGAGTGAGCCTGAACAGAAGCCTAACCTATAAAAGACACATCACCAACCTGTCCAACAAAATTAAAACGAGAAACAATATAATTTCAAGGCTCGCTGGAACAACCTGTGGTTGTGGTGCAGAAGTCCTAAGGTTGTCTGCACTAGCCCTCGCATTTCTGCAGCAGAATATTGTGCCCCTGTCTGGGAAAGAAGTGCTCACACTAACATTATAGACACTCAGCTAAACTCTACCATGCACACAATTAGTGGGACAGTGAGAAGCACCCCTCTCCCCTGGCTGCCTGTCCTATCTAACATTGCTCTACCAAACATACGGAGAAGACAAGCCTCATTTAAAGAATTTAATAAAACAATGAGCAACCCACTCCTGCCCCTGCACCAGACTCTTATTAATCCACCTGGTCTTTGCCTAAAATATAGAACGCCTCTATGGGCCATGGAAGAACTCTCTTCAGCTACCCTGCCATCAACACCTGACATGTGGAGAGAATATTGGTCCAACAATCTCCCAACAAACAGTTCCTGGTAGAAGATCTCTGTGCTCTGCAGCCTGGTTTTGCTCTTCCTAGGAAGATTTGGTAATCAATCAACAGGATCAGAACTAACCAGGGCAGATGTGGCTACCTACTACATAAATGGGGGCTGTGCGACCACCCTTATTGTGATTGTTCTCCCGTGGCTCAGATGATTACTCATATTGTGAATGATTGCCCAAAGGCAGCAATTTCGTGGTGGTGGCCTACAGGACATCCACAAGGTGACGGATGAGGCCTTGGATTGGCTTTCCAGTCTGGACATTGACCTGTAGTTGGTATGATGGTGGCGGTGGTTATGGAGGAAATAGAAGATCCAAGGTCCTATTCACCACGAAGATGTTATTCTCATAGCTGCTCTCATAGTCCTCATTGAAGCATCAGCAGAACTCCTCCTTGTGCTAGAAGATAATGATGCAAAGTGAAATGGGTTTTCTCTAATAGATCAAGATTTCACAAAAGTCACAATTGCTCTCTAATAAAACCTTGGATACAGCTACATTTGTGTTATGATGCGTTGAGACATGCATTCTTGTCATATTTGGTGCAGTAAGATGATAATTTTCCCTGACTTGATAATAACACATTACTTTTGCTTTTTTTTTTTTAAAAGGAAGACTTGGAATGCAGTTTGTGCCTTTTATGTAGTGAACTTTTACATGTTAAGATTTTCATCATTTGTTTCTGGAGATTGTGATTGTACATTTCACTTGTCAGTTTCATAAAGCTATATGCATAAATAAATATCTCCTTTATCCAAGTGTAAGCAAACAAAGTTTGTGCCTGAAATATCTTCAGGACTGAGGCAACTCGTGGTAAAGGTGGACCAAGCTCTCATCACTCCTTGTCTTAGTATCTCCCATAATTTAAAGCACGTCTCCTTGTGGACGTGTATAATGCTATGCATGAAGGGAAGGGCCACTTCACAAGGAGATGTGCTAAAACCTCAACTTTCTTAAAAAGTTGAGGTTTTACATGGTAGAGTTGTAGGCCCTCCTCCCAACCTTACAAGAGGGAACCTGGCTTTACCCCCCAGGGACTGGGTACCCATTTTAGTCACCTTTTACAACATGCATGGGCTACATTGGGCTATTCTTTAACTCTGGTGACCAGAGTTAAAGAGTGTTGTGTATGGAGGTGCAATATCAAGGAGGCAGAAGGTTACAAGTGTTTTTTATGCTGAGCTCCATACACGAGAGGTTGGTTGATCAACCTATAGTACATTAACACCGTATTTGGGTAGTGGGTTGAGAAAGAAAAAACTTGCTTACATTTGATTTAAAAGCCAGTATGTTGGGGGGGAAGGGGGGAGGACTTTCCACAGTACAGCAGTAGCAGGAATGAAAGAGGAGGAAAAGAAACTTGTTCTGTGGGTTTCAAGGTGTATTGTGAAAGGATGTTGGGCAGCAGCTGTACATGTTCTAACAGGCTTAGAACTGAGTGGGGGAATTATTGATGCTATTTCAGATGAACATTTGCCATGGAAATATTTATAGAATACACAAGTTGAAGACATCAAATGTCAGTGTGAAAGTGGGAGGGAGTGAGTTGGTCAGAAATGAGTCATTTATCAATCTAATTTCTCTCCTCTGTATTGAGTCAAGCATTTTGAGGGAGCTTTCAGGAGCCCCACTGCTAATGAGAGAACAGTATTCGATAGCTGGGTGGATTTGAGATTTGTATGAGGTTAGCAGCTATTCAGTCGTGAAGTAATATCTTCAGCGAAAGAAAAATCCTAGTTTTTTTGGAAGCTGAGGATGCAATGGTTGTGATGTGTTTATGTAAGAATAATTCTAAAAAGAGAAATCTCATCTTGTCTGGAAATTTGAGTGTTATCAAAAAGACAACTGGGGAAAATGGTTCTTTTTTGTGAGAAATAAGACAGATCTGGGTTTTACTAGCATTGAAATTGAAGGACATCTGAGCCCACTGGAGGATGGCTTGTAGATCAGGGTTGAGGGCAGTGGTGGTTGATGTTCTGTAGGTTGAGGTGAGTTGTGTAGAATAAGGTTTATCAAATGAAAGGTAGGAGTAAATTTGCCCTCTCATCTGCAAAACTGTGTATTGAGTTGGAGGTCAACTGAAGTAGGTCATTGATATACAGAAGATGAGAGAAAGAACAGAACCATGTGGAATCCTGACATTAGTTGGATGGTGAGAAGATAAGGAACTGTCTACCATCACACATAGTGTGCATCCAGACAGAAGGCCGGCAATCCAACTGCGGAAGTCCTGAGACAGTCCAAACCCAATCAAAAGCTGTGGAGATATGAAGTGCAACCACTTGAGATTTACCAAATTTTTCCATGGCATACTTCCAGAGATGGGTGATATACGAGAGCAGGTTACCTGTTGATCGACATCGACGGAATCCGTACTGGTAGTCTTTTAATAGCTGGGTATCTTCAAGGTAGAGTAGGAGTTGAGAATTGATGGTTTTCTCCATCATTTTAGATAGGACTGAGGTGAGTGAGATAGGGTGGTAGTAGTAGTAGTAGTTAGATGGCAGTGATTTGTTGTTCTTCTTGGGAATGGGTTGAATATAGGCCAATTTCCAGGCTGTGGGATAGATACCAGTGGAGTAAGAGAGCATGTACAGGCAGCATAGGATAGGAGTCAGTTCTGGGCACAAACCTTCAGGACAATTGGAGGAATGCCATCAGAGCTAGGAAACTTTCTTGTGTCTAGTTTAGACACTAGGTTTATGGATCTTGCTGACAAAGTGATAAATGCAGCTTGGGGGATTTTCAAAAAATATTTAGTGGATGCAATGTCTAAATGTATACCACGGGTGAGAAGGTTAAATAAGTTAGGTGTGAGATGGATGAATAAAGAGATTAAGCATGCAATACAGAGAAAAAGGGCATTGTGGAGGCAGCATAAGAGAAGTGGAAGTAACCAATTTCATGAGTTCTACAAAGACCAGGCAAGGAGAGTGACTTGGTTGGTGAGAGTAGCTAAAGAGAGGTATGAACAGCAGTTAGTTAATGAAGCTAAAAAGAATACTAGGGAGTTCTTTCGATATGTAGCCAGCATAAGAAAGAATGATTATGGAAGGATGACATTGATTGGAGGAAATGGTATAAAGACAGCTGTTGCAGAATGTGTGGTGGAGATACTTAATGAGCAGTTCATTAAGATCTTTCAATCTTGTGAGTGTGACTTCATGGAGAGATTAAGAGCAGTTGATGATGGGGAGGAGAGACTGACTGTAAGTGAGGAAGAGGTGTTTGGGGAGTTGAGTAAACTAGATGTAAATAAGGCTGTGGGACTTGATAATATATCACCGCGTATTCTGAAGGAATGTGCCAGAGAGTTGACACCTGCCTTGACATATTTTTTTAATACGAGTCTTGCACTTGGTCAAGTCCCTAAAAAGTGGAAGGAGGGCAAGATTGTACCACTTCATAAAGGAGGTGATCGAACTCAAGCATCAAACTATAGGCCTATCTGTGTGTCAGGTGTTGTGGTTAAGTTGTTGGAGAAGCTTGTGAAAACTAGGATCCAGAGTTGGGTTGACAACAGTGGTATAATCTTTGATGGACAGCATGGATTTGCTAAAGGGAGGTCGTGTTTTAGTAATCTACTTACTTATTACAATAAAGTGACTGCTTCCTTGGACAGAGGAGAAGGATACACAGTAATATATTTGGATTTTGCAAAAGCTTTTGATAGAGTACCTCATGATAAGTTGACAGTCAAACTAGAGCAGATGGGGTTGGATATTAGATTAGTGCATTGGATTGGAGACTGGCTATCTGATAGGTATCAACAAGTTGTGTATGGGGGTGCAATATCCAGGAAAAGGAAAGTCACTAGTGGAGTGCCTCAGGGATTTGTTTTAGGGCCATTACTATTTAACTTGTATATTAATGATATTGGCAAAGATTTGGATGGAGATATTCAGTTGTTTGCAGATGATGCAAAGTTGGGACGAACCATAAAGAGTAGTGAAGATGTTGTGGCCTTGCAAGAAGACTTGAATAAATTGAGTGATTTGGCAAGCAAATGGGGATGTGAGTTCAATGTTGCAAAATGTAAGGTTTTAAAATTTGGAAAACAAAGATGGGATGCAGAATTTATGCTTGGTGAGG
This sequence comes from Typopeltis vanoorti, assembly GCF_054136105.1. Lineage (NCBI taxonomy): Eukaryota > Metazoa > Arthropoda > Arachnida > Uropygi > Thelyphonidae > Typopeltis > Typopeltis vanoorti. Next base: position 97,911,245 of record NC_143570.1, on the reverse strand, counting down.
ATATATTGTTGGAGGTGGGAGAAATAAGAGATCTGGGGGTGATAGTGGATAAGGATCTGAAATTTAGGGGACACATCACCAAAATTGTGAAGACAACACAAAGACTTCTGGGAATGATGAGGAGGACACTGACGTGTAGAAGTAGGGAGATTCTTGTTCCATTGTATAAGGCTTTGATTAGGCCACACATGGACTATTGTGCCCAGATTTGGTCACCTGGTTTTCAGAAGGATGAAGAGATGTTGGAAAGGGTCCAAAGGCGACTGACTAAGGTAGTTTCTGACCTCTGGAATGTCGAGTATGAGGAAAGATTGAAAAGATGTAATTTGCAGAGTC